>NC_064856.1:46831580-47431580 GCF_024139225.1 Suncus etruscus
CAGCCAATCCAAGCAGGCTTTTGATGCATGCAAATTAGACAATGTTCTGGACCCGAATCTACACTGTAAAAAGCCTGCTCAGATTGGCCAGAGTCAGAGAGGAAGTCTATTACAGTAGAACCTTTGAACCTTTGCTTGCTGTGATTGGCTCACTGTGGTACATACAGTTGCAGCACAGGAACACTCTGTCTGATACAGCGAATATAAGTCTAAACCTATGTTTTAACTGCAAAATTAGGGGGTCGTCTTATATGCCCAATCGTTTTATATGCCGGAAAATACGGTATCTTTTGAGAATGTCAGTGAAGACTGCCAGATGATCTTCTGCCCTGTCAGGGAAAGGGATGATGTAATAGGATACATAAGAGCTTGTTGAAATGTTGGTTCTATTAAATATCAGGCATGAATACATGCTAGTAAGGCCTATTCAGTACAAAGGCAAGTTCAGAATAATTGGGATGGATCAGGCTATCCCTCCAGAGAATACAGACCTTCCCCAATACTGCCCCTTTAAGGGAACCTCTTGTACCTTGTCTGAGAGCCTGCTGCTTCACTTCCAAACAATTTTTATGAGAGCAACATGATTTTAATACCAAAATACTAATATATATATATATCAGTAAAAACAAATCACACAGAAATATTTTTGATAAAGGCAGGTGCAAGAGTCCACAATTTTTGAAGGGACATTTTTGGGTCATACACACCCAGCTTTGCTCAGAAATGACTGGCTCTGTGCTCAGGGACCACACACTCCTGAATGCTATGGGAATCATTTGAAATGTTAAGAACTGAACTGATAGAGGCTACATACAAGGCAAGATCCTTACCCTTGTACTATCTCATACGTCTCTCAATAAAATATTATCTATTTGACTCCAACAGCATAGGAAAAGAATCATACACCATGATCAAGTCAGTCATTCCAAATACTTAAGAATGGCTCAGTATATGCAAATAAGTTAATGTAAAACACCATATCAACAAAAGAAAGATAAAAAAAATCACACTATCAATTAATGAAGAAAAGAAAAAAAGCCTTTGGTAAGATTTAACATCCATTCTTTGTGTGTGTGTGTGTGTGTGTGTGTGTGTGTGGTTTTGGGTCACATCCGGCAGTGCTCAGGGGTTATTCCTGGCTCCATGCTCAGAAATTGCTCCTGGCAGGCCCAGGGGACCATATGACGCTGGGATTCGAATCGATGACCTTCTGCATGAAAGGAAAACACCTTACCTTCATGCTATCTCTCCAGCCCTGCATTCATTTATTTTTTTTAAAAAGAAACTAAATAGGACTAGACAGAACTTCCTCAAGAGAGTAGTGCTGGGGCCGGAGAGATAGCAGGTTTGGTTTTTGGGTCACACCAGGAGAAATCTCTGAGTGCTGCCAGGTGTGACCCAAAAACCAAACCAAAACAAAAGACAGTAGTGCCAGTTCTTACAGTGCTATGGAGATCTGCTGGACTTAAAGACTCCAGATGCTAGCCTAATAGAAAATCAAATCCAGAGAAAATTTTTGCAGAAATCACAAAACTACAAGCAGAAATACTCTCTCCAGTTCATGAAAAATGCAGACTTGCAGTAGAAAGCAAATAAGCAAAAAAAGCAAAAAGTAGAAACCAATAAGCAAAAAGTCTCCAGGTACACACCTAGGCAACACACTCATGGGAGACTGGCCTACATTGCAGCCTCAGATTCCATCTGGATGTTGAAGCCAGTGCTACAGTTTTGAAGCTCAATCTGCTAACTCAGCCAAAAGATAGAAGTTTAATAGAAATTCCTCAGGAATTTCCCTGGTAGAAGGAGCCACCAAATGAAATGAAAAGATACCCCCCACCCCAGATAAGAAACCATGGTAAAGCAGTACAAAACAACACCAGGGGTAGGGAACAAAAATTGTAATCCCAAGGAACCAATTAATCCATTAATCAGTTACTTTAATCAATTAAATAACCATCTCTCTGAAAATATAATCTCTCTGAAAAGGACTGCAGAATGCTTAGGATGTTTAATGAACTCAAAGGAACTATGGAGCAGATGCTAATAAAACTCAAAAGGGGGACTGGAGAGGTGATGCTAGAGGTAAGGTGTCTGCCTTGCAAACGCTAGCCTTGGATGGACCGGGGTTTAATCCCCCAGCATCCCATATGGTCCCCCCAAGCCAGGGGCAATTTCTGAGCGCATAACCTGGAGTAACCCCTGAGCGTCACTGGGAGTGGCCAAAAAAAAAATCACCCCAAAAGGATATGAGAACAGAAATGAGAAAACTACAAATGGAATGTCAGAACTAGACTAAACATTAGCAAGGAAATATTGACCTTGAAGGAAGAAATCGAAGAGAGGTTTTAGTAGCTATATAGAATGGCTCTTCATTCCCCTCAAATGAAGAAAACCCATTATTCTCCAATGCACAGGAGACAACAGGGGACACTTAAGAAACAAACAAAACAAAGCATATCTCCCTCCGTAAAATCTTTTTCTTTGTTTCCTTGTTCTTTTGTGTGTGTGTGTGTGTGTGTGTGTGTGTGTGTGTTTTCTGATTGTTGTTGTTCCTTTTGTTAATTTTGGGTCACACCCAGTTGTGCTCAGGGCTAACTCATAACTAGCTCTGTGCTCAGGGATCACTCCTGGAGATGCCCGGAAGACCATTTGTGGTGGTGTGAATCAAACTTGGGACAGCTGCATGCAATTCCTTACCCACTATGTAATCCCTTCAACCTCCTTTTTTTTTATTTTATATTAACCACGTGCTTGATGAATGATTTGCAAAAAAAAATGTTTTTGTTTTTGGGTCACACCTGGCAGCGCTCAGTGGTTACTCCTGGCTCTATGCTCAGAAATTGCTCCTGGCAGGCTCAGGGGACCATATGGGATGATGGAATTTGAACCATTGACCTTCTGCGTGCAAGGCAAACGCCTTACCTCCATGCTATCTCTTCGGCCCCTAAGCAATGAGTTTTAAATAAAATGCTAAAATATATGGTTTAATCACCAGTTTTAAGTTCAATTATGGATGTACATTTTCTAAGTTACCTTGAAGTTCTATAATAACATATCTTCTTGGCACTCCTCAAACTACTACTTTCATGCCACAGTGCTGGGGCGAATGGTACGCATTATCCTCCATAAGAGTAGAATCTCATTTCGCCCTTTATGTAAAACTCTTTAGTTTTCACAGTTAATGAGTTGAGTCCTATTTCTCTAGTGCAAGATCTGAGGATTATGGTATCTGATGTTGAACTCAATTCCTTTGCTTCCCAGGAAAAAGTTCTATGGTTATATCTCTCCTACTCTGGGTTATTTAACCTCTCCTACTCTTCATATGGGCCTTGTCTCTTTGCAGTAGAAATGCTATTTGGTTTGTTTTTAATTCTGTTTCAAAGGGAATTGTTCCATATATAATGGTAGAATTATTGCATCTGTGGGATGTGACTGTGTAATCCTCACATTCTTGTTCTACCATCTTTATACTGTGTAATCTTTAACAAATATTAGTTTCCATCCCCTGAAAAACTTTTAGTTCTTATTTTAAGTGAACCTTAGCGTTGCATAATAAAATTTTAGGGGTCATAGAAATATTAGTTTGTAGGACACTTGCCTTATATGCAGTTGACTGGAATGGGATCCCTGGCACCCCAATTAGGTCCCCCAAGTACTTCCAGGAGTGATCCTTGAGTGCAGAGCCAGGAGTAAACCTTGAGCAACACCAGGTGTGATCCTAAAAACATAATAGATTTTTATTCCTAGAAATAATTGAGGTAAATATGTAAATGTGACCAAAATTTTGAGGTAGAAAGTTTAGAAGAACTTATGCCTAAGCATATGGGGGTCAATTCTAGTATCATGAGAGGATTGGAGCAGGTAGGTACTTGCCTCAGTATGACCCAGGTTTGATCCTCATGTGGAGCCTCAAGCTCTGCAGGCGTCATATCCTCAGAGTATGGCCAGAAATAAACCCTGAATACCACTGGGAGTACCAAAACCCAAAGAGAGATTGAGTATGATTGTGAGTTCACTAGATTGTAGAGATAAGAGGAATGACTCCAAAAATCTGTATCTATCCCTTACAGATATTGAGAAAGTTATAATATAGAAGAAACTCTAAACTCAGTTTAGGAAAAGAAGATAGACCCAGCTTTAATAATATAGAAGAAACTCTAAACTCAATCTAGGAAAAGAAGATAAACCCGGGGCCAGGCGGTGGCACTAAAGGTATGGTGCCTGCCTTGCCTGTGCTAGCCTTGGACGGACCGCGGTTCGATCCCCCCGTGTCCCATATGGTCCCCAAGCCAGGAGCAACTTCTGAGCACATAGCCAGGAGTAACCCCTGAGCGTTACCGGGTGTGGCCCAAAAACCAAAAAAAAAAAAAGAAGATAAACCCAGATTTAATGAGGATGTGAAGTTGCTAGAACCTTCCTACAGGGTGGCCAACAACCAGAGTCCTTCTAGGGCACCTCAAAACACCAATATTTCCTCTGAGGAAGTTATCAGCTAAGCCCCTCTTCAAACTACATTGACTTCCCTATGAGAACAACCCTAACACCTACATTGTCCACAAAAGAGGCTCCCATTCTTAAACTGCCCCCACTTGAATTGTTGAATCCTCCCTTTGTTCAGTCACAGGAATGAAAAATCAGCACATTGGCTCTTTCGAGTTTGTGTTCTCCCTTGAACATGTGTTCCTTTTTCTCTCCCCTCACATCTGTCCAAGTAAATCCCATTTAATAAAAACTCTCTTGCTTCAAACACACACACACACACACACACACACACACACACACACACACACACACACACCCCACATTCATTATCATCTAACTAGACCATTAATTCTGGTCTATCCTTTCAATAAGAAAGTATATCACCTTGCACAGAGCTGCCTGGTTCAATCCCAGCATCCCATGTGGTCTCCTGAGTTCTCCAGGGGTGATTCCTGAGTGAAGAACCAGGAGTAGCCCCTGAGCACTGCCAGGTGTGGTCCAAAAACAAACAAAATAATCAAATAAAATTTATGACAAAATTGTTCATCCAAAATAAAAAATAAACAAAAAATAAATAAAATTTAAAAAGAGAAAGCATCTTAAAGAGACAAAGAGAAAAAGTTGTTGTGGTCTTGGAACTGATTGTTTTCTGGACATTACAAAGTTTTTTTCATCCTATATTGGATCCCTTCCGATGAAGTGAATGTGATGAACACAAGTGTGTAAATAATGGCAACATGAGTCCCCTATATGATGATGATGGAGCACCTTCTTTCTGGCTGATGTAGCCTGGACTAATTGTTCCATCACATAAACATTGGAGGGTCAGGATTATTTGTAAGCAGGCATATTAGAATCCCAAAGGGCAGGGCTGTCTGGTTTGAGTTATCTATTTCAAAGTCATCACTTTTCCAACCTATAACCCAAGGGAGTGAAGGAGAATAGGAAGATGACACCTGTGGGTGGAAGTGGGTACTTAGATGCAGATCATCTCAAACTCTTGATTGAATGTGTGAGGACAAGAATTTAAGCTCCAAGCTCCAGACCCACCCTGGTCATGGTCAAATTGGTTGTGGTCATGTCCTATTACAATGTGAGAGTTTATAAACACTTACAGGAGGTAAAGATTTAACACTCAGACAACTCCCTGGGGTTCTTTTAGGTTTCTTGATGAACCAATAAAATGTTTATCGTAAAAATGTAAGATCCATTAGGGCTCTGCAAGTCCAAGGTTCAGGAACTAGATCTTCCTCTAGATTCCCAGCTCCTGCACGTTCAGCTTCCCATCCCCTAGGTTGATATCCAGAATTTCCCTTCAAACTATCCTGATCCTAGCCAATCCCTTTCGCAGGGGTCTCAAACTCAATTTACGTGCGGGCCGCAGGAAGCAAAGTCGGGGTGATCCTTGAGTGCAAAGTTAGTAGTAAGCCTTGAACATTGGGGGGTGTGACCCAAACAACTAAAACAAAACAAAACAAAACAAAAAAAGATTCCTCTAGGGCAGGGCTACAAAATGTTGTACGGAGGGCCGTTTGCGGCCCGCGGGCTGCGAGTTTGAGACCCCTTTAAAGTTTAAGTTTAAAGTTTAAAGCATACCAGGTCCCAAACCCAGACTGGCTTAACTCATTTGCATATGAAGATCAGCAGGCCAATGTTGAGTCTACTTCTCCACCAAGGCCCTCTCTTACCCCCCACACTCTTCCTTCTTCCATCTTATTCCACAGCAAAGACAGTAAAGGGTCAAAAGATACAACACATACTTTATGCCCTGAAATGATAGGGAAGATTTGAGCAGGGGCTCAGCACTCATACCAACAAAACATAAAACTAGTCTGTCTTCTTCACCCTACCCGACGACCCTGGATTTAGAGAACTTAAGTCAGCCTTAGGTTTCAGACGATTCTTGGTGTTGTTTTGTGGTCCTATGAATCGAGAACTAGGTTATCCTCTTGATTTGTTATCATAGGGGTACACAGAAAGTCAAAGGAGTTTTCATGTTGGAGACAGTCTGGTATAATAAAGGCATCCAAGGTGTTCAGGCTCTTGCAACTGAGAAGATGACATCAAGCCAGGACCGGAATTAATCCAGATGTTCCCGGGGTGACTGGAAGCGAGCTCTGCAGCCCAGCAAGGCCACCTTATTGAGAGAAAGGCTGAAGACCAAGTTGATAGTGGTGGTCAGTCTTCTTGGCTCAGTCTTCTTGCCTCCACAGCTACAGGTGTAGCTGATGGGCTGGAGTCATTTGCTATTTAGAGAGTGGGTGTGGTGCCATCTCCCATTCTTCACTTGCCACTCCTGGAGCCCCGCTGCTTGCTCATGGCTGTGAGCATCTGGCTAATATAGGAAGTCAGGAGGTCATCCATCTTGTAGCCCTGGAAGAAACAGTGGTCAGAAGATAAACAGAGTGCATAATGGGACAGAGTCAACCCACTCACATCCAGAACACAGCTCTCAGGAAACTGCAGGGTGCAGAAAACTGGACAAAGGCAAAGCCTAACCCACTCTGGATTCATCCTGCCCATTTGAAAAGTTGAAAAGTGGGATTCGTGTGACTGATGTCTAAGCTGCTGAGCAGTACAACCCCAAGTTAAAGCCTTAGCTTATCACTCCAATCCTCTATTTTGGCCTTTAGGAAAGACTCTAAAGGTGCTACTAGTTGTGTTAAGTCTTAGAAGTTGAGCTGAGTCCAGGAGATTTCATTACCAATAGCTTTTCTCTTCAACGCAGGGATTAACAGCCCAATGCTCTAATCTTAGAGGCATGCAAATGAACTGAGGACTTTTTTCCTCAGTATCCAGATAAAGTCCCTTCGTCCCTGACCCTAATCCCAAGCCAAGCCATGTACTCCTCATGTTCCAGAGGCTGGGTGGGGAGTAAGCGGGAGATGACTGAGGCCAGAGGGAGACTCAAAGGCCAGAAGGAAAAGCTCTCACCAGTGATGTCTCACAGAGCAGCTTGCTCCCTCGCACCAGGTTGCCGATGGTGATATGGAAGTAGGTGTTGCCGCTGCTCCAGTTGGAGATCTTGGTGAAAGGGTGTGTGGTCAGGATATCCTGGGAGACAGAGTGAGAGAATCTGAAGCTACATAGTCTAGGCCCTCTTCCCTCACTCCTTCAGACCAACCCACAGACATTTCCTGGGGAAAGGCTTTAGTTTAGACCCTAAATTGAGAACAAGAGAATGGAGGCCTGCTCTGTTGTGCTGACCAACATGGGCAGAAAGCACTTTTTAAAGAAGACATAGTCCATAACAGTTGGTCCAGTTATGGGGTGGAAAGATAGTACAGTGGATAGGGTGACTGCCTTGCACACGTCTGGCCCAGGTTCAATCCCTAGTATTCTGTATGATTCCACAAGCTCCTCCAGGAGTGACACAAAAACAAAGCATTATGTTGAACCTTTAAGTACAAGCAAACAAACATTCATTGGATTTGGTAACAAAACATTTTGAGGAAGCAAAAACAAAAACAAAAATACCAACCGGCAACCATGGGCAACTTCTTAAGGTATGTGGCCAAGATAGAAGGTGACTAGCAGCAGGTTTGGGTGTGGGAGTATGGGGATCCTTGTTAGAGGTACAGAGAAGCCAGTTCTCACCTGCTTGACCCTGTTACTGCTTACCTTGGTTCTGGGATCGATGAGGCTGACCCCATACTTGTTGATGGCAATTAAGAGGATCTCAGGGAAGTTTGGCTCCGTAGTTTGCTAGTGAAGAAAGCAAAGACTTCATCAGATGGGAGACCCAGAACAGGAGAGAGCTGCTAGCACTGGAGTCAGAATCAAACCACCACTACGAAGAAGTCCATTTCTGTTGCTGTCTACTTGATGCCAAGGGTACAGCATGGGTGGCCCTACCGTGGCTCCTAGCTTTTCCTCTGCTGGGCTCTCAGCATCACCTGCAGCCTGTCTAAGGTCCTCATTACACCTCAACAGGGATGGGATTCTAGCCGTTCTGCCCTGATTGTTTAGGAGTCTCCAATGCTCGCTCAGCTAAAATTTCTCTAACTTTAAAATCTCATGAACATGGCCCAGAGAGATAGTACAGAAAGTAGGGCATTTGCCTTGCATGAAACTGACATGGGTTCAGTCTCTGGCCTCCCATATGGCCCTCAGAGACCACCATGCTGAGTGCAGATCCAGGAGTAACTCCTGAGTACTGCCAGAGGTGGCAAAAATAAACAAAATCACTTGAATATGTCACCTTCTTTGGACTTTCTACCTCTTTTTTCCCTCAAAAGGTGGGCCTGACCTAGACTCAACCCCTTATAGTCCCCCAAGAACCTCCAGAAGTGATCCCTGAGCACAGAGCAGTATGTCTCCCTTCTGCCCTACTCTGCTTCTCTGTTTCTTACCCTTGCCTCTTCCACATTGTCCCTTTCTGCTCAGGCCCTGATGGTCTTGCTCTCTTGCATTCACATCGGGTTTCTAGTCCTAGGGTTCCAGTGCCAATGCTTTGGTGTTCTCCCCACCCCGACTCCTCCTTTGCAGGAACATAGTCACTCTCTTTGCCAGTCCACACTCAGAGGCCAGAACACTCTGTGCAGGACTGAACTCTCACACCTCTGGGCCTTTTCTGATGCTGAGCCTTCTGCCAGCCATACCCTGGGCCTCCCTACCAGCCATACCCTTCTGCCTCTTCCAAATAACTTCCTCAGTATTCATGGTCTGGTGGGGCAACCTGTGGCCAGGCAGAGGTTGCTTCCCTCTCTTGTAGGGTAAGTGGAATGTCTTGGGGAAGAGCATTTGCCTTATGGTTTCCCTCTGGTCTCTCCCCATCTCTGAGAAGTCCCCATTGCCTACCTTCACCTCAAAGAAGGCTGAGCCGAATGTGGGCCACTTGAAGATGAGCTTCAGGAAGGCTAGTTTAGCCTCTTCCTTGGATTTGCCTGCATGCTTGTTGAAGTAGGCGACGATGGACTGTGGAGGCAGAGATCCCCATCAGCCCTGACACCCTAACCCACCTGCTCCCCCAACAGCTGTCAGAGGCCCAGAGGGCCAGATGAGGATGTAGGGCCTGGAGTTCACAAAGAGTTCCATGCTGTTCCCAGTTAATGGGAGCTTATAAGGCAGTTGGGACAAGGATACTGATTTCCCACTAAGTCCTGGGATGGAGCAGTTGGTGGGGAATGTGAAGGTGAACCACAGAGGCCACACATGGGCTTTCCCTGGGCCACTGTCCCCTGGCTTCTGAGGATGCTCAGATACCCATTAAAGGCAAACCCCTCTTGCCTTGCCTGTGCTCACCCGTTTCCAGTCATCAGGTGCAACCTGACGGATGAGGTCCTGAGGCACCAACTCTCGTAGCAGCTTGGGGATACTGGGGAAGTAGGATTTGTCCTCCTCGAACTTGACTCTGTAGATGAGGGCCCCCAGCTGGAGCACCTCCTCCCGCGTGCACTTGTGGTAGCCTCGGAGGTACTTGGGCAGCTCCTGGCAGGCATAAAGCAGGTCATATATCTGGAGGGGCTCCAGGGATAAGGGGTTGGTCCTTCCTGCCACCCCAGACTCAGGTTCCTATCTTAACCCACCTTTGTGGTCTCCCATTTCTTCAGCCTTAGCTGATATTGCTTCCAAAGAGTGGATGACAAAGGGCAACTGTGCATGAACAGGCTCAGCCCTCACAGCTAAGGGCACATTGGGGGTCTCAGTTTGGTGAGGGCGCAGCCCATTTCAAAGTGAAGACACTCACAGAGTGGTCAGTGTGGGTCTGAGACTGCCTCATACCCCTAACCTCCTGGACATCACAAGGGAAACTCCCACTCAGGCTGGCTCCTCCCATGGAGCTACCTTGATACTGGCTGGTTTCATCAGCTCAAATCCATTACCCACCCTAAACTTCATCCCTGGAATCAGAGGCAACTGAGAGTGAAGAGAGGCTCCAAAGCCAATTGGAAGCCCAGAAGAGCCAGCTCTGCACACAGGCTCCTGGAGCTTCATGACTATATCTTATCCACTGTTTGAAGTGGAAGGGGAACTAAGCCTGTCATGAGAACACACTGCAGATCAGAAACCTGAGTCAGTTATTATCCTCATAGCTTTTATTTGCTTACCTTCCTATCTGTCCATCTAACTGCCCATCCTTCCATCCACCTCCCTACCCATTTCTCTATTTGCCATTTCATCCACTCACCCAGTCCCTTATAACTTGTTCATTCACTCATTCCCTCACTAATACCCAACCACAGATTCATTCCTCTCCCACTATTCCCCGAGTCATTCATTTACTTATTCCCCTCTCCATCAATTCAAAACATATTTATTGAGCATCTACTAGGAATCAGGCCATTTAACACCTCAACATGACCACATAGCACTGTTTGCTCATATTTGAATGTGATTTAATTAGCACAAAATCACATGTTAAGCAATATCATACAACCTTATCTATTCTTCTGGGATTCATAGGCAAGGGCAGAACTTAAATTAAGTGTAATGGCAATCTTTGAAGAAACTGTCCTCAGATCTATGAAAACATATTTCAAGACAAGCAGAGATAGTGAACTTCCTTATAAGAGTAAATACCTGCTTATAAGCTCAGTAGGAGTAGGAATAAATGAAGGAGTCCCCAGAAGAGGGAGTATTCCACAGACTCTGTGATACAGTTAGAGAAACTGAGAACACGGAATTGAAGAGAAGCAAGGTGCCCAGGTCCAAAACCAGGTAGTCACAAGAGTTCATAGCACTCCATACAGGCCAGAGTGGGATTTGGGAAGCTGTTGAGAGAATCTGGAAATGATGATTACTCTGGGATAATGGACAAAACAAAGGTAGGAAAGATAGGAAGAAAGACAGGCTCAGGGGCTGGAATGATATACAACAGGTAAAGCATTTGCCTTGCATTGGCTAACCCAGGTTTGATACCCAGCATCCCATATGGTTTCCCAAGCATTGCCAGGAGTGATTCCTGAGTGCAGAGCCAGAGTTGAGATCATGAGAAGAAACGTCATCAAGGGGACATCAACTGGGACAAGGGAAACGAGCTAAAGCAGTCCTTCACACATAGACTACATAGGGTGAAGGAAAGAGTTGGTGTGGAGGAAAGACAGTTTGTTTATTTTGGGCTATACCCAAAAATGCTCAGGACTGTGTAATAAAGCTGGCTGTTTACTGAAACTTCATCTGACTGCTTATGAATTTCTCCACCGTTATCCTGCATCCTTCAGATCCTCCGGCCAAGGGCCTAAGGCCTCACTCCAACACTAGGACTGTATATTTTATTTTAATACCACAAATGGAGCTTTATTACCTGGCCCTAACCGTGATGTGCATTTTTTCACATGGCTTCTAAACTAAGCTTTTCATGCAGCCTCTTTCCTGCTACCCTCCAAGATTCCTTGCTGCATTTTATTTCCCTCTTTCCCTCAAGCAACACCTTTATTCCCAGCCAAAAACCCCTCCCAGTAGTGGGTGGGTCTGACCATCCAGCTGATATTAGCATATGGAATTGCGGGAGGGGTAAGAGGGGACTATATAGGATCTCAGGGATCAAACTTCGGTCAGCTATATGCAAAGCAAACACTGTGCTACTGCTTCAGCTTTACAAAATAGCTTTTATTGAAAGAAATTTAGAGAAATTTGAGGTGAGAAAAACAGAGTACACAGGTTTCTCCTGTGTGCAGAAAAGCTGGTAGGCCCCATGTTTGAATGATTACAGTCCTTTCATCTCACAGGTCAGGCTTCTTTCTCTAAGCATTGTCCATTCCTGGTCCCTGCTCTTTCCAGAGAGCCCTTCCTTTGTCTTTTCCCCCAGAAGAGGAAATGGGCTGGTGTAGAAAGGGCAGTGGGTCTGTGGTGCAAATTCCTGCACTCAGACTCCAATTCCTTTGGCTGTGACCCAACTCCTTCACTGAACCTAAGTCTCAGTTTCTCCCTTCACAAAATGGGAACCATATACCTACTTCTTGGGGGCTTGTGAAAGGATAGCACAGGGGAAAGTTCCAAAGACATGCTGGAGAGAAGCAGTCACTCTGGACTAGGAATAAGTGCTGAAAGGAGGTAAAGTGGTATGCATGAGATCTTATTAGTAATTATATGGTAAACCACAGTGCCTTGAAGAGTACAAAAAAAAAAAAGAAAAGAAAAGAAAAAAAGAACAAAAGAAAAGAAAAATAAAAAAGGCCTATCATAGTGGCAAGCTGGGAGGCAGGAGAAGACATTGGTAGAAGTTGACACTGGTGAAGGGATTGGTGTTGGAAGACTGTATGACTAAAACTCAATCATAAAAAACTTTGTAATTCCCAGTAACTCAATGAAAAATAATAAAAAATAAGATATGCTGGATGTTGGACATGTGAACTGGTGCAGGCTTTATGTACTTCCTAGGTCTGGGCTGGGAAACGATGACTGACTTACACAGGGGCGTGAGGGCCCCTCCCCAGAGTGGTGAAACTCGTCAGAACTCTCACTCCAGGAAGGAGCCTGAATTAGAAGAAATTGGATGCACAGAAGCAGCAGCAAGCTCCTGAGCTGAGAAACATATCTGAGGCTGGTCTGCTGTCTGGCATCCCAGCAGGTGTCACTTCAAGGATGTGCAGGTCCTGGTCCCTCCTGGGTAACCTGGCCACCAGGTCCTGGCTTCTAACACCTCACAAGGACAGTGTGGCCAGAGACAGCTGAGCTGAGAGATGCTCACCTGGTAATAGTGAAAGATGGAATCAGCCATTGGATCCTTCCCAGGCACTGTGGTGGTCCATAGCTTCTTCATGAAGAACACCTGGTAGGTGAGCGAGGGCACGATTCCTGTGGCACAGGGAGGGAGCCAGAGGACCCTGCTACAGATGCTGGCAGCATGGCTCTGAGACAGCACCAGGCCTGCCCAATCTCTTGCACCCCAGGATCCCACTTCACATTATTATAAATAATAATAATATTTAATATATTTTATTTTATCATATGTAAAAGCTTTGGTCCTACCTGCCCAATCATGTTTTACTTTTTAAATATTTTATTACAACACTGTTATTATAACAAGTTGTTCATATGCAGTTGTTTCTTTCATTCAATGTTTGAATACCAATCTCACCACCAGTGTTACCTTTTCTTCACCAATGCTCTCAGTTTCCCACCTACTTACCCTAGCCTGTTTGCAAGCACAAACAAATTTACTTTATATTGTTGTACAATACATAGGCAAAAGGAATGATAAAAAAAATTAGATAAACGTGGGTTAATTTGACATTACCATCCTTGACGGGACGAGCTTTCTTGATCCAGTCTGTCAGGTGGCGAACGAAATCAAAGAAGAAGTCATTTTCAGGGACGCTGATAACCTGGATACAGCAGAGTCTCAGTTCAGGACATTGCCACTGACATCCCAGCTGCTCTAGCCAAGATCTCTTCTGGCTCTGACTCTCTCAGGTCAGCCCCCTTGTCTAGCCTGCCTGGGGAGTGTGTCCATCAGGTGACAACTTTCTGCTCAGAATCAAACAACTCCCGGAAGCTGACAGCTGCCCAGGGCCACCCTGCTTGGATACTTTCCAGCATCCATATCCTAGAAGCTCCCTGTGGGTAGAGCTCACTGTGGGTCCCTGGTGTGGCAAAAGAACAGAAGTGAAGTGAGGAGTCAAACCCCACTACACAAAGAATCTCATGGAGGAAGAGCAGGGGAAAGTGCCTCGTGGGTTCAAGAAGGCCTGTCCCCCATGGGGGACTATAAAGTGGGGCTGGAAGGGTCTCCAAGGACATGGGGCAAGGAAGTGTGACCAGGGAGTGTCAGGTGCTAGCAGTCAAATCTTCCTGGATCTTAGGAACAAAGAGCAAAGGCCCCTAAATCATGAAGACCCAACTGCATACCTGTTGTGTGACCTTGGAGAAGTTACTTAATTTGTCCAAGCCCAGGTTTTGTAATGAGGAAAGTTCATGTGCCTTGAGTAGGAAAAGGCATGTCCAGAATAGAGGGACTACAAGGCTCCCAAGAGGCCTGAACTATGTTGGACAACATCTCAGAGAAGAGATTTGGGGGTGACATAGAAGGAGGGCATTGCCAGAACAAGAGGAACAAAGCACCACAGGACTGTCTCTTTTCTCTCCCCTCTACATCAACCAAATCCCCAGTGAATTTCCCACTAGCCAGACACAGACAGACATCAAGGAGCCTTTAGTTCACCTTGTCTGCAATTTTGACAAACAGGCTAAATCCCTCGGAGGACTTGAGGAGCAGCCGTGCAGAGATGTTCTGGCAGAAATCCTTGGCCTTTGTGCTTGACTCCACCTCAAAAGCCTAGTGGGGAGGATATGTGTGCAAGAGAGAGCAGGGACACTGGTTTGGTTCAGATAGGGACTCCCTTTCCAGCATGCCTCCACCTAGACCAATTTCCCTCCCATATATGAGAGGGTCTCCCCCAGAGCAGAAAGTCAAGAAGCAGCACTTGGTTTGATCTATAGCTCCTGTCTAGTTTGTACCTCTAGGTGGGCCTGGCACAGCTGTACAAACCTGAGGAATGGCAGAAGCCAAGAGAGAGAGGTTGCAGAAGAAGAAGAGCAAATTCCAAAAAGAGGGCAAGGGGAAAAAGGGAGGACCAGATAAAAGTAAAGAGAGCTTGGAGAGTGAGAAAGAGCAGGTGGGAGAAAAATAACTTGTGAGGCTAGCTCAGTTTTCCTTTACCAGCTGCTGTCCATGGCTCCATCTGAGCTGTCTCCATTTCAGATTCTAAACAATTTACCAATGGGGGGTGATAATACAGCAGGTAAGATGTTTGCCTCTCATGTAACCAGCTTATTCCATTCCTGGCATCCCATATGGTCCCCCAAACACTGCCAGGAGTGATTTCTGACTACAGAGCGAGGAGTAACCAACCCCTAACTACTGCCAGGTGTGACCCCACAACAATTTTTATAACAACAGAAGTTTAACAATTTTTTTTTAATTTTCAACCACACCTGGTGATGCTCAGGGGTTACTACTGGCTATGTGCTCAGAAATGGCTCCTGACTTGGGAGACCATATGGGACACCAGGGGATCAAACCACAGTCTGTCCTAGCCTAGCATGGGCAAGGCAGATGCCTTACTGTTTGTGCCACTGCTCTGGCCCCCAGAAGTTTAACAATTTAACAGAAGTTTAACAATTTACCAAGATGACAGATTCTTCCGTAGATTGTAGGCTCACAGGAAATTAAGAGATAATTGTTAATACCAAGGCAAGTGGCCAAATAGCTCATCCAAAGACCCTTGACTAACCAAACCGCTGAAAAATGCTCTCATTCTCTGTAACATTCATGTCACTTGACAAGTAACACAGAGACCCAGTTTTCCTATAAAAACTTCAAAAACAAGTCATACTTAACTTAGTCCTCTACTAAATTTCTCTCTCCCCAAGCGGACTCTCCTCTATTTTCAATAAATGTTTCTATCTCTCCAACTCTGACCATCTTGATTAGTTAATATTTTCCTTCTTAGAAATATTTGGACTGAAGGGCCCAGAGAGATAGCACAGCGGCGTTTGCCTTGCAAGCAGCCGATCCAGGACCAAAGGTGGTTGGTTCGAATCCCGGTGTCCCATATGGTCCCCCATGCCTACCAGGAGCTATTTCTGAGCAGACAGCCAGGAGTAACCCCTGAGCACTGCCGGGTGTGGCCCAAAAACCAAAAACCAAAAAAAAAAAAATAAATATTTGGACTGAAGGTAGGATACAGCAGGCAGGGAGCTTGCTTTTGCACATGGCCAGTGTGGGTTCAATCCCCACCACCCCATCTGGTTCCTGGAGCATCACCAGGAGTAATCCCTGAGCTCAGGGCAGGATTAATCTCTGAACATAGTTTGGTGTGGCCTCAAAACAAACACACAACATGATTGAAGAACCTGGGAACAATAGAGACTAGCCATCTCTCTCCTATACCAGAACCTTCCACATAGAACCCAAAAGGAGCTTTAGGAAGTTTCTAAGTCACTGCAACTAGCATCTCATTCTGGTGTTGCTGAATCTCTAGTCTCTAAACAGACTTGTAATCGCTCTTTGAAATACAAGTTTCCATGAGCTCTGAACGGGCTACACTGATGAAAAGGACAGAAAGACTAGCAAGGCTGATGAAAGGGGAGGACAGGAGAGGGAGTCCCACCATTAGCCTCGTGAGGAGAAAAGGAGTCTGGAGTCAAGGAATTTCAGGGGGATGAGGGTATCATGTTCTGGGGGGCAAAAGGCCTATCCCCAGAGCTGGCATCAGAGAGGTGGCACCCCACAGAGCTCAGGGAGAAAACTGTTCTGGAGTTTATGGCCTCTTGAATGAGTTCCAATTCCAGCAAGGAGCAGGAGGTTGGGGGCCCATGTTGAGACAGTGAGGGAGAGTCTCAGTCTGGGGCACCCCTAGACTCAGCAGCCCACAGCCATCACCTCATCGGTGTCGTCAGGAAAGTAGACCTTGTGGAAAATTTGGGTGGTTTTGTGCTGGATGGCTTCTACCTCCACCAGGTGTGGGGGATATTTCCGGGACCCATTTCTGAAAATGAAGCATGGAGTGATCAGCTGCCTGGGCCATGAAGATGGACCTAGCAGACAGAGGAAGCATGGTGCCAGATCACTGTTCTAATCCCTGTCTCCTTAACTATTGTGGGCCTAAGTTCCTCAACTGTAAAATGGGATGATGGTGGTGCCCCCACACAAGGAGCCACAGGAAGTAAGAACACCAGTGGGCTTTGAAGAGTGATATATAACTCAGTGTCTCAGTCCCAGCAGACTTGAAGGATAACCAACCCCTCCCAAGCAAGCTCCTCTCTAGCTGTGTCCAAAAGGGACACTGGGCTCTACCACCAGCCTTGGCCTAGCAGACAGCCAGGGTCCCCAAAAGGCAGGTCCAACCTACTGCCTGATCAGCATCAAAGGATGCAACTCCAAGCCCCTTGTGCTCAGGAGCTTTCCCCAGGGGCTGCCCTGCTGGCCTCGCACCTCAACGCTTTCTGGAGCCGCTGCAGACAGTCAAGGGCCAGTGGGCAGTGCTTGCGGGACTGCAGGAAGCGCTGCAGGTGGGGTAGCAGGATGCTGCTGGGCGGGAAGAGGCCAGTGCACAGCCAGAGCAGCTCCCAGCCCCGCTCCTCGCTGTACCTGTTGTTGGAGGAAGGGCAGAGTCCAAAAAGGGCACCATGGGCCCATCGGGGCACACAGACCCAGAACCAACCCAGAGCACTTGTGTGGAACCCACAGTTTTCAGCTCCTGATGACCCCACAATCCTCTCTCAGGACCAACATGGGCCACTCCTCCCCCCCCCCCCCAAGATGCTACATTCAATTCACTCGCTCACACATTTTCAGCCAATATGGCCTCCGGCCACACCAGAAATCAACCCCAGCACCAAGCACACTGGTTCAGCTAAAAATTTGTTTGTAGTGAGCCTTTCCAGGAAGGAAGCAGTGTGATTTGTGTACTGGCAAAATTCCTTTAACAGCTAGGTTTTCAATAGCACAAGATGAGTCCAGGCCTGGAATCCTTTGGAGGTGGGGTGGAGGGGGGCTTCTCAACTCCTAGGGTCAGACAGGAGAGAAGCTTGGAGAGCTTCTAGGAAGAGGTGGCATCTAATTTAGACTCTCAGAGCAGCAGGGATGGACATAGAAGTGTGATGGGGGCCAGAGTATTACCACAGCAGTAGGGCATTTGCTTTGCGTGTGGCCCACTGGGATGGACCTGGGTTCGATTCCTGGCATCCCCGAGACTTCCAAGAGTGATTTCTGAGTGTAGAGCCAGGAGTAACCCCTGAGAACTTTTGTGTGTGGCTCAAAAAAAAAAAAAAGTGATACGGATATAGATATAGAAAGATCTTCCTGACTGTGGGCATAGTAGGTACAAGGGTGAAAAGATTAGATTCACATTGGATGCATGTTTGGGTTGAGAGTAGAGGGCATCATGTGGGGTCAGGGAAGTGTAGGGGATCTGAGTGTAAAGGTGGAGAGTATTTCTCCGAGGTTCTGAGTACGTAGAGAGAACAAACATTTGGGGTGCAGCAAACCCTACCATAGGAGTTTTCAAGCAAGATATTTGTTCACCAGCAGAACTTAAGAATGATGGACATGATCTAGGAAGGGAAACCCAAGGGAGACCGGCATAGAGTCACAGAAACTGAGGGATCCAAGAGATATGGGCTGTCCAATTAGAAAAGGCAGACCCAGAGGTAGGATTTTTATCTTGAGCGCAGGAGTGTGGCCTTCCCAAGCTGTGCTCAGGACTCATGGGTCATTTTAAGATATGTGGCCCAGCTATGGGGGCAGGAGGGTGTTGGACAATTCTGGACTCTCCCAGGTGTATATGTGGGGTTCAATGGTGCTAGGGACCAAATCCGGGGCCTCCATATGCTAAGAAGATGCCCAGCCCCCTGAACTGCCTCCCTGATCCTCCCAAAGGGCTGTTTGCAGCTAAGAACTGCTCAGGATACAGCAACTCTAGGTCAACACTGGGTGCTGTGGGTTTTGAAGGCACAAGGGGCAGGGGCAGACCACTCACCACCCACCCCCTCACCTGATGTTGTTGTCTGTCAGCTGCTTCAGGATCTGCACATACACCTCGTCCTTGAGGGGTTCTGCCTTTAGTGCGCCCTCAAAGATCTGGTCGGTGAGCTCGTTGACAGCACGGATCCTTTTGGAGGGGTAGTCCCCCATGTACTTGAGCACTGGTGGGGCGGGGTGTTAAGGAATGGCCACTGGCTGATGAGGAGGCAGTCCACACTGGGGGCCACAAGCCCAAAAACCCAGGCCAGCAAATGGGTTTGATCTGTCCCTTGGCTTCTCAGTTTCTGGCCCCCCTCCTGGCCAGTGGTCTGGCCTTCAACATTCTTATTCCTCATAGTAAGCAAAAAGAACTTTCTGCTCATTCCTCCTGCCTGCAGGCTCCCCCTGCCCTAGGACACACTCCATGGTTTGAGAGAAACCAGTGTCCCTCAGCTTGTCTTACTCCCACATTTCCTTCAAGTTCAGTCTTCTGGATATAATGGAGTCTTTCATGCTATCCAAATGGCCTGCTCTAGGGCCAGAATGATAGTATAGTAGGCAGTACATCCAAGGTTCTATTTCTGATATCCATATGGTCCTCCAAGCTTTCTAGGAGTGAGTTCTGAGTGCAGAGCCGGGAGTAAGCCCTGAGCATAAACAGGTGTGCCCTACCCCCCCACCAAGAAAAACCCAAAACAAATAAAAGGCTCATCTTTTTGGCCTCAGGGATTTTGTCTCAGTATAGAATATCCCCCATTTCCCCTTGGACTAATTAAAGCTAACTCTTCACCCCACCATGCCTACCAGCCCTCTCTGCCCTCCACAGAGAGCCAGTGCTGCCAGCTTTCATAGCCTGACCCTGACAACACATCTGTGATGACAGCTGGCAGTACCATGTAACTAAAGGCTGGGCCAAGGACTGCAGTGTCACACACCATATGACTCTATCTACTCGCTAGCAGTCATATAGGAGAGTGTGGGGCCGCTCATGTCCACTAAGGTGCTGACACATTGAAGGGACCCTTCATTAGCATCCCTCAAGGCAGCCCAGGACCCCCACTGAACTAGGAAACTCTGAGGCCAGGGTCTGGTCCCTCTGCTGGTCCTGCCAGTATTCCCACCAGGAAGGATATCAATGAAGCCCATACAGGCCTCCTGTGATAACTCCTCACTGCCCAGGATCTTCTTGAGCAATGCCTGCTTGAGTGGCTCCCGTGTGTGGCTCCACAGCCTGTCCTTGCCTCGGGCCTTGGACACCATCACCCGGCTCAGAGTGTGCTTGGGAGGGGGCCTAGTTGGACATGGGAAGAGTCAGTAGTGACCCTGGAGACACTACCCCACCCTAGAGGCCAATGGTGGGAAGCAGCACAGCTCATCCCCCACTCCCCCCAAGCCACACTTTGTTCACCAGAAAACATTAAACAGTGGAGAGCTGCTGGCTATAAGTTTTCAGAAAGCAATAAAACCAAGAAGTGAAGAAGTTATTCAACATGGGATGTGAAGAAGTCACCAGTCCTAAAGTATCAGGATGCATTGTGACCAAACACATTTTGTGCACACAATAACCGAGGCCTCTAACTGCCCAGCGCAGGCCCAGAGAGGGTTGAACCCACTCAAGAGAGGCTACAGCAGAAGCAAAAGGCTGTGATCAACATGCAGGCGGACAGCAGTTCAAACCCTTCTTGACAATGCCACAGCAATGGTCTTTTTTCTAGGTGGAAAGCCCCATAGGGAGGCAGTTGGAGAAGAAACCCATAAAACCCACTCTGCAAAGGCAAGTGGGGTGCCTCCCCCTTCTGAAGGGTGACCTGTCTTTCCACTTGAGATGTGGACTTCGATCTATCTGGCTCTTCTTGTCTTTTTCTGTCTCTATCTCCCCTTCCTCATAACCTCTAAATAAAACTGATATCTTTGTCTTTGTCTTATCCTGATACGCTTTTTCTTTTTCTTTTTTTTTTTGGTGAGGCAAGGAAACCCGGGGGAAGATTTAGGACCAACTTTTCTTTCCTGCCCAGAGCAATTCCTCTCTCCAGCCTGGGATCCAGAGACCCTGAGAAACTGGGTTTTGGGATCATTTCCCACACTGGAAAGAACAAGTAGAACCCAGATGCTGTTTGACACCCACTTCATGGGCTTTTGACACATGAGGTCTACGCTGTGCAGGGGCTATCACAGATTCTCGTCTGCCCTAGATTTCTTTTTATTCTTTTTGTTATTTTTATTGTTGTTTTGGGACCACACCTGTCAGTTCTCAGGGCTTACTCCTGGCTCTGCTTTCAAGGATCACTCCTGAAAAGTTAAGGGAGCATATGGGATGCCGTGATCAAACTTGGGTCTGCTGCATACAAGGCAACTGTGTCTCTCTGACCCCTCATCTACCCTAGAGTTCCCTAGCCATTTTCCCTGGTGATTGAAGTGGGGAGAGAGGGAGTTGACTGTGCCCTCCTCATGGTTGCTACCTCTCTCCTCTCCTCTTCACGTACATAACCTGAACACCCAGCCTGCTTGGTCCTGTCTCTCTGCTCCAGATTCAGATGCTGCTAAAGTCCTTTCCCACTTTGGTCACCCTGCACAGCCTCACATAACTTGCTCCAGGAAGTCTCTCCTCCACTCCGTGCATCTCCATCACCCTGCCCAGTATAAGATAATATCAGCTATCAACACCCAAAAAAGGTGTTCTCTCCAAGGATGAAACTGTGAGGCAGATACAGATTTGGTGAGAGAGGACTCGGTCTGGTACCACCTAAGAAGGGGACTCTTCACACAGAAACTGTCCTCCAGTTTTGTGGGAGACCGAGCACCCCACATATCAAAGGAACTCTGAATGAATTTTCCACCGCCTGCCTGATTCAAGCCATAAAGTTTGCATAGCCCCGAACCAACAGAAAACTCTGCAAATAAATTTAGCTCAGCACAAAGAATCTGGCTTAACCAGATTCCTTAACCTTTCCATGGAACCTGTTTTTGTAACTGCTCTCAAGCATGTAGTTATAGATAGGTTTTTGTAAGGTTTAAACTGTGATCCTTATTGCTTGCACAAGAGAAAGATCTAAATGGAAAATAGGCTAAACAAAAAATTGTATTTGCGTAAATATCAATTAGCTATTTGTTTAAGAATTTGCTTCCCCTCCCCCCATCCTGCCAGGTTCCTCTTTATCCTTCCCGCCATCAAAATGTGTTTGTGCTCCCATTGGTTAAAATTGTTGTACTTGTACAAATCTGATTGGTTTATGTTTCAATCCTATGTTACTACTCCTCCCACTGGAGCAGGGCATAAAAACCCTGCTTCTCCCCTCAATAAACCTCTTGACTGGCAATGTCACCTTGAGCGTTTTACTAACTTCTGCAGCTTAATTTTTTAGGTGTTCACAAAAGAGCTTAACACTCGCGAATTATTTGTAGTTGTCTTCTGCCTTCTGTCCTGGTTGAGAGAAAGCTGCTGGCCGGAATTCTCTCCCAGTAAAGGACAGGAGCAGAGGCAGTTACACAGTTTCTCTCTGAGGTAGGCCCAGCTGGAGAGCAACAGGCACTCCCCAGACGCTCCACCCACAATGCCCACTGGTACCATCACCTGAAATAGTCGTAGGAGAATTCCTCCAATGTGTAGGGCTTAGTGCGCACCTCAGGCTCCACTGTGCGCATCTGTAGGAGGCGGATCACATCCTGCCTCTGATCGGGGGTCATGGTGATCAGGGCCTATGGGCCAGGAGAGGAGCTAGGTCAGAGCTCTATATGGATCTAGGGAACCAACATGGGGATTCTGGGGTGAGGCTGAGGGATACTCTGTGTCTCCATCAGACCTCACAAGCTCCTGTCCTGCAGCTCATTTTCCCCCAGTGCCTTGCATCTAACCTAGGAAGATCCAGTCAGAGCCATGAAAGGACAGGAGTTGCAGTAACAGTGGGGGAGCTGAGCCCAGTATGGGGTCCTGAGTTGCCCTTCAGGGGGCTCTGGAGAAAAGAACAGTCCCTCGTCTCCACTCTCTCCTCATTTTCTTTCAGTCAGAGATAGCTGATGCCAGGGACAATCTCGTGCCACCCCGCCCCTGGGCAGTGCCTTCTGGGAAGCAACTCCCACATCCCCACCACCCCCAAGTGTGAGGACTTCCCTGTCTCTAAAGATTAGGGGCCCCTGAGACTTCAGGTCATCTTGCCCTTGTGGCACTTGCTGACTCCACTTTGCAGATATAGAAGGAAGACAAGAGACAAGGCAGTCCCTCCCCCCCAGTATCCACTGTCCCCTGCCACATACCACAATCTCCCGTGGTGGCATGGTCATTGTGGGCATCACATACACACAGTCGGTGGGGAAGTCCCCACGTTGCTTGGTTCTCTCGTTGATGCCATTGGCCCAGCCTGAGTTCATGACCTGCTCACCCGTGTCATGGTCCAGGATGACCAAGTCTCCCTTGGCAAAGCTGAGGAAGCCTGACTCTTCGCCCGCTATGAGACATAAGGGGGCATAAGGTCGAATGGGCATTGCTGTATTGGGGCTGATGAACTACATGGTGCTCTTCTCCACTGCTGGAAGGAGGATCTATCTGGTCCTATTCACATCTGCTCACTTCTCACCCTTCTCCTTTTTGCCCAGAGATGGCCTATATCATGCTCTACAGCCACTGATGACTGCCCTTTGCCAGGGGGCATAAGCAGACAGGCAAGGAAGAAAGACCCTCCTTATTATTACATTTTACTAATTCAGAAGCAGCTCAGATCCATCAATGCCCAGAAAGATGATCCTACACTCCTTCCTTCTCAACATCTTGGTAGCAGACCCCAAAGTGGGGCAGCTTATGAAAACTCCCTTTAAGACCAGCCTTGAAAAAATATCCAGCCCATGCTCTAGTTTATCCGAGTCAACCTTGGTCCATGCTCTCAAAGTGCCTTCTTTGTGGGGTACTGTGGGGTATGCTGTATTCCTGAGAGTCCTGTATCCCAGCATGGACTTGTGACTCCTTAAGTCCTTTATTATTCTCTCTCTCACTGTATTTCTTTTCTTTCCACAACCCCACTCCCTATGTCCAGAATATGTTTCTCTGTTTCACTATTTGTCTTCTGCATAAATGCAGACACAGAATATGGAAATCTGGGTGGAGGTGAGGACCTCAAGGTCCATACCATGAGGAGAGGGGTTGTCTACAAGCTTCTGTGGGCTCCAATCCCCTGAGGGCCCTCAGTGATGAGATGGAGGTGGATACAGCAAGAGCTGGTGGCAGCTGGTGTCTGTCACCCTGATTGGGCATTACCACAAACCCACCACTGGGCCCCTGACCTGGGGGAGCCCTGGGAGAGCTCCATCAAAGTGGCTGCTACTGCTGCAGATGCTAGCATTGGTTACAGTTGAAACAAAGGCAAACAGGAGAGGAGGATAATGGACATACAAAGCCTCCAAGGCCAGACCAAGGCCCAGACAGTGACCTTCCAAATGCCCTACACACCCTCAGCACCCAGCCAGAGTCACTCACCAGGGTTGGGGTTGTCCTGCAGCGCCACCACGTACTTGGACCTCTTCCGGAGCCCCTCCAGGAAGGTGACCACCAGGTCACGGATGTCCTCAGAGTTGTTGGACGTGAAGGTGTACTCATCCCCCTTGATGGTGGCCAGCGTGAAGCTGGGGGCTAGCAATTTTGCTCCCCTGCAGGACCAACACGAAGAAGAGGACCCAGCCGGGGTCATTCCTGCCCAGCCCACGTCGGAGCAGCTCAGTGAGAGCAAAACACGGCACTCCCTGAAGGAGATCAAGGCCTACCCATCAGACCAGTCCTGTCCATATAAAGTCTGTCCATCAGACTTCCCTGTCTACATAAGACCAGTGTAGATCTGTGTAGCCCATAAGACACTGCTCTGTCCACACAAGACCTGTCCATGGTAGGTGGGAGGTTGGTTCCCATCTCACATGCCTAGCCAAAGTCACACATGGTCAAGAGAGGCCTGAGGTAGCAGAGCCCACATCCCCTTTGTGAATTCCTGCTCCCCTTTTAGTGAAATGCTACTTCTTGCAGAAAGTCATCCTTGCTCTCAAGGATGACTTGCTTTATTTTTTTTTGGTTTATGCAACTTTATTGAAGAAAAATAAATTGATTACTAGCTGAGCTATTAGTTGACCACTCATCCATTGACAACTTGCATCATTTATTCAGTGCTATATTAAACAGTGTATTGGAAGATAGATAAATTAATAGCTCCAAGCCTCCTAACAATTTAAATGAAAATTGCAAAATGTTTGAGACCCTATTTTGGAATACAAAGGGTGTTTGACTTCCAATTTCCATTCTCTGTAGAACAAGAACAGGTCATTCCTTTATTGACATGCATAAAATGCATCACATTTTCTGTTCTGCTGATGCTATAGATTCGATACCAATTCAATACCAATTCTTTCCATAGAATCTATTTGGTGTTCAATACATAAATATACATTTACATATGCACACATACATGCACACATGCAATATACTTGAGGACATGCCTACACATACCCACAGATGCACATGTATGAACACATGTAAAATTCATGCACACAATATACATTTATATAGCCATGGGTATAAATATACACATGTGTTGTGTGCCTCTGTGTGCATGTTCAAACATATTCACATGCATGTCTGCACACACATGCACACATACTCAAACTACTAGACATTAAGAATTATCACCACTGCATCCTATGTGACTGGTCAGAGATGGGCATGGCCCAGTCCTGTTCCACAGAGGACACAGTCCAGAGCACTTCCTGGAACCCTAGATGTGGGCAGTCCTACTGAAAAGCCTATCCAGTCCAGGAACCAGCCCCCTTCCCTCCTGCACAGACTTTTTGAAATATAAGGTGGTTGTATCTATTCCTTACCACTGGTGTTGAAGCTAACTAACACTGTTTTAAGAATGAGGTTATATTGGGGATGTAGATGTGGTATAGCTACAAATCCAAAGCACAGACTCACCAACACTGAGATCAGAAGATCTAAGGTGCTTCCACAAAACTTCATAATGTGCCTGCCAAGGTAGCAGGCAGGGGATATGAGGATGTGAGGGATGGGGGATAATGGAGTATGGCAGCGCACTGGTGGAGGGAGTAGTCAGTCGTGGAATTGCTATTGACATATTATATGCTAAAAGCTCAACTACCAATAACTTTGTAAATCACAATTCTTAATTTTTGGGGGGGGGGGCACACCCGGTGACGCTCAAGGGTTACTCCTGGCTATGCGCTCAGAAGTAAATCACAATTCTTTAACTAAAAAATTAAATATAAAACAAAATAGAAAATTATCCTTTAAAAATAAAACATTTCTAATATCAAATGAGAATGTGGAGGGTCAGAGTGATAATATAGCTGGTAGTGTGCTTGCCTTGCATGCAGCCAACAATCCCCAGTATCCCATATTGTTCCTGAGCACTGCCAGGAGTGATTCCTGAGTATAGAGCCAGAAGTAACCCCTGTGCTCCCCCAAAAGAATGAGGATGTGGGTGAGTGCCCTGCAAACCTTGGAACCCCCAGGAAAGGTGCCTTTCATACACAACTAACTTGCCTTGGCTGTCCTGGCCGGTCTTGGCCCTTGAACCTGAGGCTCCTGCTGCTAGTGGGGAACTACCTGGGTGTGGGAACAGCCTAGCACACAGTTCATCACAGGACACACAGGACACTGCTCCTCAGTGAGGTTGCATGAGGGAGATGCTCAACCAAACCCTGGGGCCTTCACGATGCCTCGAAAGTCTCTTCCCACCAGGTGCAATGAAAAGGCAGTCAGGCCCCTGACTTGGGAGTCCCCCTGGCCTTTGTGCCACTTTGGCTGAGGCCCCCACTGGGGCTTGGCTCACCGGCTGCTGGACACGGCCACGATCTCAGGATAGGACAGCTCCATCAGCACCTGCTCCTGCTCGTCTACGAAGTACACACCTGTCCAGTTGACAGCCACGATGACATCATTCTTGGGGAGGCTAGGGCCTGGGTGGAGATGTTGGTGCTAAGAACAGGCCCCCACTCCCAGCCTCTTTCAGTGCTCTAACTAGAAGGAAGCAGTGGGGGTCAGAGTACAAAGAAGGGCTGGAGCAGAAAAGGGGCACAGGACAGTGGTTGTGGAAAGACAGGGAAGCAGCCTGATTTTTATTTTGCAGAGGGGAAACTGAGTCTCAGAAAGCCAGCAGTGAGTAGGGCAGGAGGGAGTGAACTGAAAGCAAACTTCCCTCAGCCCATTCTGGTGACTCTTTGGAAGCCAAGCACAGAGATATTCCCAGAATGGCCTGGGGTGCTAGACAATGGCTGCAGGGTCACTCTCAGCTTCTGAGGACACTCAGCAGTGAGGATTCCATGCCCAATAGTACTCCATGGCCTTCTAATCTTCACACCCAAGTGAATGGCAACAAGAGCCTTCTCTGGGCTACAGAGCCCAAATGGACTGTGAAGAGGCCACACCCCTCAGTTTCCATCTGCAAAAGCCAAGCCAGGCTAAAGTCTGGCATGCCAGGGGCATCAGCTGAGGTCATCTTCCCACTTTGCTATCTCTGAGGGGGGAGGAAGGAAGATGGACATGCAGTGTGAGAGGGGGCTGTACCTGAGAATTTGTAGGCTTCATAAAACCTGGAAAAGAGCAAAGGCCACTTGAAACGGGCATAGTTGACCACATCTTCTTTGACCTTCTGAGCATCAGTTCTCCTCTGGGCATAGATCCCCTGAAGGGAAGGATGAGGACAAGGGAGAAAGACTAGTAAGTTCTCAGGGTATAAAGGACAAAGGTCTAGCCAGTTCTTACTAGAAATCCAAACTTCTGCTCCAAGGCCAGAAGTGGCCCTAGGGACTCCCATCCATCATGGTCACAGAGCCCATAACCACTCCGTCATACCATAAACACCATTGAGAACTCTGAGAGAAACTGGAGTACTGCCCCATGAAACTCCAAAATTTCCAGCAACTGCAGAAAAAGTCCTCACAGTCCCACCAGAATATGTGTGCTGCTGAAAGGCACCAGACAAAGCAAAGTGGTATGCACATACCAGATCAGGAAGGTAAGAGGTAACAGGAAGAATGTCCAAATGCAGAAAGGGCCACCACCAAGACTAGACATTTTTTTGAAAATGGGTAGTGAAGGTCAGAGCACAGAGAAGGACAAGCAGAAAAGGGGCACAGTACAGTGGTTGTGGGAGACAGGAAGCTTCAGCATTTGGTTATCTAGAAGGAACCTTTGATAGGGGCTGAGAGGTGACTCTATGGCTGAAGCACCTACCTTGTAAGTCTCGGGCTATGAGTTGAACCCCAACTCACTATCACCTAGGACAATTCTGATCACTCTGTTGTCTATGTAACTGAAAGCAATTTCCAGCCTGGTGTACACAGCCTGGTGTGTAGTCATGGTGGGTGACCCACCCCTGTGGATGTGGCCAGGAAGCAAACCTGGAAAACAGGTATAAGCCCTGTAGAAAACCCCAGGGAGCTCTACAAACAGAATGTGTGCAAGGTCCAGAGCTGAAAAGCACCTTCCTCAGCAAGCCAGGTGTAGGTGTGACCCGTCACCACAACGTCATCAGTATAATGGAGACTGGAGCAATTAATACAACAGCTAAGGTGTGCCTTGCACACTGCTGACCCAGGTTCAATTCCCAGCACTGCATATGGTCCCCCAAGCCCACCTGGAATGACACCTGAGCAAAACGCCAAAAGTAAGGCCTTCTTTCCTCAGGAAAGAAGGACAAATTGAAAGACCCCTCTGAACCCCAACAAGATCTCAATGGTGCTGGGTGGAGTAAAATTGGTGGGATCTAACCCCCCAGAGCAGCCCTGGGCTGGGCTCTCTAGCCTGATCCCCAGTTCTCTGGCTCAGGGCGTCCCTTATGAGGCAGAAGATGGATGCGCCTGGGACCCAGTTCATGGCAGAGGGTAGAGCACAGGTGAACAGAGCAGGCAGGCTAGGCCCTGTTAGGGGAAAGGGGAGATCTGGGCCCTCTCCCATGGCTCAGGACAGCCTCCTACCTCAGAGGTTCCCACACTACTGGCCTACTTCTGGCCTACTTCTGCTTCTCTAGGAAAAATAAATCAGTCATCAGCCACTGAGAAACCAGCCTTCTTCTTCTTTTTTAATTTTTTTTAGAATAAAATAAATTAGAGCACTTATTAAGGAATATTAAAATTTTAGTAAATAAAAAAGCTTCAACCATGTATATAACAATTTATCATGCACATATTCCAAAACCACGAGAGTTTAATTAAAAAATTTAAATAACATTTTTTAAAATGTCTTAGGAGAAAGCACCCAAAACAATTGGTGCCTTCAATTAGAAAGAAAGTGCGGGCCTGGAGAGATAACACAGCGGCGCTTGCCTTGCAAGCAGCCGATCCAGGACCAAAGGTGGTTGGTTCGAATCCCGGTGTCCCATATGGTCCCCCGTGCCTGCCAAGAGCTATTTCTGAGCAGACAGCCAGGAGTGACTCCTGAGCACTGCTGGGTGTGGCCCAAAAACTAAAAAAATTAAAAAAAAATAAAAAAGAAAGAAAGAAAGTGCATGCATATCTAAAATTGATCTATATACAAATTTTGAATTAAATAGAAATTAAAGTTTGTTTCCAAATTTTCTATATTAATACTTCAAAACAATTTTTTTACTTTTTTATTGATTCATTGATTGATTGATTGATTGATTGTTTTTTGGTCCACACCCAGTGTGCTCAGGAGTTACTGGAGCTGGAGCAATAGCACAGCAGTAGGGCGTTTGCATTGCACGCAGTTGACCCAGGACAGACCTGGGTTCAATCCATGGCGTCCCATATGGTCCCCCAAACTAGGAGCAATTTCTGAGCACATATCCAGGAGTAACCCCTGAGCGTCACCAGGTGTAGCCCCCCACCAAAAAGAAAAAAACAAAAAAAAATTTCTAACACTAATACCACCAACAGTGCGATCATCCCTTTACCAATATCGCTGCCTTCCTCCTTGCAAACACAAAAAAATTTCATTTCGTAATGTTTGTTTCTTTATGGTGTTATTAAAGTCATTGTCTAAGGATTTACCGGACTGTGGTTGGAGCTAGTTGAGCCTTTTGTTACAATTGAGGCTCACTGAGCTTGGTGTACTTCTATGCAACCTTCCCACAACAACCTCCCTTTTTTAAACAATAAAGAGAATTCATAGCCCTCACACCCCCCCCCCACACACACCACATTGTACCCGAGGCTGCTACCACTCTTGTGGATTGCCCCATTGGCCTACCTTCTTGTGGGCTGCGATGGCCAGCTGGGCCCATTTCTCCAGCGTCTTCAGAGGTGTGATCTCCCGGTCAGGGATGTAGGTGGGCACGAGGCTCAGGAGCCGCTCCAGGATCATCTCGGAGCCATAGTCCACGAAATACTGCTGGGAGGCCAGCTCGGCCAGGTCATCCTCCTGGAGGGGACTCAGGTTATATCCTGCAGGAAGCCTCACCAGACACCAAGCCCCAGTTTTGCCTTATAAAGCTCTGGCCTCGGGGACCCTGGGTTTCTCCAGGCTTCCCTGGGAACCCATGTCTTCTTGGTGGACCCTTGAAGTCCTTATGTCAGGGCCTTCTCCTTGGTCCCTTGGCACCAGCAGCACTGGATCTATCTGCAGACACCTGAGCTTACCTGAGACATCAAGCATGGGCCAGCTCCTCACCCTCAGCCCAATGAGACAGGAAAAAAGGCTACTAACAATAGACAGGGAAGGGGCTACCCCAAAGGAATGGAGGCTGGAAGCTCAGAGTGAGAGAAGTGAAGACCCATCCTCTCACTTCACCTTTCTGGGGCAATTCCAGAAACCAACCACCAGGAGATATTACTGCAGAGGAAGTTAAAACAACCCTGTGCATTTGCCCCTTCTCTCCTCAGGTTGGTCACATAGCAGCCCCCTGCAGCTCCCCTCGCAGCAGAGATGATCAAGAAAGGCTCTTGGCAACCAGTATTGATGATTGCAGAGGTGGGGAGGAAGGTAGGAACTCTCATTCCTTGTGAGTAGTAATGTTGACTGGCCCAGCTTTTTTGAAAAACAATATGGACATTTCTCAAAAAACTTGGAATATGATCCAATAATTCCATTTATTGGAATATACCCCAAGGGCCCAAAATCAGAGTGCAGAAAGGCCCTCTGTACTTCTATGTCCATTGAAACACTTCTCACAATAGTCAAAATCTAGAAACAATCCAATGCCCCAAAACAGATGATTAGGTAAAGAAACTTTGGTTTCTTTATTTGAGTAGTATTTCTTTATTTGAGTAGTATTCACAATGGAATACTACTCAGCCATAGAAAAGCTACAGTCATGCAATTTGCTGATAATTGGATAGATATCATATTGAGTGAAATGAGTCAGAGGGATGGAGACAAACACAGAATCATGTGGGATAGAGAGAAACATAGAAGGGGGATAATAAATGTCCAAAGGCAATAGTAAGAATGATCAAAAGACCTGGCTTCCAGTAGAAACAATGGAACTGCAGGGTGAGGGATGGGAATAGGCCAGGGAAGGGGACAATATAAGATTGGTGGATAGAAGTGGTTACTCCATAGGAGACTGAAAGCTCAACAAAGTAAAAAGTGCCTGCCACGGAGGCAGGTTGAGAGGCAGAAGGGTAGCTGGGAACATTGGTGGAGGGAAGTGGACACTAGTAAAAGTATTGATGCTGGGATACTATATGTCTGAAACTCAATCATGAATAACTAACTATAATTTATGTGATTCAACTTATTTTAATAAAAGCTTTTGGGTCCCCTGAAAGCAGTAGATATTTCCTGAGGTCAAAGTCTTTCAGAATTTTAACAAGTAACATGGCAGCATGAATGCATCCTGCCTGCCCATTAACTCACCAGCACCACCATTAACCTCACTGCCACAAACCCATTCACACACCATGACCCCGCACCTTGTCACTACACACCACCTGTACCTGTCCTACCTTCTCCTCCAGAAGCCACCCCTTCACTTCCCTCATTCTACCACCATTTCCCACAGACTCTGTAGATCCCTGAGAACCAGGCATAAAACTCTCACACTGGGGCCTCAGCAATACTACAGCTAGTAGGGGGCTTACTTTGCATGCAGCCAGCCAAGTCTGATCCCTGGCATCCCATATGAAAGCACTATCAGAAGTGATTTCCGAGTGCAGAGCCAGGAGTAATCCCTGAGAATCTCCAGGTGTGACCCCAAAATAAACAAGAATATACCTACATATTCTGGTCTAACAGAGGGGCTCTCTGCCTCTTTGAGCAGAGTTGCTTGAACAGAGGACAGCACTTTGGATTTGAAAACACAGACTCTGCTCCCTGCCCTCACACTACAGCAGTTTGGAACATCTTCCCCAGCAAGCTCTGTGTGTTCTTCTAATACCTTGTGAATCCCCGAGAAGCCCTGACACTGTGAAGCAAACCTCCAGGGCAAACCCCCCGGGCTCCCACACAAACACACTTAACCTGGCCAGCTCACTCACCTTTTCACACCTGTACTCCCCGAACTTGACCCCTCGAACCACCTGCTGATAGATGAGGTTGGTGGCCACGCTGTCGTCCGAGGGGTTGTGCCAGGGCGTGAAGACCTCCTTGCGGAAGAACAGCCTCCATGGTGCATTGCGCTCCTGGGCACCCTGCTCCTTGGCATACTGCTCACACTGAGAGATAGCATCCATGACATGGTCACTGCCACTGCCCAGAGAGGACACCTGTGGGCACAGGTCGGATGGTACCGAGTGGGAGAGTGAGCAGGCAGAAGCCATTAATCAGGCTGGGGGCTTTCGATTTAGTCTGATCTGTTTTGGGGCCATACCTAGCTGTGTTCAGGACTATTCCTGGCTCTGTGCTTAGTGACACACTTCTAGCGATACAGTGCCAGGAATCAAAACTGGTTGGCTGTGCTCAAAAAGTGCCTTACCTACTGTGCTATCTTTGGTTTTGTTCAGGAAAACTGTGGTATTGGTCAGGTGTCCTGGTCACCCAGGAAACATGTCAGCAGGGGAACTCCTAGATTCCAGCTATAAGCTCTGAGCAAATGTAGTCACCTAGGAGTTTCCTCTTCTAGGAATACTTTGCCTGGTGGACAGGCTTTATTACTAAAAACATAGGAGATAACTGAAGGAAACCAAATTCAGCCAAGGCTGATTCAAGAACAAGTGCTTGCACTGATACAGCTGAGGATAGAGGCAAAGTTACCCAATGCCAGACTCAGCTCAGCCAAGACGGGTTTAGACTGAGAGGTGAGCCTGGAACAAGCACAAACTAACATGTGAGAAGAGGGGGAAGAAGGGGCTTAGTGGAGGCCCTAGAGTTTAACACCTGATACAGTTGGACCATGTCTGATCATTAGCCCATTAGACTGGGTAATGCTGGGACTGACCCTCAGGCTTCCAGAGGAGCCTCTCTTTCCACCCCAAAACATGGGAGGAGGAGGCAGAAGATGGCAAAAGAAATTGGGTGGAAGGCCAGAGAAATAGTTCAGGTAAGGTGCTTGCTTTGCCTGGGGCATTTCCTAGTTACATGCCCAGCACCATGTATGCTTCTCTGAGCACCACTAGGAGTGATCCTCGAGCACAGATCTGGGAGTAAACCCTAAGCATTACGGGGTGTGACCCAAACAACTCCCTCCCCAAATTGGGAGCCTCTTATTACCTGAGGTATGGCTCTATGGTAGAGCACTTGCCTAGTCCTGGGTTCTGTACAAAATAAATAAAATAAAAGGACACCCCCACCCCCAATGCGCACGCACATAGCCAGGAGTAACCCCTGAGCATCACAAGGTGTAGCCTAACAACAAAGAAACAGAGGCTTTCCATTCTCTGTAGGAGTCAGGCAGAGCTGGCTGGGCCTACCCACCCCTTACTGAGGAGTCAAGGGGAAGGTGCGGGGGCACAGGAACATCTAAGCCAGCAGGTGGCAGCACTGGGACAGAGCTGGACAGCTGTGGGCACCTTATCAAACAGGGCAATGTAGAGTGAGAAGCCGAAGCGATCCTTCAGCGAGATCTTGTCTGCCAGGGCATTGCAGAGCTCCCGAGCCGTGGTCGCCGAGTCTGTCAGCAGGGTCTTGGTGGTCCCGTCCATGAAGGTCACAGGCAACATGATGGGCTTCTTGGACTTGGTGGCCTGAAATTGACCCCATTGAGACAGTCTGTCCCTTCTCTTAGGTGTCCCCAAAGTGCTCACCTGAACTATGGTGAGAGATTGGGCACTGCCCCCAGCCAGGGCCTCTGACCTGTCACAGAAATAAGTGTTCCAATGGCCACACTTCAGATGGCACCACTGAGGCACAGTAGGCCCTTCCCCACTGCCCAAGTCACTTTGACCATGGAGCTTGCAAAGTGGACTCAGTCAGCAGGGAAGATGTGGGAGGTTGGAGAAACACAAAGTCCCAAAACTAGACTGTTTATGGAGGGTTGGGTCCACTGGAAACTCAGATGCTCACACATGCATCCCCATACACAGACCTGCAGTTCCAGCCAGCTGGGAGGCTGAGTCCGTGTCCCATTGACAAAGGTTCTCCGGAGCCGTTCCTCGCAGTAGGGAGCATAGCCGGGTGGCCCTCCATGGATGAAGTTTCGCAGGTACTAGGGGGATGGGGAGAGAGAGAGAGAGAGAGAGAGAGAGAGAGAGAGAGAGAGAGAGAGAGAGAGAGAGAGAGAGAGAGAGAGAGAGAGAGAGAGATGCATAAAGGGGGCCTCACTCCAACCTACATCCACCTCCCTCACCTGGGCTATCTGCACAACCTACTGTCAGGACCTGCTCTTCAAGACACATTTGAGTGTGTCCACTCTCACCCATCCACCCCCATTTTCCAAGGCTCTCTACAGTTTCAAACGGGTAGCAAGAACAACTCCCAATCAGCCCTTGTCCACTTGGCTTAATGCTTCTCTTCTCTAGGGCCAGTCTTCGCCATTTTCAGTGCTGGCCAACCAAGTTGGTCCTCTGTCACCATTCACCCAGCACCCAGCACCCTACGATTGGCCATGAGGAATACCATGCCTAAGGTGAACCAAAGTGAACCCCCTGGCCAGATTCCATCTCCCACCAATCAACTGAGGAGAGAGGGAGAAGAGTGCTGGGAGATTGAGGGGCCTGGCCAAAGCTTGAGATGTGCCCAAAAGTCTCACTACCAAGCCTCTCTGAGCTTCTCCCGACTACAAGCTGGGCAGCTGCTTCCAATACCTTCACGAACTTCTCAGAGGGAGCAAAGCAGCCTACGCAGAGAGACACGAGGATCCAGCCACGGGCGTAGCTGCTCTTAGAGGGGTTGTGTGTGAGCTGTTTGCTGATCTGGCAGTAGATCTCATCCCTGGGTGGGCAGGGGAGCAAGGAAAGAAGACACTTAAACATGTGATACTGAGTGAAGGAATCCCAGTTCAAGAGGGAGCTAGGTGCAGAGCGGTAAGGCATCTGTCTGCCTTGCCGGCACTAGCCTAGGACAGACCACGGTTCAATCCCCTAGCATCCCATATGATCCCCCAAGCAAGGAGTGATTTCTGAGTGCATAATCAGGAGTAATCCCTGAGCATCACCGGGTGTACCCCCCCAAAAAAAAACCCAAAACAACAAAAAAGAGGGAACTAGGAAGACAGGCCCCCCCACAGCTTCCACTGGGCTCAGTTGACAGGATGCTCCACCCACAACAAAGTCACCCAACTCTACCACCAAGTGAGAAACTCACAGCCTCAAAGACTACTTCTCACTCATAAAACCAACCTTCCTATCACCAACTTCAGCAGTTGTCTCTGCCACTCCTGAAGAAACTTGATTTGACCCTCTACAGGCCTTGTTCTGTCACTTCACCCTACATGGGTCACCAGTATAAAACATCTGTTGCAGATGTTCTGGAGTGCATAGCAGCCAAAAGGATAGTGTGATGCCTGCTCTGGGGAACAACGGCTGCACTGATAAAAGGCCCAGCATCCCTCAGTCTCCATCGCCCACAGCAGTGTGACTTCAACCCACAGTCATGGCAGCAAATACCCTTTATACTAAAGGCAACTGGCAGTGCAAAAACAGCAAGATATTCTGTAGAGTTTTCTGGGAGATGGAATAAGTATGAGACTTTCCTTTCCTTTTCTTTTCTTTTTTTACCTTTCCTTCTGTTCCTTTTTTTAAAAATTTTTTTGGTTGTGGGCCACATCTAACAATGCTCAGGGGGTTACTCCTGGCTCAAGAATTACTCCTGACTGAGACTGAGGTATGCCACAATATGTGCTGGGGATGGAACCTGGGTCAGTTTCATGCAAGGCAAATGCCCTACCTATTGTACTAGACTCTGGTCTCCGTTTTTTTTTTCCTTTCTTGATTTTGGGTCCACATCCAGCAGAGTTTTGTGGGAAGGAGAGAGCTCCTATCTCAGTGCTCAGGGTTTGCCATTAGCAGTGTTCAGTGGCCATGTGATGTAGGGATCAAACCCACTGCATTGAAAGTTGCCATCCAGAGCCACTGAATTAAAATCCTAAGACATTAACTTTCTCCTGACATGCTTGAGTTAATGGCTAAATGTTGTAAATGTTGTATTTGTCGTCACTAAAGCAGTGAAGGTAGGTTTGGGGTACTTCTTTTCTTTTCTTTTCTTTTTCTTTCTTTTTTTTTTTTTTTTGGTTTTTGGGTCACACCCGGCGATGCTCAGGGGTTACTCCTGGCTGTCTGCTCAGAAATAGCTCCTGGCAGGCACGGAGGACCATATGGGACACCGGGATTCGAACTAACCACCTTTGGTCCTGGATCGGCTGCTTGCAAGGCAAACGCCGCTGTACTATCTCTCCGGGCCCGTACTTATTTTCAAAGGAAATGATAGTACCTTCTTCAGAGGATTCTGTGATGAAAAAACAGGCTAAAATTCACATAAAATCTAGCACAATAAATTCCTCAAAATGCCAGTAGAAGAGAACTGTCTGATCAAGGCTAAGGATAGGATACAAAGTGATCTCTGAAGGGCACTGCCCACCACTTTCCCCGCTCAGAAGGGCAGGGCTGGACAGGAAGAAGGGATTATCTCATTTCGAGGCTTTCCAACTTTGAAACATCACAGACTAGTGTAATGTCAAGATAAAATCTATAGGCTGGAAACTTTTTATCATAACAAGTGAAGACATTCAAAATACACCCTATACACAACCTGTCCATAAACAAATACCATTTTTTATCCTCAAAATAGGAAGGGTGAAATTCCAGAACAAACCGCAATCCTTTAAGGAAAATCAAAGTAGGGGATGAGAGCGATAGTACAGCAGGTAGGACACGTGCCTTGCAAGTGGCTGACCCAGGTTCGAACCTCAGCATCCCATATGGCCGTACCCCTACCCCATCCCTCAGCACCACTAGTAGAAATTCCTGAGAATTTCCAGAGCCAGAAGTAACCCATGAGCTCCAGTAGGTGTGGTCCAAAAAGCAAAAAAGAAAGGACATCAAATTTAGCTTTAGGAACATCCTCATGTTTTCCATCTTGCCACAGACCAGTAGAAGCTTTATCTCCTGGAGCTGGAAGCTCAGGTTCTCCACCCCTCCTCTTCTGAACAGGAACTGACAAAAGAAACAGAGATTACTGTGTTCCCCATGAGCGGGAGAGGACAAACACTGGAACTGCACATTTAGGTTTGATGGTGAGATTACTGGAAGGCAAATCTTTGCTCTGTTAACACACCTTTAATTTTTCTTTCTTTAGGATGGTGAGATCTCCTAGGCTGTGTTTAGGAGATCTCGCAGAGGGAATCGTGTGATGCAGGAACTGATTTGGGGTCAATAGCCTGCAGGACACATGATGTAACCCCTGTATTATCTCTCCAGCCCAGGAAACTAGCGTTTTTTCCTGACTTCCTGACAGAGAGGGATCCGGGAGCTATGAGAGCTATGACCCTGCGTGGCCAGGCAATAAGAGGAACAAGGAGGGACTGGCTGGAAAGCAGGGATCCTGGGGGGCCAGTGACGCCAAGCTGATCTAGTTTTTGCTCCAGATCTCATGTCAAATACGGATCATCTTTACCCCATCCTCAGCCCAGATCTGCCCCATCCTGTTGCTCTACCGCAGATACGCAAGTCAAGATTTATCCTATCTTGACTCAGATATGTCCTGTTTCCTTCCACTACCTCAGCTCAGTTGATACCTTTCTTTGCTTCTGGTAACTCCTGGATCACTCCAGCTCCACCCAATACCTCCAGTTCCATCCACCCAACAACCACCCCCCCCCCCAAGGTTTCCCAGGCTCAAGAACCCACAGCAACATCTGATTTGGGTGCTGTCGGTACTGACAAGGCTGGCGTTAAAGCCGAAGATCCGTGTCCGTGAGTGATAATAGTAGGGTTTATTGAGTGCGGATTCTGTTCAGTTTTATCTGCCCAGAAGACGAATTGTTATTTCCCCTTTGCAGATGAGAAAGAGGAGCCTTGAGGAAGATGACACAATTTTCCCAGAGCCATATAACTAGCCAGCAGGGGAAGCTAAACCCAGGCCTGATTGACTTAATCCAGTGCTTCTCAATTATTTTCTGTCATGCCCCCCTAGGAAGAAGAAAACATTTTTTGCGCCCCTTGTGCGATTGTAAATAGTATCTTTATTTAAAAAAACTTTAACTTGAAAACAAAAATATATAAATTAATTTGAGCTGATTTTTTAATCAGAGGTGATGTCTGGATTAATGGCTACAACGAGCACATTTTGCAATGCATAGCTGTGGAGTGAAGTGGGGTTTGAAGCAGGACACAGCAACTCTCAGCTCGAGAAACATACAGAGACATAAACACGGGCTTAGCTTGTTATGACAGTGTTTGCTGAGGTTAAACGTGCCCCCCTTTAAGGAGGCTAGCGACCCCCTGGGGGGCACGCCCCACTATTTGAGAAGCACTGGCTTAATCTAAAATGATAGAAACAGCACATTGAGCTCAGCGTGGCTCACCCTAGAGCAGCCCTAGATTGAGCCTCTGACACAGTGCCAACCTTGCCCGCCCCATCACAAGGCCCCGCCTCAAACAAAAGGCCCCTCCCACAGGCCCTGCCCTGCCATAGCCCCCCCCCCCCCCCACTGTCCACTAGGTCCTGCCCCACTGCCACAAACCTGAGTGCAGGCCGAAGGATACCGTTGCCGATGATGAAGTGCAGCTTCTCCAGGTTGGAGGTGGGCCTGTCCTCTAGCATACTGTTGCCTTGCACCGTGGACTCCCCATCATGAAGCCTCTTGGTTACCTGGGCCAATGGGAGGAGGACCAGACTTGACTGGGGCAGGATGAAGGGGGAGAGAGCCCTGCTTCCTGCCAGAACCTACTCACATCTCTCTAATCCTGAAAGGGATCAGAAGAGTCAGGCAGCTCACACACTGGGCCAATAGCTCTCCTTTGGGGTACACTTTGCACCAGAACAGATCTGCTTCTGACTTTGACAGGCCCCTACCTCTAGGGAGTGGGCTCCACATACAACTTTTACTTCCAGAAAGCAAGTTTCAAATATCTTGGGGCTAGAGCAATGGTACAGCAAGTGAAGCATTTTTGCCTTTTACAGCAGACTTGGACTCGATCCCCAATAGCCCTATGGACCCTGAGCCCTGCCAGGAGTATAGGACCAGAAGTAGCCCCTGACTACCACCAAGTATGTCCACACACACACACACACACACACACACACACACACAATTCATGGGGGATGCAGCAATAGCACAGTGGGTAGGATGTTTGCATTGCGTGTGGTTGGTGCAGGTCCAATCCCAGGCACTCCATATGGTCCCCTAAGCCTGCCAGGAGTTATTTATTTATTCCTTCTCTTTCCTTTCTTCTTTCTTTCCTTCTTTCTTTCTTCCTTTTATTTCTTTCCTCTTTCTGCTTTCTTTTTCTTTCTCCTTTCTTTCCTTCTTTCTCTTTTTCTTTCCTTTCTCTCCTTCCTCCCTTCCTCCCTTCTTCCCTCCCTCCCTTCTTTTCTTTCTTTTTCTTCCTTTCTTCTTCCTTTCTTTCCTCTCTTCCTTCCTTCCTTCCTTCCTTCCTTCTTTCCTCTCTTCCTTCCTTCCTTCCTTCCTTCCTTCCTTCCTTCCTTCTTTCCTCTCTTCCTTCCTTCCTTCCTTCCTTCCTTCCTTCCTTCCTTCCTTCCTTCCTTCCTTCCTTCCTTCCTTCCTTCCTTCCTTCCTTCCTTCCTTCCTTCCTTCCTTCCTTCCTTCTTATTTCTTTCTTTCTTTCTTTCTTCTTTCTTTCTTTCTTTCTTTTTTTTTTTTTTTTTGTGGTTTTTGGGTCACACCCGGCAGTGCTCAGGGGTTATTCCTGGCTCCAGGCTCAGAAATTGCTCCTGGCAGGCACGGGGGACCATATGGGACGCTGGGATTTGAACCGATGACCTCCTGCATGAAAGGCAAACGTCTTACCTCCATGCTATCTCTCCAGCCCCCTTTCTTTCTTTCTTTCTTTCTTTTTCTTTTCTTTCTTTCTTCTTTCTTTTTCTTTCTTTCTTTCTTTCTTTCTTTTTTCTTTCTTTCTTTCTTTCTTTCTTTCTTTCTTTCTTTCTTCCTTTCTTCTTTCCTTCTTTCCTTCTATCTTTCTTTCTTTCTTTCCTTTCTTCCTTCTTTCTTTCTTTTTTTCTTCCTTCCTTCTTTCTTTTTTCTTTCTTTCTTTCTTTCTTTCTTTCTTTCTTCCTTCCTTCCTTTCTCTTTCTTCATTCTTTCTTTTTCTTCTTTCTTTTCTTTTTCCTCTTTTTCTTCTTTCTTCCTTTTTTCTTTTTTCTTCTTTTTAAACTTTTCTTTCTTTTCTTGCTTTTTCTTTTTTTTCTTTTTTTTTCTTTCTTCTTTCTCTCTTTCTTCTTTCCTCTCTCCCTCCCTTTCTTTCTCTTCCTTTCTTTCTCTCCTTTCTTCTCTTCCTTTCTTTCCTTTCTTTCTTTCTTTCTTTCTTTCTTTCTCTCTTCTCTTTCTTTCTTTCTTTCTTTCTTTCTTTCTTTTTTTCTTTCTTTCTTCTTTCTTTCTTTCTTTCTTTTTCTTTCTTTCTTTCTTTCTTTCTTTCTTTCTTTCTTTCTTTCTTTCTTTCTTTCTTTCTTTCTTTCTTTCTTTCTTTCTTTCTTTCTTTCTGGTTTTTGGGTCACAACCGTCAGTGCTCAGGGGTTACTCCTGGCTCTACACTCAGGAACCATATGGGATGCTGGGATTTGAACCACCATCCTTCTGCCTGCAAGGCAAATGCCCTACCTCCATGCTATTTCTTCAGCACCAGGAGTAATTTCTGAGCACAGAGCTAGGGGTAACCCCTGAGCCTGCTGGGTGTGCAGCCCAAATGTTCCAAATACCGAGTAGGTAACACTGGTCTCCACTACCCTTGTCCTTCTGTGAGCTGTCTCAGACCTGGATAGCTAGATATGTGTTTCTCCTATCTAGACCCACACATCTTGCCCCTTAGCCCCATCCCAGAAGCACAGAGAATGAAGTGAGCAGACAAGGGTACAAGAAGTCACCACGGCTACTGAATACTCACCACCATCACCTCACATTCTTTTCCTGAAGTTATCAAGTGAAAGAGTTAGTATTCAAATCGGGGGGTGGGGGTAATGGCTGCAAAGAAGGATTTACACCTCAGCTGGAAGCTGGTCCAGACAAAGCAAAGTAGGCAAGGGAAGCCTTGCCAATGGCAGAGAAACCTGACTCTTTGAGCATGGAGGTTCTTGGGCTTCTTTGATTTCCAGACAAAAAAGAGGAAGGGGAATTTTAGGGATTGGTGTGTGCAAAAGCAGTGGCTTGAAATTTCTCTGGGTTATAAATGCTTTGGTTCTTATTTTCCTGCCCTCCTAGACTAGAGCATCCTGACACACTGGACCACAGCAGTGCTCACAAAAGGCAAAGTAACAAAAGAAGCAAACTCAAGCGAAGTAATGTCCTATGAACACTCATTTTACAGAACAATTCTCTGTGACTGAAATCTCTTGTATTAAATATAATCTCTTGGTCTGTCTCTGTTAGCAAATGTCCTCCCTGTGACTAGCTACCATACCATCCTCCCTGTTCTCAGATACCCTCCCCCAGGAAGCTCTCCCTGCTCTGGCTCCAACCTTCCTCATTTACCTGTCTACCCTCTCATATCTCCATGATCACTGTCCAGCCACTGGCTAACCAGGATCTCTGAACACAGTATCTATCCACTCTCATTCCCTACTACATCAAAGTCAGCCTTGCCCATTGTCTGTTCCCCTCAGAGTGCTAACCTCTTCTGTCAGTTTGGACTTCTTCTTCAGGGTCAAGTGCACCAGTTTGTGCCTCATGCTGCTCTTCTTCTGCCCCTCAGGGAGCTGGGCCTGCAGGAGAGGAGGGATCAGGGAGTAGCAACAGAGTTCAAGGAAAAGACGAGGTGTCCTGCCAGGGATGACCTCAACTACATACCAGAGCATGTGAGGCATGCCACCTTGCCGTTTCCTTGCCCACCATGCCCACCTTGCCACCTCCTGAGTCCCCATGGGGTCAGTGACAGAGGTGGGTTGTACAGTGAAGGGCCCAGACATCCATTAAATCCAAGGGGGGAGCTCTGACTGCAGGCCAGAGTTCTGATGGGGGGCAGCATTCCTTGCACAGAAGACCCTAACGTTAGGATGCCAAGGATTGACAGGAACTGTCTGTCCCAGGGTTCCTGGGCCTCACCTCGCCCTCGCCCTGCAAGGCCTGCAGCTCCCTTTTGTATGTCTTCTTGCCCAGTGTCTCATAGATTTTGGTCATCACAGGGATCTTCTCACTGCCGTCACTCATGGCTGTGTGGTACTTGGGCTCTGGGAGATCCCCCATGAAGCGCAGGATGGTTATCCAGACTGCCAAGGCTGCCTGCAGGTCGACAGCAGATCAGACACCTAAATGAGCCAGGGCTCCAAATTTTCCAAGAGTTTGGAACAAACAAGAGTTGATCCTAGCACATGTAATGGGGCCAGAGTAATAGTACAATGGGTAGGGCATCTGCTTTGTACACAGTGGAACTGGGTTAAATCCACAGCATCAATATGGTCTCCTGAGCCAGCCAGGAGTGATCTCTGAGTGCAGAGCCTGGAGGATTGAGTATTGCCAGATGTGGCCCCAAAATAAAACAAACAAAAAAGAAACTAGGAAGTTTGAGGAGCAGCTGGAGTATCCCCAGATGACAGAACAGTCTGTTCCTCCAAACCTTGTCACATGGCCTGCTCTAGTCCCTGTCTTCCAGACTTCATCAGTCACTCACCAGCTGGTCGCCCTCATCTTCATGGTACAGGAGTGGCTGCTTGAGCGGGCGCCGAGTGTAGGTGTGTGTGGTGGTGCCCTGGAAGTAGGTGGCACCAAATTTGGCGAATTTGTACTCCGAGAGGTCCTCCTCATCCTCATCAGGCAGTGGCAGGGCTGCATCCAGGTCCTCCTCCACCATCTCCCTGCGCCCACGCTCCAGGTCCTGAGGAGATAAAGAGTTGGGATGTGAGCACAGACTGTCCCTGCAGGGCCAGTCTGTGCCTCCCCGCATCCCTCAGATAGAGGATGGTCAGACCAGGTGCTCTAGAGGAAAACTAAAGCAAAAACAAGATAAGGAGGTGAGTAGGCCTAGGTGCAAACAGTGACACCATGTGGCAGGCATAACAGGGCTTGTGACCTGAAGCCCCTGAGCCAGGTCACCACTCCTTCCCTCTACCCAGAGGGGACCAGATGGTCACTTGTGCAAAGGATTGGGGAGATGGTTCAAAGGGATGAGCATTTATTAGAACCTTGGGTTCAATCCCCGGGATACTACATGGTTGTCTGGTAACAGCTAGGACTGACAACCCACACACATAGCAATGAGCTGAGAGACCCTGGGTTTGATGCCTGGTACAGAAAGGAATAACCTATCCCCAGTCATAAGCTGGGTGGGGAACAGATGTGACACCAAAACCAAAAGAGGCACAGAAAAAGAGGGGAGGGAGAGTCATCTTGTGTGGTTCTTGGGCCCCTGGAGCACCCTCTACCAGCCTGTTACCTCGAAGCCACTGGGTGCCTGGCCTTCCTGGCCCGGGAGACCACCTGAAGTCCCCAGGAAGCCAAACATCTTGTCCACCATGTCTGAGTGATTGATGGGCTCCTGGCGGGCCTTTTCCATCTGTTCCAGAAGCTCCTTCTTCCGCCGAGCCTCCTCCTTCTCCTTTAGCTCCCGCTCTGCATCCTCACGAGCCAATTGTGCCAGGCGCTCCTGGGAGGTGGCAGATGACATAGATGGGTGTGAGCACCCCATACCACAGCCTCAGGGAGCAAGGATTACTGGAGAGCTTAGGGTACCTGCAGCAGCCAGGCCTCAGTCCCAACCCTTATGTCCTATGAACAGCTCTGAGTTTCAGGATCACTTGGTCCTGCTCTCTCCAGAGACAAGTTCAGACAGTAGTGGCTGCCTGTCCCTAAGGGCAGCTAGGAACCACTTCCACCAGGACCTCCTTTTGGAAACCTCCTGCATATAGGTGTTCCCAGCTAGACAGGACCACATCACCAACCCAGAAACCCCACAGCCAGCACTGTGGATACCTGAGCCACATGTGTACTAGTCGCATTACAACAAAGAAATGTTTGCAAACTACTATCTCCACAGGGATCATAGATATTTTTACAACAGTGTTTTATGTTCCTTTCCCCACTTGTTATGTTTTCAAAATCTCATGTGCAGGGCTTGGGAGATGACTCAAATCGCATGGGGGTCAACTAGCAATAAACAGCCTGGTAGACCTTCAGATAATGACATAATGACCCAATTGCAAGATATGACAATTTTCACAAATTTTCTTTTAACGAGGGCTGGAGAGATAGCACAGTGGTAGGGCATTTGCTTTGTATGCAGCCGATCCAGGACAGATGGTGGTTTGAATCCAGACATCCCATATGGTCCCCTGAGTCTGCCAGGAGTAATTTCTGAGCACAGAGCCAGGAGTAACCTCTGAGCACTGCTAAGTGTGACCCAAAAACCAAAAAAATTTTTTTCCTTTTAATTAATCTTTTAAAAATAATATCAGGAGACGGAGCCATAGCATGGATGTAGGGCATTTGCCTTGCATGCAGAAGGACAGTGGTTTAAATCCAGGCATCCCATATGGTCCCCGAAACTGCCAGGAGTGATTTCTGAGCGTAGAGCCAGGAGTAACCCCTGAGCGCTGCTGGGTGTGACCCCCCCCCAAAAAAAAAACAAAAAAATAATGTTTTCATTACCTTTTAGTTGTGTGTTAGGTTATGCCTTATTTTATCTAAAACAAAGATCATCCCTGGTTCCTTTGTATGTTTGTTTACAACTTGGATTTACCTCAAAACAGAGGTCATTTTACTTGCAAACCTAGGTGGGACTGGCTCAGGATAGCCTGAGCTATCTGTCCTTATTATCCCACCCAGGAGTCATCTCTGTACTCAATAAAAATGACAGTTCTGGCAGGCAGCTGGGTAAAGACTACCCAACTACACATGTATCACTCTTTGCCTAGTTTGGATTATTTCAGACTTGTTCATCTGGGGTTGGAGAGATAGCATGTGGGATGATTTTACAGTTGTGCCAAAAAATATTAAGTAGATTATTTGTACCTGCCATGGGGCAGATTTGGGAGAGGTTGGGAAACTGATGACAAGGGTGAAGAAAACGTTACACTGGTGGTGGGATTGGTGTTAGAATATTGAATGCCGAAGTAACTGTATTATAACAATTCTGTAAATTACATATAGAAATTTAATTTAGAAAATGTCACCTACATGTAATTTATTTATTTATTTTTTTTTTGGTTTTTGGGCCACACCCGTTTGACGCTCAGGGGTTACTCCTGGCTATGTGCTCAGAAATCGCCCCTGGCTTGGGGGGACCATATGGGACACCGGGGGATCGAACCGCGGTCCTTCCTTGGCTAGCGCTTGCAAGGCAGACACCTTACCTCCAGCGCCACCTACCCGGCCCCTACATGTAATTTATTCAATGGTTCTCAGACACTTTGGTTTCAAAACTTTCTAATCTTTTAATTTTTGAAGACCCAAGAAAATTTTGTGTCTATATGAGTTTTTCCGTGACTATTATTAGAAATTAAAGCCAAGAAACATTAAGAAAAAAAATAGCCAAAGCTCATGCCTTGCATGTGGGAACCTGATTTGATCTTTGGCACTGCATAGCCCCCAACACTACCAGAAAAATTCCCAAACACAACCAGGAATTGTCCCAAGCACCACCAGGTGTGCTCCAAAATATCCCCAACTCCAAAATTGAATGTGCATCTCCCACAGACGGTGCTTCACAGTTCAGGGTTCATAGCCCTAAGGCAGGGACTTCCTTACTGCTCTCACCCAGATCAGCCTTTGTTCTGCTATTAGGAGCTAGAAAAGGCCTCATCCCAGATATGGTCCTTTACATGTAGCAGGATCTGACTTCTAGGGTGTGGATGAGGAGGGCTGTGCACAGACTGTGAAAAGCCAGGCTGAGATGAACCAGGAACACCCCTGGATGCCACGGCTAAAGTGCAGTGTAATGTGTCAACTCACCTGGTGCTTGCGCTCGGCCTCCTCCTTGGCCTTCTTGGCGCTCATCTCTTTCCGGAGCTTCTCCTCCTCTGCCAGCCGCATTTTCTCAGCCTCCAGGCGCCGACGGTACTGATGGGAAAATAAGCCCCCGATTCCCCATCATATGGAGCCAAGGCTGCACTTTACCCACACCCTGACTGAGTTTAAGGGCTGCGAGCAACTAAGCCAAGTAATTTGCCAGAGAGGGAAACTGAGGTCCTAAAAACTACTCCAGGATACTCAGCAGGTGAGTGGCAACATAGATGCCTACCTTCATGGGCCTCTTTGACAAACCTGCAACAATAGTGCCTATGAGGCCAGCATTATTCTACCCATTTTTGCAGATGAAGCAGTGGAGAGTTGATAGGTAATAGATATACCCTTGGCCACCAAGGGCCAAGACACCAATCAAGTGTATCTGGAGCCCCCTAAAGACAGGCATTACTAACTCCTCACCTCAATCCTTGGCTCAGAGGATAAAGTAAATGGCCTGACCCCAGGCCTGTTCATGGCTCAGTGAACAGATCCCTAAGGCCTCCATTGGCCACATCCAACAAGTGGGAGTTCTGCATTTGTCTTTAAGACGACACCCCCCCAAGGGGCTCTGTAGGGGGTAAGGGTTCTGTAAACTCCAGTCTCCTTACCTCAGCCCGAAGACGTCGGTGTAGCCTGCGGGCGATCATGCCTCGGGCATAGGCCTGCACAGTCAGAACTGCCCACAGGCGGTGGCGGAAGGCCTTGCGCACCAGATAGCCACGGCAGCGGGCCTGGAACTTGATGACGCGCCGCCGAGCCAAAACATACTGTAGGTGCAGCTTATGGGAGCGGTGAAGGGCCTGCAGCCGCAGGAAGCCCAGCCGCATCTGCAAGGACAGGCGCTGTGCTTACAGTCCACTGCCCTACCCCACCCTGGCCCTGTCTGCATGCCTCTTAGACTGTTTAGCCCCTCACTCGAGAGCGAAGTGATCTTCTAATACCCAAAACAAAACCCCCATATTCAGGCCAGTCATTCCTGGCTGAGTCCTTAGCCCTTAGTCTGAGCAGTCCAATTGCTCCACACAGATCCCCACAATCCGCTACCCTGTCTCCCTGAGTCCTAACAATCAGGTACTCACAACTGACCAAAGACTTCCAGAAGGAAAGCAACAGTGCTGACCAAGTGGGGGTGTGCAAGGGCAAATTTGGACTATGAGCGGGAGGAATGCAAGGGGATGGCTGGGGTAGTCAGGTGGTCAACCAAGTTCTGGCCCAGCTGGATTTGCCGATCTGCAACACCCAGGTTTTAAGGCCCAGGAGGCTGAGCAGTCCCCAAGGAGCTCACCAGCTCATAGTTCTGTCGGCAATTGTGGCCCCGCCAGTGCCTTTGGATCAGAGTGGCAGCATTCTTCAGCTTCAGGAAATTGGACCTGAAACAGCCGCATGATACATGAAATCAGTGCTGAGAAACAAGTGAGCAGTGGCCAGAGCATCGTTGGGATTTGGAACCAGGAGAGCAGGCTGAGTCCAGGCCTGTCTCCAAGCTACATGTCCTTGGCCAGAGGCATATCTATCATATCTCTAAATCTCACTGCTTTATCTCCAGAATGGGTAGAATAATGCCTGCCTCACAAGCATTATTGTTATATGTTTGTCAAAGAGGCCCAGAAAGATAGTAGTTCAGAAGATGTTTATTGGATGAAAAATGTACAAATAGGGAACCCATATAAAAGCTTTGGATACTCTGTTTTTTGCTATTGTTGGTTTGAATTGGTTTTGGGTCACACCTTACAATGCTAAGGTGTTACTCTATGCTCAGGGATCACCACTCCTGATGATGCTCTAGGGACCTGATGTGATGTTGGCAATGCAACCTGGGTTGGTTGTATGCAAGGAAAATGCCCAATCCATTGTATCATCACTCTGACCCATGAATTGTTATTCATTGTCCAACATCTCAGGTTTATAGACAAGGAGAGTGACACTCACTACGATTGGGATTATAGTTCATGTCTCTTTACTATATGTAAGTGAAGTGTTGTCCCCAGCATACATTAGGCAGCTCCTCAGTCAGCAGTCACCTCGAAGCTTCTGAGGAACAAAGAGACACCTCCACCCACCTTCAAAGAGCAAGTACCTACTGCACTGAATCAAGCAGGAATGAAGGATAGATGTGTCGGTGTGTGAACCAGCAAGTGCTTGCCTCATTGCATACACATAATCAATAAGCAACTATGGAGGAAATGAAGTGACACACAGGACAGGTGGGCCAAGGGCTACATACGTAGGTAAAAGAATGGGCAGATGGATGATGGATCGAATATATGATGGACAGGTTGAAGAATGGGCATTGGGACAAAATTATTTCAGGAACTGGCATGGTGGTGCTAGAGGTAAGGTAGCCTAGGATGGACCGTGGTTCGATCCCCTAGCATCCCATATGGTCCTCTAAGCCAGGAGCGACTTCTGAGTGCATAGCTAGGAGTAACCCCTGAGCATCACTGGGTGTGGCCCAAAAACCAAAAACCAAAAAAAAAAAATGAATGGGAAGAAAGATAGATGAAAAGGGGTGGATGGATGGATGGGTGAATGGACAGATAGATGGATAGATAAATGAAAGGATGAAGGGATGGATGCCTGGGCGAATAAATGAAAATATTGAAAGCGGGATAGAATAGCCAGAAGAACTACAAAAGGGACAGTCTGTATAGTTTCCATAGAGCCATTTGTAAACTCCCATAGCCATACACATATCTCTTAAAGGGAAACTTTGTTATTTATGAAGTCTCAAAGTTCCTCTGTGAGAACTGGTCACTGGGAGGTTTTAACAGGCCCCATCAGGATCCCATGTATGAGCCTCAGGCATTTACGTGTGTGTCATGGGAACATGCAGTGGGACAAGCTACTTCTGAGTGAATGAGGTTGTGTTTCTCTGTGGAGTTGGGGCCATGCACACAACAGACATATGTGTACAAAGGGTACATGCGAGCCCGGAGAGATAGCACAGCGGTGTTTGCCTTGCAATCAGCCAATTCAGGACCTAAGGTCGTTGGTTCAAATTTCGGTGTCCCATATGGTCCCCCGTGCCTGCCAGGAGCTATTTCTGAGCAGACAGCCAGGAGTAACCCCTGAGCAACGCTAGGTGTGGCCCAAAAACCAAGAAAAAAACAAAAAAAAAAAACCCCAAAACAAACAAACAAAAAAAAAAAGGGTACATGCATGTACATAGACCGAGCGCTCATGCAAAGAATCAGAGGTGAGTCCATCATGCACACACCTGAGTGGAGGCTACGTACCTGTCCCTGAAACCCCGGATGACCTTCTGAAGAAGGACGACTCTGTCAGTGATAGCCTTGTCCCGCTCTACCTCCAGCAGCATGTCATGATGGTCCTGGAGGATGAAACTCCTGAGTCCACCCCCCCCCAGTCCCATTGACCCTCTTTTCCTTCACTGGAAGCCCAGGCTTGGGGTTCGGTGGGATCCACAAGCTGCCCATCTGTGTTGGCCCCAAGAAGCAGCCTCCTACAGTCACAGGCACAGATTGTGGCTGTTCCCAGAACCTGGGTGGGGCACTTGAATTTGGCCTGCTTGATCAGGGGGTCCACTAGGCAGCTACACTGGCTTCACCCCATGCTATGACATCTCCCCCACCTCTGATCTTGGCTCGGCTCCCATCCCTTCTCTGTAGAGCCTTAATGGGAACCTCCTAATCAGTCTGCTGTGGCAGCCCACAGTACCCCTAAGGAGAGACCCACCAAAAACACAATCCATGGGCTGTGACACTGATAAGCCAAGATCCCTCAGCTCACTCCCTTCTCATCCTGGCCCTTGGCCTGCCCACTTGCCTGTTCTCTCTCCTCAACCCTGAATCCCCTAACCCTCATTTAAGTTGGATAAAAATTTGTGGTTCACACAATACATATAAATGGAGGGTCTCAGTGTGCTGGCACTATGTTCTATGAGTATGTGTAATGTATGCTCGAGTGTACAAGTGTACTGTGTAAGTATGCAAGTATGTGTGTGAATGTTTATGTATTAGTGCATGCATGTATAGGGTTATATGTGTCAATGTGTGCTTGTTTGTGTGTATTAGTGCACATGTGTAAGTGTATATGTGTGTGAGCATACATGTGTGTGATGTGAATGTATATGTATTGTATGAGTGCATGTATGTAAGGGCATGTATGTATGTGGGAATGAGTGAGAATGTATGTGAGCATTCATGTGTGTGTTGTGGGAAAGGGAAAATTGATATCACCCTAGTACAAAGAGGCCTCACCAAGTGAGTTTCAGAGGGAGCTAGTACATCTGCTAATCACAGACCACAGTCCATGTCGACAGGCCCAGCACAAGAGAGCAGCTCTGAATGAATGAATGAATGAATGAATGAGAACTGGGAGTGGGCACTCTTGAAACCATGGCCCCGAGAAGGAAGAAGGAGGATGAACGACAATGACCCTCATGCAGGCTCTCTGGTTCTACATGCTTTCACACTGCAGGCATCTTCCCAGACCCATCTCCACACTCCAGACACCCCACCTTGGGCACCTGACTCTGAGCCTCTAAAATGCTATAACCACCCTTGTTCACAGGCTGCTAGAGCACTAATGGGATCAGGGCAGAAGTCAGCCTCTGCCAGCTGCACAGAACAAGTAAGTGATCCAAGAGGGCAGCAGCCGAGGTGATTCTGAGAGGGGGAGATGAAGAGAGGAATCTGACCCACTGACTCTGCTCAAAACTAGTTTCCGCTCCCCTACCCCCACCCCAATGATGTCCTGGACTGCCTCAACTCTGCTCTCGGAAAGGAAGGAGCAAGCACTGCCTGTCACCCTCACCCTGGACAGCCAGAAATCGAGTAGCCAGGAAGTGGAAATGGGGAAGCAAGAACCCAGGCTAGTCCCCTCCCCACAGCTTCCTGCTCCCTACTCTGCTCCTCTTCTCTCCTGCTCAGCCTGACCTTGAAGCCCCAAGAGCACAGGACTGGGGGACCCCACAGAGTGAGGGGGTGACACAACCAAACATGGCCCAGAATGAGCATGGTCTGTCAGGAAAGTGCAGGAGGGACCCGTGAACACACAAGCCTCAAAGGGGAATTTGAACCCAGACCTCCCCATTGCTCTGACCCTGTGCAACCACAGGGTCCCAAATACCAACTTCCATTCCCCATCGACCTTGGCCTCGGAGTTCACAGTCCTCAAGGCTGTGCTCACCTTCAGAAAGATCTTGGTCTTGCCGATCTGCCAGTCGTCGTGGGTACCCAACACAGCCTCGGCCATGCGTTGGCATGTCCCCCGAAGGTCGTCCTGGAAGTGCCCCCAAAAGGGGCGGCCTCACCATGGGAAGGCCACAAGGGTTCCTCCCAGGCAGCCTCTTGCTCCAGTTCAGTCCCAAACTCAACCCCACATGCGATGTGATACAGATGATGACAAAAATTTTACCATGGAACATCCGGGACCTACCAGGCGGCTAAGTCATGTCTGTTACACTCAGGTGTGATTCCATGTGGGCCAACATACAATGGTCAGAGCCCAGGAGGCCCTCTGTGGCCCACCTGTACTTTTCTAGTCATGCCCAGCAAAGAGCCAAAGCAGCTCAGTCTAAACAAGGTCCACACGGGGAAAGGGAGCTGGCAGCCTCGTCCCACCAGGTGCGTCCCAGTTGTGTACCTGCTTGTAGGCTGGCTTCACGCCAGGCAGCAGCACTCGGTACCGCTCCACAAATTCCACGAAGCTGTAGCGGATGGGGTAGCCGGCCCTGCGGATCCTGATTGTCTCCATCATCCCTGAGTAGCGCAACTGACGCACGCACAGGTGCCGGTCAAACAGCTGTGGGCACAGAGACAAGGGAATCAGCACTGGGGCCCTCCCTGCTCCGCACTGCCCCAGCTCCAGAGATCTCAGAGATCTGAGTCGGGATCTGCAGCTCAAACCCACACAGAAAATAAGATGCTGGAGCAGGGTGAGCCATGTGCTTCATTTTCTTCCGACATCTAGGGGGAACTTTCTGGAAGAGGCGGTATCTGCTCTCACCCTAACAAGAGACAGGACACTTGAGGGGCGGGACCAGCATGTGCAAAGCGGTAGAAGCTTTAAAGCATATACTCTTTTATTTTATTTTTATTTTTATTTTCTTTTCTCTTTCTTATTTTATTTTTGTTTGTTTGTTTTTGGGCCACACCCGGTGATGCTCAGGGGTTACTCCTAGCTATGTTCTCAGAAATCACTCCTGGCTTGGGGACCATATGGGACATGGGGGTATGGAACCGCGGTCCATCCTAGGTTAGCATATGCAAGACAAATGCCTTACTGCTTGCGCTACCACTCCGGCCCCAAAGCATATACTCCTGAGGCAAGCCTCTTTCACACTTGTGTGCGCCCAAGGGGCACCATTTCTCTCTAAGTAGTACAAAATTATTTGTTAGGATGATGGGGTGAAATGGGAATTCTTGGAGAAAATCTCAGAGAGGCTTTAGGCAGGCACCACATTTAGAGCAGGAGAGATGGTGACCAACTGCCTTGACGGGTTCCTTGCTCAGCCCCAACCCCAAGGAGGTTTTCCCGTGAGGAGCTGGCTAGAGTCACTTACAGCTCCACTGCTCAGACCCTCTTGAGCTCCAGCACTGGTCGAGCCCACTCTGGAGAATGTTTTCCACACTGGGGGGGGATGTTGGTTTCCGCCACCTGCTTCCTCTCCCGCAGACACTTTCCCTGGCGTTGCCCTGGCCTCTCCCTCCCGCCTTCCTTCCCTCCCAGGCCATGTGGCCCAGGCTTCCCTCTGGGACTCTGGAAAGAGGCGGATGGTAAACAACTCAGCTCTGTGGTCCAGTCAGCAGTCTCAAGCCACTTCACCTCCCAGAGCCTCTGGCCCCAAATTGAATGAGGGGCAACTGTGCGCCTTCACTTTCAGCTGGTTAAGAAGAATGCATCAGACTTTATACTGAGATCACCTAGCTTGTGTCTGGCACACAGAAAGGGTCCAAAAAGGTGACTCCAAAGAGTAAGGAATTTTTTAAGTGGGAATATTTCTAACCAGCCAGAAGAAACCAGGAAGGCTTCAAGGAGGATATATCTATTAACCTGACCGATAGGAGAGGAGGCTTTCAAAGGCGGGCCACAGCAAAAGTACAGCTGGCTTTCTAGACATCTACCAGGTACATTTGGAGCATTAGGTATAGAATACACTTGAGAGAGAGTGTGATGGCTTCCATTTTCGTCTTTGAGAAAACCAAGGCACGAATGAATTAAGTGACCTGTCTCCAGCTGTCCAGCTCAGGAGGCTGAGTGGGGCTTTGAATCCATCTCAGGCCCTCTGCAGACTTTCGGGCACCTGTTGCCTCCTATAAATAGGGCACCTGTTTTGTGTACACCACTCAGGCACCCAGTAGGTCTTCAAAGAGAGCAAAATCCCACATCATGCACCATCTACCCACCCTCGCCCTCACCCTAAGCTGGTCCCTCTCCCCACACCTCCCTGGGTCTGGAGACACCCCAGCACTCACCATGGGCTTCTTGAACTCGTTGGGCTTGATGCAGCGCACAAAGAAGGGCTGGCAGCCGCTGAGTGTGCGCATCAGCTGCTCCAGGGACCGCTTGAACTGGCTGCTAAGTGTGGGCGATCGCTTCCTGGTCTCGGCGCCCTGCGAGACAGACCACAGGCGTGCAAGGGGCGGGCTTGGCCTCCAGCCCTCAGGAAGCCCGGGTTAGGGCTGCAGGGAGAGTTGCCTAGCGAAGCTTGGGGTTTCCCTGTGTGTGTGTCTCTGCTAAGCTGCAGATGTTGCCCGCAAGAACCCAGAGAGACTCCCCCAAATCTTCAGCCCTGCAGCCCTGCAAGCGGGCATGGGAAGAGGCACGACCCTGTGAATCTCTACCTTCCTCTCCTGCAGGAGACCAGTGACTGACCAGTCCTGGCTACCCCCAGACACTGGATCATCTCAAACATCGCTCAGCTGTGTGGTCTTGGGCAGGTCACTAAACCGGCCTGAGAGAGAACGGTGCCACCTATGGGCTGGACAGGCTATGTCAAGAGACTTACGTGCTCAGCTCCCTGGAAGCGACTTGGTGTTAGCTGTGAGCAGGTAGAGATGCTTCTAGGGAAGTCATGGTGGCCCCAAAAGAGGCGTCTCTACCTGCTCCAGCCACTGCTCAGCCACTCTCTGCACCACCACCCCCACCTCCTTGTCTTGCAGGACTCCACCTCCCAGAACCCTGAACTGAAAAGGTAATTTGCCAGGAGAGGACTGAGCAGCAAAAAGAAAAGAAAAGGTCTCAGACTGACATTTAGATAGCAAAGCAACTCATGCTGTTTTCCTGGCTACTTATTTTGGGTGAAATTATCTCTTCAGTGAACTGGACAATTTGTAATGGTGAATCAAAACTGTATGTAGTATCCTGTAGCGCTGGAATTCTGAAGTCAAACAGATTTATGAAATTTGGGGGACAGGAGGAGGCAGAGGGCAATAAGCTAGAATGAGTTAGGCATTATGCAAGTGCCCACCAAAGGGAAACTCTCTGAGAAGGGTCAGCAGCCAGCACGGGGCTGTCCCAACAGGGCTTGGCTTCGTTTCATTTGAAATAGCTCTTCAGTTATTTTTGATATTTCAGGCATCTTGTAGGGTTTGTGCTGGGCTGAGGTGTGTGTCGGATCTGCAGCCTCCAAACCTGATTCAATCAGTATTACTACTGATCCATGGACGGGCAATTGTCCAGGGGAGGTGACACTCCAACCACTCACACACACAGCAAATGCATACACTCCACACACTTCCTCACACATAGCACATATATGCACATACCACACACAGTAAAGACACACATGTCACATACAATATACACACATATTTCTTCACACACCCGCACAGGTACCACACACACTGTACGTGGTCATACACATAATACTCACACCACTGTAAATGCATATACAATATACACACACTTCTACTGTTGCACACATACACACAGATACTTGGAGCACACATGCACACAAATACACATCGGATACATACATTGAGCAAGCACAGCACACGCACAGTAACTGTGCTCACACACAACAATCGCCTACAGCACACATGTAGCATATACAGTCCATAGCACTTAGCAAGCACACATATAACTGAGCACAGCACAAATGTATATGGAAAACATTATCACAGGCACAGCAAACAATGTACATACAACATATACAGAGAGTACCCAGTAAGCATACATATTACACGCATGTCACATTATACAGTGCAGCATTGTCATGTGTATGTGCTCACGCCCAGAGCCTATATACAGCATTCATGTACAGCACATGATGCAACTCACACACTAGATTCAACAAACAACATATAGCACATTGGATACACACAATATACATGTACTCACAAATATACACAGTAACAGAGAAAGAACACATATACATAGCACACAACACAGAAATGTACAAAACACATAGGCAACACTTGACAAATGCCCTTTTGTTCTTTCCAATATGACTCTGTAACATTCTGTTTGTCTCCTCTGGGGCAGTGAGCAATCTGAGGATGGTTGGGCCCATCACCAGAGCTGAACATGAGTGACAGTTAAGAGCACTGGGCTGAATGAAATGCTGCCAAACTGGGTCCTGGCATCTCTGGGCTCTCACCACTGTGACCACCATCCCAAGCACTCAGCCTAGAAATCACCCATGAGTCTTCTCTTAGTCAATCTGCCAGTCTCTCTATCTGCCTCTTTATGCCAAAGAGATTGGGACTGCCCCCCTCAGACCACCTTCCTCTGCTCCAAGTGGAGTTGGCTTCTTAGATTCCTGTGTCACTTCCAGACTGAATCCCTGTCTGTTTCCACATGCCACAATCAGCACAGCAGCCTTATTGAGACTGTTATAAGTCAGACTGGAAAATCACCCCCTCTGGACTCCCCAATGCCAGGTTCTCTCTCCCCTGCTTCACTTACTCTCCTCCACCTTATCTGCTCCTGGCCCTCTTAGAACTCAGCCAACAGGCTCAGGGCTTAAAAGCTCCTCAAAGGAGATAGCACAACTGGTCATATCCCATCTCTGAGCTTCCTCCAACCAGCCCCACCTACAAACATGCACAAGATCCCACCCACTCCTCCAGCTCACAGGGTCTCAGGGCACCTTCCCAGGCCACACAGAATCTCTCCCCAAGGCTGGAGGAGCAAGTAGGCCTACAGGTCTCAGAGACACAACACGAGATGAGGGTTTGGGTACTACACTCCCTACCCCCACCCCCAGCACACAGCTACACTAGACAAGACTCTCCCCTTATTCTAGAACTCAGTTCCTCCTTTCAGGAACTGAGACACCACCAGGGCACACCTCAGAAAGTCAAAAAAAAAAAAAAAAAAAAAAAAGCCAATTCACTTCACAAATCACTCCACAGAAAAACACACCCTGGCTGGAGGTGGACTTAGAGGGCCAGAGCGCAGCCTGACATATGCAGGCCTGCTTGGGTTCCATCTTGCACTGCCAGGAGGGACCCCTGAGCACCACTGGGCCAGCCACAATCCCCTCGCGCCCCCACCCCCCAGAGGAAAACCCACACTCAAAACTAAATCCCCAAAATAACACAGTGCACTACAGAACAGGGCCCAGAGATGGCCGCATTCCACAGCCCTGGCCAGGGCTGTGTCATTTACCTTTGCTGGAACTGCTGACTGGCGGAGAGAGCCGGATGAGTAACCACAGAGAAACTAGAGCAGGAATCACAGTATAGGGAGACAGGTGAGGGGAGCAAGGAGAGAAGGTGGGTCAGATGGTAGGAGGAAATCGGGGAGCTGAGAGGACCTTCTGGGTAGACAGCTGTGCTGAGGGGCACTGATTGGACATGAGTGCCCTAGGGTGGACCCTGCCTGAACCCTTCATCATCCTCAGGGAACCCCACCTCCATGAGCAAATGTGAAATTCCCTTTCTATGCCTCTGAGGAGAAAGGCAGCAGTCTCCCATTCTTGGGTCAGATGAAATTGGAAGTGAAAATATCACTTTCCCCAGGGACTCCTGGGTATGGGGTATAAGGTACATGTGTCCTCATAAGGCTGGAAGAGAGTTTCCTCTAAAGCTGATGGAGGAACTGGCAGCAGCCCCATATGAAACCCAGGCCAGCTCATGCTCTGCTCTGAGACCTCCAAGACAGCCCTTCTCTGGGACTTGCATCGCAGCTCAGCCCTGCTTCAGTACAGCAGGTGGCCTGGGGAGCATCTTGGTGGATGCATCACTAACCCACTGCAGCCTAGAGCAGACTAGTGCAGTGGAAGTCAGAGGCACTGCACCCAAGATTGGGGGTGAGAGTGGGACCTAGATGTAGGTGATGCTGGAGGCCTTTCTGCCCAGTAGAAGCCCTGCCCCCACATTACCATGGCGACGTCTGTCTGGAAGATCTGCTTGATGAACTTGTTTCGGGAAGAGTGGACCAGTTGGATGATGTCCCCATGTAGGGTGTCCCGGTTCTTCTCCAGGAAACCTGGGAGTGGCAAAGAGCAGTCACACCTCCTAGCTTCTCATCCCCACCTCAATAGACTCTGGCTCCGTTTGGGCCAGGAGGATCTCAGATCCACCCAAGCTCAGTATCCAATGAGGACAAACAAAACTGAGATGACCAGGCAGAGAGGGACTGGTAGGGAGGAATGAAAGGAGGACTGGAGGTGCCAGAGACAGTAGTGGAAGGGTCTTGAGCACTTAGGGATGGCCCACAGAGGGGACCATGTTAGCTAAAAATAAAAGATATATTATCCTAGCTCTGAGTGGGAGAAATAGTACAGTGGGTACAGGGATTGTCTTGAAGGCAGTCTGGGTTGTGTTGAACCCCAGAATTCCATCTGGTCCCCAGCCTCACCAGGAGTGATTTCCGAAGCACAGAGTCTAAAGTAAGCTCTGAGAATTGTCAGTCATGGCCCAAAGGCCAGAATCAAAAGCAAAACAAAATGGGAAATGTTGCTCAGACCAGATTCCTGCTGCCAGGGAACATCATTTCTTTCTCTGGGACTCAGTTTTCAAACTCAAAACATGAACCTTGTGTTTCATTCTAGAATGTTCTAACTATGCTATTGCTATCATGTCTGACTCCTCAGCAGGAAGCTGGATAACCCACAAATTCTCAGCGAATCAGCCGAAAATCAGGAAAAAGTGAAAATCTTAATGACTCCAAACAACAGATGCTCTCATTTGTCCAACAGTCCTTCCCCACTAGTGGTTCAAAGGGCTGAGCACATGCTCTGCATGTGGGAGTCCCAGGTTCAATCCTCAGGACTGTATGATACCACAAGCACAAATAGATGTTCACACACAGCTAGGAGTGAGCCTTGAACACAGAGCCAGAAGTAGCCCTGCAAAACATTGCCAGGTATGGAAAGAAAAACAAAACTAGCAAACCAAAAAATTATATGTAGTGCAGCAACTGTGCTTGGGATTCTTCAGCCTTTGTGCCCATCACTGCAACACAGCTTGGGGATCCACAAAGAGGTCTCCTGGACCAACTCAGCAGGAAGAATGAGCTAAGCATTTGTCTGTTTTCATTGCCACTATTCTCCAACTATTCTTACCCTCTTTCCCATGCCCAGCTTTTTTTTTTTTTTCCTTTTGGTTTTTGGGTCACACCCGGCAGCACTCAGGGGTTACTCCTGGCTCCATGCTCAGAAATCGCTCCTGGCAGGCTCAGGGAACCATATGGGATGCCGGGATTCGAACCACCGACCTTCTGCATGTAAGGCAAACACATTACCTCCATGCTATCTCTCCAGCCCCCAAGCCCAGCTTTAACACAAACTCAGTTGCTCCTTCCAGAGAAGATGCTGCCCTGCCCGTGCTTCTCTTTGAGGCTTGGTTAATAATTAGACTTTGAACCCTAGAGGCTGGATAGTGTCACATGAGAACAGTTAACCCAGCCCCTTTTGGAATCTCTGCTGACTTGTCTTACTAGTGCACTGGTCCCACCTGAGAGCAGAAAGCAGAGATTCAGACAAACATGCCCATATTCACGGCGGCATTCTGCACAAGTCCGGAGGTGCAGACACCCAAACGTCCCCCCTCCCATAGATGGATAGATGAGGTATGTGTCCACACAAAGGAGAGAAAAGAGAAAGGACATTCAGGCTGGGTTGATCTCCGGCTCCTCACCTGTTCCTCCAAATCCACCCAGGTATCATCCCTGAGTGTAGAGACAGTTAAACCCTGAGCACTGCAGGGTGCCTCCACACAATAAAAGAAAAGAAGGACACATGCTCCAATATGGATAAACCTGGAGAGTGCTGCACTATATAACTATATAACACACACAGAACATCACACAGTGCCTGCTTCCACTTACACGAGGTACCTAGAGCAGTAGACAATCTGCTACAACAGGACAGAAAGCAGCAGAGGTGCCTGGCCTCTGAGCTGGGGAGGCAAGAATGTGTGCGGAATTTCTGCTAGGCTCTGCCTAGCAGCGAGGTTGCATGATATTGCAGGTGTACTCAATGCTACTGAATTATTAAGAGTTCTTAAAACTGTAAAATTTTATTACTATATAAAATTATTAAGAGCTAGAGGCTGGTGCGGTAGCACTAGAGGTAAGGTGCCTGCCTTGCCTGCGCTAGCCTAGGATGGACCGTGGTTCGATCCCTGGCGTCCCATATGGTCCAAGCCAGGAGCGACTTCTGAGTGCATAGCCAGGAGTAACCCCTGAGTGTCACCGTGTGTGGCCCAAAAACCAAAAAAAAAAAAAAAATCTTTAAAAAATAATTATTAGGGCCCGGAGAGATAGCACAGCGGCGTTTGCATTGCAAGCAGCTGATTCAGGACCAAAGGTGGTTGGTTCGAATCCCAGTGTCCCATATGGTCCCCCATGCCTGCCAGGAGCTATTTCTGAGCAGACAGCCAGGAGTAACCCCTGAGCAAAGCCGGGTGTAGCCCAAAAACAAAAACAAAAAAAAATTATTAAGAGCTCTCTGAAAATAAAAACAAACTATACAGAACAACAACATCAAATAAAACAATAGGGGCCAGAGAGATAGCACAGATGTTCGGGCATGTTTTTTGTTTTTAGCTGTTCCCTGTTTTGTCCCTAGTAACACATGGTTTACCCAACGATGAAACTCCTGAACACCATCAAGGGTGGCCCAAGTAATCGCCAACACAGCAGGACCTAAGCCATATAGCTTCCTCGAACCTTTCCACTGAAGCAGCAGTCAGTGGGTGAAGATTACCAGGAGAAGCCTCTGGCCCCCTAAACACTTCTTGGGAGGTTCTGTCTTCCAAAATAAAAGAGAGGACAGAACCCAAAGTTTCCTAGGAATGATTCTCTCTATATCCCCACACCCAAATCTTTGTCTTGGAGAAGGGGACACAGTGGGGTCAAAGAAAGAGACTTACCTTTACTTTCATAGTAGACGATGCCTGCAAAGTGGTTGATCCCAAACTGGGTGTCGTAGTTGTTCTTGGGGGGGATGTAGTTGGAGTTGAGTTTGTGCTGAGAATTTAGCTTATGCAACATGGTGGTGTCTGTGCCCTGAAAGAACCCAGGACAGCTATTCATCCCAGCCTCACTTCCCACCCCAGTCTTCACTAGGCCCAATGCCTTTCCTGTTCCAGGCCTTTGCAACCCTCACCTCTATTCTGTCTCTCTCCAAAGCTTCCACTTCCCTTTATCTATACCCCACACAGAAACATATTTTCCTGGAGCTTCTATTTTTCCCATCTGTCGGTGTGGGGGGGTGGGTGGTGTGTGAAACGATCCCCTCGTGAAAGTGTATTCCAACTCAGAACACTGATATCCAGGGGACAAGAGTGATTGTACAGCAGCTAAGGTGCTTGTCTCGAATGCAGTTGACCCAAGTTTGACCCCTGACACCCCATAGGGTTCCCTGAGCTCTGCCAGGAGTAATCCCTGAACACAGAATCAGAATTAATTCCTGAGTAGCACCAGGTATGGCCCCCAAAACAAACAAAATGAAAAGCACATTGATTTGTCAAGATTGCAATCATGGAATAATCTCTCCCTTACCCCGAGGTAGACTGTCAGAGCCCTTATTCTGGTTCAACCGCATGTTCATCTCTTCATCACTTGGCCCAGGACCAGAGGACTAATGGTGATTCCCTCACACCAGACCAAAAAAACACTTGAATAATCCCCAAACCATCCCAGAAAATGGTCTCATTTTGTCCCATCTTGCAGATGGAAATACTGAGGCCTGGAGCTTGGAAGGACCATTCTGGCTCCACCTGCAGCCCACCCACCTTGGGAAACTTGCTCTCTTCATCGATGAGGGAAATGATGTTCATAGGCTTATTGGCGATCATGTCCAGGGCATCCTGGTTGTCAGTGAATTCGATATGCAGCCAGTCGATGCTCTCCAGGTCATATTCCTCCTGCTCCAGCTTGAACACGTGCCGCACGAAGAACTGCTGCAGGTGCTCATTGGCAAAGTTGATGCAGAGCTGCTCAAAGCTGTGGGGAGGTGCAGGGCAGTGGGGGAACTGCTCAGACCCTGCTCTGCAGCCCAGGTACTAGCTCCACTTCCATGGCAACTCTGGGGCAAGTCTACCCGCCCAGCCTCCATGAGTGGTCATGTCCCTGCCCCTCTTCCCCAGAGGACACAGAGGTCCAGCAAGGGCAGAGCACAGTCCCCGGGTCACTCTGCAAATGAGAGGAGGGGTGATGACTCAAACCAGGGGCTCAGGGCACTTCCTTGCAGAGGTCCTCTGCCCTAGGAGGGGAAACCCCAAGGTGCAAGGGATGGGTTACAGAAGCACCCAAAAGGACAGTAACAGCACATGAGAGGGGCATCTGAGCTCCAAACCCATATTCTCTGGGAGAACATGGTAGAGACAGGGTGTTGGATGGTGAGGAAAGGTTTGGAGACTTGCAAACATGACATCACTGATATGATTTCCAGGGTTACACAGCTCATAAGTGGGTAGGTAGATGGGCTTCCCCTGAGCCTGCTCCAATCCCCTGAACTCTCATGCAGTCCCCAGGAGTAGTAGAACCCTGAGTGTGGCCAAGGATCCTTCCCTCCAACCTAGATGTTGCTCAGAACAAGCCCCACCTTCTTCTAGGCATCTTGTTCCCATCCCAGTCCAAAAGGTGTCAGAGGCCCTAGGGATTGGAGGATAATGGAAGGACCAATGCTCCAAGGGCCTGGCAGAGGGTGCCTGAAGCATCACTTCACTAGGTATTGCTTCTCTCTTTATAGGGGCCACACCTGAGGGGTGGCTGGTGGCTCGGGTATCACACTAGTGCTCAGGCCCCACAGCATGATGCCATATGAGCGGGTACTGAGGACCATGAGGTACTGGAATGGACCCCAGGGCCTCACATGTGCTAGGCCTGTGCACTCCCACAGTTTCTGGGTGTAGCTTAAAAGGGGAGATGTGACACTTCTTATGTCCATGTGCTGGGAAAATTCTTACAGGGCCACACCCCATGAGGGTACCTGTTCACTGCAAAGTTCTCAAACCCAAAGATGTCCAGGAGGCCGATGGACCGGCGGGAGTTCTTCACTTCCTGGGAGGGGGGCTTGTAAATAGCCGCATTGATCTTGTCCACAATCCACACGAAGAGCCGCCCGTAGATCCCCTGGGAGGACACAGCATCAGACGGCCCAGCCCTGTGCCCCTAGGACTTTACCCATTGCTGGGATTCAAACCTGAGCTGCCCCCCACTGCTGCCTCTGTCCAGAGCACCCTGATCAGCCCCAACACCTTTCACATCTCTGTGAAGCAGTCAGCTTTGCTCAAAAAGCCCCCTAGAAAGGAGGTCTGCTGAGCGCTTCCGTTTCCTCATTCATCTCAGTCTGTCCCATCAGCTTGGAATATCTCCAGGTCGGGAACAGGAGAGGAACTGAACAGATGGCCAAGGGGGAACCAGACCAGCCGCTTGTCCGTGTCTGCTCTGGAGAAACCAGAAAGGCCTACCCACAGGCAGCACAAATACCTAAAAACAAACAGTTCTGAAGGGCCTGTGGATCTGAGCAGGCAGAGGGCAGAGGGTGCAGGATATGGAGCTGGCAGGGCCTAGTAGTCTGAGTCCTTGGGGAGAATGGGGCTCCGGGGGAGCCAACTCTTGCCCTGACCTACTCAGAGATTCCTAACCTGATGTGGACTATCATTCCCTTTCAGAAAAAAGAAAATCACTCTGCGCCTTCCTGAAGAACCAAAAGAAAGCACCTCAGCCCCACCTACAGCTCCAGACTCTGGCCACAATGCCCTGCTATCTATCTATCACCCTGCTGCCCGCCAGGGGGCGGAATCGCCCACTAGCCTGGAGAGTCAGGGCCAGGGTCTGAAGCTAAATGCATGCTAGAGCCCGACCCAGAGGTGCTGCCCCTATGGGCTCCGTGGCTCCTGCTGGAACTACAACCCCCATACACTTTGCACCCCTGGGATCGCACAGCAGATCAGCACCTTCACAAAGGCATCTCGGACATCCAGCGCCTGCTCCCTGCTCAGCGGCGTGGACACTGTCTCCCCACGAGTGATAAGGGTGCGACTGGTCAGGCAGTTCATCAGATTTGGGGGGTTCACCTGGAGGGACCATAGACAAGTGTTTCTCAGTCTCCTGAACAGCTGTCTCTCCCCCACACCCAGAGTGCCCCCTTGTTCCTGCTTTCCCAGCAAGGCTCACAAAGGCCAGCCTCTCCTCTGAGAAGGCTCATCCCTTACCCCCACCCCCCGCCCAGCCCATCCTGCCAAGAAGGACACTCGTGTGCTCCCGACCTGTTCCCTGTCCCTCTGAAGGCTGACTTTGCTCCCTTCATGCTAGTTTCCCAACCCAGGACGGAGCCTAGAAAGTGTCTGGTGAAAGATGACCCACTGACCCAGTCAGGGTCCTAGCATAGAACCCCCCAGCTACACCATCCCCAGGGGCAGTCAGGGAGCTTCCAGGCCTGGGGTCTGCCCTGTGATCTTCACCCAGCACAGACCCTACTTAGGTGGGCTGTTCTATTGAGCTCTAGAATCTTCCCAGAGGAGGCCTACATAGTCTCTCCCCACAGGCCCAGTTTCTGAATCCAAATCCCAAGGACAGAGGCCAGACACTGACCTCAAGCAGGGATGCAGCTGTGGCCAGGGATGGGGAGAAGAGAACCTCACAAGCATCCAGGTTTTCAAACGTGCGGGCTGTCGGAGGCAAGAGGGCACAGCATTGGGCAAGAGACACTGAGCGTAGGGCAGCCAGGAGGACCTGGGGCCTGCCCTGCCCACAGGGGATGCCAGCACTATGAACAAATGCTTCCCTGCATCAATCAACATCCACAATGTTCTAGCCGTAAGTTACAGGTAACTGAAGGGAGACATGGGTGCCCAGTGCCCAAGGGGCAGACACCAGTGGTCATTCCCCTCTCACTCCACTTCTGCCCTGGCTTCGCTCTTGTGCCACAGAGACTCCTGGCACCAGCACTGTGGATCTGCCTCACTTAGCTCTAGTCAGTCTATTCCTCCCCAGGAAACGCAGCAGTCCTCAGAACAGTTCCTTCTGCCTGATGCCCATGTCTCCCTGATTACAGCTGAGCTCGCTTAAGCTGGCATCACTCACATGCTCACAGAACTGAGTTCCCAGGGACCAGCCAGGGCACCAAGGACAGGATAAAAAGATCTAATGCCTTTGGGGGTGAGAGCCTAGGTGCACCCGACATTGTCCCCTCCCTCTTTCCCCTGTTCCATGGTTCCTTGCTCACCCTCATATTGCAGGTTACCCAGGTGCAGGATGGCAGCCAGCAGCTTGGAGATCTCCCAGTTCTCGGTGTCTGTGAACATGAGCACCTTCATGGCCGAGCGGATGTTGGCGTACTCCTGGCTGTCCTCTCTGCCCTCACAGGCTATGCAGTTGCCCTTCAGGTGGTGGGAGAGGGGGTTCCCTAGTGAGAAAGTGCCTGAGCCCACAGGCCCATCAGCCACATCTCACCTCCCCAACTGAGCACCATGTACCCTCCGCCCCCCAGAGATCTAGATGCTGGAGACAGAAACCCAGGAGTAAGAAGACAGGAACTTCCCTGCCACAACACCAGGAGCAGCTATGAGTCACCTGCCCTCCAACACCTCCCTCACCAGTGTAGCTTTGGGTAGGAGGGGCTATAGGTAAGCAGTATGACCAAGAGCCTGCCCACCAAGTGTGGCCATGGAACTGTGTGTGTGTTTGTGCAATGTGTATACCTGTGTGAGTGTGAGTATGTATGTGAGTATGTGTGTATGTATGAACATGTGTGTGTACTTATGCCAGCCAACTCCAGGAAGTTTCTAAAATGATGTCATACTCATGGCCCACACACCTACCCCTTGGTATCTAACTCTCTCAGGTGCCATCACTTCCACTGTCCATGTGGTTTTGCTCAGCTCTGCTCCAGACATGTCTCTACCAGGGCTAAGGAAGCTGATTTCCCTCAGTCAGCCTGCAAATGGCCCACCTAGTGCTGAGTGGCACCAATAGCCTTGTGCTCACTTCTCCTTGGTAGCCAGACAGTAGCATGCTTCAGTCTGCATCCAACAATCCTGGGGGCTGGTAGAGTCTACACATGCTCAGGATTGAAAATCCGCACATATATGGGCATGCATGTGTCTATATCTTCCTGCATCCCAGATAGCACATTGAGGAGTGTGAGACAGGTTGAGAATTTCTTAGAATGTGTGTGTTCAAGTGGTCTTGTGTATATGAATGAGGGCTGGCTTGTGGCACATGCAAGCCTGGGTGTAATAGACAGGTTGGGGGCAGGAGATAGTTTTCTGGAATTTCCCACCCACCAGGCCAGAAACTGCCCCTGAAATTGCTGGGAGGGGTCTGAGTGACCTTCCAGTGCCTTACCATCGCCAAGTAGTTATAATCTGTGGCTTGGCCAAGGCCCAGCTTCTTCTTCTGATCTTCACTCATGCCCTCCAGCATGCAGTAGAACACATGGTAGTTTCTCTCATCTGGGGCCTAGAAATGGGGTACAAGAGGCAAGAGTATGCCATCAAGAAGCTGAAAGCAAGATGATGGGATGCTAATGTCCCAATGGCTGAGAGCAGGTTTGGCATGTGGGAACCCCTGGTTCAATGTCCTGAATTAGATGGTTGCCCAGGTACCACCAAGAACAACCCTTGACAACCACCAAAGAAGAAAAAACCAAGATGATCAACACAGCTTACCATTTTAACCAGCAGGGCCTACTTTCCAATGGGACTGTGGGCACAGAGCTAGCAGGCAGCACAGGGGTCAAAGCGAGGTCCCTGACCCAAAGGGGATCAGTGAAACCCTTCACACGTCCTGCCTGGACCAGTGAAATTCCAAGGTTCTAACTGGGATCAGTGAGGCTGCCAGCCCTGCTGGGCTCGTACCTGACGGCACACGCGGGACTTCTCCAGCAGGTACTGCTCGATCTTGGCGCCCTCAATGGCACCACGCTTGTTGAAGTGGATGTCAATGTACTTGCCGAATCGGCTTGAGTTGTCATTACGGATGGTCTTGGCATTTCCAAATGCTGAGAGGTGGGTGGAAGGATCAGGGGCAGAGCCTGTGAACCACCCCATATTAGCCCACTACCCCATCTGTGAACTCAGGCCTTACCTTCCAGAATGGGGGTGGCCTCCAGCACCTGCTGTTCAATCCATGAGTGCTGTCCACTGATGGCTGCCAGGAACTGCAGGATCAGCTTGGTGCTCTCCGTCTTTCCTGCCCCAGACTCCCCACTGTGAAGGGACCCCCAAGGAGGGGCAAGCCTGTCAGAGCCCGCACCATCTTTACCCCAAAGGGTATACAGTCAAGCTGCTTCCCAGTCAAATCCCCATGTGTAAAATGCACCAACGGAGTTCAGTGTTCTGCCACATCTGAGTGACACTTTTTCCCATTCTCAGACACACCCTTGGCCATGCTTGCATAGAGCAGATGCCTCATTAATGCTTTGTCCTACCCTCTTCCTAAAGAGATAATAAGAGTCTGAGGTTTCAACTGACCATAGCAGGATAAAGTTGACCTCAAAAGCCGCCATGAGATTTGGTGGCATTAGCAGAGGTAGAAGACCTGAGCAATGGGAGCAGCTACTTGATGTTATGAGATGATGTCATGGGAGCTCGAGGTGCAAACCATGAGTGCCACCCACCTGATGATGCAGCATTGGTCTCGACTGTTGCGTTTCATGTTGAAGTAGCAGTTGTCAGCAATGGCAAAGATGTGAGGGGGCATTTCCCCAATCTTCTTATTGGTGTACTGACGGATGTGCTCCGGCGAGTAGATGGAGAGCAGCTGGTAGGGGTTCACAGCTACCAGGATGGAACCCGTGTATGTCTGCAGGCAACAGGGACAGGAACTAACCATGATGCCTATCAGAAGTTTAGCTTCTAGAACCTTCTCCATTCTGGTTTGCTCCTTTCCTTTGGAAGGGAGAACAAAATGGAGGTGGCCTGGAAGGTCATAGAACTGGGAACAGATTCCTGCCTTTCTGTGGGCTAGCACCTGTGGGCTGTCATCAAAGCAGCAATGGGTCTGGCTTGGAACAAGGGCTTGGCAGGGTTTGGTGAAGAGAAGAGGGAATGGGGAGAGAACATGTCTCTCTACTATGTGTCTTATCTTGTTTGAAAGTGAAAATGACCCCCTTTCTGATGTTACCATAAACAAGATTATGCATTTTAAATTCACAGGCCTCATAGATGCTCCAGAGATGCCAACCTCCGAGTCCTGCTTCACCAACTTTTAAAGTGAAATTCAGAAATGAAATAATTCCAAAATAAGGGCTGACAAAGGGGGTACAGTCCATCCATGAAGAGCTAAGGAGCTGGATTTGAGTATTACACTGGCACCCTCTCTGCAAAGCTGCTGTATTATCCAGGGACAGAATGCTGCCAATGTTCTGTGTCAGCTTAAAGATGAGGTACGTCTTATAATGGGGGAGGTTCCTCTGTTGGGGTACCCATGTCTACCTATGCACATGATTTCCTGCTGAGAATCCCATCACTGGAGGGAAGCACACAGCCTGGTCCTCCAGCCCCTAAGGCAGGGGACTCTGTGAGGGTTTAGTCATCTAGCCACCCCTCCCCACACAATTTGAGAAGGTCAGGATTAGTTTATGACAGCTGATGGATGCTGTTTGGGCTAGGTCTGTGCAGGCCAAGGAAAGATGTGACTAGATGGGGAGATAACAGCCTTCTGCCTCCAGGGCTCAGTGCCTCTCCCAGAACCACAGTTAGACCAGCAGCTCAAGTCCCCATAGCAATGCATGGAGAAGTCTCTGTGGACATTAAGGCAGGGAAATGCCCCCTGAGCCAGAAGCCAGCAAGGTCAGACCAAGGCTTTGGCTTTGGCTTTGGCTTCTCACACTTCACACCATAGCCTGGAGACCCGGGCCACCCCCAATTTCTCTTCTCCCACCCAGGCTTTCTCCAAGCAGCTCCCACCAGAAGCAAGGCCTGGGGCAATAGTATGTAAAAACCAAAAGGAGAAGGGAAGGAAAAGAAGGCTGCAGAGTATGGCCAGGGCAAGCACAAATCAAGGTTGCACTGCCTTAGCCATGCTCACCAGCCCTCCACAGCTGCTCTAATGTTGGAAAAGGGAGAACGAGAAAAGGCCGGTCAGTGTAGAATACAGAGATAAGGGTCATCTCTATGTAACCCCACCTTCTCTACCACTAGCACCGCACACAGTCCACAGCTAAGCAGACTCAGAGCAGGACCCCTGAGCCATGCCCCCCCCACCTGTCTCAGCTCCACCTCCCTCAAAACCAGCCTTTGGTCCTGAGTATCTCAAAACAGACAGCCCCTTGGAAGACCATGCACTTCCTGTGCTTTATTTTTCTCATTTGCAAAAGTGGCATAGTTGGCCCCTAACTGGCACAACTGTGGGAAAGCCCATGTGTGACCTTGCTGGTATCTGGTTCAGGGGACTGTGCAGATTTTCATCTTCTTTCCTTCTTCATCCTTACCTACCCTGATTGCCACATAGGGACAAAGGCTCATGGGTCACAGAGGGAAAACCCAAGGCTGGCTGCAGGAGGGTGTCAGGGGAGGAGAAGGGTGTCTGTGGAGGGTAGAGTATAGGAACAAAAGGCTATGACATTTGAGAGATCTACTGGGCAAAGGATACCCAGATGGCTGAGAATGATTCACAGTCCTCTACAAGGCAGGAGACAGGCACTTTCAGACCTAATTTAAAAATGGGGAGAGAGGGTTCTGAGACTCAGAGGCAGGTGGAATGTGACCTGGGTAGGAATTGGGAACCCAGCAGTGCAAGAAAAGTGGCAGAAAAGATAAAGAAGATGCTTTGATCCTCTTCTCCCATCACAACTTCCAGAATCCTCCCAACTCTTCCCTCAGCCCCCTGTCTTCCAGATGTGATGGCCACCAGACTGTCCAGAGCTCAACCTCCCTGCCAACCTGGTACCCCCTTGGCCTCCAGGGCCCCTCAAGGTTCACACATGGTGAGGCCTAGGAGATCCCAAGAACCTCAGCCCACTCTAAGTTCCCAGGACAAGGAACTCCCTGGCCCAGGCCACCTTCCCACCACACTCCCCATTTTCACACTGCCTCCCCCAGATCTCGACACTGTCCCCCACATTAACCTGCCATTCTGCACCAGGCTCCTCTTTTTAAACTCTTGGCCACATGATTTATTCCCACTCAAAAGGCTTCTGGGAGGTTTCTTAGAGCCTCGGGTCAGGGTCCACACCCCTTCCTGCTCAATAACCTGAGCCCCAGCTCAGCCCCAGGGCAAGACTCCTCCATAGAAAAACCTTCCTTTGGATCCTGGTCCTCATTCAGTCCAAGCTGACATGACCTGTGCGTCTCCTGTGGCATCTGCCTTGGGACTTGAGACCTGTCATAGCACATAGGTGCCTATGGTCAGCCCACCTGACACTTTCACAATCCTGCTCTGGGCTTCCATTGTCCCATTATGGCCAGCTTTATTTCCTTTCTCCTCAGTTCCATGCATAGCACACAGGGCTAGGAGTGGATCCCAAACATCACCTTTTTTCTTTATAAAAACACTATCAATATGAAAATATGTAGCATACTGAATCACTTTCTATAAGTTAATGAAATGAAGTCATACCCTTAGATACAAATCTGCCCTTATCTTGTATTTGGTTATAAAGAGAGCTGTTCTCTTAGGGTAGGGTAGGGTAGGGGGTAGGGGTTAACAGCAGGATTCTCTCTTCGACATGCAACACCTATACCCCTTCTAAAGCAACAGGAACAATGAAGATCTGTCACTCCACACCACTACACGCAGAGGGGGTAACAGCTCATATTAAGATGGGGAAACTGAGTTCCCAAGAGGCAGGGCTACCAACATCACACAGCAGCCAGATGGGAGTGGGAAGGGTGGGGAACCTGGAGCAGGCAGATGGGGGAAGGCTGGGCGGGGAGAAGGGGAGGAAGGAGAGTGAGGTACTCCCTTTGAACAGGAGACCAGACTCTCAGCACTCTTCCTTGCTTCCTCAACCCCTCTTCCTGGGGGTCCATGGTGAGGAGAGAGTGCCCAGCTGTCCAGCACAGACCTCATGCCAATCTCCAGCTATAGGAACTACACAGTGGGGCCTCTGGCTGGGGTGGAGAGAGATAAGAACCATTCCTAAAGTCAAGGGTACAGAACACAGAGGCCTCTAAGTCCTCAGGCAGAGATCAGGGGCCCTCTCTGCATGTTTCAGGAGCAAATTCTATCTGGAGTTCCACCTCCTCCAGGAAGCCCTAACTTGCTGCCAGCCCTAGGATCTAGCACCATGTGTCTTAGGACACCTGTATCTTCCCAGTTCCCATAGAAGGCTCTCTGCTGTGCCAGAGGAAGGCTGCAACACAGGGAAATGTCCTATGGATCACTGTTAAAACTTATAAAGGTATCCTAGACCCAGATAACTCAGAGCAATGCCAGGGATCCCTGCATCCCCATCAGCCTGCCTCCTCTCTGCAACCCACTGATCACAGAAAGGAGCCAGTGAGGGGAACCCGGTGTCCTCTCAGAGTTCTTTTCCATTTAGGATCCTGTCCTGAGGGTGAGGGAAGGTCAGTTAGACCAGAAGCTAAGGACCATGGAGCTGGAGAGATAGCATGGTGGTAGGGTGTTTGCCTTGCATGCAAAAGGACGGGAATTCGAATCCCAGCATCCCATATGGTCCCGAGCATAGAGCCAGATATAACCCCTGAGCACTGCTGGGTGTGACTCCCAAACAAACAAACAAAAAAAACCAAATAAACAAAAAAGGAAGCTAAGGACAAGAGGGGACAGAACCAGTGAGCAGTGTGGGAATTGGAGGAAATTCTTGTGTGAGGCTGTGCCTGATGGGCAACTGTCACATGAACAGAAATCGTCATGGTTAGGGGAGTTTCTGGCAGGACAATGGCCCCAGCTCTAATCTTCCTCCACTAACCAGCCACAAAATTGAACCAGGTAGTTAGGGAATCTGTGCCCTCTGAAGTCTTCAGCACTTGCCTCGCATGCTTTAAACCTGGGTTCAATCCCTGCATCCCATATGGTCCCCTGAGCCTTGCAAAGAATAATCTCTGAGTACAGAGCCATGAGTAACCCCTGAGCCCTGTTTAGTGTGGTCCAAAAGAAAAACAACCAACCAGACAAAAAATACTCCAACATTTTGTGAACATGGCCTCACTCCTTTCTGTTATGTGACCTAGAAGAATCCCATGTTAGTAGCAATAACTTTTTCCAAGACTGGAAGAAAATTTCTAGTCCAATGACAGGGATTAAAATCCACTGTCAGGCTAATCAACATTTCAATGAGCAGAGCAGGGACTCTGACCTCTGAGCTGAGACTCCTCTAGTGCCATGACTTGTTTCCTCATTATAAACCTCCTCAAACAAGAAAGCAGCATCTTCCCTGGCTCTTTTAGAGAGGGAGATTTTCTTTGATGCCCTAGCCAGAGCCACCTCAATTCTGTTGAGTTTATGGAGCCCATTCTACACATCTCAGCACCCTGTTTTTCCCAGACCTTCCTGGTGCCCCTAGTGGAGGGCCCCTCCTACTTTGTTCTTATTCCATAGGCATGGTTTTATCTGTTCCTGAGCTGCTGGAGGCAGGAGCGGAGCCATATTCACCAGTGACTCTAGCATACATCTCTAGGGATGGGTGAACCTTGTGAATTCTCAGTGTCTCCCTCAGTAACTAGATGATGGGACTAGATACTAGCATGGCTGTGACTGGATGTGGCCATGAGTGGACAGGACAAACAGGGGCAGTGCTGTGGGTAGGCTGCACACTGGCTAGATGCAGAATATCTTTGCACTCACGTAGATGAGATGGTCTCGGTAGCGGATGAGCAGGTTGCGCAGGATGCCTGCCTCATTGAGGTCCCCTAGGCGGATCATGTCCTCTACCCCATGGACTGAAGTAGGATGCATGGGCTTGATGTGCATGGAGTTCTGTGGCGAGATCCAGTGTTCCTGTGGGAAGGCATAGAAGCTAGTATTAGCTCACTCTCCTGGGGAAAGGGACCCAGGACAGATCGGAATCTGCAGACATGTGGCCCTGATAATGATGTCCTTTACCTCTGCTGATTAATATTGGTGCTACCAAACCCAACAGTCTATGAGAATGCTGCTTCTCAAGATCTTTTCGGCCCCTTCTCTGAGGGGATCCTCTCCACAGATAAGAGAATAGGGGCAGGGAGGAACACTAACCCCTCCTTGCTTATTTCTTTTTTCTTCTTCCAGTGATGCACAGACCTTATTCTTAGCTCGAGGCTCAGGTCAAGCTCCTGGCTTGGTTTACAGGACCATACAGGGTGCCAGGGATTCCATGTTGACTTCATACAAGACAATTGCCTTACCATATTGTACTATCTCTCCAGCCTTTTATTACTGTTGTCTTAAGGGGATTAGAGTTGTTCCTCAGTCACTTTCTTGCTTGTCTCTGTGTTTTTTTGCTTGCATATTTCTACTCTGGAGAATCCATATTCTCTCTTGAACTCATATTTTACCTCTTTTCTCTCTTCTCACAGAAAGAAAGAAAAGAAAAAAGGAATGAACGAAGAAAGGAAGGAAGGAAGGAATGAACGAAGGAAGGAAGGAAGGAAGGAGGGAGGGAGGGAGGGAGGAAGGAAGGAAGGAAGGAAGGAAGGAAGGAAGGAAGGAAGGAAGGAAGGAAGGAAGGAAAGAAGGAAGGAAGGAGGGAGGGAGGGAAGGAAGGAAGGAAGGAAGGAGGGAGGGAGGGAAGGAAGGAAGGAAGGAAAGAAGGAAGGAAGGAAGGAAGGAAGGAAAGAAGGAAGGAAGGAAGGAAAGAAGGAAGGAAGGAAGGAAGGAAAGAAGGAAGGAAGGAAGGAAGGAAAGAAGGAAGGAAGGAAGGAAGGAAGGAAGGAAGGAAGGAAGGAAGGAAGGAAGGAAGAAATTCTTTTTTTGGGGGGGGGCCACACCCAGTAATGCTCAAGGGTTACTCCTGGTTATGTGCTCAGAAGTTGCTCCTGGCTTGGGAGACCATATGGGACACCGGGGGATCGAACCGCGGTCCGTCCAAGGCTAGCGCAGGCAAGGCAGGCACCTTACCTTTAGCGCCACCGCCCGGCCCCAGAAGGAAGAAATTCTTGTATTTAGATTTCAATGTGACGAGGCTGGAGAAATAGCATAGTGGTAGGGCATTTGCCTTGCATACAGTCGACCCTGAACGAACCCGAGTTCGATTCCCAGCATCCCATATGGTCCCTTAAACCTGCCAGGAGTGATTTCTGAGCACAGAGCCAGGATTAATCCTTGAGCACAACCACCAGGTGTGGCCCCAAAACCAAAACAAACAAACAAAAAAAAGATTTCAATGTGAGCAAATGCATAAAAATGTGATAATGCCAAAAATAAGCCAGAAGTCATATGGATGGCACTCGGAGAACCACATCAGATAGGGATATCAAGAGCTGTCTCTCAGGACTGGAATGATGGTACAGAGAATAAGGTATTTATCTTGCATGTTCCCAAGCTGGGTTCAATTCCCAACATCCCATATGGCTCCACCAGGAATGATTCCTGAGTGTAGAGCCAGAAATAACCCTTAAGTATCACCAAGTAGGTATGGTCCCAAAAGAAAACAAAAGTTTCTCCAAGGAGGTGATCTGAATGATGAAAAGAGACCCCTGCAAGATGTGGGCAGATAGGAGATTCCAGGCAAAGTCTTGGCTGGTATGACCAAAGAAAAGCCAGAGAACTGAGCAGGAAAGTGGTGGTGGGAAGAGATGGGCTGATTCAGATCTGTTTCACAGGGCTTGTTGATGTCTGTGGAGCAGAGAACTTCAATGCTTGGAAACTGATATGAAAGTTGTAGTGAGGGGCATTGGCAGTGGAAATGCTGCACTGGTGAAGGGGGGTGTTATGTTTATGACTGAACTCAACTCAATCATGCTTGTAATTATGGTGCTTAAATAAAGATTTTATAAAATATTAAAAAAGTAAAAAAAACTCAATCATGAACAACTTTGAAAATATGAAAAAAAAGTATAACTATCATAAAATCCTTTAACCATGGTGTTTAAATAAAATAATCAAATTTTAATGACCAAAAAAAAAGTTGTAGTGAAGCTGCTCATGGACTCCTATGAGAGGGAGGATCCACAGGCTGGCTTATAGTCCCATAGCATGGATTCTTTCAAAACACAGCCCATGAACACTGGAAACCTCCCCTCCCAAGTGATCCCTCACATCACCTCATGTTAGCCTCTCCCAGAAGTGGGGGTCTAACCTGTGCCCTGTATGTGATCACAGCCTAAGGCCAGCCCCTAATCCCAGGTAGCAGGGGAACTCTGAACCAGGGAGAAAACTGACAGAGGTGTATTGGGGTCAGGCACATAAGCAGGAACACATAAGGGTCCTGCCTGGATCTCTCACAATACGCAGGGTGTAGTACTTCATTGTTCTTGTCTGCTGTAGCAGTGTCCCTAAACTATCATTTCCCCCCTGAACTTGAGTCCCTTTTATTATAATACATCAAGGCCATCAAGGGGGGTGGTGGTGGCACAAATGATGGGGGGGGGGTGTTCTCTGTCAGATGGCAGCAGAATTAGGTCTACAGAGAGACCCCAGAAATATAGGATTCCTGACACTCCTCTCATGTCACATTAGGAAACCAGAGTAGGTGGTGGCCACCGAGGGATCAGGTTTGAGACCAGCTCTGCCTACAATGCAATGCATATCCCTGTGTTTTAGGCACCTCCTGAGAGAGGAACATTTTGATCCAGGTCAGGCCATAATCTGTCACTTGTCCTTCCTTAAGGCAGGCCTTGTCCAGTGAGATAGAAGACCCTTCCTGGACTTTCCTATCCCCATGGAACATTCCTTTCTCCCAGGCACACTATTTCTTGATAAAGCTCATCCCACTGGAAAATTCCCTCTGCCTGGACCCAGCTTCCCAACATGTGGGTTAGAACAGAGGATTCCTGAGCAGGGTGCTTATCCTTCTCACTACTACCTCCCATCAACATTTCTCACCCCAGTGGGCCAGCACAGAGGTTAGGAGGCAACTCAACCACTGGGGACCCCTGAATTCCTGTGCATGTTGCTTTCCTTTTCTGATATCAATAGACTCTCCTTCCTTCCTTCCTTCCTTCCTTCCTTCCTTCCTTCCTTCCTTCCTTCCTTCCTTCCTTCCTTCCTTCCTTCCTTCCTTCCTTCCTTCCTTCCTTCCTTCCTTCCTTCCTTCCTTCCTTCCTTCCTTCCTTCCTTCCTTCCTCTCTTTTTTACAATACTAGAAATCAATCAAATCTAGGACCTTTCAGCATGCAATAGAAATGCTTTACCCACTAAGCCACACACCTTCCCCACTGGTCCCTTCTTTTCACAGTGAGCATCACACTTAAGAATTAGTAATATGGCGGAGAGATAGCACAGTGGCGTTTGCCTTGCAATTAGCCGATCCATGAACCAAAGGTGGTTGGTTCGAATCCCGGTGTCCCATATGGTCCCCCGTGCCTGCCAGGAGCTATTTCTGAGCAGATAGTCAGGAGTAGCCCCTGAGCACTGCCGGGTGTGGCCCAAAAACCAAAAAAAAAAAAAAAAAAAAAAAAAAAGAATTAGTAATATGGGCCTGGAGAGATAGCACAGCTGTGTTTGCCTTGCAAGCAGCCGATCCAGGATCTAAGGTGGTTGGTTCGAATCCTGGTGTCCCATATGGTCCCCCATGCCTGCCAGGAGCTATTTCTGAGCAGAAAGCCAGGAGTAAACCCTGAGCACTGCCGGGTGTGGCCCAAAAACCAAAATAATAATAATAATAATAATAATAATAATAATAATAATTAGTAATATGGGGCTGGCTAGATAGCATGGAGGTAAGGCATTGTTTGCCTTCCATGCAGAAGGACAGTGGTTTGAATCCTGCCATACCATATGGTCCCCCGTGCCTCCCAGGGGCAATTTCTGAGCTTAGAGCCAGGAGTAACTCCTGAGCTCTGCCGGGTGTGAACCCCCCCCCCAAAATAAGAACTAGTAATATGGCTAGTGTGTTGTCAGTGCTGACAGAGTGTCTATACTTCTCCCCCCATTGCAGTCTCCCAGTGGGGATTAGCCCCTATGAAAATGTCTACAGGAATGAAAGGCTTAGACCAAGTGAGGGTAGAAACAGAGGTTCGGACCTGAAGGAATGAGGAACTGGAGAGAGAACAAACACCACCTGCCCAGGGACTGGGTTCCCTGAAGGAATGGAACATTAGGCTGGGAGAGACAAGCCCACTTTCTTTAAGAGCAAAGATAGAAGTGGGGTGGGGGATGTTAGTAATGTGCTGACATAGGCAGAGGCACAGCTTCACAGCCTGTCCATAGCCATAGCCTTTCCTCATTCATTCTGGGAGTCTTGGCTCTTCTGAACCTGATATGGGTCCCTGGTCTCCACCCTCCAGTGGAGGGGGTCTGTAGATGAGATTACAGCTATGGGGCTGGAGAGACAGTACAGCAGGTAGGGCTTTTGCCTTGCACAACCATCCCATAAGGTCCCCACCATCTGCAGATCCCATTGGGTCCCCTAAGCCTGCCAGAAGTGATTCCTGAGTGCAGAGCCAGGAAGTTTTTTTACCCACCACCCCCCAAAAGATGATGGGTAAAAGACTATGGCTGGAGGATGGAAAAGCTCAGGAAAGAGCAGGCTGGGAGCCCTAAGACAAACTGAACCTCACCCCTCCCTCCCTTAGGGCCTGGCTCAAGACTCAGTGCAGGTGGGTGAAGGAGACCTCCTGGATCCAGTGACACAGTTACAGGACACCATCTGACATGCAACTTAACCCCAGTGAAACATAAGCCTGTGGGCTGAGTCTCTGGGCTCCACCTTGGGAGCTGCAGGCATGTGGGTGAGGGAAGCTGCCAGCCAGCCTATACCCCCTTTTAGGGCTACAGCCTCTCAAAAGGTCTTTCAAAGAGGGTCTTTCTGGAGCCTTGAGGAGGCCTCTTGGAACTCCACTTTGAAACCCAGAGGACCAAGGTATGGTTAACAGAGCTGGAACCCCAAGTTTGCCACAGAGATGTGGAGTGGGGAGAGGAAGAGCAACCCAAAGGCCCAAGGTCCTAATCATGGTACCATCACTTATTAGCTGTGTGACTAGTCTAGATAGGCCTACTCAGTGCCTCAGTTTCCCCTTTTTGTAAGAGTTGCTACCTTTCACAGATTCTATGAGATCTAAAAGACAGATTGGGAGGAGCCAGATTGATAGTACAGTGGGGGAGGGTATTTATCTTGCCCACAGCTGACCAGGGTTTGATCCCGGCACCACATATGATTTCCCAAGACTACCAGGAGTAATTCCCTCTGATCAACACTGGGAGTGGCCTCCAAACTCGCTGCCTCCCCTCAAAAGAAAATAAAATAAAAAAATAAAAAAAAGAAACAGACTGGAAAGTCAGAGAGAACATAATGGGAAAGAACTTGCTTTACATGCTACTGATCCGGGTTTAAACACCAATACTACACATAGGCCCCATGATCACTGCCAGGAGTGAGTTCTGAGTATATACAGAACTGAGTATATACAGTATGTATGTATATATATATATATATATATATATATATATATATATATATATATAAGCTCAGAGCATTATGGTACAAAAACTAAAACAAAAAGTAGACACCCCCCCCAAATACAGACAGACTAGGTGAGAGGACTTTACAAACCTCTGTGGAATATTCCTCATAGGTGTCCCTGGGACCACAGAGATAAGTGACACCCGGATCCCCACTCCCTGCATAACCTCTGCTCCATGTTATTGTATCTTTGTCACAATGGAATTTGGATTTAGTTCTGTGTCTCCAGCCCCAAGTACGCCCAGACATGGTATAATCCAATCCCATCTCTGCTGTCCACACTTTGTTACCACCTACAAATGCCCCAACAGTTTATATGTGCCTATGTTCAGAGACCCAGGCTTCCCTTCTGGGCTCTCATTCAGACCATCCATCTGCTCCAGACAGGACTGAACTTCAAACCAGCCCTGTCCTGCCCAACAACCATCTCTTACCACTTAATAATCAAGGTTTCCTGTGTTCTATTCTAGGAGAGATAAATGGAACAGGGAGGTAGGGAATGGCTCAATAGCATGCCTTGCAGACATGAGACCATGAGTTTAATCTCTAGTACCAACCCGCATATACCAGACAAAGCAGCTTCATGCTTGGAACCCCTGGTGCCATCAGAATAGGTGACTTCTGGCCCAGTCCACCACAGCCAACTATGTATGACACAGAGAGGCCCTCAAGTAAGGTATGTAAGCACCACCACTAAAGGCTCATGAATTCTAGTGAGCTCTAAGCCACACCTGTGTGGAAGCCACAGCCCAGGAGTATGTAAGACTTCCTTGCCTTCAGTCATCACAACAAAGCAAAGCCCTGTTAGGAAAATGGCTCAAAGCACTAGAATGTGTTCTCTGTATTCAGAAGCCTTGGACTTGATTCTCAATGCCATATGGTCCTCAGAACACTGTTGAGAGTAATCACTGAGCATCGAGGTAGGAGTAGGGCCTGAGTACCATCAAGTATGAGCCAAAAAATCAAACTGAGCAGAACAAAACAAAGGGCCAAGGAGATGGTTCACAGAGCTAAAGTGCATGATTCTCAAACACAAGGCCCCAAGTTGAATATCTGGCATTGTGTGTCCCGTCCCCCAACCCAGAGAGTGGTCCTGGTGACAGCGGCACTGCTAGACCCATCAGCATCAGACTTGAACACTGAACTAGTTGGTCAAGTATCACTAGGAGCAGCTCCTAGATCCCCTGAGCATTGTTTATGAATTTTTCACCCCCCCCCAAATAATAACAACAAAGGGAAGGGAAGTTGGGAGAAAAGTTAATTTCTTAGACTGATTCTCCAGGGCAGTTCCAGGAGAAATGATGAATTCATAATGCCTGATGGAGCGAGATTGAATGTGTGATGTTTGTTTTTGTTTTTTGAGGGGTCAATACACGGAAGTGTTCAGAGCTTACTCCTAGCTTTGTGTTCAGAGATCTCTCCTGGTGGGATCTGGAGACCATATGAGATGTCGGGTATCAAACATGGGTCAGTTACAAATAAGGTGAGCATCCTACCTGCTGTCCTATGGTTCCAAAACGGAGAATGGGTTTTTTCAGATCAGGTCTCACCTTACCTTGCCGCAGCTGGGTTTATTTATGGCTATCAAGCCCTGCATAAGAGCTTTTTTGTCCTCACTTTACAGAAGAGGAAAAAGATTTTGCAATAGGTGCAAACTTAGTCAAAGTTGCAAAGTGGACAAGAAGGAACTTGAACTTATCCAGAAGCACTGAGTTACCTGAGAAATCCTCACACATGCACACTGACACGCATGTACATCCATAGGCATATAGACACACATGTACATATATAAGCACACAGAGATAGGCATGCATACACACAGGCACATACCTCTAATGCTAGGCAAAGAGACAGAGAAGTTGTAGAAACAGAACAAATAGTTTGGGCTGCAGAGAATGGTTCCCAACCGTGGAGCAGAGCGTAAGCTCCATGGAGGAAGCTTCCATGGTGCTGTTCAGGGTAATGCCCTTGAAGTAGGACCATCTCATCCCCATCACAGGTCACCTGCGAGTCTGAAGATGTACTACTCACATTGCCTTCATCGTCCAGCACCTGGATCTGCCCAGAGTCACAGAGTTTCACCACTGCGCCGATGGGTACATCAAACTCCTGCCCGGATCGCAGGTCCATCCAGACATAGTCGCCCTGAGGACGCAGAATTGCAGGTCAGGTGAGGAATGAGAGATCAACAAACCCCCCCCCCCCCCAGCCATCCTGCACTTCCACAGCAGCATCAATCTCTCCTTAGGAGCAGCCTTAACTCTGTCCACTTTGCAGATGAGTAAGCAGAGGCTCAGGAAGAGGAATATAAAAATCACAGCTGGGCAGCTTCCCTCCAAAAACTGTCCACAGATTGGCTCTCCCAAGAATTCCTTAAACAAACAGCCTCACCAGGGATTGGGCAACATTGCCAAACTCCTTCCTTGTATCCTAAAGTTGTCCATAGCACAGACACCCCAATCACTCTTGGGGTGAGTCATTGTCCTTGCTGTGACATGGCTAAGCCCCCTTGCTGCCTGGCTTGTGTGGGAGTCACAAACTTCTAGGAGCGGCACACTCAAGTCCCCTGTGGTACCTGGTACCAGGCCTGGCTCTCACTACCAGCTCCATCAAGACTCATGGAAAACTCCAGTTAGAGAATTGGACTAAGAACCAACACTTTCTGCACAGTTGAAAAAATGAATGTGTTTTAAGCATGCAGTGATGCAAATGTTGAGAAGTGAGCATGGAGAGAAAATTGAACCAGAACTGTGGGCAAGGCAGATGGCTTAAAGGGCTTAAGCACAAGTTTGCATGGAGGAACCCTGGTTTCCAGACCTGACAATACACAACCCTTTGAGAACTGCTGGGTGTAGCATAGAGGGTCAGATGTGCCCCCTAAACTACAACAACAACAACAACAACAACAACAGAGCTGATACATGACTAGTTCAGAAGTAGTTCATGGCAAAGGCAGAGAAGGAGCTACCTAGACTCTACCCAAGAAAATCTACCTAAGAAAATCTACTGGTCAGATGCTGAAAGGTCATAAAGGTTTAGAGCAGTGCAAGGCCAGGTGAAAGATAGATAGGAGCATCCTGGAGACAATTATGAAAGGGATTCTGGTGTGGGAGGTGCAGTTCTAACAGAAGCTCTTGTTGGTCTAGAGAGAAACATTTTGGTCCTAACAAGGCCATTCTTTTTGGAGATGTTTCCAAATTTCCTGAGGATAAAAGGACATAAGCATCCCAAGAAAAAGAGAACAGTGTCGGCACAGCTACTTGTGTAACAAATGGTAAAATAGATTCACAAGGAAACAAGCCTTTATCTTGTTTCACAGCCACTGAGCTGTTACCTGGAGACTGGCCTTCCAGAATGTGCTTGAGTTTAGCCCTATCACCAATGGGCCTGAGCCTCAGTTTCCTCATTAGGGCTGTACTCAGGGAGTCCAGAGGTCATATCATCCTGTTTCAGCTTGTTCCTCTGAGAACCATTTTCCAAACACTGCTGCTCGGAGGAACCATGCTTTTTGCAAGATTACCAATGGTGACAGGCTAACCCACGCCTAAATTTTCCCTAAAAAAATAAACAGAAAAAGAAAAGGGTGCACCTCCAGGAGGGAGAGAATTCCTGCTTACAGAGCACCTACTGTGTGCCCTGGGGGCTTTCGACAGATAAATACCATTTCGTATTTACCCCCATGCTAGGCTTTTGGGGGCACTCCTCTGCAGACCAAGTCTTTGACCACCCCTGCTCCACTGCCCTCCTCCAATTGTCCCCACTCTACCCTGCCACCTAGTGGACATCTGCCGGTCGGTTCAGATCCAGAGAGCAAAATCCTCTTTCCTTCTCTCCTCCCTCTGCCACCTCCTATGAGTTTGTTCATTCGTTCATTTACCCTCTTTCATTCATTAATTCAACTCTGTAGCAGTGCCCATTATGTTCCTGACGCTGTAGACAAAACAGAGGTAGGTCTCAGCTGAAATCAGATGATACATGGATGTGGAGGAACATAGACTGAAACAGATGACTTGGGACTCAGCCATGAACAGCAGAGGGACTTTCTAAATAAGATTCAATAAAAATTACCTTGCTTAACCAAAAAACATCAATGAGAAATAAGGTAAAGCCCACAAAGCTTAAGGTAGAAGTGCACAAAGCTTAATGGGTAAAAACAATATCACCAAAGATAAAAATAATACCAGTAAATCTTCAGTGTTTTTATTGACACGATAATGAGGATATTCGATGAGTTCAAAGAAACTATAGCACGGCAAAGCACAAGAAAGTATGAGAATTGAAATTAAAAAAAAACAAGTCAGAAATGAAGATCATGAAAAGTAATATAAAAGAAAGTCAATAGAAACTCTGAACAGCATAATACCAGAAGCTGAGCTAAAGATTAAGGAGCTCCAAGATGAGAAGGGAGAAACTGCTAGGAAACAACAGAAGGCGGAAAATAGTCTGTAAAAAAAAATGAATAGCATAGCAGTGAACTATGGGATGGGCTTAAGAGAAGCAATATAATAATCATCAGAGTTCCTAAAGGACAGGAAAGCAAATGTGATGAAGAAACAATAGTTAAATAAATCCTCGAGAAAAACTTCCCCAGGTTGAGAATTATAGGTACCAAAGTCTAAGAGGTTAAAAAGGTTCCAGTGAAATGAACCCAACTAGGAAAACTCTAAGGCATTTTATATTAAAAAATGACAAAAATCCAAACATAAGGACAAGATACTAGAAGCAGAAAGATAAAAAAGGAAACTTACATGCAAGAAAAGCCCATAAGAGGTACAGCAGATCTATCAAAGGAAACTCTACAAGCCGGAAGAATATGGGGGGCGGGGTCAACAAAATGAACACTTTACCAAGATTTCTTTATCCAGATACATTTTCACTCAGATTCAAAGGAATATGACAGAGCTTCATAGACAACTATTTATGGAATTCATAGCCTTGAAACCAGGTTTGCAAGGAGCTCCTTTAAATGACAAGATGAACTGGCTCATCATGTAGCATTGATTACGGCACTCACTCATGGTGCTTATGGTTGTCCTCTACTAGATTAAGAAATGCTAAAAATATATACCAATCAACCATCAAATTTTTATTTATTTATTGCCATTCCTTTAAGTTTTACTGGACCAAGTAATATGAAATACATTTGTTATAATGACTTCCAAAGCTAGGGTATGGAGGAAACTTGGGGATTTTGGTAAGGAGAAGGGAACATTGGTGGTGGGAATGGTGTTGGAACACTATTGTATACCTGAAACAACTCTATAATGAACAACTTTGGGCCCGGAGAGATAGCACAGCGGCATTTGCCTTGCAAGCAGCCGATCCAGGACCAAAGGTGGTTGGTTCGAATCCCGGTGTCCCATATGGTCCCCCGTGCCTGCCAGGAGCTGTTTCTGAGCAGACAGCCAGGAGTAACCCCTGAGCACCGCCGGGTGTGACCCAAAAACTAAAAAAAAAAAAAAAAAAAAAAATGAACAACTTTGTAAATCACAGTCTCTTAAACATTCCTGAAAAAATATAGAATGGCATGATAGATTTACATTCTCAAAAATGCCATCTTTGCTGCCTGCAAAAAATGGAGGCATCCTTGAGCTCCTGCCCTTCTATAGCCAGAACCACACTGGGTATCACCAACTTTTCTAAGGAGGCAGCTGGGTCTGTGTCTTTCTCCTGTGATACCTCAGAGACAAACAGCCAAAATTAGTTCCCTTCAGTGAGGAACTGTTTGACGTGGCAGGGCACATGCTTTGTAGGTTTGAGGTTCTGAGTTTGAACCCTGACATTGCATGATTCCCCAGAGATTACCTGATGTGACTCCAATAGAGAAAGAGCAAGAGTGTGAGAGAGTATATGTATAAGAAAAGGAGAGGAAAGGAGGAAGAAAGTGGGGAAAAAGAACAAAAGAGTGGAGAGGGGATGGAAGGAAGGGGAGGGAGGGAGATAGAGAAAGGAGAGAAGGAGAGAGAAAGGGAGAAAGAGAGAGAGGAGAGAGAAAGGGAGAAAGAGAGAGAGAGAGAGACCACTGGAAGAGTGACCATGGCACAGGAAAAAATAAAAACTTATTCTAACTCACAATAGACCCATAAGAGGCTAAGCAGAGAGTTAGCTGCTTCTCTCTATCTCATTGACTTCATGGCAAACCTTAGGAGGAGGATCCTATTTCCACTCTGTCTCCTCAAAAACACACAGAAGCACACCCATGATCACACGGCTGCTTTGTGGTAGAACTATGAATCCCAGGCCTGACAAATGTCAAATTCAGTGCTCTTTCCTGACATGCCCTTGCTTCAATCCTGAGTTACTGGATTCCTGGCCTTGAGTGGTCCCAAAAGCCATTTTCAAGTTCTACCAAGAGCTTCAAGTTCTACTAAGGGGTCTCTATGAGTCGCTGGTATCCTATCTGTGAACAGGGTTTAGTTCACAGAAAACAACTTCCGGGGTATTTCCCAGGGAACTAAGAAGGACCAAAGTTAAAAATCAAGTGGAAATAAGAAATGAAGGATCAGAAATGCTAAGAATACAGGACCACACAGCAAGCAGAAGTGACTCAAAATCTAATCCAATGCAGGAGGGCAGAAGCTCAATGGTCTCAGCTCCAGACCAGAACTTGAGGGAAGACAATAATTAAGTGGCAGCTAACAGGCTTCTTTCTGGGAGGGGTGGAGAGCTTAAGTGGCCTCACAGTAGGGAAGAAGCTAGGTCCCAGGGAAAGATGTCGCCCAGCCTCAAGTGGGTGATTTCCAAGACGGGTCCTGTTCAAATGCTTCAAGGGGACAGGAGGAGCATATGTGCCCTGCATGTGTTAGAAGCGCTAGGTTGAATCTTCTGAACAGGCCTCTGTTCTTATTTCAGGACTTTTCCCCAACTGACCCTCATAAAGGGGCGGCGGGGTGGGTGGGGGAAGACTGGTTTTATCAGCTCCATTTCCTGGGGGTGGCTGGAAAGGGGGAGCTGAGTGTCTTAGCAGGGCGCACCGGGCCAAGGTTCAGTGAGGGGGGTGGTTCTGGGGTTCTGGGGCTCATGCTTTCCTCCTGCAGGGTCAGACTATGCAAGCACGTCCCTGCTCTGGATCCGCGTAGACAAGAAGCGCTACGCAGCAACTTCAGCCTTGGGTGAGCACAGAAACTGGCCCTCAAGCACCACCCGGGGAGGGGGGCATTGGAATTCTGAGACCCCCGGGGCTCCTGACAGGTGGGGAAAGTGAGGCTCCTGGTGGGTTCCCTCCCCCCTTCTGGCCGGGACCTCACCGGCAGGACCGCGAAAGTCTTCAGCGCCTGGTTCAGGCTGCGCACCAGAGACCACTTGCCGGATGGCTTGGCGCGCGCCTCGGCCGGGTCGGCCGGGTCGGCGGGGTCGGCGGGAGGCTCCATGGCGTCGAGCCGCTGCAGAGGTGTCGGCGGGCGGCGACAGCCCGGGTCTGGCTCCGAATTCACCTAAGCCGGTGCGCGCTGGCGCCCGCCTAGGGGAACCCTAAACCCCGCCATCTGCCGAGCGCGGGCCCATGGCAACAGCGGCTTGGGTGACGCCGAGTGCAGGCCCACCACTGCCATCCTGGGGAGACCCTCCCCGACACCCCACACCCCACACCCCAGGCTCCTTGTGGGTTCCAGAACCGTAGGCAAAACTCAGTGTCCTGCGCGGCACCCGGGAAACTGAGCTGTGTGTCTGGGATATGCAGTTTGGAAGCAGATCTGGTTCTATGGGATGGAGATACTGTACAGAAGGGAAGGTTCTTACTTGCCTTGCACAAGGCTGGCTTAGGTTTTGATCACCCTGTAAGTTACCCCCTCAAGCACAGCAGAGCGATCCCTGAGTGCAGAGCCAGGAGTAACTCCTGAGCAAGACCAAGTGTGGCCCCCAAACAAAAATAAAATGAAACAAAACCTAATTATATATTGTATGCTGTTTATATAAACTATAAAATCATATATATAGGTTTTGGGAGTTCAGACTTGACAATGCACAGTATTTACTTCTGGCAGGGGAAAAAGGATCATGTGTAGTGCTGAAGCTCGAACCCGTGGTTCAATGCAAGGCGAGCGCGCTAACTTCTGTCCTCTCAGTTTGGCCACTAAAACCAGTATGTTTTATACAGAAGGGGCTACTAGGTGTAGAACACAATAATGGGATGACTTTTTCAAACTAAAGGGAAGATCTTTCTAGTTCACTGGCTGCCTCTGCAAAATGGGAGGTAGGTAGAAAAAAAAAAATCTTAGGATGGCTCCTTCAGGGCTGTCTGGCATCTCCCTCAGCCAGCCTGAGGGACGACCTAGAGAAGGCAGAGAAGAGGGTTCCACCTCATCCTTGGCCAGCTCACCCCACAGTGGATGCCAAGCTGAACTCCCATGTCCTGGCAGCCACATAGGACTGGGCACCCATTTCAGTCCACACTGGGCTCTGAGCCACAGAGTCCACCTGCCTGTCCAAAGATGTCCAAAGCCCAGGCCCTCAGCTCTCAGCTCAATCCAATCAACCAATTAAGCTTCCCTCTTCCTGTCTCCTCTCATGCCTTTCTTCAAGGCCTCTGGTTGCCACTTTTGTAACAACTCAGCATCAAATGGACCTGAAAATGCCACTTTTGTGACTCAGCATGAAATGGACCTGAAAATGCAACCATCTTCATCAAGCAAACAGCCATATGGAAATGGAAGAGATGGGAATGGCAGACTTATAATACATCACTGAGTTCATAACTGCCTTCCAGCTAGGCCCATCTGCCTCCCAGAGCTGGTGGGCAGGTATTCCCACTCACTTCTGTTAGCTTCTTTGTGAACCCCCTGTTTCCTCAGAGACTCACTTTCAGTGTCTCCTCAGAGATCCTGCTTCCCATCACCGGACCAGAGCAAGCATATCTATTACTTCCCACCCACCCACCCAGAGAGATTAGAGGGGCAGGACTCAGACCCTCAAACATGGGAAGGTGCTAAAGGGGAACTTACAGGCTCCTTCCTTCACTTCATTTGATCAGCTTTCTTTCACAGGTCCAGTCTCAAGTAAAGTCTCAACCTTGGATGCCCAAGTAGCAGAAGATGGACATGCTCAAATGAGGATAAGGATGTGACAGCCACATAAGAGATGTATTAGCCTGAGAGACAGGAGTGTGTCTAAGAGGACAAACATTGGAATCAAATGGTTTAGGTTCAATCCCAGTTGGAAATTCAGAAATTGCATAGCCCTTGGCAAGTTCTCCAGCCCTTATGTGCCTTCTTTTCAGAAGATGTCCAGAGTCTAACTAAGATCTTTGTTACTTTCTCAGACGGGTGCTAATAGAGTCAATACAGCATAAATGGCATTTAGTTAGTTAGTTAGTTAGTTAGTTAGTTTGTGGGCGATACCAGCAGTATTCAGGGATCACATCCTGATTGTGCTTGGAGAACCATGTGATATCAAGAATCAAATCAGATCTCCTTCATGCAAAACATGTGCTCCAGCTCTTGATTCAACATCATATTTTATTTTATTTTATTTTATTTTTGGCTTTGGGGCCACACTCAGTGACGCTCAGGGGTTACTCCTGGCTGTGTACTCAGAAATCGTTCCTGGCTTGGGGGACCATATGGGACACCAGGGGATCGAACTGCGGTCTGTCCTAGGCTAGCGTGGGCAAGGCAGACACCTTACCTCTTGTGCCACTGCTCTGGCCCCATCAACATCATATTTTATTAACTGAGAAAGTCATGTTGGGTTGGGGCTGAGTGACAACACAGTGGTAAGGCATTTGCATTGCATGCAGTCAACCCGGGACAGACCCGGGTTTGATCTTCAGCATCCCATATGGTTCCCTGAACCTGCCAGGAACAATTTCTGAGTACAGAGCCTGGAGTAATCCTTGAGTGCTGCCAGGTATAGCCCCCCAAAAATAAAAGTTATGTTGGAGAATGTTATTTTTTTCAAGCAGACATGAAGGCAGAAGAGTAAGCAGCAAAGTATGGAGAAGCAGATGTAAGAAGGAGAGATGGGGGCATGGACATGATTCATGTGGTAGAACACAGGCCTTATATGTGTGAAGCCGTGGGTTCAATCACCAGAATACTGCTAAGAGTGGCTGGCCCATGGGCCAAAGCACCATTGGGTGTGCCTCCTACCAAAGTAAGGTAGAACAAGATAAAGAAGGTAAAAACAGGTGTGTGGATGGAGGGAGGAACTGGAAGTCTCTGAATAAAGAAAGTATCAAGAGCCTGACTAGAGCCACCTGACCTAAACCTATGGCTCAATTCCTGCTGTCACTTTCCTGTCCCATTGGGGGTGCCATGGGGTTTTTGCTAGCACCCCACAGAACTCTCATCTTAGGTTTAGACCCCTTTCTTCTCATTCCATGTTCAGTTGGCCACTGTCTACTTTCACTATTTTCTAGAATTTCAGGAATTAGATTCTGATGACTTTTTTTCTTTTGTCCTGTTTCTTGGTATTTTGGTGATAGGAAATTTTTTTAGCAATTCTTGTTCTGCTCTTTGCTGATATTATCTCTCAGGAAGTTTGGCATAGTTGTCTCCTGAAGATTTTTTTCTCCCAACCTGCTACATCTTCTGGAGTGGGCTCCTTTACCTTCCCTGAACAATAATGCCTCAGTATGTACAGAAGGGGAAAGGATGGTGGTGGGTAAGGTGAGTGTGAGGCACCAGGGAGGAGAGGAAGCATGGTAAATGAAGGTGGAGAAGGGAGCTTGGAGGGGGTGAGCTTGGGTGGGACACAATCAGTGGATAAAGTCTTATTGTCAGAGGTCAAGTCTAAGAGAAGTAGGGGCCAGGGCATCTTGGGGGAGGCTGGAGTGTCATGAACCCTGATTCTGGGAGCTATCACAGGGTCAGAGAACTTACCACTATTATGTATTATCAAAAAGTTGGGGCCGGGAAGGTGGCGCTAGAGGTAAGGTGTCTGCCTTACAAGCACTAGCCAAGGAACGGACCGTGGTTCGATCCCCCGGCGTCCCATATGGTCCCCCCAAGCCAGGGGCGATTTCTGAGCACATAGCCAGGAGTAACCCCTGAGTGTCAAACGGGTGTGGCCCAAAAACCAAAAAAAAAAAAAAAAAAAAAAAAAAAAAAAAAAAAAAAGTTGTATGCATGTTGGAAAGCCAGATAATGTTAACTATTGTCCTACCCAGATGGAAAGAAAACTATCTCTAAAAGCTACAGCTATCTTGGGGACAGAGAGGTGAAAGAACAAATGTACTGCCTGCAAATAGCAAGTCCAAAAGAGTAGGGAGGTCATAACACAAGTACCAGGCCAAGGAATTAAATGAAAAATTGTTCTAAGTAACAAAGGACATTCTATTTTCATTAAAGGGTCAACCCAATTGTTACCAACAGCTCACAATTTATCTTTAAACTAACTTTTATCCTCACAGCAAAGGACATGGCGTCCCCACTCTGACCCACACCAGAGCCAAGGGCATGCCAGAGTGAGCAGGGATCCTGCCCAGTCCTTTCGAAAGTTGGTAGGGCTCTGCAAGTACTAGTTAACCTTGCAACCCAGGGCCTCTATTCTCCATCTGTATGTGACTAGTAATTGTGCCAGTCCCCAGAGCCTTACCTGACCACTTCCCCCACATTCCCCTGATAGGTAGGGCTGAGCTCCCATGACCAGGTGTCCTCCCACTCCCTCCTGCTAGCATAGGCCAGCTCCAGAGCACCCTTGATGGCAGTCTGGGAACTTCTCCTGGACCCAAAGGGCCTATTTATCTCTGGCCCTTTGTGTCCCACCTATTGTGGAGGAGCTCAGTGTCTCCATTGATGCGTGAATGGCCCTTTTCTGGGCTTGGGTTTCTTCATTTATGCCACAAGTTTGATAAACTCCATCTTACACCTTACTGCAATAATATAAAACCATGTGCAGAGAGTGCTGGCATGGAGTTGTACAAAGTGGTTGCTACTTTGAAGGAATTAAAACTCTTAACAAATGGATAACAATTTTTCCAGGAGAGAAAAAATTTGGATTCTTAACTCATCTTTATGCAAGTATTTCCTGTGTCTGGTACCCTGGGGGAGGGATTCTGAGTGTCTTGGAGAATGGATGGATGGAAGGAGGAATGGATGGAGAAGGGAAGGATAGACACATGGAAGAGTAATTATGGATGGGTGGACAAACAAGAGAAGGGTTGGAGGGACATGGGAATAAAATGTGGAAGGAAAGAAGGAAGGAAAAACAAGGGGAATGATGGCTAGAGGGAAGATGGAGGGGTAAATATATGAGGCATATTGCATTAAGTATAGCACCATTATATCCTTATAAAGAAACAAAGCAAGGAATAGACAGGATAGAATGAAAACAAATCCATGGGCTTTGACTCCAGAACTGAGATTACCAAGAGGGCAAATTAGGGAGCAGAGGATGAAAAAGACTAGAAGGGAACAGTGGTGGAGGGAGGGTCTTTAGCACCTGGGTGGTGGTGAAAAAGCAGTGGCTTTGTACAACTAAGGCATAAATGTGAGCACCATTTTAACTAGGTGACCTCAATGAAGTATCAAGAAGATTCAAATAAATCCATCCAAATTAATTTGATCATCTTTCTAAAGCACGATAACATCCTTGCAGGTCTTCTGAGATTTTGATTCTAAATAGAGCAAGGGAGAAGCTGGGAGCTAGACCACATATAGTTGAGGACTGATAAAAGCTGGGACCATACAATACAATATGTCACTGTCATCAGGGCTGTCTCACCCACAGCATTGCTGAGCCTCTATGTACTTCAGGACATTTCATCTCAAACCCCCCTTGGGAGTCAGGACCTAACTGTGATGGCCTCTTGGTGCAGGACAGGGTGGAATTCACATGCTGGGAAGCACCAAGCAAGCTAAGCAAGCTGGCTAGAGAGATAACATAGCAGGTAGGGTGCTTGCCCTTCATGTAGCTGACCCAAAGTTGATCTCCCAGCACCCGATATAGTCCCCTGAGTAACATCAGGAGTAATTCCTGAATGCAGAGCATTGCTGGGTGTGCCCCAACAACAGCAACAACAAAAAGTGGAAAGTGCCAGTCAGCTAGGAGAAGCTGGGGAGAAACAGGGTAGACAAATAGATGTGAGAGGATTCAGGCCTCTAGGCAGAGGCACTTCCACAATGACCAGAGGCAGAAAGGAGGCAGGTGAAACTAGATAAACCCTTCAAGGTCTGTGAAAACTGACAACAAGCATCTCCAGAAAAGATGGGATTCTGAGAAAGAAGCTCATGATTGCTGAAGAATGTGTAAGCCAAAGCCCTTTCTCTTATCAAGATGGTATGTAGGCTCCGTAAGCTCTGCCTGTGGGGCTGTGGAAGCATCTTTTTTCAGGCACAAGGTCACAACAAAGACCAGAAAAGTTTCTTCTGGTCTCACTCCAGAAGAGACTGCTTGCAGGTGAGCCAGGTCTACAGTTAGGGCAGGTAAGACAGGATTAACTCAGAGGCACACTGAAGAGGCTCACTAGGGAGTAATGACCCCTGCTATACACACATACACACATACACACAAATACACATTTGTATACACACACATACACATTGTGGCCTAGGTAGTAGCTGGATTGACAGTGACCAGATTTCCCTTCTTTTTCTATTTTTTAATTTTAGATTTTGAGCCACATATAATAATAATGCTCAGGGGTTATTCGTGGCTCTGCACTTAGGAATTACTCCTGGCAGTATTTGGGAGCCATTTTGGAAGTTGGAGATCACACACAGATCAGCCTCATTCAAGGCAAGCACCATACCTACTGTACCCATTGCTTGATCCCAGATTTCCCTTCTCTTGACCTGTCTCTCTGGTGGCCTCTGAGTAGGCTCAGAACCAAGGGATCGTTAGCAGCTTCTCCTGCCTCATGACAGCTTTCTCAGGCAGACAAGTATGTGGGTCCCCTGAGGGCTTGCAGGACACACAGCCCAGTGGCTGAGACGTGCACTCTGGCCAAACCCTGCATGTAACCTTACTGCCCACTGGCTCAGAGCCACATTCCTGGCTCCCATCCTGAAGACCAGGAGCTCAATAGAGCCTCAGGCCAGTCACAAGGAAAGGCTGAGGGCCAGGCACCCCCTTGCTCAGTGAAGGGGGAGGACTGGAAACTGCACAGTGTTGTACCCCTGTGCCTTTGCCTGCATCACCACAGGGACCCAGCTTCCTTCAAGAAATCTCCCTGCTCCTATTTGAAGCTAGGTTTAACCTCAAACATTTACCAACTTCCACTTCTTTTTCCCCAAGAGCTTTTCTGCACACAAGGCTCTAGGATCCAGAATTTCTGAGGTTCCAAGTTATACATAAATCATTTCTATCCATTAGGGCAAGGGCAATAAGAGAGGAAGGCCTGATCGACATACCAGTTGGAGAAGTTCAGACTGGGCCAGGGAACACTGAGAGGGGGCTTTTCATGGCTGGGTTTTGGTACATAAATAGGAGTTTTTCAAAAGTTAAAATTAGGGGGGCTGGAGAGATAGTATGGAGGTAAGGTGTTTGTCTTGTGTGCAGAAGGTTGGTGGTTCAAATCCCGGCATCTCATATGGTCCTCCGAGCCTGCCAGGAGTAATTTCTGAGCCAGGAGTGATCCCTGAGCGATGCCGGGTGTGGCCCCAAACAAAAACAAAAACAAAAAACTATAAAGTTAAAATTAGGGAAGTTTTGGGGCCTGGAGCGGTGGCACAGCCATAAGGTGTCTGCCTTGCGCATGCTAGCCTAGGACAAACCTCGGTTCAATCCCCTGGCATCCCATATGGTCCCCCAAGCCAGGAGCGATTTTTGAGCGCATAACCAGGAGTAACCCCTGAGCATCACCAGGTGTGGCATCCCCCCCAAAAAAAATCAGGGAAGTTTTCTAAGAATAATCTTACAATTGGGAGAATTCAGAAGGTAGAAGGAACCCCCAACCATGTTATTCCTGGTATGAAAAGATGATGGTGAATGGGGTGAAAGGGCCTTACCTGCTGGAGAATCACCATTGTCCTGTGTTAGCTGTTCCTCTGCTGCTCCACTCCTGCAGGGAAATAACCATGCCACACCTTTGAAGAGGCTTAAGGTGGCAGCCTGGGGCCTGGCGGGGGTCACTCTGGACTCCTCCCAGAGTCCCAGCCCTTCCTCCCTCTGGGAAACCCTCTTTGGCCGCTGTCCCACTGGCCACAGTCCAAGTGGCATGAAGGAGCCTTGACCATCTCTAGCTCACTGCCCAGAGAAGCTGTGATCTTCTTTCAGCTATTGTTCTTCAGAGGGTCCCAAAGGCCTTTCAGGAACAGGTCAGCTTCTTCACCTGAACTTAGGGGCAGAGGGATCTAGAGAGGGGACAAGGCTCACCCACGCTCACACTGCAGAGTCAGAAGAGTTCAGGGCTAGGTCTCTGTCTCTGTTCTCCCACTTGGGCCTGTCGTAGAAAGAACAAGGCTGGCCTGGCCTAATGTGGAGTCTCAGCTGAGTGTGTCCTGACTTCCGATAGGTGACCAGGATCCATATGCCTCTCTCCAGCTCTGTCTATCCACAAGCATGAACTGTCTGATTAGGGATACTCTTCATCTCTGCTCAAGTCTGGGGGTTGACCCCTGGCAGTTCATGGGGCTCAGACACCCCCTTATCCAGCATAGAGGCCAGCCCAGAGGTGGCTCAGGGAAGGCTCATGATTCAAGGCCGCCCCCACACATAGGCTCAATCCTGAGTCCCCCTCCCTCAGGGGCATCAATTTTTCACAAAGTTCATTCAGAGGCACCAGGGCATTCGATCCTCTGCCCAGACACTGGCTGACACCTGAGCCCTGACCCCTGCCCTACAGTCGTGGATGAATACAACGTCACACGCCCCCAAAAGCTGAGGCAGCTGCTAGGGAAGGATGTCCTGGTTGCGAGGATTAGGACTGAGGAGAATGTCCCACCAAGCTACCACCACTTTTGGTAACAGTGTGAAGTTCATGGGAGAACCAAGGTTTTTATTAGGATTCAAGGACATGGGCCAGAGTACCTGGGTACTTGCCTTGTACTACACATGGTCCTAAAAGAGGAAGCCTCAGTTTCCCCTTGTGAGCAGCTCCATTTTAGCTGTCTCCATTCCATGGTAGTTTTTTTTTTAACATGTTGAAAAACTCCTGGATTCTTTCTAAGAATGGGAAGTTAACAATTTCCCAGGATCATAGATTTTGCCCCCAGACCTTGGGTTCATAGGAAACCAAGAGATAAGGGCAAAATCTAGGCAAACAGAGACTATCTACAAGGCTCTAAATTAGTCAAACTGCTCTAAAAAAAAAAACCTCCCATTCTCTGTAACATTTTTATCAGTTGACAAGTAACACAAATATCCAGTTTTCTTACTTAATAAAATAACAATAGAACAGGTAGGGCACTTACCTTGTACTGGCTGACCAGGGTTCGATCCCCAGTCTTCCAGATGGTTTCCTGAACACCCCAGGAGTAATCCCTGAGCACCTGAGCCCTCTGCACCACTGGGTGTGGACTCAAAACTAATCAAAAACCCCAACTTAATGTACTGCAATACTAAATGCCTCCTTGTTGAGGAGTTTTTTCTTGTCTACTTTCCAATAAACTTTTTTATTTTCTAACTCTGAGTCTGTGCATCCTTATTACTTAATATATTTTCATTCTTGAAAATATTAAAGAATCCGGGAATTGTGAACTAACTGAAAGACCCACTCATCCTGCCCCTATATCTGTCCCCCTCGCCCCCGAGTGATCCCTTGAATACAGGGAGTAAACCCTGGGCACATTTGAGTGTGGTACCAACCCCCCATCCAAAACAAAACAAAACAAAACAACTCAGGGTTTTGGGGGTTTAGCAAACAGAATCACATACTTTCCATGCATGAGGCACAGGTTTCACCCCTAGTACCACATGATCCCCTAAGAATTGTGGGACTCAACCCTCAAGCACAGAACTAGGAATAGGTTTTGAGTCCAAACATGGGTGTGGCCCCAAAACTAGGAAAGTGAAGAGGGTGTATGGGGTAAGGGGGTTGAAGCAGTGTTGAGGGGATCTTGGGTTCCCTGACAAAACTCAGCCCTACCATGTATAACCCAGGTGGTTCAGTACTTGGGCTGATAATGTGGGACTGCACCAATTCAGAGGTGCTGGGAGCTGTGCCAGTCATGGGACAATAGAAGTTTAAGGACAGAACTCAGAAAAAGCACCCTGCCCCTTAAAACATGTTGGAGAGATAGCATAGCGGCGTTTGCCTTGCAAGCAGCCGATCCAGGACCAAAGGTGGTTGGTTTAAATCCCGGTGTCCCATATGGTCCCCTGTGCCTGCCAAAAGCTATTTCTGAGCAGACAGCCAGGAGTAACCCCTAAGCAACGCCGGGTGTGGGCCAAAAAACAAAAACAAAAACAAAACAAAAAACAAAAAACAAAAAAAAACCATGTAAACAATAGTATATCAGATAGGGTGCTTGCCTTACATACAGTGGACCTGAGTTCAATCCCCAATCCTATATAGTTTCCTGAGCATCACTAGGGGTGGCCCAAAAACTACAAAAAATAAATAAAACACCCCTGAAGAACCAGCCTATGTTTAGGCTCATTGTTTTTTAGAGTAATAACAGAGGCCCCAGAGCCATCTCCACAAGGCCCAGACCTGGGTTCCCCCAACAACCAGACAGCTGGGACTTATAATTCTATTTCCCAGATAGAAACTTTGAAGACAGGGAAAAGAAGTGACTTCACTGATGATAAATATGGTGACAGGGTGTAATGCAGGCCATATAAAGGACTGTTTCCCCCAAAACTTGACACCACAAAGACAACTCTGGAGACCATGTCCCTTGCCTCTTCCTTCTCAGCCTGCATGCCTCCCCCTTTCTTCTCAGGACAGTTTCTCTGTGACCAAGCTCCTAAAGGCTATCGGAGGCTCTAAACAAAAGCCAGCAGCTCCAGTCTTGGAGTGCCCAGTCCCAAGGCCATGACTGCCCTGATGTCCAGCGGGCCCCTGACCCGGGGCCCAGTACTGCATGCAACCCCTTACCTGGGTGTCAGCTCCCACCAGCCTGACGTCTGAGCCAGTGGCAGCGGGGTCTGTCTGTGTGCTCCTGCCTTGTCTCTCTGGTTCCTTGTAGCTATGGGTCCAGAGTCACTGCCCTCTTCTCCCTTCCCACTCCAGGGACTGCCCCCAGGAGGAGGAGCCAGGGAGGGGGCCCTCTGAGGTCTGGGTGCAGTGACATCCACATCAGAGGGGGTTGGGGGGAGCTCCGCTGCTATGGGCTCTCACAGGTTCCCCAAAGGGACCTCCAGCACTGGAGCCAGGTCCAGGGTCCCAATTCCCTCACCTCCGGTCATTCGCAGGAAGAACATGCTCTCCAGCACCCGGGTTGAACCTTCACCTTCGTTCCCAGCCTGACTTGGTCACTGATTTGCCATGGCTCATTCCTGCTTGCCCTTCGCCCAGTTTCTCCTCCATAAAGCCTCTGAGCCCAGCTGACCAGTGACAGCCCCTGAACTGGCTGGCCTCTTTTCCCCCTTCCCTGTGCACACAGCACACTTGCCCCAATCTATTTCCCAGGCGTCTCCCCTAAAGCTCACCATGTCAAAACTGCCTCTGCAAGTTATGGGAAGCATATGGATTTGCTGGATAGGTATTTTTAATCAATCAATTAATTAATTAATTAAATTTGGGGGGTTAGGACCATACCCGGGAGTACTCAGGGTTACTCCTGGTTCTGCCTCAGGAATTACCTCTGGAATGCTTGGGGAACTATCTAGGATATTTGGGCTAGAACACTGTCCTATCACTGCAGTCCCATGCTGTGTGTGGTTTTAGAACCATCCACTGAAGTTGCAACATACTGGGAGCAGTCCTGCACGTGTAGGAGGATACAGGATCCTGGGGAGGAGGCCAATAGCATTCACATTGAAGCCACATGGCAGGGTCTAGCTGAGACCTGGCGGCTGCCCAGTACCGCCTGCAGGCCAGTCAGGTTTTGGACAGAGGGAAGAGTTCCCAGCTCTGTTACTTTTGCTGTTTCTCCCAGAAGAAACCTTGCTGCCCCAAGGGCCAATGACCTACATGCGCCACCTGCTGGGCATGGACACAAGTTGCCTGATGACACCTCCATGGAGGCAGAAAGAAACCTCCACCTGGGTCAGCAGCCCTCTGGCTGTCTGGTTCTGGTCCCCCTCTCCTGCAATGACATCTGCACCCCTTATTCAATCACTTGCCATACAGCACCTTCCAGGCTGAACTGCAATGCTGTCATCCTTACAGACAGGAGAGGAGCAGGATCCTGGCCCAATGAAGGGCCAAGCTGTGAGTAATCAGTGTGACTAAAATGAGTGTCAGGGCACTGCAGAGACTCCAGAGATCCCAACTGTTGAGGTTTACTTCTCCCCTACCAGTACCAAGCCCGATGTAAAGTGTGGGCCGAATTCACAGTCCTGGACTCACCATCACGACAGGAAGACCTAGGGACAAGCCAAGTTCATTCATTCCCACGTTCCTCACTCCTACTGAAGTGGGAAAATGAGAAGCAGGATCTCTGAGTGACTCGTTTCAGAGTTGAGCAATGAATAGGGGCCAGTGGTGGTGCAGTGGGTAGGGTGCTTGCCTTGCATGTTGCCGACTCAGGTTCATCCCCCAGCCCCCCAAATGGAACCCTGAGTACCACCAAAAATGATTCCTGAGTGCAGAGCCAGGAGTAAGCCCCAAGTAGTGATGGGTGTGGCCTAATAGCAACAACAACAACAAAGGTGAATAAGTCATAAATCAGAGTTTCTACAAGACCAAAGCAAAGGAATAGGTTTGATCAGGTTGCTTGAACAGGAACGGGGGTCACAGAAACAATAAGTAAATGTCCATATGAACTTAAATTGTACTCATCACTGATTGTGTATGTTAGCAACCTGATAGCAACCATTATGTTTTCATTAATAATTTTTAATTGGATCACCATTATATACACAGTTATAAAGTTGTCCATGGTTGAGTTTCAGACATACAATGTATAATTTTACATGTTTTTGTGGGGTTTTTTAAGTGAAGCAAGATAGGACTTTTGGGGTGTTGGTTTTGGGGCCATACTTGGCAATGTTCTGGGGTTACTTCTGATTATGCACTCAGGACTTACTTCTGGTAGTACCTGAGGAGACCCTTTGGGATGTTGGGGATCAGGAAGACAAATGCCCTACCTGCTGTACTATCTTTCCCACCCCAAAGCAAGTAAGTTTTGATTGAACAATATTTACTTAGACGTGAGGTAAGAAAGAGAGGAAATGTGTTCCAGAGAGAATTCAGGCTTAAAGAAGCAAGCAGCCAGGCAAAAAAAAAAGATCATATTTATGTTCAAGAAACACATAATTTCACATGTTCAAGGGAGAACATGCGCTCGAAGGGCAAGGCCCATCCTGTATGTTAAATGAAAACTGCTTCCACTATTAATGGAGAAAAAAGCACAGGAGCTGCATTTTAAACTCAAGTCTTTTCAGTCATAGCCAGGTCAAGTCCACATCTGTAAATAAATTGGGGGTCCTCCCTATGATCTCTCCAAGTGCCAATCTGTTTTGTTGCTTAGATTTCTGTAATACCCCCACTGTGCCTCTAATGCCTGCAGTGTCTCCACCTCCTGTGGCTTCCCCCATACAACTATACAGCACTTTCCTCTCCCAGTCCCTCCTTATCTTCACCCTCAGGGAGGTTCCTGGAAGGCTGAGGCCCACACTGCCCAGCAGGAACTGTCTATATGACCACTGGGACCTGGAACTTTCTCTGCACCCCCTGACAACCCCGTTTACAGACCATGAGCAGGAGGAGTTGTGGCAGTCTCCCAAGGGAGTAAGGCTGCAAGACTGAGCCAATAATCTCAGTTCTTGGACTCGGAGTCCAGTCTCAGCTGCTAGCCTCTCATTTATCTCAAAGAACAGTCAGCCCACATGTTTCTGAAAGAGTCAGAAACACTCTTCAGTTCTTTCTCACCCCCAGAAGGACAAACAGATACACACAGGCTGGTGTTTCTGGGGTTGAGGAAACATTTATTGTGAGAACAAAACAGGCCATCGTGAATCATCCCAGCCCAGGGTGATATGGGCCAGAGATGGCGTCCACTGCCACTGGGGAACACTAAAGCCCCAAGTGTCTTAGGGTGCATCTGAGAAAGGTGGATTGCTCCTCCACCCCAACCCCACACACTGGGGAGCCCCAGCCTGTAAAACACCATTCACATCCACCTGGACCCTAGGAGAGCACAGCCAGGAACCAATCTGGCCCACCCAAAGGGGCAAGATGCAAGATGACCAGATTGGGTGTGTTTGTGCCCAGTCCCCATGCAGTGGGGCCTGGTGTTCCCAGCACTGCAGGGAGCCAGACATGCTGACTGGCCAAGCAAAGATCCAGGGACAGACCCTGAGCTGCCAAGCAGAGCTGGGACCTTCCTTCTCCATCCAACTCATCTTCATGGCGATGCAGGCAAAAAAGGGTGGGTTACATGAATGCCTGCAGTGAATACATAGAGCTGCAGAGAAGGGGGTAGTCTGGCCCTTGTCTAGCACGTGGTAGCAGGAATGTTGACACACAGATTATAGTGGCCCCACTTTGCAGAAGCGGGACCAAGGCACAGGAGGTTTAAGTAACTTGCTCCTGATCATGCAGAGTCCTGTCTCCAGGCTCAGGTTCTTGAGGGAAGAGTCCAACTCTCAGAGGAGTCCTCAAGTCCTCTTCACCTTTAGGGGTGTCCTGCACCCAGGGCCAGCACATGGCAGCAGAATTGGCCATGTTGGGGGAGGCCAATTCCAGCTTTTGATGCCTCTGACCAGAATCTGGAGCCAGACCAGACCAGAATCTGGAAGTGCAAGTCTCCAAAATGAATTCCCTTCAGCAAACCTCTGGGTTTTCCTGACATCGTCTGGTTGGGGCTCAGGAACAGAGAAAGGACCCCAGGAAGTTCCGGTGTCAATGCTGCAGAACAGGCCAGCCGTCCTCACAGCAGCTGTCCATCTACCTCCAACTCACTTTGTCCCATGCCCCACACATGCAAGAAAATAAAACCAGAGATCCCCCACTTTGGAGTTTTTTTTTAAGGTGGAGATTCATAGGTTTTGTTTTCCTTTAAGAACTCTTGTTCAACTGGAGAGTTTTGCAATGCAAAGAATTTGAGAGCTAAGGACTCAAAAGTATACTTTGGTCCCATAGCAAGCAGAAGGCTGTATGTGGCCTCTTGGGCTGTATTTGGGGGGCGGGGAATGTTGGTGGCAAAAATCTCTCTGGCTACTGAGAGGTTTCCAGCTCTCTTGCTATACCCATAGCATGGTGACCTAATCCTAGAAGAAGTGAAACTGGACTCCCGGAGACCCTTCTTCCAGGAATAATCTAGTCTTGCAGAAGGGGGCACCTAGGAGCATGTCTACCCCCACCTCCACCCACTGCCGAATGTCTGTGTTCTCTCCATTCTCATGGTCCTTGGTTCCTGGGCCCAGACATACTTTGAGAAAATTGTCTTCCTGGCCTCTACTGCCCCTGAGACCAGAGAATATCTCCGAGACCAGGTGGACCAGGAGCTTGAGACTACTCAGTTACTCCTGGCTCTGTGGACCTCATAGATTCATTATATAAACCTCCAAGAATTAATAAATGGACAAGACTTAAGAATGTACAAATATCACCTGCATATTTCCCAAATCCCGGCCTGGTAGGGATCCTCCTGGAGCCAAGAACTCGGAGCAATAGCTTAAAGGGATGGAGCACCTGGAGGCCTGGTTGCCATCCCACCCCAGCACGGGGTCCCCCAACACTATTGGAAGTGACCCCCAAACATGTAGCGGGGAGAAAACCCTGAGCTACTCTTACATGCCATCCAGTGTGGCCCCAAAACCCTAGAAAAGGTCCTGCTGAGGAGAACAAACACCTTAGAAAGAAAATCTGGGGCAAAAAGACCCTGGAAAGAAGTGTCTGGAAGGCCTGGAATGGAGTTGTTTGAGTGTAAACAATTGGAACTCCATCCACTGACAACTGAGGGTCTTTAGGAAAGGTTTCTGCCTGTTGAGAGCCTCAGGCAGTGACAAGTGGGGGGTAGAGAAGGCTATTTTATATCTCAGGCCAGAAGATTCCACCATGAGCAGGAAATGCTTTGGCATCCTCAGACACTGATGTTCAGAGAAGGATAGAGACCTCCCTACACACGAGGTCCAATAGTCAGTCAGCAGAGGGGCTGGGAAGTGGGCACCAATGTGTCTGGCCTGACAGTCCTCATGCTGTGGGACCATGAAGAGAACGGGGATCAGACAGCCACGAGAGAGGTGCTGCTGAGCACGTTCACAGCGACCGTGCCTGGCAGGTCATTGGGCTGGCGGCTGCTGCGGTCTTGAAGGTGGAGGGTGTGCAGGGTCTGGAGTTCATCCGGATTTGCCTTCAGTTGCACCTGGCCCAGGAACTCATCCTTCAGGACTCGGTGGTTCCAGATCTGGGAGGAGAGAGAGGATCATGGGAGGGAACGATCTCTCAGACCCAGAGTCCAATCCCTAGCAGGGCAGGGTGGCTGTCTGTCAGTCATGAATCCCCTTTCTGCAGTGCCAGCATGGCTTGAGGAAAGAACACTCATGCCTTACCTGCAGCCTTGAGCAAGGCCACAACCTTTCTAGAGTTAGTTTCCTTCTAGCTGTCAAAGCTTCTTTGACCTTTTAAGTCTGCTGGGACTATGAAGAGGGCTTGAAGGCATGTTTGCATGCAGGGGCCCCAGGTTCTATCTCTCAGAACCCAGAAGTGGTCCCCAAGCACAGAGGCAGTTGGAGGCCATAAACACCACCAAGGTGGCTGCAACACTAAACCAAATCAAATCTGTTGTTACTGGTTCCATTTTCAAATTCAATGCCCTTGGACAAGTGAGACAACCCTTTCCCTATTTTTAAGGGTTGGGATTCACAGCTCCTAAGAGTGCTTCCTGTACAGCCTGTGTTTTGCTCCAAGGGGACAAGTGTTAGGAAAACTTGGAGAACTGATAGAGGCTCCCCAGGGAATCTGCATGTTTGTTTACAAATGGTTTCTCACCCAGAGGGGCACAAGCCTCGCTGGGGGACAGAGGATTTCCTCAGAACTAACGTCACTGCCATCACTGCTGCCTGGCCTAAGTTAGCAAGTAGGGGCCAGGCCTTCCCAGCCCTGCTCCAGGGAAACTGCCACCACACTCCTCATAGACAGCACCTTTCCAGGCTGTCCCCTGATGGGAACTGACCTTTGGGGCAAGGTCAGCAGAAATGCCCTTTTGGGCAATCCCACAAAGAAGACTCCAGGGCCTTGCAAGGAACATGTTTCTCTGTGTCAGGGACAGTTCCAGGGCCTTGGGCCAAAGCGTGGCCACCTGGGAAGCCTTGGGCTAAGGTGCAAAAAGGGCCAAGAAAGCTCACCTGGACAGTGATGGGCTGGTCTGGCTTCTTGCAGTAGAAGACGCCCCTTACATTGTACTCAGGGTTTGAGGTGCCTTTCTGCACGGCCGAACGAACTTTGTCCCCTTCACACTTGATGATCACATAGGAGTTAGCCCCTAGGGAGAGACAGGGTAAGGGGGCAATGTTGCAGCAGGCCAAAGGAGAAGACATCTGGGAGATAAAGATACCCCCTCATCACAAATCCCAGGACAGCACCTCTGTGCTGAAGGAAGACATGGCCTGCCCCACTCCCTAACTTTTGGAGATAGGAAGTGGCATGGATCTCCCCTCAGCCCAGAGTGTGGTCCACCACAGCCCAGCAACCCTCTACCCTGGTGCCTGGCACCAGACTTCAGCCCTAGGCAGCACTGCTCAGGGGAGCTCACCTGTTGAATCCTTGAGCCCAGCGGCCCCCAGGACATGCACCTGGGTCACCTGCTGGGGGTAGCCGCACAAGGAGCTCCAGCAGGTCTTAGGGGGCTCATCCAGGCACAATTCCCTGGTGCAGGGCAGAGGTAATGAGGGAGATGGACAGGGATAGGTTTCAAGAAGGATAGAGGGAATAGAAGTGTGGCTTTAGTCTGGGTGGAGTACCCCCCCACACCAAAGCCCCTAGCCTCCCACTACCCTCTCTTTCCCAGTTTGGAGGTGGGTGATTCTCTGAGTCCTTTTCCATGTCAAGCCCCAGTTGCACTTGTGGGTGAGAGTGACTCCCACCATGTCTGCATTCCCACCAGCAGTTTCAGAACTCCAGGCTGAGCAGACCTATTTCAGTACAGGGAGTTAGGTGTCAAGAACCCAATACTGGGGGCCGGAGTGATAAGCACAGCAGTAGAGCATTTGCCTTACACACTGCTGATCCAGGATGAACCTAGATTGGATGCCCAGTATCCCATATGGTCCCCCAAGCTTGCCAGGAGTAATTCCTGAGTACAGAGCCAGGAGTAACCTCTGAGCGCTGCTGGGTGTGGCCCCAAACAACAACAACAACAACAAAAAGAACCCAATCCTGGACTCATATACGCCAATGACTTAGCCCAGCTCTCCCCCTGGCTGTATGACTTTAAACTATACCCCACCCAACTGGGATCCCCATTTCTCTTCAGAACAATGAGGGGAATGGTGGGGAGACACCTGCGCAGGGCTTCGGGATGATGAGTAACCACTGGTGGGTGTGGCCTGGAAGCAGAAGGTGGGGCTCCAAGTGTGACTGGACATGGGCATCTCTGGGTGCCCCACACTCACCGGCAGTTGGAGGGCACATCTGTGAAGACTCGGAGCAGGAAGTCGCCTGTGTGGCCTGGCTCGAAGGTGGTGGGGATGATGACATAGCGGCCCTCGGGCTGGTCCGTGCGCAAAAAAACACTTCGGGAATTGATGTAGATGGAGCTGGCGACCCGAGGCTGAAGGCTGTGCATGCGGTACTGGCGGTTCTCTTCCACCTGAGGGAGAGGCCACCAGGAGCACCCTCAGCCCTTGTCCTGCCTTGGTTCCAAAAGCCCGCCTCAAAAAATGAAAAGGCCAGAGGCTCTTGGAAGCAATGCTTGGAAGAGGCAGATATACATACAGACTGAAGTTCCTTAGCATTTACCCCGAGTGGCAGGGGTAGGGGATGATGACCAAAGAGGACAGGGCTTCCTTTCAAGGTGTTGAAAAGGCCCTCAACTTGACTCCAGTGATGGCTTCTTGTTGTGTATACATTGGAAGGAGCCAGCATGTGGATGAAAGGTAAGGGGTGGGAGAACATTTCAAATCAGCTGTCAAAAGTTGGAACTGGAACTGGAGAGATGGTGCTTGTTCTGTGTGTGGCTGACCAATGTTTGATTCCCAAACACCCCATATGATCTGTAAACACCACCAGGGGTAATCCCTGAGCACACAGCCAGGAGTAAGTTCTGATCACTACTGGGTGTGGCCCCCAGATAAAAAAAATGTTGCTTCCCAGATAACCATATCTGTGAGGAGTGAGGACCCCCAGGTAGACATGCTTGTGGGGTGAGGATCCCCCAGGTAGAAATGTCTGTAAGGGGTGAGAACCTTCAAGCACATAAGCCTGTCACTGCAGCATGTGTCTATGAAATGCCACCCAGAGTGACATGATGGATAGGTACTAGCATAAGCATCCTCCTAGGCTATTGTCCCAGTGTGAGGGTCTCCCCCAAACTCAGCAAGGTGGCACATAGCATTGTCTCCCCCACTACAGCAGAGTCATATATGAGGTGTGCCCAAGCATGTCACATGTCTGAGAACTCAACACCAACCACATCACTGTGACTTCCTGGGCTTGCTGGATCTGAAGGGTCCCAATGTCAATACATGAGCATCACAACATACGCAAAGCCCTGAACCCCAGTCAGGAGGAATGGAGTGGCTTGCCTGGAGCTGCCTTCTCCTATCTGAGGCCTGACAAAGCCTCCATCATGAGGGTTCTGGAACCCTGAGGGAGGGAACAGTAGGGACCTCCAGAGCCTTCCCCCTTTTCTCAACCATGGAAGAGTACACACCTAAGAAGAAACTGGATTTTGAAGTCAGGGTGAAAATAAAAATCACAGGTAGAGGGGCCAGAGTGATAGAGCACTAGGTAAGGAACTTGCCTTACATGCAACAGATCCGGGTTAGATCTCCAGAACCTCATATGGTCCCCCAAGTGATCCTTGAATATAGTCAGAAGTAAGCCCTAAACACTGCTGAGTGTGGCTTAAACATCCCCCTCAAAAAAAAATTTAAAAAGCATAAAAATGAAATCACAGGAAAAAAGTAGGCTGATGAGACTGGATCCAGACAGGTACCAGGTACCACAGTAGCCCTGCTGGTAGCATCAATGGGGAAGGGGCCAGGGGAGATGACAGTAAAAAGGCTATACTAGAGCAAGACTTCATAAACTTCTTCCACTTGCCATTCCTTTTTTACCCAAGAAATGCACCATGGGCAAGGACTGCCAGAAACACCTTGGGTTCAGAATGTGATTGATTTTTAAATTCACTTTGGATCATTGCAATTTCAGAAACTTTTCACTGCTGCCAATTCTTCCACAATACTGCCTGCCCACACACTCTAAGAATGGTTCACAGTCCATAGTTTTAAAAGCTAGGTTCTAGGGCAGGTAGGATATTTGCCTTGTACATAACTGATCTGGGTTCAATCCCCAGCATCCCAAATGGTCCTCTGAGAACCGCCAGGAGTAATTCCTCAGTGCAGAGCCAGGAGTAACCCCTGAGCACTGGCAGATATGGCAAAAAAGAAGAAGAAAATGAAAACAAAACAAAACAAAACAAAAACTAGGTTCTAGAACTAGAGAGATAGGACAATGGGTAAGGTGTTTGCATTGCAGCATGCAGCCAACCTCAACTATTTCCCTGGCGCTGCATAGGGTGCCCTGAGTACTGTCAGCATTGATCCCTAAACACAGAGCCAGGAGATGTCCTGAGTACTGGCAGTTGTGTTCTGGGACAAAGAAGATAGTGAGTTCTAGAATATTTTCTCCCAGAACCAGAGGGTCCCAATTCCAACTCTCATGCTCTTTTCCCAACCCAATTCTCTTAGGCTGAGCAGGTGCCCTGACTGGCCTCACCTTGTAGATGTCAAAGCCAATAGCCAGGTTTTCGCCTTTGCCCCCACGACGTGTAGACTGTTTTGGCCGCTGCTGGATGCATATCAGCACTTCATCTTCTGGCTTCTTCACGTCAAAGACATACTGCAGATGTAACAAAAAGAAAGAGGACATAGTGAGATCTGACCCTGAGGGGTTCCATGCTCTGGGAAGCCTAGCTCAGGGTCTATCCAGCTCAGCTGTGGTTGTGCAAGTCATACGATCTCTCTGAGACATGGCTGGACTCAGAGCTCAGGACTGGCATATACAGTCAGTGCTCAGAAAGCACCAGAGCATCAGGACTAAGCAACTTCCAAGTCCCGACCATGGACACTGCAGGGAGAGGCCCCCATAGGAGTCAGGCTAGATATAATCTGGAAGAAGCTGCTGTGTGCTTTGTGAAACAGGGGATGAACCCAAGCCCAGCTTCTAAGTGACTTTATAGCTTCACATGAACCCTCAAAATCTCCATTTCCTCATTTTAATCTTCTGTAGGTAAAAATGGGAGGTTAGGTAGGGGTCCATAGGAGGCTGCAAATGAATAGATGGACCCACTCAATCCTCATCCCATTGTGTGGATGGTGCTCAAAACCCCAGGAGATGCAGCATGGTGAAAGCAGGGTTAGCAGTCCAGTATGTGAAAACAGGGGTGAGATCCCAGGAGAGCCCACCTGGGGGTTCTGGAAGAAGGTGTCCTTGTGATTGATGCAGCCACCACTGCGGTTCAGTCGGGGGTCCTCATGGTGCGTCCAGGCGCCGTGCAGCCGTGCTTCCTCCCAGGTCTTGTGGATGCTCAGGTAGGATGTGTTCATCAGGCGGCACTTGATGATGTCGGTGAAGTAGCGGCACAGGTCCTCAAAGGTCATCCTGAAGGTTGAGTGGGGCGAGGCCCTGAGTGGGTCCATCCTCCAGCCAATGAGTGTGCCCTGAACCATAGCCCACCCATGGCAGTAAGCACACAGCCCCTTCACATCTCTTTGGCCTCAGTTTCCTGATCTGAAAAATGGTAATGAGCCTAGACATGGCAATTCCCTTTCTCACAGAACCACTGTGGAAAATAAGGAAAATAATAAATGGATCACACTCCAGGACATTGAAACTAAAAGCATCTTCAAGGAGAAAACACCACTGTCCAAACAAATGGAAGCAGAGATAAACAAATGGGACTATATTAAACTGAGAAGCTTCTGCACCTCAAAGAAAGCAGTGACTAGGACACAAAGGCCACCCACAGAATGGGAGAAACTATTCACCTAATACCCATTAAATAAGGGGCTAAAATCTAAAATATACAAGGAACTGACAGAACTTAACAAGAAAAAAATCTAACCCCATCAAAAAATGGGGAGAAGTTAACAGACACTTTCTCAAAGAAACAAAGATGGCCAAAAGGCATATAAAAAATGCTCCACATCATTAATTATCAGAGAAATGCAAATCAAAACAATAAAATATCATCTCACACTACAGAGACTGGCACACATCACAAAGAACAAGAACAACCACTGCTGGTGTGGATGTGGGGAGAAGGGAACTCTCATTCACTGCTGGTGGGAATGATGTCTAGTCCAGCCTTTTTGGAAAACAATATGGAGATTTTTTAAAAAACTGGACATTAAACTCCCATATAATCCAGCAATACCACTCCTATGGATTTACCCTAGGACCACAAAAAAAAAAAACACAATACAAAAATGCCCCCTGCGTGCCGCTTTATTTACAATAGTTAGAATCTGGAAACAACCCAGAGGCCCGACAACAGATGAGTGGCTAAAGAAACTGTGGTACATCTATACAATGCATAGAAGAAATTAAGTCATAAAATTTGCTTATACATGGATAAACTTGGAGACTATTAATTGAGTGAAATAAGTCAGAGGGAAAGAAATAAGCTCAGAATAGTCTCACTCATATGTGGGATTTAAGAAAAATAAGAGTATTATAATAATACCCAGAGACAATAGAGATGAGAGCTGAAAGGACCAGCTCATGATAACAATCTTATCACAAAGAGTGGTAAGTACAGTAAAAAACAAAGTAATAGATGGATCAAGTACAATTTCAACTTCCAGAATTCTGAAACTATTGGGAAAGGTTGTCTCAGGAGAAACGAAGGTTAAGTAAGGTGTGCCTGGGGCATCCAGGACTTTTCACTGCTGTGGAGAGGCCTGAGTGAGTTCTGGTGGGACTCCCTGGTTGATATGCATCAGTGCCAGGTTTTAGGGGGTTAGTTTTAATTTTGGTTTTTGGGCCACCCCCAGCAGCTATTCTTAGTTCCATGCTCAAGAGCAACTTCTGGCAGTGCTTAGGAGATCATATGTAATGCCAGGGAATAGAATGAGGATTGGTGGGATGCACAGCAAGTGCCTTAGACTCGGTACTAACTCTCAGCCCTAGGACCACGATGTTGCTGGAATCACTGAATGCTATAAACACTGCCAGGAGGCTGGGATGGGGAAATGGAAACATCAATCCCCCACAAGTTTACACACAGGGGAATGTGTGTGTGTTCACTGGGTATACACATACATGATAGCAGTATGTGCACATATTAAAACATACAGGTATGCTGGTTGTACACATCTATGAGATGTGACCACATATGAGAATAGGCTATAACATATATGATAACATGTGTACAATGCATAAAATGTATTACCAGGTTGCACATGTGAGAACAGGCATGTATGCACACATTTGGCAATATACATAACCAAGTATTGTGGTGCTCACACACAATAGCATTGTACACACCAAGTATATCTCATGTGTCTAATAGGTGAACAAATGTCATGTGAGTGCACTAAGTACACACATGTGAAATGTGTGTAATTATGAGCCCACGTGCACATTAAATATGTGCACACAAGAACATACATGTACGCAGTGTGTATACACATAAGAACCGTGATGTTTGCCAAGTATAAACACATAATGCATGTGTGGTAATGTGCATGCATGTACAAGATGTGCATGCATGGGAAATCTACATAAGGGCTTGCATGTGATGGCATGTAGGTGTCAGCTATGTATGTTTGTGGATATGCTTGCATGCACCAAGTATACACACATATGAGGACACACATGCATGTACCTGGTTGCACTTACATAAAACATGTGCGCATGTTCCAGGTGGTACATATGAGAATGTGCATGCAGAGTGTGCACACATATGCAAACAGGCTCCCACATGCACTCAGTGGGAACACACAAGAAAACCTCAGGAAAAAGCCTTTCTCTGATGAGGGCTTCCTATTGCTGTACTTTCACTTGATATTGATCCTTGACCCGGGTAAGATGAAGTGTCTGATCCAGAGGCATCTGGGGCCTCTTGCAAGAGTTCCCTGAAGTAGGGATACCTGGTTAAGTAACATGATCACTGCCAGCTGTCTCTGAGTATGCCTGGAACTGTCCTCCAATTCCTACCATATGGTGTACTCAGTACCCATCAGGAAGTGGCTGAATCTCCAAGTCAGGAGTCTTGCTGCAGAATGATCCTAAACCCAAAGCATCAGACCGATAGACACCGATGAGGGATGCAGGAGCCAATGTAGGAACAGTGATGCGAGATTGCTGGGGTGTTTAAGAGAGGCCTCTCCTACACTTTCTCATTCCCTCTCCTCCCTGAACTCACAACTTCTAAACCTAAATCTTTTGCTTCAGGGCTGGGTTTCTCTCCTTGCCCACAGTACCCAGGTCTCCTCTACACCCCAAATCCCAGCATAAGAGGCATTGTCTCTGTGAGGCCTCACTCTCCAATCAGTTCCTGGCAGTCAGCCCGCCAGCAAGCTCCTGCTGCATGGTCACTCCCTCCCACCTGCAAGCTTCCTTGTCTACCTGCAGAGGACCAGCCAGGTGCCAGATCAGCCAGATCAGGAGCCCTCAGGATCTCCTCAGGTGGGCAGAGGATCAAATAGAGGAAAGAAATAAAGGAAACTAACAGCCAACTCATTCTACAGAGGAGGAAACTGAGGGTCAGAGAGATGCATGGCTTGTGTTCAAGGCTGCCCTGTGGAGATGGGTAGGGCCTTTGCCAAAGACCTGGGGAAGTTAAACTCCTTCCTGGGCTCCATGTCACTCACCAGAACTCGCCGTCATCCTGCACGGTCACACCCATCTTCTCTCGCTCACTCTTGCTCACTTTCTGCCACTCCTCTGAGCTGATGAAAGAAGAAGGAAAGAGGGAGAAAGGTAAGAGGACGGATCCCAGCAGGGCCATACTGGCAAGGGCAGGATGAGGGTGAGCTGGGCACAGACTCAGGAAGAGTGTAGCTTGGGGGCCCATCTGCCCACCTTGCAGTTAAATAAGCTGCCACTGTGCCAGGGGCTCAGAAGTTTGGAGCTAAGCTGAAGACTGGGCACAGGGAGTAGGACCCCCGTGAAAACAACCTCCTTACTGGGGCTGCCTCTCCCCACAGTCATGAGCCCAGCTCAGAGGAATCACCCCCAATCACTCCTGCTTCCCTCCTAGGCTGGCCTGTGTCCCCTAATAGGAACCTCCACCTCCCCACTTCCAAGCTTTTGCCCATGTTGAATCCACACATCCCCCCAGGTTATAACTGCTTCAAAGTCAAATTCCCCCAGGTCTTCCTTCCACCAGCCTTCCAAGACCTGGTCCTTGCCTCCTCCTCCAAAAAGCCAGATAACCAGAGCCCACAGGGATCTGCCTTAACCTGAACCCCCACATCCCAAAGCCTCACATACGTGTCGCTCCAGGGTCCGTTCCACTCCCGCTCCCCCCAGGGGTTGCGCAGGCGTATCATGTCCAGCTTCTCGGACTTGAAGAAGGCCAGCAGGCCATGGCCAAGGCGTACCTTGCGCACATCGGTGATGGCATATGCGTGGCCCTTCACCAGGCCACATGAGAGGCGGGTTTCCATGTCGGCCGCTGTCACGGCCTATAAAAGAGCACAGTGCTCAGAGGTGTGCAGGTGGGGGTCAGCACTGCCCCCTATGGGACAAGGAAGGAATCGCAGCCTGCCCAAGGGGTTGAAAGCCCAGGGATACAGTAGGGGATCAAAGTCCTCTTGCACTGGCTCTGGAGACTGTCAGATGCTCAGAAACTTGGTAAGCAGGCTATTAAAATCAAGCTCGAAACCCACTCCCATACAGTAGCACAGAAAGCAGCAATGCTACACAGCGAGATTTTTTTTATTTTCTAGAAGACAGTTTATTAACAAGTCACTGGCTTAGCCAAATCTGTATCCAAATCCTGCCTTTACCAAGCCCCAGCTTCCCCACCTAAAACACCAACTGGTTCTGCAACAGAACAGCTTTGGAAGGCTGTTCTGGGTGCTGGCACAGTAGGTGTCCCTCCTCTCTTCTGCTTGCAGCACCCAGGGGAGGATGTGGGTGTGTGTGTGTGTGTAGAACACTGCCTAAATACTCTGCTTCCCTGATACTGGGATCAGAGTTGTGTGTCCTGTGAGGCTGAGGGTCTAGACTGATGGGCCAACCGAAAGCTCCACCTGGCACCAATACTCCAACTGACTTGGGTCAGCTATGGTGCAGAGGGGACAGGTGGTCTCACCTTGATGGAGGCGCTGATGAGGCCGCCCCGGCTGTGCACCTTTAATATCCGCTCAAAGAGCTGGTTCCTCTTGGCCTCATCATGTGCGAAGTCCCCCTCGGTCAGGTCAATGGGCTCGGACACGCCACCTGTGAAGTCCACCAGGGCGTCTGCGGTGTTGCCCCCATCCAGTGCCTGGTAACAACCTGCCAGCCTGGGGAACAACAGGGAAAGAATTTCCAGCTCAGCCTCACAACCAAAGAGTCTCACCTTTGGGGGAAGATTTTGAGATTCAGACAGGTCAAGCAAATGGCTATCGTCACACGGCAGAGCCCATACCAAAACTCATGTCTCTGGCTAATATTTGTCCCACATTGGGACCTGAGAGACAGACAATATAGCAGATGAGGCACTTGCCTTGCACTTGGCCTATCTAGGTTTCACTTTTGGCATCCCAGAAGATCCAGTGAGCCTGCCAGGAGTGATTTTTTGTGCCCCCTCAAACAAACAAAATTTGTCTTGCTGAATCACAATTCTTTTATTTTTCTTTAGCCAGTCAGTGCTGGATGGTACTGGGTAGGGATTGTTGCTACTTCAGTTGATAAAGCTGGACACCATCAAATTCATTACTAGTGGTGCTCTGTGGGACCATGTAGAGCCAGGATTGAACATGCTTTATCCCTGCTAGGCTGGTGCTTTCTGCTTGCACTCTTCCCCCACCAGGGATTTCGCTGTAAAAATTAGAGCTGCATCTCTGGTCTGAAGCATCTGCCTCAGTGAATTCCTCCTGCAGGGAAGTAGATAATGCCATTGCCTCCTTGTCACATTTGAAAAGTACCATAGCTGTGTTCTGGTTATGTTTCAAATGTTTGCAATAGGGGCCGGAGAGAGAGAGAGAGAGTACCGTAGATAGGTTTTTGCCTTGCACATAGTCATCCTCAGTTGATCCCCTCCACTGCATAAGGTTCCCTGAGTGCTGTCAGGAATGAGCTCTGAGCACTGCCTGGTGTGGCCTACTGGCCTCCCCCCACCCATTTCAAAACAAAACAAAACAAAACAAAACAAAAAGGATGTACAGTTCATTTAGCAAATGTAAAGGATCTACCAAATTCAGCAAACAAATGCTAGGACTGCAGCTGCTGCTCCTTTTTGTTTTGTTTGTGGACCACACCCAGCAATGCAAGAGAGAGAGGTAGAGGGATTCATAGCACCTGTGGATATGAATGGAAAAGACCTACCCTGAACCTCTGCAGAGTGGATGGAGAGCAAAAAAGATGCAGCAAAGATGTGAAGCACTGCCAGTAGTGGAGGACAGAGAGAGGGAGACCAGAGAAGGTACAGAGCACAAAGGGGATAGTGTGGGGGCAGGATTAACTCAGAAATCCTAAAATGGAAGGAAGAGCTGCAGCTGGAAGGAAATACAGGACATGAGACATGAATGATCTTCCTCATGGTTTTCTATAATTTCTGAATTTGCTATCACATACATGTATTCACTGTATCATTGAAAATGGAAACTAGGGTCAGAGAAATGGCGTGGAAGTGGGGCATTTGCCTTGCATGCAGAGTGATGGTGGTTTGAATCCCGGCATACCATAGTCCCCCGAGCCTGCCAGGAGCGATTTCTGAGCATAGAGCCAGGAGTAATCCCTGAGCACTGCCGGGCATGACCCAAAAACATAAAACAAACAAACAGAAAAAAAACAACAGAAAACAAAAAGAAAGAAAAAAAAGGGAAGTTAAGGGTCAGTGATATAGTGTGGAATCAGGGTCATATGTTTAGCATGTACAAGATCCTGATTTTTCTCCCCAGTACTGTATAGTTCTCTGAGCGTCACTATGTGATTTTGGAGGCTCCTGAGCCTTGATTCTGGACCTGAGCCTTGAGCCACTTAACCCAGTTGGCTAGGTAATATGTGGTATGAGTATAGCTGACAGTGGTCACCTGGCCCCCTGAGGGCCATTCAGGAGATCCCCCAAATTAAATTAAGTCATAAACATATTATTTAAGTGAGGGGCTGGAGAGATAGCACAGTGAGTAGGGTGTTTGCCTTGAAGTGGCTGGCTCAAGTTTGATCCCTGGCATCCATACGGCCGTCTGAGTCTGCCAGGAATAATTGCTGAGTGCAGATCCAAAAGCAACCCCTGAGCAATGCCAAATGTGGCCCCAAAAGCAACAACAACAAAAAAGGTGAAAGACAAGACAAGTAAGTGTAAATAGTACAGTAACTGTATAACAGTTTGATGGGTCCTAAAAAACATAAATACAGAATTACCATTTGGGGGTCAAAATGACAGTAGAGAAGGCAAGATGTTTGCCTTGTATGTATCTCACCTGAGTTAGATACCTGCTGCCAGGTATGGTTCCTGAGCCCTGCCAAGAGTAATCAGTAAGAGCAGAGCCAGGAGTAAGCCCAAACACCTCCAGGTATGGCCTCAAAACAACAACAAAAGAGATTACCATTTGGCAAATCATCCTGAGACCTATATTTATATTCAGAGAACTGAAGCCAGGATACAGACATTTGAACAAACCATACTCATGACAGCATTTTCCCAAAAGGCCAAGTGTACACTAGCAGATGAATGGATAAACAAAACCTGGCACATACACATGGTAGCAGGCATTTGGCCAGGAGGACAGAACATTAACCATGATATGAATGATAAATCCTGAAAACATTAAGAGAAACAAGCCAAAGCCAAGAAGGGCAAATGGTGTAGGATCCCTTTATCTGAATAACCTGGAAGAGATAATTCATAGAAACAAAAAGCAGAATAAAGGCTGCCAGAGATTGAGAGGTAGGAGAGAATTAATTTAAGGATTGGAAATAATATCTGTACTTCAGAGAAAAAAAATCCTAAGAATTGAACTATCATACAACCCAGAAATTCCATTTCTTGGCATCTATTCCAAGGATTATTATTATTCAGAAAAAAACTTTGTACTCCTATATTCATTGCAGTACTAATCACAATAGCCAAAATCTGGAGATAACCCAAGAGTCTAAGGACAGATGACGAGATAAAGAAACTGTGATACATATACCAATAGAATATCACTAGGCTATAAGAAAAGAAGAAATTATACTATTTGCCATTACATGAATGGATCTAGTGTACTACATTGAGTTAAATTAGAAGGAGGGGGAACAGGAGAAGGATTTTTCTCATACTCTGGATATGAATAAACAAAGTAAAAGTGTAATAAATTCCAAAGTCAACAAGAAACTGAGAACTATCTTCATAGAAAGATAAAATGGATAAAATATTATGGGAGGGGGGCCCGGAGATATAACACTGCGGTGTTTGCCTTGCAAGCAGCCGATCCAGGACCAAAGGTGGTTGGTTCGAATCCCGGTGTCCCATATGGTCCCCCGTGCCTGCCAGGAGCTATTTCTGAGCAGACAGCCAGAAGTAACCCTGGGCATCGCTGGGTGTGGCCCAAAAACCAAAAAAAAAAAAAAAAAAAATTATGGGAGGGCCCGGAGATATAACACTGCGGTGTTTTCCTTGCAAGCAGCCAATCCAGAACCAAAGGTGGTTGGTTCGAATCCTGGTGTCCCATATGGTCCCCCGTGCCTGCCAGGAGCTATTTCTGAGCAGACAGCCAGGAGTAACCCCTGAGCAATGCCGGGTGTGGCCCAAAAACCAAAAAAAAAAATTTGGGGGACACTAGGATAATGGTGGAGGGATGTGGGCACTCTACTGGAAGGCATAGTGCTGAAAGTATTTGTGTATAAAAATCTACAATTAACAATATTGTAAACTATGAATAATATTAAGTAAATAATATAATTATACAATCATAATAACAGTATTATAAATTACATGTCTAAGATAATGTTGGATATAATTTAGAGGCCAGAGAGATAGTACAGAAGGTAATTGCCTTACTTACAGCCAACCCAAATTCAATTCCCACACCCCATGTGGTCCCCCAAATCTACCAGGAGTGATTCCTGAATACAGATCCCAGAACAACTCCTGAGCCCCACTGGGTGTGGTTCCCCCAAATAATAAGAAAATAGTTTAGCAGTGAGTTATATTGGAGATGTTGAAAAATAAAGAGTTAGGTACCGACAAAGGGGATATGAATGTAAAGATGCCACTTAATTAGACAGGGATGATAAATATTGAGTTTTATCACCATGAGGGGAAAAAAAAAACCAGTTAACTTAAAAACAATCAAGTCTACTGAGGCTTTTGGTGGGTGAATGAACAGGTGGAAAGTGGCCTGCTGCATGGGGCTGGCAATCCCTAGGGGGCGCACTTTGCTTTCCTGGGGAAAGGCCAGAGAGGAGCCCCAGCAACAGGAGGCGCCAGCATGACTGAAGCAACCCTCAGCGCTGAGTGGAGTCAGGAACCACTCTGTGACCCCAAAATAAAACGAAGAGAGCAACAACCAAAAGCAGAAGCAGGAGCTGTGAAGACAAGAACTGGAGCACATATGCTTTGTAGCATGTGCTGCTTGATCCCAGCCCAATAATCTCCATGTCTATTCATGTATAGTATCCTGAAGCACTGCAAGGAGTAGCACACAATGGAGTCTTCCCATTGTTTCCTTGAACTTGTACCACAAACACATACATGCACACAGACAACTATAGTCATACATGCACACACTTTTGTAGAACACACCTAGGAGGAAGAACTGAGGCAAGGCTCCCTCCTCGGCTGGCCTGTCCTATGCTGCAGGGGCTCAGTAAACTTTTGCTTGTGCCCATATGGGGTGCCCAGGCAGCATCTTGTGGTGTGTACCATCTTGAGCACCAGGGAGGCTCAGCAGGCAAGAGGGGTGGATGCTTGCTGAGGCCACAGTCCAGCACCAGGTAGAAGCAGCAAATCCTAAACACCTGCCTGGGTGGCTAAAAGGGTAGAGCTCTTCTTTGGGGGTGTTTTTTGTTTGTTAAGTAATTTCTTTATTTAAGCACTGTGGTTACAAAAATGTTCAGTTGGGTTTCAGTCATAGAATGTACACTATCCGGGGCCGGGAAGGTGGCGCTAGAGGTAAGGTGTTTGCCTTGCAAGCACTACTGTAGGACGGACTGCGGTTCAATCCCCCAGCGTCCCATATGGTCCCCCCAAGCCAGGAGCGACTTCTGAGCGCATAGCCAGGAGTAACCCCTGAACATCAAACGGGTGTGGCCCAAATACCAAAAAAAAAAAAAAAAGAAAGAATGTACACTATCCTTCACCAATGCAACTTTCCCACCACCAATGTTTCCCATTTCCCCCCAACCCTGCCTGTCTTTGAGACAGGGATTCTGCTTCTCTCTTTTACTATCATTGTCATGGTTGTTTTCAGTGCAGTAAGTGCTCTAACTGCACTCATTGCTCTTTGTTGTAAGCTTCATATCATGGACTGGTCTTCCTGGCTCTCATTTCTATTGTTTCTGGATATTATCATTATACTGTCTTTTATTTTTCTTATATCCCACAGAGGAATGAGACTGTTCTATGTCTATCCCTCTCCCTCTGACTCATTTCACTTAGCACAATAATCTCCATGTCTATTCATGTATAGACAAATTTTATGACTTCATTTTTCCTAATGACTGCATAGTATTCTATTGTGTAGATACACCAGCTTCTTTAGCCACTCATCTGTTGTCAGGCATCTGGGTTGTTTCTAGATTCTGGCTATTGTAAATAGTGCTGCAATGAACATAGGAGTGTGGCGAATGCTTTTGTATTGTGTTTTTGTGTTTTTAGGTTATAACCCTAGGAGTAATATTGCTGGGTCCAGTTTTTTTGAGCAAAATCACATTGTTTTTCCAGATCTAAAACTATAAGGCATATAGAAGAAAATGTAGGCAAAACACTTCATGACATTGAGACTAAAGGCATCTTCAAGGAGGAAACACCATTCATTGTCCAAGCAAGTAGAAGCAAAGTTAAACAAATGGGACTACGTTAAACCGAGAAGCTTCTGGGGCCGGGCGGTGGCACTAAAGGTAAGGTGCCTGCCTTGCCTGCGCTAGCCTCGGACGGACCGCGGTTCGATCCCCCGGCGTCCCATATGGTCCCCCAAGCCAGGAGCGACTTCTGAGCGCATAGCCAGGAGTAACCCCTGAGCGTCACCGGGTGTGGCCCAAAAACCAAAAAACAAACAAACAAACAAAAAAAAAACCGAGAAGCTTTTGAACTTCAAAGTTCAGTGGCTAGGATACAAAGGCCACTCATGGAATAGAAGAAACTATACACCCAATACCCATCTTATTAGGGGCTAATATCTAAGATATACAAGGTACTTACAGAACTTAGCAAGAAAAAATAAACAACTAGCCCATCAAAAATTGGGTGATATGAACAGACATTTTCTTAAAAAATACAAATAGCCAAAAGGCACTAGAAAATTGCTCCATATTACTAACCATCAAGGAAATGCAAATCAAAACAACAATGAGGTTTCTTTGGACCACAGTGATACCACAGTAGGTAGGGCATTTGCTTTGCACATAGCCAACTCAGGGTTCAATCCCCAGCAATCCACATGGTTTTCCAAGCCTGCCAGAAGCGATTTCTGAGTGCAGAGCCAGGATTTCTGGGTGTGGCCCAAAAATAAAAAACAAAAACAGAAACAAAAAAACAGCCAAAAAAAACACAATGAGTTATCATCTCACATCACAGAGACTGGCACACATCACAAAGAACAAGAACAGCCAATGGTGGCATGGATGTGGGAAGAAAGGAACTCTCACTACTGGTGAGAATGCGTTTAGTACAGCCTTTCTGTAAGCAATATGGATATGCCTCAGAGCTTGTCTTTGAAGGCAGCAGTGGGAGAAGTTCCTGTTCCCTGTGTGGTTGTGCAGGATTATTATATGCTGGAGCCCCCTCCCCCACCAGTGGAGGGTCAGCTGATAGACCTTGGGTACCAGGTTCTGTTCACACTGGGTGATGCTGCATCAGTCCCTCATCCTCCTGTGCAAACAGCCCAGGCCAGAAAACACCTCTGTTTGGTCCTTATCCACAGTGCACCCCCATATGTACCCAACCCCCTGCCAGCACTTACTTGGCATAAGCCTTCTCCACCAGGGCACACCAGAACTCATTGCGGGAGTTGGAGTGGCAGTAGATGAGCTGGTTGTTGACTGTGGGCAGCCGATCATCAATAATCACGTCCACCCATTCCCCAAAACGCCAGAAGTGGAAGTGGAAGATGCCAGCATAGGATTCGGGCTTCTCGGGATCCCATTCTTGCTCTTTCCAGTCTGGGATGACCTGAAGAGAGAGAGAGGGGATAATTAGTGAAGGGGCAGGCTGAAGGACACATGCAGTTTCCTGAGGTGCAGGTCTCCAGGGAATCAAAATAGAAATAAAATACTGGGCCCAATCCCTATCTCTGTCATGATCCAATATGGAACTTAGGTGAATACTGCCTATCTCTGGGCCTCAGTTTCCCCTCATTTGTAGGGGTTGGAGCTCCATGGGCTTCTGCTGGATTTGAAATTCTGAGCCTTGCTGCCTCCATCTGTAATCTGGTGAATGGTGCCTACTGAATGACGCTGTGGTGAAGGCACTGCAGTGAATGGTACTGTGGGGAATGGTATTGGAGAGAATGGTGCTATGGTGAATGATGGCTGTGGTGAATGCATTATGTTATGATGAATGGCACCTTCCTTTCCTATTGCACCCACCAGTCACTCTGAACCCCCACCTTTAGCAAAATCAACTCCTTCTCTCCACGCTGGGTCATCTCTGTCTAGGCCATGCCAAGTCTAGGCCCCAATGAGTTCATGACCCAAAAAGGTACTCACTACACATTAAGACTGAATAAATGCACAGGCAGAAACTGAGACTCTAATAACATTGGGTTTATTTGTTTTTGTGGTGACAGGGATTGAATATTCAAGGTCTTCCACAAGGCATACTGTGTAGTCACATCCTATAGTGACCATTTATGGGGTATCATAGGAGTGCCACATACCAAGCCTGTGACCTCAAGGGTTATTACTGTGTAATTCTTATAGTTGCCCAACTCATGACTTACAGATAAGCAAACCCAACTCAGAGAGGCAAGAAACATGTTAAGGGCCTCACAACTGAAAAATACACACCATCTGGCTGGCTGGCAGGCAGACCTGGATCTGAAGCCAGGATTCAAACCCAAGTGTGGCTGCATCCAAAAGATGAATTCCTCAACCTGCACTCCTCTGCAGCCTTCAGCGGCACCCCACAGTCCATTGATGGGAGAGGCAAGGAAGTGCTAAGGTTGATGTGGATGGATACATACATATGCGGCAAAAGACAGGCCTGAGGCCCCACTTGGCAGGCAGGTGCAGTTTCTAAGAAGGTGCCCTGGGGTCAGTCCTACAGGGCTGACTGCCCTAGACCCACAGAGGCATGTAGACAGAGGAGGTAGGGGGGAAGGGCCAAACCAAGTCTGAAACATCCATGGTTTGTGGATCTGGGCTAGGAGAGGCTGGGCTTCCTGGAGACACAGAGGCTCCTTCTAGAGAAAAATGCTCCCAGGAATAGAGCACAGCACCCAGCATCCAAACTGAGGAGCCCAAAACATAATCAGGTTGTGAATCCCAAGGGCCTACCAAAAGCACAGAAGGTAGAGCGCTTGCCTTGCACGTGACTGACCCAGGTTCATTCCTCAGCATCCCATAGTCCCCTGAGCCCGCTAGAAGTGAGATTCCTGAGCACTGCCAGGTGTAGCCCCCCACCTGAACTCAGACATTTCAGCCAAATGCTCTTCCTGGTCCCTGCACTCTTTTTTATTTATTTATTTTTTTTGTTTTTGGGCCACACCCAGCATTGCTCAGGGGTTACTCCTGGCAGTCTGCTCAGAAATAGCTCCTGGCAGGCACGGGGGACCATATGGGACAATGGGATTCGAACCAACCACCTTTGGTCCTGGATCGGCTGCTTGCAAGGCAAACGCCGCTGTGCTATCTCTCCGGGCCCGGACCCTGCACTCTTAAGGCTGCTTTTGTTTATCCTCTCGGTGTGTGGGAGGCAGAGGTTGGGTCAGGGCTGAGCACCTGCACTTGCATGGATGCATGCACACAGATACACACACACTTACATACATTAACACATAAACACACACACAAACCACTCATACACCCTCGCACACATTCACACATAATCACACCCTTACAGATGTTTTCCCACACAAGCTCACACAAAATCACACTCTTGCACACATTCAGACACACACATACACACATTCTCAAAGACACATTCTCTCATGCACATTCACATCTAATCACACACACACTCCCACACACATTCACACACACATACAAACTCACATATTCACAGACATACAATCTCATATACATTCACATATGCTTACATATAATGACACGAACACACACACTCACATTTACAAACACCACACACATATACATGCACACTTCCACCTACTCTCATATACACCCACTATCTTTCCATGCTTACTGCTGAGAAGTACTAGAAACTAGAAGAAGTAGACAGGATGGCTGCTGGTAGGGAGCCCACCTCTGTGCTTGGAAGCCGAAAGGCCCCACACAGGCGCATCCACTTTCCTACCTCCTGGCTTCCCTTTCTAGCCAATTTTATGCCCTTTCTAGGTAAATCTCCCAAGCCACCCTTGTCTCTCCCATGTAGGGCAGAACTCAGCATCCAGGGGCCAGAGCAATAGTACAGAGGGTAAGAAGCTTGCCTTGAATACAGTCAACCCAGGTTCCATCCTCAACATCCCAAATATTCCCCCAAGCCCATGAGGAGTAATCCCTGAGAGCAGGAGTAACCCCTGAACACTTCCAGGTATGCAAAAAAAAAAAAAAAAAAAAAAAGCTCTTCATTCAATAGCATATATGAGATGAGGTATATACATGGGTCTGAACCCCACTTTCCAGACAGAAAGACTGAGATATAGACAGGAGCCAGGATAGCAACACTGAAGCTGCCTATGACTTGCCCTGGCTCTTCCCTTATCTGAAAGCTCTGGACTGGGTTGGGGAAAGGGGGGGGTTTTGAAGCCTCAGAGGGCATTGGGGGGTGCTTGAGGCCACAGAGGATCATTAGCCCAGCCTGAGGTTTACCTGCAAACCCTCAGTGGCTCTAGAAGTATTTAATGAGTCTCCAGGGTCTGGAGATCTAGACTCAAGGATCCCAAAGAACCCCAATTTCCCCTCCTGCATCATAGCACTGGACCAGCTGTGGGGCCTTGCAAGTGAGAGAGCCTGCCTAGCCAGCAGAAACCTGGGGAGCAACATCTCAGGGAGCCAGCAGAGGACTCGGGAATGGTCTGAAAAGGATCCCTTTGGCCAGATGGGCCTAGGTCAGGAGAGTGATCTCAAGTCTGTGGACACATCACAGCCCAGCTAAAACTTCTGCAGTTATGCAAGACATGCATGGCAGGGAACCAGCTCATCTTGAAACTGGAAAGGTAGATGCTGAAGTGATAGTACAGGGGGTAAGGCACTTGCCATGCACATGGCCCACCTGAGTTCAATCTCTGGCACACTATATTGTTCTCTGAACCCCACCAAGAGTGATCCCTGAGCACAGACCCAGGAGTAAGCCCTTAGCGCTGCCAGGTGTAGGCCCCCAAAAAGAAAATAACAGATAAGAAAATTGGAAAGGTAAGGAAAAGAATAGAGGGTATATTCTGACATATTATCTGTCCCTGAGGGGGGCAGAGCAATAGTACAGCTGGTAGGGCATTTGCCTTGCACAGAGCAGAACTAGGTTCAATCCCTTTTATCTCATATGGTCCCTTGAGCCAGGTCAGGAGTAATTCCTGTATACAGAGCCAGGAGTAATTGCCAGATATGGCAATAAATAAATAAATAGGTAAATAAATAAATAAATAAGCTTAAAAAATAAATTGTCCCCTAGGGAAACCAATAGCAGAGAACAGGAGGTTGGCATCAAGAGAGGACTTAAGGGGCTGGAATGATAGCACAGTGGAAGGGCATTTGTCTTGCACTCAGCCAAACCTGGACGGATCCGGGTTCGATCCTGGGCAGTTCATATGGTCCCCCCAGCCTGCCAGGAGCAATATCTGAGTGCAGAGTCAGAAGTAACCTCTGAGTGTTGTTCAATGTGGCCCAAAAACAATAAAACAAAACAAACAAACAAGAAAACACAGGAGAGGACTCAGAGACATATGAAATCCTGAAGGGGGAGCAGGGAGCTGAGAGGACAAACAGAAACAGCCTTAGGAATATGAGGGCTGGGGAAGGACTTTGGCTGAAGTTTCTGAGCTTAGGCTGGGGGTCCCTTGGGATTCACGGCCTGGTTGTGTTTCAGGCTCCTCAGCCTGGATGCTGGGTGGTGGGTTCCAATCCCAGGAGCAGTTTTCTTCTCAAAGCTGTTGTGATGTCACCATGAAACTCAGTGACACTTCAGAACCCCAATCTCCTAGAAGGGTTTCAGCCCAGTACTCATAAGCCATGGACCCCAGAAAGCTGAAAGCACCACAAAACAAACTGCCCTCCTCCCTCTTCCCTCCCTCCCTTCCCTCCTTCTCTTCTCTTCCTTCCTTTCCTCCCTTTCTTCCTCCTCCTTTCTTTCCCTTCCTTCCTTTCCTCCCTTTCTTCCTCCTCCCTTTTCTTTCCCTCCTTCCTCCTTCCCTCTCCTCTCTCCCTCTCTCCTTCCTCTTTTCTTTTCTTTTCTTTTCTCTTTTCTTTTGTTAAAGCCACATCATTGGTGCTCAAGGCTTACTCTGTACTCAGCAATTACAGTACTCCTGGAGAGCTTGGGAGACCATATGGCATATGAGAGATCAAACCTGGATCAGCCGTGTGCAAGGCAAATGCCTCCACACTGTACTATGTCCAAAGTCCCAAACAAAATTTTATTTTGTTATTTGGTTTTTGGGTCACACCCATTAGTACATAAAGCTTCCTCCTGGCTCTGGACCCAGGAATTACTCAGGGGCTCAGGGAACCATAAGTGGTGCTAGAGATCAAACCCAGGTTGGCAGCTTGCAGAGCAAGTACCCTACCTACTACACTATAATCTCTAGCCCCAAATATCTGGTTTCTTTCACAAATAGATCACAAAGAAAATACATAAAGGGGACTCTTGCAACAACAGACCTTTGATCAGATCCTTTTCAAGCAAACAAGAAGTAAAACATTCATATACTTATGGATCAGATTGGAAGAATAACTCTTCTAAGTATCTGTTGATGCTAAGTAGTTCCAGGGACCCAGGAGGTAGGTGGTGGAAATCTTAGACACTGGTGGACACTAGCACTACAGTGGTAAATGTGACATTAGGACATTGTACACCTAAGAGTACTGTAAATTGTGGTGCCTAAGTTAACATTTTATTTTATTTTTTTTAATTTTTTTGTTTTTGGGCCACACCTGCTGGCGCTCAGGGGTTACTCTTGGCTCTATGCTCAGAAATCACTCCTGGCAGGCTCAGGGGACCATATGGGATGCCAGGATTCGAACCACCAACCTTCTGCATGCAAGGCAAACTTTTATGCTATCTCTCTGGCCCCCCCTAAGTTAACATTTTACACACACACACACACACACACACACACACACACACACACACACACACACACACACACATACACCTTGAGAAAAAAAAAAACAACACTTGATCACAACACAGAAATCTGTTACTAAAACACAGAACCAGGGCCGAAATTTTTGGGTGGCATCTAGAAACTAATAAATTAACAAAACACAACACTTATAAGATACAGCAGACTGAAAAAATAGAGGGGTCCAGAAGAAAGGCACAGGGGCTCAAAGTGATTGATGGTCTTGATGAGTGATGGTCATGAATTCAAATCCCTAGTGTTCCACTTGTGCCAAATATGATCATGGCTGCACTGCTATCTGTGATCTGGTGCTGCCAGCAAGTTTTGACCATGTGACAGCCCAGGGTTGTGAACACAGAACAATGGGGAGTGACTCTGGCAAGCACTGCAGCTAAAAAGAAGTGAGAGTTTCATAGCCAGGAAGTGTGTGAACACTGAAGGAACCAAACCAGAACTATGTTTGACCTGGCAAACATTGCACAAAGAATGCAGAGCCTAGGGAACACTGTAGCCATATGTGGGAGACTCCCCAGTCTCTCAGCAACATGAAGGAAAAGAGGAGTAGAGAGAAGAGAGAATTAAAACAAATGATTAGGGGGCTGGAGCAATAGCACAGCACCAGGTAGTTTCATGTTACTGAGCAGGATTCAATTCCCAGCATCCCATTAGGTCCCCTGAGCCCTGCCAGGAGTGATTCCTGAATGCAGAACCAGGAGTAACTCCTAATCACCATCGTCTGTGGCAAAAATAAAATAATAAAATAATTAATTATAGCAAATTAGGGGCCAGAGCGATATAACACAGCAAGTAGGGCATTTGCCTTGCATTGGCCAACAAATTAGATCCCCAGCATCTCTTTTGGTCCCCCAAGTTTGCCAGGAGCAATTTCTCAGTGCAGAGCCAAGAATAATCTCTGAGCACAACTAGGTGTGGCCCAAAAAACAAACAAAAATAATTCTAGTAGTATGGGATTGTTCCCAGCATTGCTCAGGGCTACCATGAAATGTCAGGACCAAACCCAGGGCTCCCACTTGTAAAGCCTGTGTTCCCACCCGCCTTTGAGTACTTTCCCTCATCCACTAAAATGATTTTTGTTGTGTGACGTTAGTTGTATTATTGGTAACTTGCCCCCCTATGTCATTACATTTCAGAGACATCTAGGGATATTTAAAGATGGAATGATATCTGGGATGGGATTCCAGACCAAAGGAGTAGAGCACATATATGCCTGGCATGTGTTAGAGCCCAGCACCATGTGTTTTTCCAAGTACCACCAGGTGTATGCACCGAGTACTTAGACAAATAATGCTGGGGTGACCCCCTAATAGGGGTCACCTAGGCTAGGTCTTCTGAGCACCACTGGGCAAAAGAAAGGGCATATTCCCTGGATAAGGAAATATAGGCTGTTCACAGCTGAAGTGGGACGGGTGAGGTGGGCCTCTGAATCCAGCACTCCCCTGGGTAGGAGCAGGCTCTGTCTTCCTGGGGCTTCTTAAGACAGAGCTAAGTACTTAGGTCATCTGATTCTGGGGACCAGCACTGAAGCCCACACAGCTCAACCTCCTGACCTGGACCTCAGGACAGCAGGGGCAGGGGCTGAAGAAGGTGTCAACGTGGGGCTGTGGCATGCTGGGGATTGTGTGGGCATGAGTCACAGGGGAGGGAGCTGGCACACATTTCAGGGCCTGCAGGAGTGTTGCTGATGGAGGCCACATGCAGGCTGAGGGGGTACGGTGGGTTTTTAGGGTCACCCAACTTTGCAAGCCCAGACCAGGGGAACCTACTTCTGCGCCTGCCTGAGGACACTCAGTGCCCAGTTCCTCTCTCTCTGAGGATCTCTGATGGAATGGGAAAAGGCTGGAGCTCCCAGCAGGGCCACAGATCCTGATTCTTGGTCATGGTAGGCTGACCATGGCACATGCTCTAAGGCTGCTCCCTTGGCCAGCCACCCTGCTCCATAGTGACCCATGAACTGTGACAGAGCAGGAGAATGGCCCCCACACCAGTACCCAGAGGACTTCCAGCCCTGGGCTGCCAGGTTCCCTCAGGCCACCTTCTCTCATGACACTCCTCAGAATAACTGAACAGGGAACCAAGTCTGATAGAGAGTGACAATGAACAAAGAGAAGAGGACTGGCCATTCCGTCTAAGAGGGGCATCAGGAAGAGGCCAAGACAGGAACAAAACAGGCCCAGAGCCCCATGCCCACCCCACAGACCCTGGAAGCCCAGCAGCAGAGGGCAAGGTCTGTACCCCATGATTTCTCATGGTTTCCACAGAAAACAGCTCTCATCTCTTCTGCAGCCTGTCCTGGGGACCCATAGATAAAGGGTGAGACCTGACCCCACCCATCACCAGAGAGGAGCTCTGAGAGGATGAGGTATAGAGTCTGGGGAAGGGAGCAGAGAGAAAGGACCAACTGGAGCTCATGGAAAAGGGGTGTGTTTCCTATTAGAGTCCCATCAGGTAAGCTGAAGTGTCCCTTGACCAACACAGGGCGAGGCCATAAAGTCAAAGATCTACAGACCCATGAGCTGGAGAGATGCCTCAATAGTGAGCAGAAGCATTGTATGCTAGAGGCCCCAACATAGAGCTAGAATAACCTGACATTGCCAGTGTGGCCCTGGTGGAGCTAGTATAACCCTGAATACTGCCGGTGGCCTGGCACAGAGCTAGGACAACCCTGGGCACGGCGGTGTGGCCACTGACAAGCAAAAGTCCACAGACCCAGAGTTGGGGGCATCCCAGATGCTCTATGCATGTAGTTGGTGGAGGGCAGCCTCCTCTGGACCTTGCTTGTCCTGCCCCAAACTGGTGAGCTTGAGAGGTGAAGGGACAGAGATCTCAGGAGCAAGTGGGTAAGTGATAAGGCATCAGGGGGCTTTAGTCCAGCATCTGAGTGGGAGACGGTCAGAGGGCCTGAACCTGCAGCACCCCGAGACCCAACCCTGCCCTTACTGCATCAGTTGTCCACTTTCTCCTGGCCCCCAGTCAGCGGAGACTGGGAATGGCTCTTGGCTCCATATGTCCCCCACATTCTCCACATCTGCTAGGGGTGTTGGCAGGACGCATTACACGGCTTCCACAGGCTGGTCAAGGGGTGACTGGGAATGTCAGAGCTGCGAGTCCCTGCATGGGCCCAGAATACCTGGATCTAAACTCAGTCCAGACTAATCCTGATCGTGCCAGCTGCACCCCTTAAAGTGTGTGGGCCACCACAGCCAGAGTAGTGCCATACCCATAAACTCCTGAGCACCAACCCAGGAGCAGAGCATCTCTAGAGGTAGCCCAGAGGCTCTGAGTACTGCTTGGGAGGGCGCCAAATAGTGAGTAGGAGGAGAGTGGAGAAGGGGTGCTAAGGCCCAGATAGTCTAAAGTGGGACGGAGTCAGAGGAGTTACAGGAAAGAGGTGGCTCACACCGAGAGAAAAGCAGGCTTTATTGGGGACACAGTCTTTATTGGGGATGCGCAGAAGGCACAGCAGGGGTATGTGGGCATTGTGTGATGGGACAGTGTGGGGTACAGGCTGTCTGAATTGTGAGGACTCCCCAGAACTGCAGAGGGAGGTCAAGCAAAGAGGATAAAAAGTAGGCTCCACTGCAGGGTGGGGGTCCCCAAATTTTTGCCTCAACATACGCCAAACAAAACCCTCAATTACCTGTCTCTATCCCTGGCCCTGGCCACCCTGCTCTCAGGATAGATGAAGGCCCATTACTAGGACATCATGAAAGCCTGGACACAGGGTGGCAGGACCATTACTGGGGCTTGGCTGCTTACCGCTTACTGGAGGGGAACCAGATATGGGGGCTGGAGTGGATGAAGGTGTCTGCACTGTGGTGACCAATGAGCAGCCACTGTACTTTCACCCACTTCTGCCATCACAGCAGCCCCACCCCAGACCTCATGTCACTGACGACTCCAACAAGATACAGGACTGGGAGGCAACGGCATCTTTCATGTTCTCAACTCCTGCCTGCATCTCAAGGGCTCTTCACAGCTCCCCACAGCAGAGGGAGCCTTTACTCTCCTGCATGAATCTTGGGGAGCCCTTCCCCCAGACCACACTGGAACCAACCAGATACCCTCCTATGCCACTCCGTGTGGACAGAGCATCTCTGAAAATGGACAGAGGCAGAATCACTGTGCCTTGTGAAATGCACTGCCCTTTCCTTTGCTCCTGACGTTATTTCCCAGACCAAAAACTGGCCTGCACAACATCATTCCTGATGGCCCTAATCTAGCCAGCAGATACCCTGTTCTCCCAAGTCCTGGAATACCCCGATGTGTAGTCCTGGTTGGGTGTTCAGTCCAGTACTCCAGCTTCTGGATGGAGGTTAGTGGGGCAGCAAAGGCCTGTCCCAATTCCCTGTGGACGTGGCTTGACGCTGGGTCTCTGGATTCCTCTTTCTCAGTCCTGCTCTTTTGGTTTCCTCTTGCTCCAGACAAGGCAGTGGAGGCAGGTGCTCTGGTCCCTCCATCCTCACTCTAGTCCCCACCAGACATTCAAGGTTAGGAAAGTAGTGGCAGGAGCCAGCTGAGCTTCTAGACTAGAGTCTTTGCATCTTTCCTCCGGGCGCAGGAGGGGAGGAGGAGGGAAGTGATGCGCTCAGGGGATCCAGGCGAAGCCAGACATTAGTCAACAGTGAGCAGATGGTCCCCAATATACACGGCTGGGGGGCAGGCGGGGTGGGCAGGGCAGGAGGGGCCATTAGAGCTGGTTGAAGATCACTGAGGCCTTGAGATTGGCGGGCTCCACACCCTCGCCAAAGGTGATGAGGAAGTACATGACCTTACGCACCTTGGCCAGCTCGGATAGGCGCTCCCCGAACTCCTGGGCGTCAGCCTCATTCCAATCCATGGCATCCGAGTCCTCCTTGCGCCAGAAGATGGCAGCGGGGTCCAGCAGCTGGCGCGTCATGAGGTTGGTGAGGTCGGGTGTCCAGTTCTGCGAGGTGCCCGTGATGGTGACTTTGCCCGCCTTGTCGAGCACCACATTCCAGCGCTCGAACTGCAACTTTTGCTGCTGGATGAAGTCGAGGCGGTACACGGACTCCGCCGGCCGTAGCAGCTTCTCACCATCCTGGCGCTTCTCCCCACGCTGCTTCAGGCTCTCCACGCGCAGACGCATCTGCTTGGTCAGGTCCTGGTCCAGCTCTAGCGGCATCTCCAGCTGTGGCTTCTGTGGCCCATCCTCTGCCATCGTCCTGCTGCTGCTACTGCTGCTGCTGCTGCGGCTGCCACTGCCACCACTGCCACTGCTGCCACCGTCGGGGAGCCGAGTGGCTGGGGCCTCCTGGCAGAGGCAGGAGGCCACTCGCAGGGCCCCGCCTACCCTCCTGCCCTCCCCGCTCTTCCACTGGCTCTGCCCGGCTTTGCCATCCTCTAAGTGGGGTGTGTGTAAGGAGACGAGTCCCCAAATGCCTCCTCCCAGCAGCAGTGCTGGAGGCAGCCTAGGGAAGCGGGAGGGTGGCAAGCTCCTGGGGGACCGAGTGGCTGATGTCAATTGCTGTGGAAACGGCCCTGTGGACTCCCAAGTTGGGCAGGAGCCGCTTGTTTGTGCAGGAGGAGCACTGTTGAGAGGGAGGAGGAGTTGCCTTGTGTAGAAGGAGCACTGCTAAAGAGGTAGGAGGGGAAGTTGTAGGAGCAAAGACTGGAGGATTCCCACTCACCCAGAAGGCCAGGTAGCATCGAGCAGATAGGGCAGCTGATCAGAGACTCTCCCTGGAGGCCATGGCCCTGTCTCCACTTCCCAGTTGCTTTGACAATCTTTGCCCACCTCCAGCATCAGGGCACCCCCACTACCAGGTTCCACCCTGTCTCCTCTCATCCTCTCCCTCAGAACCCTATTATCACACTGCAGTGAGCCCGCAGTAAACATAAAAATCAACCCTGCAGGAATGAACAGGGGTATACCTAACCCCCCACCCAGCATATCTGAACATACCAGCATATCTTGAGAACCTAAATGTCTCACAGTCACCAGCTGCCTCGTCCCAACTCAGTGCCCCTATGGCAGACCCATGTACAGTTCTCTCTTTCTCATCTCACACTCTCATTCCTCCTTGTATGGAGCCTCAACATGCCATCACAGAAAAAATGACAGAAGCGCACACTCAGGCATGACATCTTTGAAAACTGCCTGATGAGGGATCAGAGAGATAGTACAGCAGGTAAGGCGCTTGCCTTGCACATAGCCAACCTGGGTTCAATGGAGGGCCCTATGGAACACGGGGGACTGAACCTAGGTCTGCTATGTGCAAGGCAAGCATCTTACCTACTGGATTAGCATGATTCTAGCCCCTGTTCTTTTTGTTTGAGAGTTATATTCAGCTGTGCTCAAAGATTACTCTCAGCTCTGAGCTCAGGAATAACTTCTGCTGGGACTCGGAGGACTATCTGGAGTTACAGGAATCAAACAGCACTACATATAGTTCTCTGAGTCCACCAGGAGTAATTTCTAAGTGTACAACCAGGGGCCAGGAGATACTACTGAGCATCAGCAGATGTGACCCAGAAACCAAAAAGGAAAGGAAAAAAAAATAAAACAGCCTGAGGAGCCTAGTGGACCAGAAGCACAGCCACAACTGCCAGACGGAAGCTAAGTATATCCATGAGATCTCAGAAAACACTCACAGCAGGATAAAGTTCTTTGTTCTCAGAAGACAGTACCCCAAGTTTTGAGGTCAGTTCTGTGGGCTACTCCCCAAAAAGTATTGGAGAGAATCATATGGTAAAGATGCCAAACTGCTGAAATATCATGAAATATCCTTGCTCAAAACATCACTGGATAAAAATAAAATCACTGGATAGGCAGGGCTGGTCTGTGTTGCTCATCATTCTAGGCCAACACTGAGACCAGGGCCTGCCAATTCAGGGCCCTGAAAACACTGAATGAATGGATGAGTCCTATAGTCAAGAGACTGGCTGATGTGATCACAAGAGGTAGGGGTAGGAGGAAAACAGAACATGGACACTGAGTAGTGACAAAAGAGGTTGACGGATAGGGGTACATCCAGGTCAAGGTGTGAGAGGACCACCTGTGGGACAAGACTGGTGAGATGACCCTTCAGTTGCAAGCGTGTGCAGAGAGGAGATCTGGGGGCTGGCTGTGGGGAGGATGAGGCAGCTAGTGGTCAAGGTGATGGAAATAAACTCAAGAGTGTGGTTGCATTGTCCAGCCTCATAGGCATGGTGATCCCTGGGACACAGCAGTATTGGGGTGGAAACAATTGGGAAATCAGGGTGCACATCCTAATTAAAATGGCTGACTAGAGTAAGCAGTTGGCAGGGGGTGGCCACAAGGTAAGCTGGGCTGGGGGCAGGAGAGCCAAATGCACAAGCCTATGGGGGTGTAGTCAGGACCTGGCACAGGGGAAGGGCATGCCACCACACTCTGGACCTGCAGATTGGACAGGGAGCAAGGGGCTCATGGGACCTAGGCAAGGACTACACAACCCTGGGCCAGACCCTGCAGGAGCTGAGCAGAACTTGTTCTCAGGGCAAGAAGGAAGGGTCCGGGCAGGAAAACCTGCCCCGAAGTTTGTACAAATAAACTCAAATAAAAACATAAAACCAAACTGGAAAAATAAAGACTAAAAGGAAATCTAGAAAACTCTCTCATTGTTTTTGTTTGTTTCTTTGTTTTGGTTGTTTTATGAGCACATGTGATGGTATTCAGGAATTACTCTTGGCTCTTCAGTCAGGAATTTCTCCTTGCGGTGCTGCAGGGGAGGTGGAATGGAGGGCCCTATGGAACACGGGGGACTGAACCTAGGTCTGCTATGTGCAAGGCAAGCATCTTACCTACTGGACTAGCATGATTCTAGCCCCTGTTCTTTTTGTTTGAGAGTTATATTCAGCTGTGCTCAAAGATTACTCTCATCTCTGAGCTCAGGAATAACTTCTGCTGGGACTCGGAGGACTATCTGGGGTTACAGGAATCAAACCCTGGTCCGCTGTTTGTAATGCAAGTATACTACCTACTACACTATTACATCAGGCCCTAGGAAACCCTTAATGCTGGCCATTGAGGATGAAAATTGACTTGAGGGTTAAGAAAAATAAGACAGGGGCCCGGAGAGTTAGCATAGCGGTGTTTGCCTTGCAAACAGCCGATCTAGGACCTAAGGTGGTTGGTTCGAATCCCGGTGTCCCATATGGTCCCCTGTGCCTGCCAGGAGCTATTTCTGAGCAGACAGCCAGGAGTAACCCCTGAGCACTGCCGGGTGTGGCCAAAAACAAAACAAAACAAAAATAATAATAAGACAGCAGTTAAGGCACTTGCCTTGCACATGGCCAACCTGGGTTTGATGTCTGGCATCCCATATGGTCCTCTGGAACTGCCAGTAGAGTATTTCTGAACACAGAGCCAGGAGTAACTTCTTAGAACTGCTGGGTGTGAGCAACGCCCCCCAAAAAAGGAAGTCACTTTGTATTTTTTCCACTCTGCTGCCTTTAGTCAGCATGTGGCAAAGCCGCTACTGAGAGTCGGGGCGTGGACCCCTCACAAAGAATAGGGAGAAACATTCTCAGTTACTGACATTGGAGACAGGTTATTCTCAAACAGAGCTCAGGGGGCTGACAGTCTTTCCTGGTGATTCTCAGCCAATGGGGCTGGATGATTCAATATGCCAAGCAGTGTTGGGGGCCTCCAGAGCACCCCAGACTGTGCAGGAGGGGGACTAATGGAGAAGGCAGAGAAGGCGTACAGTACTGAGGATCAAACTGGGATGTCATGATGCCTTCGAACCCTCCCCTTGATCTGTACAAAGGTCACATCTACCAGTGCCAAGGTCCACAAGACCACACTGGCATAGCACCCCCTGCCTCCAGTGTCTACAGGGAAACAGGGCCCCATCTGGCACAGTGCTGAGGGCACTAAGCATGAGCTTCCAGGGATGGGGTTCAGGTCCTCCATGCTGAACCATTTCCAGGACCTCCACACTTCTAAATGAAGCTCAGGGAACCCAGCCTGGCCCAGGATGCCCAAGGCCTCACCCAGGACTGCCCCAATCTCAGACACCCCCTGCCAGTCAGTGCCATTGACCCAGGCCCTTCCAACTTTTTACCCATCCCCTCCACCCTGGTCAAGCCTTCTGTGCTGAGAACAGAGATGGCCCTGCCCTCCCATACCCACTCAGGAGGACTCACAAGGCATCAGCTCTGAGCTATCTGGAGTCTGGGCCATGAGTACATGAATACTTGAGTACTGCCCACATGAGTACAACCAAGTAGGGAAACACCAGAGGATGAGGACACTGCTGCACAAAAGACCTGGCAGGACAGAGAAAGTGGTGGAAGCAAGCAGAGGGATGGTGCAAAAATGCTCATCTTCATTCTCCCCAATCCTGGGGACTAAATCAGGATCACACATAGGCCAAGGGTAGGAAGGTGGGTGCTCAGCCCCCACTAGAATTGGCCCTGGAGTAGAAGGGAGGGCTGGAAAGCTTCCTGGAGGAGGAAGCATGTGAGGGAGCTCAGACTGATCTACCTGTGCCTGAAGGCATCCCCAGAGTGTCTGGGCAGGGGGGAATAGGGGTACAGCTCAGACTGATCACCCACTTCTGTGGAGAAAACAGGGTGGGAAAGGGAGGCCCTGCAGGGCAACGGCCCAACAAGTGAGGGTTGACAACAAACAGTCAGTCAGTGGGGACAGGGGGGAGAAGGCTGGTAATGAGCTCCCCCGGGCCTTGGCCTCCTTCTGGGATCCAGCAGCCTGGCCCTACAGAGGCTACAGGAGACTGAGCACAATTAGTCCTAGTGCAGGCCCTGCCTAGCCTCCAGGCTCAGCCACCTCTACTCAGTCTCTTGCCCAGCGTAACTATGCCTGCCTGGAGTCACAAAGTGTCCAGGGCAGGCTCCTGTCATGGACAGGTATTTCTGCTACCAAGTGGGGAGTGCAAGGGAAGAGGAATGGGGGCACAGCACCCTGAGGCACACCCCTCACCCTGGAGAGGAGAGAGGCCTGACCTGCAGCTGCTGTGGTCAATTGACTGGGAGAGCAAGAATTAAGGTACTAAATGATAGGGAGTTCAACGGGGAAAGCACTTGCCTTGCAAGTGCACCCAGGTTAAATCTCCAGCACCCCATATATGTCTCCTGATTCCCACAGAATCAGGAGTAAACCATGAGGCAGGGCCCCAAACAAAACAAATAAAAAGGAAATCGAGGGTTTGGGGCAGTAGAGATAGTACAGAGCTTAGGGTGTTTGCCTTGCATGTGGCTGGCCTATGTTTAATCCATGGCATCCCATATGGTCCCCCAAGTCTGCCAGGAATGAATCCTGGGCATCGCCAGGTGTGGCCCCAAAACAATATACTAAGTATTTCAGCCGAGCTCTTGGACTCCCTTTCTAAACTTCACTGTGCTCCTCTGTGCCAGGTTCCTGCAGAACTCGCAGGAAGGGATGGTGGACCAGCTCTGCCCTCAGAGAGTACACCCCAGGGGGAGGCCACAGATAAACAGGCAATTACAGGGCAGAGGGGAGGCACAGAGCCAGCCCCACAGGTCTCACCTCCTGCCCAGATTTCACCAAGGGGGATCCAGAAGCAGAAGAAACTGGTTCTGAGCCAGGACTGATGCCAGAGGCAAGGCAGTTCAGACCAACCTATGCCCAAAACCGACTGCCCACTGTGGGGATTGTGAGGCCCATGAAATTACCCCCAACATGGCTTCCCGAGGCTCTTCCAGACACCCCCAGACTACCCATGTCTATGGCCACAGCACAGATGCTCTTCAGTCACAGCACTATTCCAGGGTGCCCAGTGAGGCCACACACAGACACAGACACAGACACAGACACAGACACACACACACACACACACACACACACACACACACACACACCCATCATTTTCAGAACTAACAAGACAGGTGAGCCCAGTGAGGCCACACACACACACATACACACACACACACACACACATACACACACACACACATCATTTTCAGAACTAACAAGACAAGTGAGCAGGTGCCCTACTATGCCAGACCACAGCCCCAGCCATAGACCCAACAACACACACAGATTCAGATGCAAACTCTGCTATTCCCAATTACAGACCCAACCACAGCCCTAACCATACACCGAAAAACAGAATTGACCGCACCCAACCATAGCCCCAACCACAGACAACCACAGCCTCAGGCACAGTCTGACATAGACAGACACAAAAGTCACCATAGTCCCAGACACATTCCTAAACACAGCCCTGACCACAGCCCTAATCATAATCTCGACTACAGCTCGACACTTAGTCCAGACCACAGATTCAGGTCCAGCTCCCTCTGGCAGCTGGTAACAATTACCTCCTGTGTGCAAATACCTCTGTGTTCTACAAAGATGAAAGACCTAAAAACTGAAGTTTAGTGTCTTCTATACCTTCACAACTCCCCAAGCTTGACATTTCAAGTTTTCAGGTGAAGTTAATTGTCTGACCACTACAGTGAGATTAACTGAGCTCAAGGTGAGTTCCAGGTGCCCTGCCACCAGCCCCAGGGGCAGGAATGAGTCAGGTGTGAAGCCTAACACAGGGATGTGAACCTGGGACTCAGCTCTGCCAGGTCTTTAAAGAGCTCAAATTCACATACACACCCCCCAGGAGAGCCCTAGGGGGACTCGGGCCTGCACTACCCAATACTACCACGAGGGGGCTCTGATCTCAAACAAGACAACTGGAAGCAGCCACCTAAATGAAAAGGAGATCGATCAGGCAGGACAGGGACTGGCCTAGTCACACAGCCACTACTGGACCTTAGACAACTTTTCTTAAGCCACTCACAAATCTGCCCAAACCACTTCCACATTTCACAGTTGTATACATCCCATTGAGGGGCTTCTAGGACACCGTGGAGGTCAACGGGTGGGAGAGGACTCCTCCCAATCGCCTCAATAGCCATGCAATATATTCCCTGCCCCAACCTAGCGTCTGGAGTTGGAAAGTGGGGGGCAGGTGATTCTGAGCTCTGTCAGTTCTAGCAAGCCCCGTGGTGCCCCCATTGCCTCCTAGTCCCCTCTGCAGGTATGCACCTGCACTGCCACCCTGCAGACACACACCCACTCCATCCCTGCCCACACTCACCTTCTGCCACAGCGACTCACGAGAGGCCAGTGACGAGCAGGCGGCCACGAACCAGCAGTTGCCCACCTGGCCCTGGTGAAGGTCGTGGGAGCTGATGCCATCCACAAAGAGCCGGGGGTCCTCGCAGATGTCCTAAGGGGCATAGAAAGTGCAAGCCACTTGGTTTCCCCAGATCTAGCCTCCCCGGGATCTACCTGGTGTGCAACCCCCGCTCCGTAACTCAGTCTTGAGTCAGAGACTTGACATTCAGGACTGAACTTTGGCAAGGGCTCAGTCCTTGGTTCTAGCTGAGTACCCCGGCCGAGCCCATCTGCAGAGGAGCCACAGTCCTTACTTAAGTGGGCACAAGGGAGAAAGAAACTTAAACATGTCCTAAGAGATGATAAGGGTGGATGAGGGGTGGGAGAGCCTCACTAGGCCCCATGACAATCCCCACCTCAGCCCTTTATGTGTCCCGTGGGCTAGGCAAGGGTTAGAGCTGGGCCTTGTAGGATTCTGCTTGGAGGTACAAATGCCCCCGGGAACTGAGAGCTGAGAGACAATCACTGCTTGCAGGGTAGATGGGGTGTCTGCAGGGCACTTATTGAGCCTTAAGATGTGGGCTGGGATGGAGCTCGGGCCTTTCAGTGTGAGTTCTGACAACCTCCCAGGTTCGAAGAATAAATGAAACTCTGTGATGTTTGCCACATGCCAGGCATGATTATGCTCATCCTTGCCTGGTGCCCAGTGTCCAGGGAGGAGACTCAGCCTGGCTGCCTGGCCACAATCTCAGGCTGTGTAAACTGCTTCAGCATCTGCTCAGAGATTGCGGCTCTCGAGCCACATGCAGCTCTTTACACTTTTTATTTATTTATTTTTGGTTTTTGGGCCACACCCGGCAGTGCTCAGGGGTTACTCCTGGCTGTCTGCTCAGAAATAGCTCCTGGCAGGCATGGGGGACCATATGGGACACCGGGATTCGAACCAACCACCTTTGGTCCATGATCGGCTGCTTGCAAGGCAAACGCGGCTGTGCTATCTCTCCGGGCCCTCTTTACACTTTTGTTTTTGTTTTGTTTTTTGGTCACACCCATTTGACGCTCAGGGGTTACCCCTGGCTATGTGCTCAGAAATCCACCTGGCTTGGGGGACCATATGGGACGCCGGGGGATCGAACCTCGGTCTGTCCTACGCTAGCGCTTGCAAGGCAGACACCTTACCTCTAGTGCCACCTTCCCGACCCCCTCTTTACACTTTTTAATGCGGCTCTTCTGTGTGCCAGGCGGCTGCTCCAGGAGTCAGGACTCTGCTCCTAGCCTCTGTCAATGCGCGCCCTGTGTGCAGCCCCGACTGCCGGCTCCACACAGCTCTGATCAGAACCAAGGCCAATGTTCACATTAGTGTTTGTGACTCTGCCAGCCATTGTCAGGATGTAATTTTCTCTACATTGTAAGGCAAATTTTACGGAATTTAACGTTATTGATAAATAATATCGTTCTACAGTTTTTGTTTTATTAGTTGTGTTATTTGTATTCTCCTGACCTATGTGGATACTTGCATGCAGAATATTCTCAATAAAAACTTATTGAAACTAAAAACAGTGTACCATCCTATGTATTTTTGGTTTTAAAAATGTGGCTCTCGGGGCGGGAGAGATAGCACAGCGGTAAGACGGCTGTTGCCTTACATGCGGAAGGTCGCTGGTTCAAATCCCGGCATCCCATATGGTTCCCCGAGCCTGCCGGGGGGTGATTTCTGAGCGTAGAGCCAGGAATAACCCCTGAGCATTGCTGGGTTTGACCCAAAAACCAAAAAAAAAAAAAATGTGGCTCTCAAAATAAATCTCAATCTTGGTTTTGGCGAGATTTGACTCAGTTGAAAAAAGAGGTTGCCCACCGCTGCCTTGGTCAATGCTTCCTGACGTCCTACTGCAAGCAACCAGCAGATGACAGCAAAGTCTAGAAGATGAACTCTTGCCTGGCTTACCAGGAACAGGGCGGAGCAACTTTGTATTTTTTTCCTTTGAGGTACCAGAACCAAGGATCACCAGCTACCCAAATGCCAAAAACAAAACAAACAAAATAAAACAAAACAACAACAAAATCACCTATGCTTCTGAAATCTCTTGATTTCGATTCCACATGTACTACAAGTGAGTTATCCTATGTGTGCCACTCATGGCAGAAGCCCTTGGCAGTACAAGTTTGCACCAGCAGCCTAAGCTCTCTGAGCCTCTGTCTACTCCCTGCAAGAAGCAGCCAGGGCATTATCCCAGTGGCAGGGCGAGGGTGTGGATGGGAATGGGGGGGGGGTACAGGATGTTAGTGTTCACTGGTATTTGGGGCTCCTCCTGCTGCCTCTATCAGGGGAGCCAGACAGAGGCGGTAATCCTAGGGGCATGCATAGCTCCTGGTGGGATGGCCAGGATGGCCAGCAGGAGGAGCTGCAAACTTCCCCTTCCAAGTGGACTCCAGCCAGAGGACTCCGTAGACTCTCAGCAGATTGAGCCTCAGGGTGCAGCAGAGAGAGAAGGCAGGCCTCTGCTTCTAATCTCATCTTCCAGGCAGAAAGGGACAGTGGGGCCAGGGAGGGGACTGGTGATTCAGCATTTGTGGCCCAGTGGGGAGTGAAGAGTTGTTGCCCAAGAACACTGGGACATCCCACCCCTAGAATCAGCCCCCAGGGACCCCTCCAAGCAGAGGCCTATGAGAGGGAGACCCCCACCCTTCATCTAGTCCAGCAGCACCCTGACTAGCTCTGAGTGAACAGGGGCAGAGGTTGACCCACACCCCACTATTGGAGAGAGGGGCCACCCTGAGGTCAGAGGTGCCTGGGGTCTGATGTGGGCACCTACCAGACAGATCCCAGTGGGCATGACTAGTCAGAGCAGGCATAAAGGAGCAGGTTCCATGTATGAGGAAGTCTCTGCACAGGGATGTCAGCTTCTCCTGGCCCAGATCAATAACGCACCACAGCCCCCCTGAAATCTACCCTCTAAGCAGATAAACAAAGCACCCCTGCATTGTACCCCTCCAGGGATCTCACTCACTCGCTATGAGACACTCTACAGTGATGAAACCCATCCTTGTCCCCAGCAATGATGCCTGTCCCTCCACTTTTCCTTGGTGAGGTTTAGCACACGAGATTGGCAAGTTTCTGGTTCCCTTCAGGAAGCGCTGGGCCTAGGACTCTCCGGGAGAGCCCAGCTGTGATAGCAAGAGCCCAGAGAGCAAACTGAGGAGACAGTCTGGAGGCAGTGACACCAGAAGGAGGAATAGGGGGCAGCTGGTGAGCAGGGAGGCTCCAGAGGTGGGGCAGGGGCCCACTGTTGTGTAGAGAGTAAAGCTGGACAAGTTCCCCTGGGGCTGTGCAGACTGGGTCCCGAGGAGCAAAGTGCGACAGGATGGGTGTAGGGGCTGGTCCACAGGCCCCTGCTGAGAGCCCTGGGCCATGCAGGAGGTGACCAGGAAGTGACATGCCTCTGGGGACAGAACTTTCTCCCTGGGGCACCGCCTCCAGTCACCTCTCATCTGCTGGCTGTCCAGCCTGCTAGTCCAGTTCTGCTGGTACTACAGAAAAAGTTCCAGCTCTCAGCACCTCTTCCTCCTCACCCTTCTCCCCTTCTTCTCCTCCTCCTCTTTCCCCGTTCCTCTCCCCCACTTCTTCCATCAAGGGACCTACAGACTCATCCCAAGAAATAGAGATGGAGAAAGATAGTGACAGAGAGAAGGAAAGAAAGACAGAGATGAAGAGAGACAAAGGGCCCAGAGAGATAGCACAGCGGCGTTTGCCTTGCAAGCAGCCAATCCAGGACCAAAGGTGGTTGGTTCGAATCCCGGTGTCCCATATGGTCCCCCCGTGCCTGCCAGGAGCTATTTCTGAGCAGACAGCCAGGAGGAACCCCTGAGCAGCACCGGGTGTGTCCCAAAAAAACCAAAAAAAAAAAAAAAAAAAAAAAAAAAAGAGAGAGAGAGAGAGACAGGGAGATACAGAGGAACAGAGATAGTGGAAAAGAATGAAGTCTCAGGGGCCGGAGGGATAGTACAGCAGGTAAGGTACTTGCTCTGCCTGCAATGACCCAGGTTTGATCCCCAGAACCCCATATGGTCCCTGTGTATCATCAGGAGTGACCTCTAAGTGCAGAGCTAGGAGTAAGCCCTGCCTGAGCATTGCTGGGTATGTCCCAAAACAAAACAGAGCCTGGGTAAGGGGCCTGTGGGTACCTGGGGGGGGGGGGGGGGATGAGGGGCAGGCCCCTGAAGTGTTCAGAAGAGGGACTGTAACACGGCCTGGGCCTGCACTGGCAGGGGCAAGTGTGGTGTTACCCCATGTCTGACATGCTGGCACCTCCTCTTTTCACCCTCAGACGCTGTTCTGAAAAGTCCCTTCTCCCCTTTTATAGATGGACCCACTAAGGCCCAAGGGGCACTGACTGCCTTAAACTCACTCATCCCAGAAGCTGGATGAAGTCCATGGACTCAGGACCATTTGGGGAGAGGGGGGAGGTAGCTGGCTGAGGGAGGCCCTCAAAAACATGGCACTGAATACACCAGCTCCATCGCATGGCCAAGGGCACAGCAAGAAAGAAAGAGCAGGTCCTGACTTTTTTTTTTTTTTTTAGTTTTTGGGTCACACCCAGCAGCGCTCAGGGCCACTACCGGCTCTACGCTCAGAAATCGCTCCTGGCAGGCACAGGGGACCATATGGGATGCAGGAATTCGAACCACCATCCTTTAGCATGAAAGGCAAACGCCTTACCTCCATGCTATCTCTCCAGCCATAGATCCTGACTTCTTTTTTTTTTTTTTTTTTTTGGTTTTTGAGTCACACCCGGCGGTGCTCAGGGGTTACTCCTGGCTGTCTGCTCAGAAATAGCTCCTGGCAGGCACGGGGGACCATATGGGACACCGGGATTCGAACCAACCACCTTTGGTCCTGGATCGGCTGCTTGCAAGGCAAACGCCGCTGTGCTATCTCTCCCGGGCCCAGATCCTGACTTCTTACTGTGGGTGCAGTTACCACTCACCCTCCAGCCCCTCAGGCATGGTTGCCAGAACCCATCCTAGCACCCTAGTGCTGCCTCCCCTCTCATCACCAGAGATGCCTGGCTTTGCACGACCCCCAGGCCTGAAGCTGACACCCACAGCTGACTGATCTGCCAGGACCATGAGGAGAAGGCAGGACTCCTGAGGCAGCTAAGAATGCCCAGAGAGGGCAAGCGGGACTTTGCCAGCATCGCAGAGCAGGACACTGGCCTTGCTTTATACCACTCCCTCCTTCCCCAGCCAGGCCTCCTGGTGTGCCCCTTAGACAGAACCAGATGGTCAGTGGGAAGAAAGGAATAGGACGGGGCAGGGAAAGAGCAGAGAGCTAGAATGTCCTCACAAGGACTCACAACAGCCTGTGCTACCTCCCCAACCATGAAGAACTAGCCTAGTCCTACCCTCCACTCAATGGGTCTCTCCCCTGTTTCTCCACCTCTCAAGGGCCTGGATCCAGACACCGTGTGTGATGCTTGGAGTTAGGAAGAGATCACAGCTTAGAGGAGGTATTGAAAGGGACAAGAAGGTTTTTGCTTTTCATAAATACATATAGTTTGAAGTTTCCCTAAGCTTACAAGGTGTCCTGTTTCGTGACCTTCAGAGCCACAGGCTAGCATTGGCTGAAGGGAGATAAGAATCTGTCTCTACTCAAGGAGAGCAGTATACGCCCAATTTGCTCATGCTTTCTGTTATCTTTGCTTGCAAAACTTTTAGTAAGGTGGAGTAAGGTGGCCACCCCCACCTCCAGCCTTTAAGGTAATTGTCTCTGTGTAACTTTTAGTGGTGGTCTGTTAGGCTTTAACGATTGTTTCTTTGTTTGCTAAATATCTCTTTTCTTTTAACTGAGTTGTGCTGTATTCCCTAAAAATTACTTAGATTACAAATGGAACACTACTTCTGTGACTTGCTGTCCCTTTGGAAAAGTGCTCTATAAAGAAACACTGCTTCAGTAATGGTTTGGGGTCTTTGCTCTGGGGTTCATCCCTGAGCACTGACCCTGGTGTCACCCTGGCACCAGAAAAAATAAATCACCCTTTTGCAAATTTGCATGGCTTCTGACCTCCTTGAAACACTCGAGATGCCGCTCCAGTGAGGGGACTGATCCCCATACCCAACAGTAATGAGAAATTTCGAAGACTAAACATTCTACATGTGGGAGGCCCAGGGGTTTAATCCCTGATGGCACATGGTTTCTGGGGGCACCACCAGGAGTGACCCCCCCCCCAAGCACAGAGCTGGGAGTAAGTTCAAGAAACCACCAGGTGTCACTACAAAAGTAAAACTAAATCATATATTTTTCCTCTAAGTGTGTATGGAGTAGGGAGAACTCTGCATAAAAACTCCTGTCAAGGCCGGAGAGATAGCATGGAGGTAAAGCGTTTGCCTTGCATGCAGAAGGAAGGGTGGTTCAAATCCCAGCATCCCATATGGTCCCCTTGAGCCTGCCAGGGGTGATTTCTGAGCGTATAGCCAGGAGTAACCCCTGAGCTCTGCCAGGTGTGACCAAAAAACCAAAAAAAGAAAAAAACAAAAACAAAAAAAAAGAAAAAGAAAAAAACAGGGCCGGTGCGGTGGCGCTAGAGGTAAGGTGTCTGCCTTGCCAGCGCTTGCCTAGGACAGACCCTGGTTCCATCCCCCCCGCGTCCCATATGGTCCCCCAACCCAGGAGCGACTTCTGAGCGCATAGTCAGAGTAACCCCCTTAGCGTCATCGGGTGTGGCCCAACAAAACAAAACAAAAAAAAAAAAAAAAGAAAAGAAAAAAAAAAAATAAAAGCTCCTGTCATGGAGACTCGGGTGTTAGCGGAGTGCGATGGAGACAACAGGATATTGACCCCAGCAGGGGGTTGAGGCTCCAGCACTGGTCAGAGAAGTAAACTCAATAAACATACTCAGTGGCTCATCCCAGTCTGTAGGGGCGGGGCGGTGAGGGTCAGTCTCCCCCTCCCTCTGCCTCCCTCACTTCCCCGAGGCGCCATCACTGTCTACAGTCCTCATCACTATTGATTAGTCATAACAAGTCCTTTTCATTTATGGCAAATGGCTCCTCAGAGGAACCCCTCCTGGAGAGCAGGGCCCTGAAAGAGGTGCTCTGGGACTGAGGTGTACTGTCAGGTCTGGCCAGAAACACCCACTCAGCTCAGCCCCTCGGCTTTCTCCAAGCTTGAGGCCCAGGAGGACTGCACTCCCCCCCACACACACACACTGCCCACTCCCACCCCCACAGACAGCCCAGACACTGACCTTCGGCTCGCCGCTTGCCATCTGACCGTGGGCCCTGGGGAGCCCTTATAGTACAAGGAGTCGTCTGTGGCTGGGAAGGTGGGGTCCTCGAAGAGCACCTTCTTGCGCAGACAGGCCCGCTTCAGGGCTGAGTAGTTCTGGTCCTCACTGGACGTCACGCAGGAGAACATGCTGGCTCAGCCCAGCAGGAGGTGCTGGGGGGTGCGAACAGCTCAAGGGGGCCTGGAGGGACAGAAGACAGGAGAACATCACTGACCAGTGACACGGATATCACTGGCATGTGGTGTCCTGAGTTCACGCTTGACAGCAGCCTGGCATGGGCAAGACAGCAACAATCTGGGGCCAGAGAGATAGTGGGTAGGGCATCTGCCTTACAGGCGGCTGACCTGGGTTTAATCCCCAGCAACCCATTTTGTACTCTAAGACTGCTGGGAGTAATCCCTGTGCAGGAGTCAGCTCTGTGACCTGCCAAGTGTGACTACCACCAACAATATACAGCAGCAATTTAAATTTGTTTGGGGGCCACACCCAGCAGTATTCAAGGCTGACTCCTGGCTCTGCTCAGAAATTACTCCTGGTGGTGCTCAGAGGACCAAATAAGATGCTGGAGGAGAGTTTAGCCATTAACCAGTTGCAAGGCAAATGCACTACCTGCTGTGCAATCATTCTGGCCCCCAGAGCAGAAATTTCATCTTTTCCATTTAAGTATCCCTATTCGCCATTCCTGACACCATAAATCCTCATTCTCCAGGCACTGCCAGAGAACACTCCCAAGTACCAACCTGAGAACAACTCTGAGCACTGGTGGTGTAATAGTGACCAAGTGGTGGGTGACTCAGATCTAACCAAAACCAAAACCAAAAACCAAAATAAAAGTAGAAGGGAGAGAAGAATCTCTTCTTAAAGATAGACTTAAGTTTCAAAAATCCATCTTGCCTGCAGGATCATAAGCAGGTGCTTTCTTATGTGTTTTCCTGTTTCAGTGGACTCATGGGTAGACAGTGGGGGGCTTGTTTGGGGGGGAGGCAACTAGAGTTGATGGGCAAGGGAATTAATGAATTTTCCCTGGCTGGCCATCTTCCAGGTGACTGCAAGGGGAGATTTCAGATAAACATTTCTTCCTTCTTATCCTTTTTTTTTTTTTTTTTTTTTGTGGTTTTTGGGTCACACCCGGCAGTGCTCAGGGGTTACTCCTGGCTCCATGCTCAGAAATTGCTCCTGGCAGGCACGGGGGACCATAGGGACGCTGGGATTCGAACCGATGACCTCTTGCATGAAAGGCAAACGCCTTACCTCCATGCTATCTCTCCAGCCCCCTTTTATCCTTATGTTTTCTGCTTTAGGAGGACTTGGTTTGTTTGCCCTGGTTGTTGACCACATACAGCAGTAGTGTGTGTGTGTGTGTGTGTGTGTGTGTGTGTGTGTTAGGAGGACTTGGTTTGTTTGCCCTGGTTGTTGACCACATACAGCAGTGTGTGTGTGTGTGTGTGTGTGTGTGTGTGTGTGTGTGTGTGTGTGCTTTGCAGAAGGGACCACGCCTGGTGCTCTGGGTTTTCTCCTAGTTGGTAGGGCTTGGGGGACCCAAACTTGGGGTTGGCTTCTTGCAAAGGTAAATAAACCTGTTGTGCTATGCCCTGGCCTTACCAATGTGTTAGACAGGAAGACAGTGAATGAACTGTGTGAGCTCAGGAGGGTGCAATAGAGGAGGAGGACAGTGAACAATTTTAATAGATGGCCCACTTTGCTCCAGGCAAGGCTGTGAGCAAGGCCGGAGGCAGGCACAGTCCTAAGTTAATGGTCAGGCTAGTTAAACTGCTGAGCAAGCTCCACTCATGAATCTGATCCCTTTTAAGTATTTTTAACATATCAAAATCACACCCCCCACTGCAACATTATAGGGTTGCCATGGCATCTCATGGGAGTAGCTAAATATGGTCAGGGACTTTGGACCCCAGATATTCCCACACAGAAGGAGAGAAGGCAGGAAATGTGAAAACAAACGATAGACTGAGGGTGAAGACATGCTGGTAGGTTGGGGAGCAATAAGATAGGTGGGTAGGGTGCTTGCCTTGCATGAAGCTGAAACAAGTTCAATTCCTGGCATCCCACATGGTCCCCAACGCTGCCAGAAGTGATTCTAGAGTGCAGAGCCAGGAGTAACCCCTGAACATTTCTAGGTATGGCCCTATCCAAAATAAACAAACAGGAGCCGGAGTGATAGCTCAATGGTAGAGCATTTGCCTTGCATGCAGCCGACCCAGGATGGACCTGTGTTCTATCCATGGCATCCCACATCCCATATGGTCCCCTGAGTCTGCCAGGAGCAATTTCTGAGTGCAGAGTCAGGAGTAACCCTTGAGCACAGCTGGGTGTGGTCCCAAAACGAAAAAAAATAAACAAAAACAAACAAACAAAAAAGAGAAACAAGTGCTGGACTTCTCCCTTGGATACCCCATTCCCTAATGCTGTGAAAGTGTCTCTGCTACTCTCTTCCTCTAAATCAGCACAGGCACACCAGTAAAGTCCCTGCCTTCCCTTCCTTCTTAAGTAAAGGTCTCCCTGAAAGGTCTGTCTGATGCTTTCCGTGAAAGCCTTCTCTGGGAGGCACAAGCAAGGATCAAGGTGTGGACTACACGTATCCCAAGCTCTCAATTCTGGCTCTGCCAGTGGACGCACCAATGTTACAATAGTACCAGAAGCTACTCCCAGCTTGGTGCTCAATCCTAGCAGGGCTCAGATGACTATGTGATGCCAGGAATGGAACCCTGGGCTCCTGCTTGCAGAGCCTGTGTGCCAGTCCATGGCATCAACTTTCCAGTCCAGCTTTCTGGTTTTCAATATGAGATTCAGCTCTTACTATCTTTGGTCTGGCTTCAGGGGCACATAAATTTGAAGAACATTCTCTCTCCTTCCCTGCAGATTGGAAGGGAGGGAAAGGTCAGGAACCAGGGCTCAGGTGGGGGAAGGCCTGGCCATTAGTCACAACCAGATGGGAATAGGATGGGGGTGGGCAGGCAGCAGTGCAAAAAACAGGTTTTTACTAAGCTGAGGTCAATTTTCTCTGAACTTTTCTTCTCCAAGAGAAAAAAGTTAGGACAGATCTAGGTTCGATTCCCGGCATCCCAAATAGTCCCCACAACCTGCCAGGAGTGATTTTTGAGCGTAGAGTCATGAGTAACTCCTGAGCCCTGTCGGATGTGCCCCCCCCCCAAAAAAAAAAACAAGAGAAAAAAGCTGGGGGTCCCTCCCTAGTGAAAAGGATGATTTCTAACCAGTCCTAGCTTCCTTTAATAAAGAGTTAAGCTGAACAGGTTTGAAAAAGACTTCTTGGGGCCGGAGGTAAGGCGTTGGAGGTAAGGAGGTAAGGCATTTGCCTTTCATGCAGGAGGTCATCAATTCGAATCCCGGCATCCCATATGATCCCCTGTGCCTGCCAGGAGCAATTTCTGAGCCTGGAGCCAGGAATAACCCCTGAGCACTGCCAGGTGTGACCCAAAAACCACACACACACAAAAAAAAGAAAAAGACTTCTTGGGCCCGGAGAGATAGCACAGCGGTGTTTGCCTTGCAAGCAGCCGATCCAGGACCTAAGGTGGTTGGTTCGAATCCCGGTGTCCCATATGGTCTCCCGTGCCTGCCAGGAGCTATTTCTGAGCAGACAGCCAGGAGTAACCCAAGACTTCTTGGATCCAGAGCAATAGTATATCAGTAGGGCATTTGTCTTGTATGAGGTGACCTGGGACGGATGAGGTTTGATCCCTGACATCCTATATGGTTCCCCGAGCCTGCCAGGCTAATTGTTCGACCATTGAACTTGCTACACCTCAGCTCCAAAACCATTTACTGTATGAATTCTGCTGAAAATGATATAAAATGAGGGTATCAGTAGGGAAGCAGCTGAACTCACTCAGAGAGACTCCTGCTGGCAGCGCTAGGAGAATATATATGTGGGGGCTGGAGAGATAGCATGGAGGTAAGGCGTTTGCCTTTCATGCAGGAGGTCATTGGTTCGAATCCTGGCGTCCATATGGTCCCCTGTGCCTGCCAAGAGCAATTTCTGAGCCTGGAGCCAGGAATAACCCCTGACCACTGCCGGGTGTGACCCAAAAACCACACACACAAAATATATATATATATGTATGTATGTTTATATATATATATATATATATATATATATATATATATATATATATAGCACAAGATAGTATAGATAGTATGGCAATAATTCCCAAAACAATAGGGACAAGTGTCAAAAGGACCAGTCCATAATAGGAAGCTTGTCACAAAGAGGGTAGGTGCAGTTAGGTCAGAGAAGAGACCACTATGACAATGATAGTTTGGACAAGAACTGGGTGCTGAAAGGGGATAAAGTGATATGCACAATACCCCTTCAATAACACTATTGCAAACCACAGGGAGGAGGAGGAGGAGGAAGGAGGAGGAGGAGGAGGAAGGGAGAAGAAGAAAGCCTGCCTTAGATGCAGGCAGGGGAGGACAGGGGGAGGGGAGAGAATGGGGACATTGATGGTAGAAAATGTGCCCTGGAGAAGGAATAAGTGTTAGATACTGTACGATTAAAACTCAATCATTCATGAACAACTCTGTCACTGTAAAAAAAAAAAAAGAAAAGAAAAAAGAAAAAGAATTGGTGCAGAGAGAGAGATTGGGCAGGGGGCAGGGGTGCCAGTAATGTGGATTGGAAGAAACCATCTCCAAGCCACACCAGACCAAAGGCACAAAGGCCTTTGAAATACAAAACCTTCAGAGGAGATCAGAAAATCTTAAGATGCAGAATTCCAGGCTCAGAACATTGGCAGAAAATCCTGGGAAGAGAAACTCAAAAATCAGGAGGCTAAGCACTCTGGAGAGAGTACTTGCTTGCATGTGGCTGACCTGAATTTGATCCCTAACAAAACACATGGCTCCCTGAGCCATCTGGAGTGATCCCTGAGTGCAGAACTGGAAGTAAACACTGAGCCACTGGGTGTGGCCCGAAAACCAAAATGGGGGAGGAAAAACAATTAAACACTAACTTCACAGAGGCAAAGACAAATATTTCCCCATTCTGGGGGTCACTTGCTTCTTTGCCATAGACATCATTTTTCTTTTTTTTAAATCATTGTCTTTCCCCATCCTGGGGTTCTTCCCAACTCTCTTGGGATGTCTATTCAGTTCTCTGCTCTAGAAAAGGCCTCTTTCTCTTCCCTATTTCATTATTCATTTGTCTCCTTCCTGGAATTCTTTACTGTGAGTGCAGGCAGAGAGAGCAGAGAAAACCTGGGCAGAGGCCAGAACTGACTTTTCTTTTTCCTGCAAAAAGCAAATTCCTCGTTCAAATCTGATGCCCAGGCTCCCCTTCAGTGGGACTTAGGCACAGCCTGACGACTGCCTGATGGAAATGGTGAGACACAGGTGTCCACACCATAAAGGACTGCCATTGTCCTGACTCCTTTGGGCACTTTCTGGGCAAATCGAGTGGGCACAGAGGGCAGCAGATGCCTAGTGAGGCTTCCCCCTTCTTTCCCCATTTCACAGAATCTCCTGCAAAGCCCTTCAGTGCTCACACCTAAAACACAGGCAGTGCCTGGTGAAGAGGATCTTACAAATGGTGCTGGTGAACTTCTTTTACGGTTGCCCCATTTATTTGAGAGAGAGAGAGAGAGAGAGAGAGAGAGAGAGAGAGAGAGAGAGAGAGAGAGAGAGAGAGAGAGAGAGAGAGAGAGAGAGAGCTGAGTTTAGAGACAGAAGACTGAGTTTAAGACTTGGGAACAGGGCTGGGCTACAAAACATGTGCCTTTCATGCATGAGACTTGCACTCAATCCTCCACACCACAAAAATCAAAACATTTTCCAAAAAAGGCCAAAAGGCCAAAGAGACAAAGGCCTGGGGCACAGACTTTGCAGGCAGGAGGCCCAGCTCAATTTTCTGCACCATAAGATCACCCTAGCACCACTAGAAGTAGCTCTGGGCACCATGTTGTGTGGCCTCATAAACCAAAACTATACAAAGTGCTCAGTGAGGGGAAATGACTTGCTGTTCCTCGGCAGAGTCTGGACTCTAAACCACTTATTTCTACTGACTCTGAGGCCTCCACCCCCACCCCCGACTGCCCCCCGTCTCTACTCAGGGCGGGGTGGGTTTACCCACACTGGACTGAGTTGGCTTACAGGAATGGAATGATAAGGAGCTTGGACAGGGAGGGGCACTGCATGGAAGGAGATGAGAAAAAGCAGTGAGTGGGGCACAGAGAGGAACAGCCAGGGGGAGTTGGAGGGAAGTCCCTGGTCACTGCTTGCCTGCTGGAAGGCTGAGGACTGGGCCCTCCATTGCTCTGGACCCACAGCCATTCCATCTTCTGCCTCAGACCCATCTTAGCTCCTCCCCTATGCTGGGTGACTTAAGGCCAGTCACCAACCTCTCTGACAGTCTTTTGATTATGAAGGCCCAAATCCTGTTCCCTTAGCCTAAGAGGTAAAGAAGGGAAAGCAGGGAGGTGTCTTGGGCATACAGCCACCCTCAGAATCATTAGCGTCCCAGCAGGAGCAGCTCAGGAAGCAATTTAAGATGAAGAATTAAATCTAAGTAGCGGAAAGCTCTAGTGCAAAAATCAGCAAGAGCGGGGCCCGGAGAGATAGCACAGCGGCATTTGCCTTGCAAGCAGCCGATCCAGGACCAAAGGTGGTTGGTTCAAATCCCGGTGTCCCATATGGTCCCCCGTGCCTGCCAGGAGCTATTTCTGAGCAAACAGCCAGGAGTAACCCCTGAGCACCGCCGGGTGTGACCCAAAAACCAAAAAAAAAAAAAAAAAAAAAAAAAATCAGCAAGAGCAATTCCAGGGTTCAGAGCCCAGAGGCCCAGGAAGGGGGGTGAGAGTGGCTGAAGTCGAAGGCAGGCTGGAGGAGGAAGAGATGCTGGCTGCCTTCCAGGGGAGCCTCTGGGCTGTGGGAAGTGGGGAGCCAGGCTGGCTCCCAATCAGTCATTTCTATTTTCCTGGGTCTCGCTGGCCCTGACCCACTACTGCTAGGCTCCTCAGGCCTTAACCCCACTGCAGGCGCCATCTGCCCCAACTCACCTCCCATGGTCTCAGGCCAACAGCATCCTGGAACAACAAGGCCTTGAGTTCTACTCTCCCTCAGGTGGCACCACTAACAGCAAAGCAGAAGTGAGACAGGGCCCCTTCCTGCCAAGGCCTGGTCCTTTCTGTTATGCCCAACAATGCGCTCCCTGTACCCCAAACTCCTGATGGCCTGGGGCCCCAAGTGGCTTCATGGCACCCCATGCACATAACCATCTCACTCCATGTCTAGCTCTTTCTTGAACTTCCCCAAAAACCATGCACCAGAGACATCTCAGCTCACCTTTGCTGTTGTCTAACATGAAAAAACAAGAAAGTCTCAGTTTCCCTTTGCCAGCTACTGTGAGTAGTCCCTATTTTACATTATTTTGGTGGGGAAGGGGGAATCTGGTGGGGGAAAGGGTAACCTAGGGATGCTCAGGGGCTACTCCTGGATATGCACTCAGGAATCACTCCCGGTGTGCTCACAGGACCCTAAGGGATGCCAAGTATGGAACCTAGGTCAGCTTCATGCAAGGCAAATGTCCTACCCTCTGAACTATGGCTCCAGCCTACATTTTATTTTGTATTTGTTTGGTTTTGAACAAACACACCTAGCAGTGCTCAGGGATCACTCCTAGTGGACTCAGAGGACAGTATGGGGTGACAAGGATCTTCATCCTACTTTTTTTTTTTTTGGTTTTTAGGCCACACCTGGTGACACTCAGGGGTCACTCCTGGCTATATGCTCAGAAATCGCCCCTAGCTTGGGGGACCATAGGGGACGCCTGAGGATCGAACTGCGGTCCGTCCTAGGCTAGCGCGCACAAGACCTATGCCTTACACCCTGTGCCATCATTCTGGCCCCTCATCCTACATCTTAAACATTCCTGCAAATGCCTATGCTGAGGTCTTTCTAAAAAATGGGAACTTAATTAAAAAGAAAAATTCTACCAAAGGCCTTCGGTTTACAGGAGACTAAGAGATTAGGAGGAATTGTCAAAGAGATAACCTAAAAGGCCCTAATCAAGCCAGACCACTATAATCAAACAGGATCCTCCAAAATGGCCACAAGATAAGTAACACAAAGGCCCAATTTTTATATTTAAACACACACACACACACACACACACACACACACACACACACACACACACACTACTTATCAAAATACTTATCAGTCCTATACATTTCTCCCCAGATGGGAAGTTTATTTTTTTTTTCACATTCTAATAAATCTTTCTATTTCCAGTTTTAAGTCTGATTATTCTTAAATATAATTAGTCTTGAAAATATTAAAGAACCTGAGATACATGGAGAAACTCAGAATCCACCTGTATCAAGAGAGTGCAGGAAGTTCTCCTTCCCAGATGGAAAACAGTCTCCAGGTGGGGCTCCCTGAGGCTGGGGGAACTCCCAAGGGCCAGGACCCTTCCCTCTGACAGAGGATACCTGTTTTCCCTTGTCAGCTGCTGAGTGGGTCCATTTCAGTTGTCACAATCCAGTATTCTAACATTCCCACAATTTCTCGGATTCATTAAGAATCGGTCTTTCTGGGCCCAGAGGGATAGCAGAGTGGCGTTTGCCTTGCAAGCAGCCGATCCAGGACCAAAGGTGGTTGGTTCGAATTCCGGTGTCCCATATGGTCCCCCATGCCTGCCAGGAGCTATTTCTGAGCAGACCACCAGGAGTAACCCCTGAGCACTGCCGGGTGTGGCCCAAAAACCAAAAAAAAAAAAAAAAAAAGAATCGGTCTTTCTGGGGCCGGAGAGATGGCAAAGCAGCCGGGCATTTGCCTTGCGTGTAGAAGGACGGTGGTTCAAATTCCGACATCCCATATGGTCCCCCGAGCCTGCTAGGAGCAATTTCTGAGCATAGAGCCAGGAGTAACCTCTGAGCGCTGCCGGGTGTTACCCAAAAATCAAAAACAAAAAAAAAAAAAAAAAAAAGAAAGAATCGGTCTATCTCTTTCTGTCTCTCTCAGCCTCTCTCTGTCTCTCTGTTTCTGTCTCTCTCTTTTCACACCCCCATGGCATCCCATAGAGTCCCATAAGCACCCACCAGGAGTGATTCCTGAATGCAGATCCAGGATCTTGAGCATCACTAGGTATGGCCCAATTTCCCCTCTCCCTCACCAAAATAATGTCCTGTTGAATAGGGACTACTCAGAGCAGTTGGCAAGGAGAAACTGAGGTTCTCTTGTTCTTGAGAGAGAGAGAGAGAGAGAGAGAGAGAGAGAGAGAGAGAGAGAGAGAGAGAGAGAGAGAGAGGAAAAATGACTGCCATAGAGGCAGGTAGGGAGGAGGACAGAGGAGAGGGTAGGGGGAGAGAGTAGGAAGGAAACTGGGGGCATTGTGGCAAGAAATGTGCTTTGGTGAAGGGCTGGGTGATAGACATTATAGGATTAAAACTCAATCATGAACAACTTTGTAACTGTGTATCAGAAGATTCAATTAAAAATTATTTCTAAAAATGTCTCCCTATGGAGCCTGAGTGATTGTACAGAGGAGGGTAAGGCACTTGACTTGCACCTGGAAGACCAAGGTTTGAACGCCGACATCCCTGAATCTTCCAGGAGTGAATCCTGAGGCCAGAACCAGTAATAAGTCCTGATCATGGCCAGATGTGGCTCCAAAATCTAAATAAATAAGTAAACAAACAAACAAATAAATAAAAGCCATGCATAAAAGGGTCTATAGCATGTAAGCTACTTGCCTTGCATTAGGTAGACCCGTGTTCGATCCTCAATGCCTCCTATGGTTACCCAATGCTGCCCTGAATGATGCTTCAGTACAGAGCCAGGAATAAGTTTGAGCCCTGCCAGGTGCAGCCCCCAAAATCAAAAGAAAATAAAAAAATAAAAACCTTATACAAGAGCTGGTTGGTACCTTTTAGCCCTTTGCTATGTTCTTCAGGGAGTTTCTTTCTCCTTTGCTTTTCAATATAGCTTTCCAATTTGTTTTTAGCTGTGTCTAGAGTCATTATTTTTCTGCATTATCATTCTTTTATTTTTTCTCTTGCATTCTCATTCTTGAAAATGAAGAATCTGGGAATCAGCAACCACTGCAGAGACCTCACTTCTGCATCTCCATTATACCAGATCTCTCCTGCCTCCTGGTTCTAGAGGTGATGCCAGCCTGTGCCACACTCCTGCAGTCTGTGCCCTCTGTGCCCAGGAGAAAGTGCTACCAACAGCCAATGGGCACTTAGCTTTAGTTCCGAATGTCAGCCTAAGCTATGTGACCCTAGACTTGCCCTAGCACCTCTGATCTTTATGGTGCTTGTCTGGAAGGAAGAGAAAATGTACTAGGGATGTCAGACCTTCAACAGCATTAAACAAGACATCATGATACTAAACAGTATTGGGGGATGGGAATTGTATTCAGACGAAACATAGGGGTCCATGAAGTATCAAGCATGCTCTTGAGTTATCTCATTAGCCCTCTGAACAAGTTTTTTAATTCCTAAATATGCCATACCCCAAAGGACCTCAAGATGGGCCTTCTGAGTCCATGTCCAATGCTTTGGAACTCCTGATAGCAGTAGATAATAAGCATATCACCAGGGCCAAAGAGGAAATGAAGAGGGTAGGGCACTTGCCTTCTATATGGCTGACCTGGGTTTAATCTCCAGCATCCTGACTCTGCCAGAAATAAACCCTGAGCACCTCAGATGTGGTCCAAAACACAAATCAAAACAAAACAAAACAAAATGAAATTCCCCAAGGAACTACATGGTCTTGTCCCAGTGAGAGATGGGCAGGAAGGAGTTGTATCTTTTTGAGGCTCTCATAGGAGAATCCAGTAGGCAGGGAACTTGCCTCTCACACAGCTGACACAGGTTCAATCTCGGAGACACCATATGGTCCCCTGAGCCCAGTCAGGAGTAATACCTGGAGTGCAGAGTCAGGAATAAGCCCTGAGCACCACTGGGAATGGGTCAAACCTTCTTCCAATTCTCTGTTTTTTTGTTTTGTTTTGTTTGTTTGTTTGTTTTTGGGCCACACCCGGCGTTGCTCAGGGGTGACTCCTGGCTGTCTGCTCAGAAATAGCTCCTGGCAGGCACGGGGGACCATATGGGACACCGGGATTCGAACCAACCACCTTGGGTCCTGGATCGGCTGCTTGCAAGGCAAACACCACTGTGCTATCTCTCCAGGCCCCCTTCTTCCAATTCTAAATAAATAAAGTAGAGGAAACCATGATGCCTATCGCAAGGCCTACCCAAGGAGCTCTGTAGTCTGCACCTTGGGAGCAATGTGTGTCTGCTTCTAGGAGCCTGGGGCTGGGCCTAATGCTCCCTGGACCTGCAGGAACTGGTGGGCAGGCTGGGGTGATGGTGTGGATGTGGAGAGGAGTGATTATTCAAAGAAACAGAGATATGCTTCACTCACAGCTTTGCATGTGGAAGCTAAGATTCCAGCCCCAGACTGTGTGGTCCCCAAGGCTGTCAAAAGCAGTCCTGGATTTACCAGGAATGAAGTAGCCCCAAGCACAGCCAGGTGTGTCCCCAACCCCAAGACTCTTCCCTTGCATTTTCAGTGAGAACTTTTCTGTTTCCTCTGCAACCGTTCAGGGAAAGGAAGTGGCTAAGATGTGGTAGGAGGCCCACAGTATCCCATCAAACTCAGGGCACTGGAGTTCCAGCCTTAGATTATAGGGAGGAGAAATGGGAGTTCAGTAGCTGAAGGACAAAAGGGACAGGCAGGGATTTGAACCCCATTTAGAGGTCCCAGGGAACCAGGATAACCAATGAGTGTGAGCAGAGGGGATGGGAGAGGTAGGAATCTGAGGAAGGAGCTCAGTATCACTATGTGGTCAACAAGTGAATGAAAGGAACATAGGAAAGTCCCCTATCCCCTACCTCCCACCTTGGCACAGGTCAGGACTGAAGGTCAGCAGCTGCAATCACCCTCTGATTCCCCACAAAGAGGGGTCATCCCTGAGGCAGGTCACAGGGTGATAGACTAAGAGCCTCTGATGGACCCATTAGGGACAAGCAGAAAGCAGATCTGGGACATGGAGGGAGGAAGGAGGGGAAGAATGGAGGTAGGAAAGGAGGAAGGGAGGAGAAAGCAGAAGGGAGGAAGTAAGGAAGGGAGATAAAAGAGGGAAAGGGGAAGAAGGGAGATGGGGGAAGGGGAGGCAGGAGGAGAAAAGAAAAGAAAGGAGGGGAAGGGAGTCAGAGGGAAGGAGGCAGGAGAGGGGAAGGTGGTAAAGGGAGAGGCAAGAGGGCAGCAGAGCAGCTGGAAGGCAGACAGAAAAGGGCAAAGCAAGTCTTGCAAGGCTCTGAGAACTGCATGTGTGTGTGTGTGGGTGAGGCTAAGGGTCAGTTGGGGGTGGGCGGGAAAGGGCAGCTCAGGCTGATGGTTATTGGGCTGTTGCTCTGTTCGCTGGACTAATGTGTTTACTTCCCTTTCTCTGGGCCCACAGGCTCACATCTAATACTTACCTAACATCTGCCCTGCTACCTGGGTACCATGCTGGCCTAGACACCATGTCCATCCACCATGGCTTGAGGAATGGGGGTGAGAGGCCATGTGTAAAGGGAGAGCTGGATTGGGTGTGGGGTTCCATGTCCTGGGTCACCGCCAGGAAGGAGAGCTGGGCACAGTGAGTCACTCAAGCCAAAGCTGGCAGCAGTACTGGGAAATCCTGTCTTTCTCCTCTGCTCCTTCCCTCATTATCATTTCTGGTATTTATTTATTCGGGGGGTTTGAGGGCCACACCCAACAGTGTTCAGGGCTTACTCCTGGCTCTGCATTCAGGTATCTCCCTGGTAGGGTCCAGGGGATCATATGGGATCATATAATCAAACCTAGATCAGGGATCAAACCTAGATCAGCTGTATGCAAGCCACACACAATTGTACAGTGTCCCACAAGCTGTGTGATTGTCCTGCCCCCCTCATTATCATTTCTGTCTTCACCCAACTTTAGGGATTTTTTTTGGGGGGGGCCACACCCATCCTTATTCAGGGGTTACTCCTGGCTGTCTGCTCAGAAATAGCTCCTGGCAGGCATGGGGGACCATATGGGACACCGGGATTCAAACCAACCACCTTTGGTCCTGGAGCGGCTGCTTGCAAGGCAAATGCCGCTGTGCTATCTCTCCGGGCCCAACTTCAGGGATCTTTCCAGCAGGGAGTCTGACAAAAAGTATCTTAGAGGGGCTGGAAGGCAGGGGTGTGGCTTTCGCTGGCCCCCTACAATGAACTGGGAAGACCTTTTACTTTAGTGGGGTGTAGGCTGTGTAACCACGATTGAATTTTGGTCTCTGTGCATCACAGACTGACTTGAGTATCCACACAGGGGGTCATGAGGAGGGGTTGGGTAAGCTGGAGCACAGAGAGAAACTTTCATAAAGGAGGCAGTGAGGCATGGACAGGAAGCAAGGCTGGGACTTGACACACCCCAAGAGCTGGGCTGGTGTTCCCACCTTTACCACCTGCAGGGGCCACCTGAAGTCACTTTACTGCGGGACCATCATGCCTCAGGGCTCCAGGCCATCCACATCTTGCTGAGGAATGCGGGTATAGGTCCTGCTCATTCCCTTCCAGGAAATTGTGTCATAAGTGCCATTGGCTAGGGCCCCTGCAAGGTCCTCCACTGGGCAAGCACCCGCCCTCTTGAACCTGCTGGTTCTCTCCTCCAAATGGTTGTCAGTGGGCAAGTGGACACTTCACTCATTTGCAGTCTGCTGGGCTTGTCACCAAAACATGATGCTTCCTGCTACAAGCACTACCGGCCTAGAACATCCTAGGCTGGAAACCAAGGTGGGAAGTTACCCACTGCACAAAAGGAATACTGAGGCTCACCTACTCGTGCAAGCTCCTACCTGCCTCCGTCATAAACTGTACTGTCCTCAGTGCACAGAGGCAGCCTGGAACTGGGAGAGATAAGAAACACTTGCAGACAGAACAGTTCCACACCCACTTCTTGAGTGTCCCTGCTTTCAGCCAAACACACAGGACAGGAGAGAGATCAAGATCCTAGGCCCAAAAATCTGCTCTAGAAGGGCAGGGACCTTCCCTCAGACCACACAAGGTGTCTGCTTGGTGGAGATGGCTCACACAGAGGACCTTGATGGGTGGTCTCTGAGTTGTGAGAAGGAGATGGGCTTGAGGCCACACGTGATGGTACTCAGGGGCTTCTCCCAGCTCAGTGATTGAGGATTGCTCCTTGTGGTACTCGGGATCAGGCAGTGCTGGGAATTGAGCCCAGGCCTTCTGCATGCAAAACCTGACTGCAGCCTTTTTCGGACTCTGGGCTATGATTTAGAGATGGCACTGGAAAGTGCAGGGAAAAGGTGGCATTCTGGGAGGAGCAAACCATTTCAGGAAGAAGAGATGGGGGCCCAGGAAGAAGAAGGGGCAGCTAGAAAACAAGGGCCCAGAAAGCAAAGAGAGTGGGTGTGAGGAAGGAGGTAGTGACGCAGCAGAGGTCAGGCTGTACAATGAAAGAGCAGGGCAGGCGTGCAATGGCCTTGGCGAGGGGACAAATCCGAGTCATGAAGGGCTACCCATACTGGGAACAGAGAAGCCTCAGCAGCCCATGGTTGGGGGATGGGGGAATTGGGGCTCCTCCCTGGAGCCTCTAGAAAGCACAACCCTCTCCCTTGCCCAGGAGGTGAGGGTGCACAGATGATGTTTTGTGCCATATTATGTTGTGCCCATGCAGCTCTGAATGCCTTGCCTCCTTCCCATGCCAATCAAAATTTCCAACTGTCCTGCCACATGCCCCTCCTTGAAGAAAAGGCAGGGGTGAGGGCTCTATGTGCCATCATCATAGGCAGGAGGTGGAGCATCTGCTTTTCTGGCCCTTCAGACCCTGCTTGCTCCCATCACACATCTCAGTTCCAGCAGGACTAAGTTTCACATGGGCCCTGGTTTGTTCATCTGCAAAATGGGCTCCAGCTCTCGGTGTGTGGAGATCAGGTAGCCCTACAGGCCCTGGAAGGACTAAGAGGAACTATTTGGGCAGAGGTTGGAGGTGTGGGTGAGGGGAAGACCTCCAGAGGCAGGCCTCTACATTCCTTCCTCATTCCTGTCTTTTGCAATCCTACACAGGGCAGGAGTGGGAGCAGCGGGCCCAGGCTTTGCCCACCAGTCCTCCTAGTTTGGGGATTGGGAGTGAGGGAGAAGGACATGGGGAATGGGGAACAAACTGTGAGTAACTTCAAGGGGGGGGGGAGGCAGTGGCTGTGGGAAGCAAAAAGGGGTTCCTGAGAAGGGTACACTGGCAATGCCACAACAGTTGGCCCCTAGCATGCTGAACTACATGGTCCCAAAGAATTCCACACCCAAGACCCGAAACCAGGACTGTTACCTTCTAAGGTCAGGGTGCGGGCAGAGGCAAGTGTAGATTCTGAGATAGGGAGGTGATGGGGTCTCTTGGGTGGCTCTAATGGTCATCTCCCATGTCCAGATAAGAGGGAAGCAGGAAACTGGTTGCCACGAAAGGAAACGGCAGAGGCGGATGTGGAGAGGGTGGTGGTGCAGTCAGGCAGGGCGGCAGGAGACGGGCTGGTTCTTTCCTGGACCCTCCAGAAAGCATCAGCCAGCCTTGACTTTTGCCCATAAGAAAACAAGCTCGGCACCATGCCCGGGCTTGGGTACGGTGGCTGAAAGCACCTTGGTGTGTTCCCGGATCCCTGTAGCAGCAGCAAAAGACCCAGGTTCTGCAAAGTGGTAACGCCCCAGGACCTCCTACAGCTCCAGGAAGTGAGTGAACATGAAGGGCTTACTCACTGTACCGTGCCAGTGCTCAAGTCGTTCAAAGCCCAATCTGAGCCCTATACTAAAAACAAAACACCAGGCAGAAGTCATACAGAGGGCCCGGAGAGATAGCACAGCGGCATTTGCCTTGCAAGCAGCCGATCCAGGACCAAAGGTGGTTGGTTCGTATCCCGGTGTCCCATATGGTCCCCCGTGCCTGCCAGGAGCTATTTCTGAGCAGACAGCCAGGAGTAACCCCTGAGCATCGCTGGGTGTGGCCCAAAAACCAAAAACCAAAAAAAAAAAAGAAGTCATACAGAGACACACTGGGCCCAGAGCAGGCTGGCAGGCAGCAGGGTCTATCTTTGGTCCTCAGGGCTGCAAAGCTAGGGACATGTCATGGGCATCCCCTGATAGGGATGACCCCCTGGTTTTGACTGTGTGGGCTACTTCCCACAATGACCACCTGCCCCGTGGTGGGAGAAGACCACAGGCCAAACCCACAGTCAATTCACCCCACTCCCCAAGAAGATAGGGGTGTAGCCAGAGCAATAATAGAGTGGGTCAGGTGCTTCTCTTGCACATGACCAACCCAGATCTGATCCCCGGCATCTCTTATAGTCCCTTAGCCTCCCAGGAGTGATTCCTAACTGTAGAATCAGGAGTAATTCCTGTGTAACCCAAAAACCAACCAACCAAAACAAAACTGGGAGTATTTCATTTGAGAAGCATATCTCTAGAGAAGGAGGATGGGCAGCAGGAATACAGATCCTCACAGCAGCCGATGAGCCATGCCTCATGGGGGCTGCCTACAAATCCTAGAGAGACTCAGTCCATTTTAAGCGAGCAGCAAGAGGCAGGCCTGTGAAAACTGGGCCTTGAGCAGTCACAAAGCATCTCTATCCACATAGGGAAAGACTGGAAGTGGAGCTGGATGGCCAGGCCTGGGGGATCCCTGCCAGCTCAGGAGTATTTTGAACATCACGGCCATGGGGCAAATGAGATCTATTGAAGTACAGGAGATACACTTCAAGGAGTGGTTGAGGACATGGGGTACTGGGCAGCCCTGTTGTGCCAGTCTTTTGTGAAGACCATAGTGCTGCATGGTCACCTGCCTAATCACCCTCCTTCTAGAACCCCTGGGATCAGGTGGTACCCATCCCACTTCCCATAGAAGAAACAGTCTGATGGGGAAAGGTCGCCTATAGACTGGGGTCCAGTCTATCACTGGACAGTGATAGGCCCCATGGAGATGTACAGAGGGAGGCTTCTCTGTGTCCAACCCCGTGTCTGACCACAGCTCATGCACATCCCCGTGCCCTGTCAGGAGCATCCCAGTGCAGCCCCTCAGCACCTCTCTCATTCACACCTCTGGGTCCCCACAGCCACCCACTCACTCATTGCAGCCCCCAGAGCCCTTGTCAGGCCCAGATGGGATTATTAAAGTCCCTCCTTGCAGACTAGCAATGTTTTCAGGCCCTCAGACTCACGCCCATGTATCTGTAGTGGAATCGGCCCCCAGCTCAGGGCTGGCCTTGTGCCCTTCACATGGAGCAGAGCTTAGCTATTGGCCCACCCACCTACCATAGCAGACAGAAGAGAAGCTGAGGGTCATGACCCAGCCCAGACACCTATCTTCTGACACTTAGCTCTGGTCTGGTCCACCCTGCCATGCCCAGCCATCAGTAGAATGAAGAATCCAGTCATCCCCTCAACTCAACCTCAGCACTCACTGGGGGTGGATATTGTTGGTGGATGTGGGGGAGGAGGGGGAGCCTAAACTCTGGCAGCACAACATAATAGATCCTCCTAAAAGACCTCACACTCCTGAGGCCATCACCAAGCCCTCTCTTTCAGGAAGTCTGCCAGACTTCTCCCTAGAACCCTTGGATCAAATAAATGCCTTGGCCGCTTCTTTCTTAAGGCAAGGAGCAGATTCAGTCTTGCCAGCAAACAGATCCAGCACTGGGAGTCGGTCACTACCGCCACCACCACCACCCATAAACACAGACTCCCCAACTGTGGGGTGTAAGGCTGAACCCCTCACTCAAAATGCAGTCTGGAGAGAGCTTAGCTTACCTGTGAAGGATCCCTTTACCTCACCTCTGCTATGGGCCAGTTTCCCTAGATCCCCAGATCCCTCAACTCCAGGGGCTGAGACTGGACCCCCCCCCATCTCCTCCTGCCTTTCAGCCTGTACCCACAACACATCAAGGCTAGTGACAGCAGTGCCAAAAAGGCCCTATTCCACCTGGAGGGAAGGAAGGAACCTGGAAGAGTCCCTGCCGCCAGCCTCCAGGGATCAGGAGGAGGAACCGAACAGGAATGGCAGGACGGAGGGAGGGGTGGAAGGCGGGAGAGGAACAGGTTAGGAGGACGGGAAGAAGAGAAAGCAAGCCCAGAGCTTCACCCCCAACTGGAAAGCCAGTTTCGCAAGCCACCGTCAACGGGTAAGAAGAAGCGGGGGCTGGGAACGAAGCTGTCCCAGGCTGGGGAGGATGATCCAGTCATCTGCCTATCTCCAGACCCGCAGGCCAGGGTCCCCCATCTTTCCTGCAAGGCCAGAGGGATGTTGCACGCGCGGCAGGCGCACACACACACAAGCTACCCGCCGGTACCCACTCACCTGCACACGCGCTCACACACGCCTCCCTCTGCGCAGCGCCTCCTACCTGCAAGGCACGGGCGCGCGCGGCCTCTGAGCCTCGGCCCGCCGGCCCCGCGCAGCTGCCTCGGGCCCGGGCAGGACGGGGCTGGCCCTGGGGCGGGGGCTCGGGCGCGGACTCGCGGGCACACCCGCCCCGAGGCCTCCGCCCCTTCGGGGGCCGGGGCGTGGACTCCAGCAGGGGGGGCGGGCCGGCACGGCTGCGCATGCGAACAGGGCCCTCGCAGTGGTGCTCCCCGCGGGGATTAGATGGAAATTTGGGGGGCTCCCGCGGCCCAGCCTTGCTACTCCAGACTCCATCAGGCCCGCCTTCTCCTCTACCCTCTCTCTCTCTTCTGTGGAGCATCTCCGGGTGCAAACCGCAGCCCCCCAACCCCGGTGCATACCCCCCAGGGTTTCTGCAAGCCGGTCAAAGGCAGAACTTGGGGTGTGCATCTATCTCCCACTTCCACCCTGGCTGCCAGAGATGGGGTGTAGGGAAGGGATGGAGCAGGCCAGAGCCCAGTTTTAGTGGGTGACTTCGTTCACTGCCAACCCCAAATGCCTAGCAGAGGCGAGCCCTGGCCTTGGAGAGCAGAGGGGCAGATCTGAGCTTCAGTTGGAGGAAAACCACTCAGGCCTCCATCTAGAGCTGACGGATGGACAGAGATGTCACTGCACCGGAGGGCATGTTGGGGAACACAGTGGGAGAGTGAGAATGACTAGTCCTGGCACACAGTAGGGACAGAGGGCGAGGTGGCCTTCTCCGCCACCATGCTGTGGCAGCAGGGCAACAGGACAAGGCCTGTGCCAGTCCACTTGGCACACGGAGACCCACGGGGTCTCTCATCCTTGGCTCTCTCTGACCTCCCTCAGTGATTCCATCATCTCAGAGATGGTTCCCATTCACCCCACCCCACTAGCACAGCCTGTGTCCCAAGTTCCTCCACCGCACTACCATATCTCTGGTGGTTGTAGCTGTAGACTTCGGCCCCAGAACTGCACGCTTTGCATTAGGGAGCTCCAGCCACAGTACCCCAACACCCCATAGTCCCTTAAGGACCACAGAGCAAGACAGGTGAAACCCCCCCTCCCCGCCCACCCTCCCTCCCAAAAAAATCCAGCCAGAAAAGAACAGGAAGACTGGGGTCTAAGGGTAGGTCAAAGCTTGATGCAGGACACCCTGGGGAGACAGGCTTGAATGCCCGGATCCATCCTCAACACTCCTTAGGCTACACGTTGAACTTTATCAAATATCCTGAAAATTGCTAGGAAAAAGCCTCGGGTCTCCTGAACACTACTTAGAAGGTGCCCACATTCAAAACATTGAGTTGGGGTTTATGATTTGCATGCTAGAGCCTTGGTCGGACACTCCTGCACAGTGAATAGAGTAGCACTTCTACTACACACACACACACACACACACACACACACACACACACACACACACACACACACACACACACACGGAAGAAGGAAATGCATAGCCCTACCTGCCACCATCCACAGAACAACATTCCAGGCTGCCCCTATGCCTGCTCTCCTCCCCCATCCTAACCACAGCCCCACCACCTCTGCCCAGACTCTTCCTTTCCAGGCCCTCCTGCTGACCTCAGGCCCGCTCTCACCAACCCTCAGTTCCTCTGCCCTCACACCTTGTTTATGTTGACCAGCCACTCTTCTAGAACCTTCTTCCACCCTCTCTCCACAAAGCCTGTCCTGTCCTGGTAGGTATTTCCTCTTTGTCAACTGCAATACATCACAGTGGTGAAACAAATCCAAAGCTTAGCAAAGAGTGCGCAAAGAGATTACTGAAGTCTGGAGCTTCAGGAGCTCAAAAGATAGTACAATACCACACTGCCAACCCATGGGTTCCATCCTTGGCACCCCATATGGTCCCATGAGCACAGAACCAGGAGTAAGCCCTGAGCATAGCTAAGTGTGGTCCCCAAACCAAACCAAACAAAATAGAAAAATCATGTGAAGTGTCTAGGCTGAGGAAAATGACTGCAGGTTACTCTCCCTCCAAACGTTAAACTCCCTTTATAAATTACAGACATAGAATAGGTAAATTTTTCTTAAAAAGCACTATGCTGGGCCCAGAGAAATAGCACACAGCGGCGTTTGCCTTGCAAGCAGCCATTCCTGGACCAAAGGTGGTTGGTTCAAATCCCGGTGTCCCATATGGTCCCTCGTGCCTTCCAGGAGCTATTTCTGAGCAGCCAGCCAGGAGTAACCCCTGAGCACTGAGTGTGGCCCAAAAACAAACAAACAAACAAACATATACTATGCTGAGTCCATGTGTGAGGGAAATGGTGGAAATTTGGGAATATGAGGGAAACTGTTAAAGATTTACAGGCTTAAGGGGGAAAGAAGGAAGGTGATGATGATTCCAAGCCTAATCACCAGAGCACAGAAACTGAAGCAAAACAGTTAGTTTAGTACAAAACCCTTTGTTCTTCAAAGCCACATCAGCCTTAATTACAATTTTACTTGTTTAAAGTCCTTTGCTTATTTCCGCATTTGAAGACATAAAACCAAGAGGGTCTTTTTGTTCAGGGCTGAGAGTTGGCAGAGCTACAGAATTCTCAGTCCATGTGAATAAGCTTCTTTCTCTTCCACCCACCTTGGGCTGCAATCTTGATATCTTGAACTTTCCTTAATACATGCTTTGCAAGTAAAAGGATTGACCAGTACCATATAGTCCCCCAGACACCACTGGGAACCACTCTGAGGAGACAGTGGACAGGTGAATATGAGAGAAAGAAAAGAGAACAAGAAAAAAAATCTACCTAGTTAATTTTTAATATTTGATGTTAATGTGGTTGTTTCCAACAGACTTAGTTAATTGATAACAGAAACACTTCTCTCTAAACATTTTTTTATTAGTTTTTGGGTCACACCTGGTGGCGCTCAGGGTTACTCCTGGCTCTATACTCAGAAATCGCCCTTGTGGGGCCCGGAGCTGTGGCACAACGATAGGGCGTTTGCCTTGCACGTGCTAACCTAGGATGGACCACAGTTCAATCCCCCAGCATCCCATATGGTCTCCCAAGCCAGGAGTGATCTCTGAGCGCATAACCAGGAGTAACCGCTGAGTGTCACCGGGTATGGCCAAGGAAGAAGAAGAAGGAGGAGTAGGAGGAGGAGGAAGAAGGAAAGAAGGAAGGAAGGAAGGAAGAAGAAGGAAGGAAGGAAGGAAGGAAGGAAGAAGAAGGAAGGAAGGAAGGAAGGAAGGAAGGAAGGAAGGAAGGAAGGAAGGAAGGAAGGAAATCACCCTTAGCAAGCTCAGGGACCTTATGGGATACCGGGAATCGAACCATGTTTGTCCTGGGTTGGCTGCATGCAAGGCAAATGCCTTACCACTGTGCTATCTCTCCGGCCCCTCTTTAAACATTTTTAAAACTTTCTTCTCTTTCCTCTGCTGCTGTTGTGTGATAACTGATATTCACATACACTTATGTTGTGGTACTTGCATACTTGATTTATTTGATATCACTTTTGCCCACTTTAGTTTTGTTGGTACACACTTAGTTGTAAAGTGTCAGGGATCTCATACTGTTAAATGACACCCAGCTATTACCCAAAACAAAGGCATTTCTCCATCTTCCTCTTTCTTTTTCACCTAGCCCTTTGATATGTAAAAGTACCCCTGACTCTCACTCAATCCTCCTCTGCACAGGTAAATTGGTACTGGTTTAATTTGTTTTTTTGTTTGTTTGTTTGTTTGTTTTTTGTTTTTTGGGGGAGCCACACCCATTTGACGCTCAGGGGTTACTCCTGGCTATGCACTCAGAAATCGCCCCTGGCTTGGGGGGGACCATATGGGATGCATGCCAGGGGATCAAACCGCAGCCCGTCCTATGCTAGCGCTTGCAAGGCAGACACCTTACCTCTAGCGCCACCTTCCCGGCCCCGGTACTGGTTTAATTTTAAGAAAAAAAAAAGTTAGTTTTGACTTGGTGCTCAGAGAGACCATGAGGTGAGAAGCCATTGACTCTATGTCTCTCTCCTGACTGTCTTGGTTTATTAATTTTTCATAGCTACTCTTATTTAGACCCATTCCCCTGGTGTTGGAAATATGGCTCGTGGGATGATTTCACAATATGGGGTGATTTTATCATATTTTTTTCATAATTAAAAAAAATTTTTTTTGTGGTTTTCGGGTCACACCCGGCAGTGCTCAGGGGTTTTTCCTGGCTTCGTGCTCAGAAATTGCTCCTGGCAGGCACGGGGGACCATATGGAATGCCGGGATTCGAACCGATGACCTTCTGCATGAAAGGTAAATACCTTACCTCCATGCTATCTCTCCGGCCCAAATTTAAAATATTTTATTAAATTTTTTTTTTCAAAATTGTTCCTGATTAAGTTTTAGTCGTATGATGTCCAACATCCATCCCTTCACCACCATTGTCTCCCTCTCCCCCCACTTCCATTGCCCTCCCACTGATTGCCTCTATGGCAGATATTCTCTCTCTCTCTCTCTCTCTCTCTCTCTCTCTCTCTCTCTCTCTCTCTCTCTCTCTCTCTCTCTCTCTCTCTCTCTCTCTCTCTCTCTCTCTCCCACACACACACCTTTTTTCCTTCAGCTCCCAGTTCTTGTCCAGAATGATCATTTCCAACTATTGTTGTCCATTGTCATATGGTTCCTTCTCTGCCCTAACTGCACTCCCCCACTGTTGTGGCATGCATCTTACTATGGACTAATCCTCCTGATCCTTGTTTCTATTGTCTTGGGAATTATTTCATAATATCTTGCTCTTTTATGTTTCACAACTGAGTATTATTACTCTGTTTGCCCCTCTTTCTCTGACTCTTTTTGCTCAGCTGACAGGTCCTCAAACTTTTTAAAAAGGAGGCCAGTTCACTGTCCCTCGGACCACTGGAGGGCTGGACTATAGTTTAAAAAAAAAGACTATGAACAAATTCCTATGCACATATCTTTTTTTTTTTTTTTTTTTTTTTGGTTTTTGGGCCACACCCGGCAGTGCTCAGGGGTTACTCCTGGCTGTCTGCTCAGAAATAGCTCCTGGCAGGCACGGGGGACCATATGGGACACCGGGATTCGAACCAACCACCTTTGGTCCTGGATCGGCTGCTTGCAAGGCAAACGCCGCTGTGCTATCTCTCCGGGCCCACACATATCTTATTTTGAAGTAAAAAAAAAAAAAACCAAAAAAAAAAAAAACCAATGGGATCAAATATAATATTTAAAATGAAGAACAGATAAAGTTAAATTAAATCAACAAATTTACCAGTTTTTTTTGTTTTGTTTTGTTTTGTTATTTTGATTTTTGGGTCACCTGGCAGCGCTCAGGGGTTACTCCTGGCTCTACGCTCAGAAATCACTTCTGGCAGACTCGGGACCAATGGGATACCGGGATTTGAACCACCGACCTTCTGCATGCAAGGCAAACACTTTACCTCCATGCTATCTCTCTGGCCCCATAATTTACCAGTTTTTCTTTTTTTTTTTTTGGTTTTTGGTTTTTGGGCCACACCCGGCGGTGCTCAGGGGTTACTCCTGGCTGCCTGCTCAGAAATAGCTCCTGGCAGGCACAGGGGACCATATGGGACACTGGGATTCGAACCAACCACCTTTGGTCCTGGATTGGCTGCTTGCAAGGCAAACGCCATTGTGCTATCTCTCCGGGCCCAATTTACCAGTTTTTCAAAGGGAGCTATGGAACTGCTTTTGGTGAGTTGGAGTTTGAGGACACCTGTCCAACAGACTGAGAGGAGTAGTTGAGAGACAGAAGGAGGGAAGTAGAAGAGTATGGCACATATCTCACACATACACTGTGGGTCTGGGATGAGTATGCTGTTAAGCAAATCAGGCAGCAGACAGCAAAAATACCCAGCAGACTGGATAAATATTCTCTGTGGGACTGTACATGCCCATGGGCCATAGTTTTGGGGGCCCCCGGCTCAGCATAATACTCTCCAATATCCATCCAGATATAAGCAGATTTCATTACTTTATTTTTCCTAATAGTTGCATAGTATTCCATTGTGTAGATGTACCATAGTTTCTTTATTCACATCTGTTCTCAGGTGTTCGGTTTGTTTCGGATTCTATTGTCACACACTTTATTCTGCAAGGCAGCTGCCTGAGCCATGCCAACCTAGAAAGTCTCTCTTAACGTTCATGCCTTACCTTAAATTCAGTTATTTTACTATTTATTATTTTACTATTGTTTTACTATTTGTTAGGGAAGATATAAGGACCAAGGGTTATTTGAATTGCTTTTTATTTGTTTGTTTTTGATTTGAGGAACATATCCATTCATGCCCAGGGGCTACTTCTATGTATGTGCTTTGGGGGTGAGGTGGGGTGGGGATGGGTTATTCCTGGCAGAGCTCATGGCACTATGTGGTGCCTATGATGGAACCATGACCCCTGCATGAAAAGAATGGACTCTGGCCCATTAAGATATCTCCCTGACCCAGTACTTGAAATTATTATTTGTTTGTTGCTTTGGAACCACACCCAGTGGTACTTAAGGTTTACTTCTCACACTGAGGGGATGCTCCTAATAGACTCAGGGGGCCATATAGGGTATCAGGGATTGAAACCAGATCATCAAGCATATTACCCCACTATACGGCTACTCCAACACCAGTTCTTGAAATTTTTTTTTGTGGTTTTTGGGGCACACCCGGCAGTGCTCAGGGGTTACTCCTAGCTCCATGCTCAGAAATTGCTCCTGGCAGGCACGGGGGACCATATGGGACGTCGGGATTCGAACCGATGACCTTCTGCATGAAAGGCAAAAATGCCTTACCTCCATGCTATCTCTCCGGCCCCAGTTCTTGAAATTTTTAAACAAAATATTTTTATGTGGGGTTGTGAGGCCACACCCAGTGTTCAGGAATCACTCCTGGTTGGGCACCAGTATCCATATAGGATGCCAAGGTATTGAACCTAGGTTGGCTGCATGCAAGGCAAGCACCCTACCCGCTGTACTATCTCTATGCCCTACTCCAATTACTACTTAAAATTCTTTTTTTTTTTTTTTTTGGTTTTTGGGCCACACCCGTTGACGCTCAGGGGTTACTCCTGGCTATGTGCTCAGAAATCGCCCCTGGCTTGGGGGGACCATATGGGACGCCGGGGGATCGAACCGAGGTCCTTCCTTGGCTAGCGCTTGCAAGGCAGACACCTTACCTCCAGCGCCACCTACCCGGTCCCATACTACTTAAAATTCTTACCTAAAATTCCCCCATAGATGGTAGGGCATAGATAGACCATTATCACCTGCTTCTAGCAACTGGTCAACAGGATGGGGCATGTATGGACTGTAGACTTTTCAGATTTTTTTCCTTTGTTTCTTTTTTGCCACAGGATTCTTCTCAGCAAGACAAAGATAATGTCCCACCAATATCACTGTATGTCTCTAGCTATAGGATACACACAAGTTCTTTATCCTTCCAGATCTGGGTATTCCCACCTGTAAAGTGGGCTTCCTCAGAAGTATAACCTGATCATAATAGACCCGTGCTGAGACTCAACATGACCCCATCCAGCAGGTGCTGTCAGGCAGCATTGCCTTGAGGTTGGGTCATTCCTAGTGTCCATTCAGCTGTGAAGCTGGCAGAAGATTTCTCAAAGGTCTGAGCACAAGCTTTGCATATGGGAGGCCTGTTGTCTATTTCTGATTCCACATGGTTCCCCTACATTGCTGGAGCAACTTTTGAGCACTGAATCAGGAATGAGTGGTCTCTCCATCACCACTAGAGCCCAAATTAAAATTTTTTAAATGAACTAGAGAAGGGCTGGAGCTATAGCACAGTGGTAGGGCATTTGCCTTGCATGCTGCTGATCCAGGACAGACCCGGGTTTGATCTCCAGCATCCCATATGGTCCCCTGAGCCTGACAGAAGTGATTTCTGAGTGCAGAGTCAGGAGTAACTCCTGAGTGCTGCTGGGTGTGCCTCTCAAGAAAAGAACATAAAATGGGCTAGAGAGATAGCACAGTAGGGAGAGTGTTTGCCTTGCACACAGCCGACCCCAGTTCAATCCCCAGCATCCCATATGATCTCAGCCTGCCAAAAGTAATTCTTGAGCACAAAGCCAGGAGTAACACTGAGTGCTGCCAGGTGTTACTCCAAAAACCAACCAACCAAACAAAAATAAAACTAAATTTAAAAATTAAAACAGGCTATAGTGATAGAATAGTGGATAGGATGTTTACCTTGCACATAGCTAATCCAGGTTCAGCATTCCATATGTTTCCCCTATCACTACCAGAAGTGGTCCCCAAGTAAAGAGCCAGGAGTAAGCCCTGAGCACTACCAGGTGTGGACCCCAAAACAAAAACAAAATTAAAATGACAAAACCAAAATAGTACCCACACAGTGAGGTTGTTGTTGCAGGAAGGATCTGGGGAGAGTTTCCAGAGTGGTATAGTTTATTATTATTATTATTTCCAGTTAGTTTAAGTACCTCATTCTGTGAAGATTCTGGCTTCCCAGAAGCAGAGACAGCCACACATGGTAAGTTAGAAGCCTGGGCAGCCCAAAACTGTGATGTTCCCATCCCCCAGGTCTCACTCTTTCTTCTCTAACAGATGAGTTCTTCCCAAAGCATCCAAACTGGGGAGACATTGGTTCTGCTCTTGGGGGTGAGAGATTCCCAGACAAGGCTTTAAGACTCTGATTGCCCAACAAATTGAGTGGACAGGTGGGGCTCTGATGATGCTTTGGCCCCAGGACTTTGCTGGTCAGTTTTCACAGGTTGAGTCATCTCATAGTGCCTGATACCTGGGTATTTTTCCCACTTAAATTTCCCTATCATCCTTTGCAGGAACCTTCATTAGCCTCTGTTATCATCTGTTTTGCAGATGGCAAATAGCCTCCAGGAGATTCCCTGTACCCCACAATTAGGAATTGGCAAAGCTAGGATCTTCCCTACCTTGTTCACTCCTTGTTTTTCTCCTCTCTTCTCATATTCCTGCTTCTGTAGAATTCTGAGATATCTGATCTCTGCAACTCATTCCCTCACAGACCAACCCTTTCCACTCCATTTTGGAGAAACTTTTGTTAGTCAGAACTGATTCACCTTCCTCATCTGCATATCTTCAGAACCTAGGCCAGAGAGATAATACAGTTGGCAGGGCACTTCCCTTGCATGTGACTGATTCAGGTTTAATTCCTAGCATCACATATGGTTCCCAAGGATTGATAAGAGTAACCCCTCACCATCAATAGGTGTGGCTCATAGGAAAGAGGAAGGAAAAAAAGAAAGGAAGGAAGGAAGGAAAGATGAAAGGAAGGAAGGAAGGAAGGAAGGAAGGAAGGAAGGAAGGAAGGAAGGAAGGAAGGAAGGGAGGGAGGGAGGGAGGGAGGGAGGGAGGGAGGGAGGGAGGGAGAGAGGGAGGAAGCGAGGAAGCGAGGAAGAAAGGAAGGAAGGAAGGAAGGAAGGAAGGAAGGAAGGAAGGAAGGAAGGAAGGAAGGAAGGAAGGAAAACTCTCTTCCCTACCAGAACCTAGAAACAGAATCCCCTCTGCTTTGGGCCAGGAAAATCCTAAAGATTTTATTACAGTCTAGGATGCAAGGAAGGCAGGAACAGTGCTCAGCTCTCCCTTCCCCATTCTTTTGTATCAGGGAATGCTTGTACAGAAAAAGGGACTTGTAATTTATATATATATATATATATTTAATAGGTGGTGGGTTTGGAGACTAGCAGAATTGGGGCTGGAGGGTATCAAACTGATTTATTGCATAATCCTGTTTTCTGTACATTTATTCAAAAAGAGTCTCCTATAGTCTACTGTCTTGGGGTGGAATGCTCAAGTAACCATATTATACATTCCCACTTCCCTTCCAAATAATGAATCAAGGCCTGAGTGATAGCACAGTGGTAGGGTGTTTGCCTTGCATGTGGCTGACCCAGGATGGACCTTGATTCAATCCCCAACATCCCATATGGTCCCCCCAAGCCAGGAGCAATTTCTGAGCGCATAGCCAGTAGTAACCCTTGAGCGTCACAAGGTGTGGCCCAAAAACTAATAATAATAATAATAATAACAAAACTTTCCAGTGGAAAAGTCTCAGACAAGCAGCACTTTCAGATTAGTAGTGGCTGTTAATGACATTCCTCAGAAAGTTCACAAATGGGATGCTCAGGTTAGTAAAATGGTTTTGAGGGTGTTCTCAATCCCGTGCTCTGAAACACTGCTCTATTTTGTTAGCATTCTGAATATTAGTTTAAAAAAACAGATAGAAGGGGAGGGGAAAAATAGATAGAAGGCCAGATAGATAACTCTACAGGCTGTAGTGCTCATGTTTGCATGCAGGAAACAGATTCAATCCCTGGCATTGCATATGGTTCCTCCTAGCACTGCCAAGAATGATCCCTAAGCATTGAGCAGGGAGTAACCCTCCCAAGCACTGCCAAGTGTGATTCTAAGTCATAACCTTACCAAACCAAACAACTTAGTCATGTAAAACTTATCCCAGGAATATAGGGTTGGTTTAATATTAGAAAACCTGTGAATAGGGACTGGAGCGATAGAACAGTGGTAGGGCATTTGCCTTGCTGGAGCTGACCAGAGACGGACCCAGGTTTGATTCCTGGCATCCCATATGGTTCCCCGAGCCTGCCAGGAACTATTTCTGAGCCCAGAGCCAGGAGTAATTTCTGAGCACTGCTGGATGTGGCCCAAAAAAGAAAAAGAAAAAGAAAAGAAAACCTATGAATAACAATGTTTTCATTTGTGTGTGGAGTTGGGGGGGGGAATGCTATGGCATAATTCAAAAACAAAACAAAACAAAACTAGTCAACTTACAAAAATATACCATCTCTCAGCTCCTAAAACTAGAAACACAAGATCAAGAAATTCTGATGCCACAGTGATAGTTCAGCAGGGAGGTTCTTGCTTTGTATATCATCAACCCATGTTTGATTCCCTGGCACCCCTAGACCATTTTTCTGGTCCAGAGATACTTTCTTAAAATGATAAAACAGGAGCTGAATTGATAGTTCAGTGAGTAAGGAGTTTGTCTTGCACATGGTCAATCCAGGTTCAAACCCAGCATCACATATGGTCCCTGAAACCTGCTAGGAATGATTCCTGAGTGCAAAGTCAGAAGAAAACACTGAGCACAACCAAATGTAGCCCAATTATTTTTTGTTGTTGTTGTTTTTGAGTCACACCCAGAAGTGCTCAGGGGTTATTCCTGGCTCCAGGCTCAGAAATTGCTCCTGGCAGGCACGGGGGACCATATGGGACGCCGGGATTCGAACCGATGACCTCCTGCATGAAAGGCAAACGCCTTACCTCCATGCTATCTCTCCGGCCCCAGCCCAATTTTTTTTTAAACAAATGATATAGCATAGTTATAAAATCAACACTCCTGAGCCAGCCAGGAGTAATCCTTGAATATAGAGCCAGGAGTAAGCCTTATTGCTGGATGTGTACACCCCCCCAAAAAAAGGAAATCCTTGGGAGTCAGGGCTATACAGCAGGTAGGGCATTTGCTTTGCACACAGGTTTATCCGGGGTTTCTTCCTTCTGAGGATTGTGAGAAAAGTTCTATTTCAGGCTTGGCCTCTCACCTGGTTTTATCTTGGGCGTTTCTTGACTTGTAGAACAACACCTTGATGTGTGTCTTTGTGTTCACATCCCTGTGTGTATGTACCTACTAGTGTCCAAAGGTCTCCATTTAATAAGGGCACCAGTCACATTGGATTAAAGTGCTTTCCAATGACCTTTTTTTTATCTTCATTATCCCTGAAAATAAGTTATTGACAAGTATGATTTTGCTCTGAAGTACGGGCAGTGAAACCTCAATATCTTATTTCACACTTTCATATTTTTGTCATTGTAGCAGGGCTTTACACATGTTAGTCATGTGCTTGACCATTAAGCCACATCTCCAATCTAAACTTCAATTTGTTTTTGGTTTTGGTCATATTGTGGCACTCAGGAACCACTCCTGGCAGGCTCTGGGAATCATATGGGATGCCAGGATCGAACCCGGTTTTGCTGCATCCAAGGTAAGCACTCTAATGTACTATCACTGATATCCAACTTTATTATTTTGAGGAACACACTTCTACTATCAAGAAGCCTGCCTCCCTTGGGCCCAGAGAGATAGCACAGTGGCGTTTGCCTTGCAAGCAGCCAATCCAGGACCAAAGGTGGTTGGTTCGAGTTCCGGTGTCCCATATGGTCCCCCGTGCCTGCCAGGAGCTATTTCTGAGCAGACAGCCAGGAGTAACCCCTGAGCACCGCCAGGTGTGGCCCAAAAACCAAAAAAAAAAAAAAAAAAAAAGAAGCCTGCCTCCCAAAGATATTAAAAAAAAAAACAATTCAACAAATGTTTGTAATTAAAGAAAACAATCCCAATGAAATAGGAATAGAGGGGTCCTTTACTTTTTCTTTTTAGTTTTTGAATAGCCTGTGCTCACAGGCTATTCCCAGATGATACGCAGGTCATGGTTACCATGTGGTGCCAGAAATTGAACCTACATGCAGAAAGGCTCCTGCATGTAAAGCATTCCCCAAATACACAATCTGTGAACCATTTTTTCTGGTCTAGAGATACTTTCTTGAAATGATAAAACAGGGGCTAAAGTGATAGTTCAGAAATCACTCCTGTCTTGGGAGACCATATGGGATGCTGGGGATCAAACCGAGGTCTGTCCTAAGCTAGTGCTGGCAAGGCAGACACTTTACCACTCCGTGCCACCCCTCCGGTCCCAAGGTACAGGTATCATGCAGGTCAGAGACACCCATGTGAACAAGAATTGAGGGGGTTTGGTCAAAGGGAGTTCAGGCTATGCTGGCACCTGTATTCATCTCTGAGAATGGAGGGAGCCCAGCACTGCTCAGGGGTTAAGGGGTTCAGAGTGTGTCAATCAAGATCAGCATGGAAGCTAGGAACTCAGAGTGGTCATGATGAAGAAGGAGTGAGGGGGGAACAGCCTGGCTGACACCTGGTCTAGAACATTCCAGATCATTCATTGTCTGCCCTTCACCTGCTAGCTGGGGAGTTGTATGAATGAAGGTAATGTGTGCAGACCCAAGACCGAAGTGTATGTAGAGGTCCCCAAGTGCTCTTTGCTATGGGAGTTTAGATATCTCTAGTTCAGGGGAGACCTAAGGTCCCCTGTGTTGAATACTCCCCTGGGTCTGTCAACCCAATCCAAGGACCAGGCTTGAAACAGTCACTCTGTTTCCTTCTATGGCCTCTCAGGAACTGGCCTGGCCCCTGCCTCCACACTGCTCTCCTGCTCCTCCTCCAGGATCTCCTTTCACTACCTCCTCATTCTCTTGCCCTCAGATTCCTTGAACCTGCCTCATATCCAGACCTAAATCTCTTTAGTCTCTTGCTTCAAACTCTTGTGAAAGGATCAAACACTAAGAATGACATGTTATAAAATGGGTGTCCCTTCTCCATTAACCTTCTGGAAAGCTGCCCTCCTTCTGGGAAAAATCATTCCTGGGTCAGATGATGCCTCTGAGGCCAGATTGAAGACAGGCTGGGGGCTAGGAGGGCCAGGGTCAGACTAATCCACTGGCAATAGTCTGAGGTGGAGTCTGTCTTGAGCTGATTTTGTTTTGAGTTTCAGTACAATCAAACTGGGAAAAACCAAATGCTCACACAATGAGCTTTAAGCCCAGGTCCCAAGAAACTAAGGCAGAGTGACATAGTGAGTCACTGATTGTGAGTCAGGTGTCACTTCCAGGTCAGAATGCCTGAGAAGCGCAAGAACAAAGGAAGAGGACTGCTAGCTATTCCTGCGAGGCTCTGCCAACCCCAGTCTCCAAATAACTGAGGGACAGTGGAAACTGAGGCAAACTCAGGATCACTATTTCTTTTTTTTTTTTTTTTGGGCCACACCCGGCGGTGCTCAGGGGTGACTCCTGGCTGTCTGCTCAGAAATAGCTTATAGCAGGCACGGGGGACCATATGGGACACCGGGATTCGAACCAACCACCTTTGGTCCTGGATTGGCTGCTTGCAAGGCAAACGCCACAGTGCTATCTCTCCGGGCCCAAGGATCACTATTTCACCTTTCAGTCAGGAAACTCATGAAATAAGCTGCCATTATGCTATGCTCAGTGACTACCCATTTCTTCACCTCTTCATCCCTCACATGAGCATACAAAGGGGCATTTATCTTGCATGTGGCCTACCCGGGACAAATCTGGCTTTGATCCTTGGCATCCCATATGGTCCCTGAGCTGCCAGGAGCAATTTTTGAGTTCAGATCCAGGAGTAACCACTGAGTGGTATTGGGTGTGGCCCAAAAACAAACAAATACGTCTTAATAAGAAAACAAAGGGCTTGGGAAGCGCAGGGAAGGGCATCCAGTGAAGAAGGCCTGACTAGAGGCTTCCAGCAGCATATCTCAGTCTGGACACTCTGGTCCACTATATCTCTAACCCCACCACATTTCTGCTGTGATCTCATGCTAAGAAATAGCTTCTGGGGGCTAGAGCATAGCACAGTGAGTAGGGTGCTTAACTTGCAACTGCTAACCTGGGTTTCCTGGCATCCCATACAATCCTCAGAGCACCTCAGAGCACCGCCAGGATTAATTCCTAAGTACAGAGCCAGGAGCAACTAACCCCTGAGCATTGCTGGGTATGGCCCAAAAATCAAAAAAGAAAAAAAAAGGCCTTCCTGGACAGTGAGCCTAGTGGATCTGCCTGTGCAACCTTGAAGCAGGCAAGCAGTTTGCTTAGGCCAGGAAGGGGCATCCATTCTTGGCTGGAGCCCACGAGCAGGAACAGTTTCCTGAGTGCTGTATGAGGCCCTTGGATTCCAGGCTAACAACCATGACCACCCAGCTTTTCTAGCTCAGCTGGGCTCTTGGTGAACTCATTTGACTGCTTCTTGAGCACTCTTTCTAGAAAGCCTCAAACTGTACTCCCTGGAGAGTGGGAGGTTCACTTCCATCCTCCTTTTCTCCCTGCCACCTCACCCATCCTGGTGAGGGTCCTGTCTTAAAGCTGATTTGATCACCCTTGGCATAGGATCACCACTGAATCATGTTATGCCCTGTTCCCTCCTTCCCTTCCTTCCCTCCCTCCCACCTTCCCTCCCTCCCACCCTCCCTCCCTCCCTCCCTCCCTCCCTCCCTCCCTTCCTTCCTTCCTTCCTTCTCCTCCCTTCCTCCCTTCCTCCCTTCCTTCCTTCCTTCCTCCTTCCTTCCTTCCTTCCTTCCTTCCTTCCTTCCTTCCTTCCTCCCTCCCTCCCTCCCTCCCTCCCTCCCTCCCTCCCTCCCTCCCTTCCTCCCTTCCTTCCTTCCTTCCTTCCTTCCTTCCTCCCTTCCTCGCTCCCTCCCTCCCTCGCTCCCTCCCTTCTTCCCTCCCTTCCTTCCTTCCTTCCTTCCTTCCTTCCTTCCTCCCTTCCTCCCTCCCTTCCTCCCTCCCCCCTCCCTCCCTCCCTCCCTCCCTCCCTTCCTTCCTTCCTTCCTTCCTTCCTTCCTTCCTTCCTTCCTTCCTCCCTCCCTCCCTCCCTCCCTCCCTCCCTTCCTCCCTCCCTCCCTCCCTCCCTCCCTCCCTCCCTCCCTCCCTCCCTTCCTTCCTTCCTTCCTTCCTTCCTTCCTTCCTTCCTTCCTTCCTTCCTTCCTTCCTTCCTCCCTCCCTCCCTTCCTCCCTCCCTCCCTCCCTCCCTCCCTTCCTTCCTTCCTTCCTCCCTCCCTCCCTTCCTTCCTTCCTTCCTTCCTTCCTTCCTTCCTTCCTTCCTTCCTTCCTTCCTTCCTTCCTTCCTTCCTTCCTTCCTTCCCACCTGATTGTACTCAGAGCTTATTCCTAGTGATCTTAGGGGACCATCTGTGGTGTTGGGGATTGAACCCATGTCAGGCACATGCAAGACAAGGACTTTACCCACTGTACTGGTCCTTGTTTTTTCTTTTTATCCCTTTCCCTGTCCAGAGTTGTGGCCGTGAATAGGGTCAGGGGTGGTATATGTTTGATAAGGTTTTTGCTGGGGGCTACCCATATTTAGTTGGGGGGTTCGAGTTGTACTCCTTTGGTTGAAGTATATACACATATTCTGGTCATTCAGAGAAAAATGGCCAGTGAAAATGTATATATAAATGGCATGTTATAAAAAGTTAAGTTCCTTCTGGGGCCAGAGTGATAGTATAGTGGGTAGGGCACTTATAAGGCATGCAGCCAACCCAGGTTCTATCCTTGGCACCCTATAGGGTTCCCCAACCCCTTTCAGGAATGACCCCTGAGCACAGAGCCAGGAGTAAGACATGAGCAATGCATGATATGGACACCCCCCAAAAAATTCCTTAGTTGCCTTTTGGTAAAAAGGCATTTCTTTGAAATGACACCTATTCTGAGCATGACCCATTTGATGTTTGTCAAAGGAGATCATATGTCATAGATGTCCCAGCCCCCTGAGGCCCAGGTTATTTGCTCCAGACTCTAGGTCCTTCCCACAAAGACTATAAGAGATGTGTCAGTAATGCAACAAGGCATAGTAGTTTATTAGATACCAGGATGCCAGGGCTGAACCTCTTTATTTTTTTAATTTTTTTTATTTAAACACCTTGATTACAAACATGATTGTGATTGAGTTTCTGTCATGTAAAGAACACCCCCTATCACCATGGGGCTGCACCTCTTGTAGATGGTGGCCCCGCTCAACTTACATTCTTACTTTTATACCCAGTTTAGAGAATTTTAGAATGGGCTAGGTGACCGTTGCAGGAATTGGCTATACATTACATCTTCAGGTATAGGGCACTAGGTGATTGGTCAGTCCTAATAAGGACTTTTATGGTGGTTGCAAGTAGGATATAAACAGAATGTTGACTTAGGGTAGGGGTGGGAAACAGTTCCCAGGTGTTAGTTCCTGGGTGCAATTAGATTGTTTCTTGCATTCCTTAGTTTATGACCATCCTGGTATGTGCCCATAAAGTTTCTGGAACTGGCTGTTTTTCCTGGGCCTAGTCCCTGTCCTCTGCAGCTTAAGCCTGTCATGTCAGTCCTTATGTCTAAGCGAAACAGCAGTTAATTCTAAACTTACATTCTAATATTCCTGTCTAACAAGGTTTGCTGGGGATCCAAACTAGTTTTCCTACATGAAAAGCATGCCCTCAGTCCATTGAGCTACTCTCTAGCTAAGCCCTCCACCCAGCATTTTTTCTGAGAGGGAATATGGCAGGGATCAAATCTAGAGACTCATACACATAGGTACATATTCTAACATTTGAGCTGTACTTGAGTACAGTGGGTAGGGCAAACCTTGCTGACCCAGGTTTGATCCCCTGCACCCCAGATGTTCCCAAGCTCGCCAGCAGTGACCACTGAGTGGAGTTATGAGTAAGCCTCATGACCAAAAATCATAAAAAAAAAAACAAAAAACAAAAACATTTGAGCTTATCACCACTTAGATCCAAATATTTTGTTTATTTGCTTTGTCCACAATTTTCAGGGGCCAATCTTGGCTCTCCACTCAGAAATCACTCCTGAAGGTGCTTAGTGTCTAAATACTTGATGGTTTCTGTTGCTGTTTTAAGTGATATTTTCTCCCAAGTTAAAAAAAAATAAAGTAAAATCTATAGACAGGTTGAAAGAGCAGAAGAAAAGATCCTTTCTTTAAGGTTTGAAGATATAATAGGTATGACATTTGTGGGGGAAGTGCAGGAACGAAGGCTTAGGCTGCCCCCATCCACCCCAACCCCAAGGCCATTCTGCTTTAGAAAACTACTGCCTCCAGCTGCCAAAAGCCCCTTAGGAGGTTAAAGCAGAACAGGATATTTTTCTCCTGCTAGAGGAAGAACTAATACTATGCCCGGGTCCTGGGTGTTCAATGAATGATTCTCAGTGAGGTATACTGCCCTCTTAAAGGAGATGTAGGAAATTCTGAGTTTCTATTGCACATCAAAACACAAGTTATTTAAAAGTATTTTTAGGGGCCCGGCGGTGGCGCTAGAGGTAAGGTGCCTGCCTTGCCTGCACTAGCCTTGGATGGACCGTGGTTCGATCCCCCGGTGTCCCATATGGTCCCCCAAGCCAGGAGCGACTTCTGAGTGCATAGCCAGGAGTAACCCCTGAGCATCACCGGGTGTGACCCAAAAGCCAAAAAAAAAAAAGTATTTTTTAAAATAGACCCAGGAGTAGATTATATATATTGTCTAATAACTTGTTATAGAATGGACAAGTGGGGATCTGGTAGAATTGCAAACATTGGTGGGTTTTTTTTGGGGGGGTTGCTCAGGGAACTGTATGGGATGCTGGGGATTAAGCCCAGGTTAAGCATGCAAGACAAGTGACTTACCACTCTAGCATGATTTTCTTGATTAAAAAAAATAAAAGTATCGGGCCCGGAGAGATAGCACAGTGGCATTTGCCTTGCAAGCAGCCGATCCAGGACCAAAGGTGGTTGGTTCAAATCCCGGTGTCCCATATGGTCCCCCGTGCCTGCCAGGAGCTATTTCTGAGCAGACAGCCAGGAGTAGCCCCTGAGCACTGCTGGGTGTGACCCCAAAACTAAAAAAAATAAAACAATAAAAAAATAAAAGTATCAAGTCACTGACTTTTGAAATCATTATCTTGCCTTTAGGTCTCTAAGTCCTGAGCAGTGTTGAACAGAAATGGCATAAGGGCACCTTTCTTTCATTGTTCTAGATTTTGTGTCTTACACTTGTGAAGCCTGTGTGCTCTACCACTCAGTCCAGTCACCTTTTTAGTCCCTTGATCTTTTCTTAAAGAAGATATTGTCGGGTCTAGGGATAGTGCACTCACTTTGTGACCTGAGCTACTGAGGTCATAAATTCAACCCTCTGTACCACCACACATGTTGCAGCAAAAATCCAGCTAGGGGGCCAGGGCAATAGCTCAGTAGTAGGGTGTTTGCTTGCAGGCAGCTGATTTCTGAGCCCAGAGCCAGGAGTAACCCCTGAGCACTGCCAGAAACCTGGGCCAAAGAGAAGCACAGTGGCAGGGCATTTGCCTTGCATGCGGCCGACACAGGATGGACATCGGTTCAAATCCTGACATCCTATATGGTTCCCTGAGCCTGCCAGGGTTGATTCCTGAGCTCAGAGCCAGGAGTGACCCCTGAGAGCCACCAGGTGTGCACCACCCCCCCAAAAAAAACAACAACAAAAAATAAATCCAGCTGGATCCCAAACCCCACAACAAACAATCTCAGACAGGTTGAAGAGTATATGTGTGTCCCAGTTCCTAAAACAAAACAATAACAATAAAAGAGGGGAGGGGAATTTAAAAAGCCAAGAGAGATAGTCCAGCAGTTAGGGTGCTTGCCTGCTTGCAGTCAACCCAGGTTTGATCCCAGGCATAATTTCCTGAGCACCATCAGGAATAATTCCTGAATGCAGAGCAGGAGTAATCCCACCCAGGTTTAATCCCCTAATGTATCACTCCTGGCATGGCAAGCCTTGCCAGGTGGTCCCCTTTGCCATGCCAGGAGTGATACCTGAGCACAGGGGTAAACCCTGAGCACTGTTGGATGTGAGAACACTTTACATATATATATATACATATATATATGTACATATGTACATATGTATACATATATCCCCAGTAAGCTAAAAAATAAAAAAACAACTTACCATTAAAATAGATGTCTTGGATCCAGAGTGATAGTACAGAGGTAGGGCATTTGCTTTACATGTGTCTGACTGGGATGGACCCTGGTTCAATTCTTGGTCTCCCAAGCTTGTCAGGAGTGATTTCTGAGTGCAGAGCCAGGAGTAAGCTCTGAGCACTGCTGGATATGGCCCCAAAACAAATAAAATAAAATAAAATAAAATAAAATAGATGTCTTTGGGGGCTATAGTGATAGTACAGTGGGTAGGACCCTTATCTTGTATGCACCGACCCATACCATATGGTCCCCCAAGTGCTAGCAGGAGTGATTCCTAAGTGTATAGCCAGGAGTAATCTCTGAACCTTTCCAGATGAGACCTACAAACAAAAACAAATAGTAAAATAGATGTCTTCTTGGACTACAGACAGCATAGTGAGTAAGGTAGTTCCCTTGTAAGTGACAGACCCAGGTTTGATTCCCGACACCATAACTGGTCCCCTGGAGTCCACGAAGAGTGACTCCTGAGAGCAGAGCCAGAAGTACCAGAAGTAAGCTTTGAGCACCACCTTGTGTGGCCCGAAAGAAATAAACAAAAACAACAAATAAAGTGAAATAGATTTCTTTCTTTCTTTTTTTGTTTTTGTTTTTGTTTTTGGGTCACACCCGGCAGTGCTCAGAGGTTACTCCTGGCTCTACCCTCAGAAATCACTCCTGGCAGGCTCAGGGGACCATATGGGATGCCAGAATTCGAAACACCGACCTTCTGCATGCAAGGCAAATGCCTTACCTCCATGCTATCTCTCCAGCCCCAGATTTTTTTTTTTTTGTTTTTTTTTTGGACCACACCTGTTTGATGCTCAGGGGTTACTCCTGGATAAGTGCTCAGAAATTGCCCCTGGCTTGGGGGGACCATATAGGGCGCCGGGGGATCAAACCGTGGTCCTTCATTGGCTAGCACTTGCAAGGCAGACACCTTACCTCTAGCGCCACTTCAACGGCCCCCAGATTTCCTTTTTGTAAAGCAATTTATTTATTTACTAATTGATTGTTTGGGGGCATAGCTGGCGGTGTTCAGGGGTTACTCCTGGCTCTGTGCTCAGAAATCACTCCAGGCAAGCTTGGGGGACTATAGGGGATGCCAAGAATCGAACCGGGTTTGTCCTGGGTCGGCCACATGCAAGACAAAAAATGCCTTACCACTGTGCTATCTCTCTGACCCTGAAATAGATTTCTTTAAGATCACCAATTTTGGGGCCGGGTAGGTGGCGCTGGAGGTAAGGTGTCTGCCTTGCAAGCGCTAGCCAAGGAAGGACCATGGTTCGATCCCCCGGCGTCCCATATGGTCTCCCCAAGCCAGGGGCGATTTCTGAGCACATAGCCAGGAGTAACCCCTGAGCGTCAAACGGGTGTGGCCCAAAAACCAAAACCAAAAAAAAAAAAAAAAAAAAAAAAAGATCACCAATTTTGGTCCAGGGAAATAGTTCCACTGAAGCACATGCTGTACATGTAGGATTAATCTATTGTTCCAACTCACTAATCCCCAGTGCTTAGATACTCCTATTTTTCTTTTTTTATTTATTTTGGTTTGGGGGCCATACCTGGCAATGCTCCAGGTTTACTCCTAGCTTTTGTTTTTGTTTTGGGGTCACACCTGGAGACACTCAGGGGTTGCTCCTGACTCTGGCTCAGAATTTGCTCCTGGCAGGCTCAGGGGACCATATGGGATACCAGGGATCGAACCCGGGTCTGTCCTGGCAAACACCCTACCTTTGAGCTATTACTCCAGCCCCTTTGCACGCAAGATTCACTCACTCTCCTGGTACTGCTCAGAGAATGATATGGGATGCCTGGGATTGAACCCTAGTTGGTGTGTGCAATGCAAGTGTGTACTATCTCCCAAGCTCCACTGTTGTTTCTCTTGGTTTGATGTACTGCACTGACAAAACATCCCAGTGTTTTGTTGGTTTTTCGGTTGGTTTTGGGCATATAACAGTAGTGTTTGGAGAGTCAAGTCCTTTCAGTCCTTCCAGTTCTCCTATGGACTTTTAAATCTGCGTTTGTTAGATGTAACAGTTATTTTCCTGTCTCTTGGCATCAGGTATATTCAGTCCTTCCAGTTCTCCTATGGACTTTTAAATCTGCGTTTGTTAGATGTAACAGTTATTTTCCTGTCTCTTGGCATCAGGTATATTCATTGACCAGAAAAGGAGATGGGGGCACCGGCCTTCTAGAGCCTCTTTTTTATTTATTTATTTATTTATTTATTTATTTATTTATTTATTTATTTATTTATTTATTGGGCCTCACCCGGCGGCACTCAGGGGTTACTCCTGGCTGTCTGCTCAGAAATAGCTCCTGGCAGGCACGGGGGACCATATGGGTCGCCGGGGATTCGAACCTTCCACCTTAGGTCCCGTGTCGGCTGTGCTATCTCTCCAGCCCCATTCCAGAGCCTCTTTACACCAACCAGCACATGCCAATGGTCTTCGTGGAAATCACGAGCCGGGAGCGCCCCCTGGCGATGGCCGGGCTGTGTTGGATCCCGGACTCAGAGCTGCACAGCAAACCTTAGCGCTCTGACTCAGATTGGGAAATTACCGAATCTTAATCTGTTCCCCAAAAGGGAGAACAATTTACCTGCCTTTCAGAGAAAAGGAAGGCAGCTATTCAAGCCCAGATCAGACTTTCCCGAGGACATGCTGGGACCACTCAGCATTCTCCTGTACTTGTCTAGAAGCACTGGATAATGACGGCTGGAGGAAAAGAATTCAGTCAATGAAACACAGTCATCCCCAGAAAAGGTGTTCTTGTTAGGGAGATCTGCGAAGGAAGAACTTATGTTTTGTTTTGTTTTGTTTTAGGGTCACACTCAGTTATGCTCAGGGATTACTCCAGATCCTGTACTCAGGGATCACTCCTGGCTGGGCTAGGGGGACCATCTAGGGTGCCAGGGATTGAACCTAGGTCTGCCTCATACAAGATAAACACCCTATTTTCTATACTATCGTTCTGATCCCGTTTTGTGGTTCTTTTTATTAATTTTTTTTCCAGTTTATTTCTGTCATCCAACATTTATCCAACCCGCAGAATAAAAAATTGTCCTGTCCTGCTCTCTGGCACTTAATGACTATTTTATTTAATTTTAGATAGTTTGGAGGGCCATACCTGGTGATGCTCAGGGCTTACTCCTGGTATTGCTCTCAGGTATCACTCCTAGCAGGGCTCGAGGCCATATGAGATGGCCAGAACCTGGGTCGGGGGTGCAAGGTAAGCACCCTATCTGCTGTACTATCTTTTTGGCCCCTTACTCTTAGGGCAATTGTGTGAACGGATTTATGGCTAGAGGAGAAAGGAAGATGGTCATAGAGAGAGGGCAATAAGGAAGAGAATTCAGAATTATCTGAGTGGATCCAAATAGCACAGGGTCCATAGAAGCAGAAGGAGAGATGGAAGAATCAGAGGGATGTGTAGATGGAGCCCCAAAAGCTGAAAATACAGGAGATGAGCCCTCCCCTTTGATTCCTTAGAGGCTCATCATCTCTGTAAACATGTCTCTCAAGACTGTCAATATTTCTGATCCAGAACAGGGTCACAGATTTCCTGTGTCCAAGCTGCCATCGTTGTGTTTATTTGTTTTTCTTTTTTTGTAGTTTTTGGATCACACCCGGCAGTGCCCAGGGGAAACTCCTGGCTCCATGCTCAGAAATTGCTCCTGGCAGGCACGGGGGACCATATGGGAAGCCGGATTTGAACTGATGACCTTCTGCATGAAAGGCAAATGCCTTACCTCCATGCTATCTCTCCGGCTCCTTTTTAATTTTTTGTTTTGCTTCTTTTTTGTAGCGGTGTGTTCATTTGTTACCTCAGCAGTAGGACACCAGGACAAGCACCATGTTCCCGGGAAGCAGGAGAAATAAGAGGTTCTGGGATATCCACAAAGCCATGATTGTGCCCCTGGAAGGAGCAACCTTGTTGGGGATCTCTGTGTCCTGGGAAAGTGGGTTTTAGAAGGGCACTTCACTTTACAGCCGAGATTCTGAATAGGAAAATCAAATAGGGCGATGCCAACTAAAATTGCGGTCCAATTTGCTGGAAGTGTTTGTACCTTGAGGTATTTGGATTGGAGGTTAATGAAGTATTTTATTTTTTCTTAAAAAAAAAAAAGACATCTGAAAAAGACGAGTTATTTGAATGTTCTTTTAAAACATTCATCTCAATGTTTGTTGTTGTTGTTGTTTGTTTGTTTTGGTTTTAGGGACACACCAGGTAGTGCTCAGGGCTGTTTTCTTTCCAAGAACTCATCTAATTATAAATAGTCTAAATACAATGACCTTCAGATGACTTTCAGCTCTTACAGGAATCCAGCCAAGTTTTTTATTTGGTTTATTTTGGGGCCACACCCAGTGGTGCTCAGGTCATTCCTGGTATACCTCACTTTGGTCAGATATGACACTGGGACTCCAGGGCCAAACTCAGTCTCTTTAACAGTCCTCCCTTGTCCTCCATTCTGACCAGAACTCTTCAGAACATTGACATAGAGACTGAAGCCATGCTTGCTGTAGCAACATCATAACATTTGTCTGGGAGTGAATCTCCTCCCTTGGGTCTCTCTCCTTTGAGTCCTGTCAGTTGGTGGGAGTTGACAGCAGTGGGAGAGGAGGAGCAGGCTCTCACCTCTTCGATGTCTGTAGGATGGGACTCAATTTACTTTTGTAGTTTTCATTTTTCCCTGAAATCTCTAGACCTATACTGGACAGGCCATCTCAGAAAGAGGGGACCTACTTTTTTTTTTGTTTTTTTTGGGTCACACCCGGCAGTGCTCAGAGGTTACTCCTGGCTCCACGCTCAGAAATCACTCCTGGCAGGCTTGGGAGACCTATGGGATGTCGGGATTCAAACCAATGACCTTCTGCATGAAAGGCAAACGCGTTACCTTCATGCTATCGCTCTGGCCCCAACCTACATTATTTTTAGTGCAGGCCCCAATATAAGATAAGCAGACCTCCAAATATCCTGAAGACGAGAGGAAAAGAGGACATCAAGTCTTTACTGGCAGGATAATGCTGCTGTTTAAGGTTACCCAGATATGGCTTGTTTAACCCAAATGTCACAGAGGCAATGAGTCCACCTGTGTTTCTCAGATTACACAAATGGTGACAAGTGAGTTGTCTTTCACTCCTCCAGAAAATATCAGTCTTCTGGGAATGAGGAAGGGCCAGTCAGACCCCAAACCAGACTGTGGGCAATCAGTCAGGAAACTTCTCACTCTTGGCTGAAACTTCTCCCTGCTGGCCCCTCAGAGGGCAGCCATTCCAAATACTGAGTCAGTCTTTTGCTTTTGTGCTCACATTTGGCTGCTTCCATTACACGGGGGAGCCACAGATCTGGTCGTTTTGACTCATATCTATGAGTCATTTTGACTCATAGATAGCACCTTTGGGACAGGACCTCAGGCGATCAGCTCTATGGATAGAAAGGTAGAGTCTTAGCCCAGGAAAGCCCCAGACCTCACACCAGGAATGTCTCTCAATTTACCAGCCAGATGATGTTTGGTTCTTGTGAAGAGATGGAAGGATGGATCTTGGGCTCCTAATTAAGGCCCTTTAGTGTAAAGGCCCTTTCACTGTTCTCTGAACCCCACAAGTTGGATTCCAGCTCCTGCCTCAGCCTATAGACTCCCAGGAGTGTGCTTTGGGAGAGCCCCTGAATGTGCAGCACCATTGGGACCTTATTTTTGCTTCCCAGGGAAAGATTCAAGTGAATGCTCAGTCACCCCACACCCCAGGATGCCCCAATGCCACCACACCAGTGGGCTTTGTTCCTTGGGGCTCAACAATAGTTTATTCTGGCACATGCCCCAAATCTCCTTAGACTTCACCATCAACTAGAAATCTTTTCCTTCTGCTCTTAGCCCTGTTAAACCAACGTTCAGGTAATTTTTTAGGCAGTGTCTTCTGCACTTTGGCTTCAGGGGAATCTAGACCATGTGCTGGATTTGCCCTCTCTCCACATTTGATCCTCTTCACAGTGAGACACCAGGATGAAAACAGCCTATAACGAACGCCTCATCAGCAGCATCCCTTTTACTTCAGCTTAACCCCCTCCCTCACAGGCACTACTTCCACCCCCCAGAGAAACCCTTGTGACTTCTATTGACTTTTCACAGTCTGAGCAGAGCATGTCCTTATCTCCTCAGTCAAGAGGCGAATAACTTCTGACTCCTTCTGACCCATCTTTTGTCAGCCTAGTGGTAATTCCCTGGAACTTCTCATGAACTCCACTGCCATCTTGGCAGCTGGCTGAAAATGAGTCAGGGAAACTGGGAGTTTTACCTGACACAGCCCATCCAACCACAACCTAGGATCAATTCTCCCTCTCCTCTTAGGGCAACTCTCCCACAGTAAGTGGGCACCCCAGCACTGGAGTTACCCTTATTCCTTCACTGCTGAGTCACCTTTTCACACTTCCAAGGCACCCTCCATGGTGGGGATTTCACCTGGGGAAGGAAAGACCCCTGGAATTTCAAAGCCCAGAAGTGCCCCAAACCATAGGTGCTCCAGATTAGATAATACTGGACCTGTGACCTGCCCAGACTTGAATTCTTGGGGGCAGAGCCCAGAGACATGCCCACATAGGAAAATGATGGAGTAAAGAAATGGTCAGATACAATCCATGTTCCTTCAGCGTGAACCTGTTAGAGCATCTTTTGATGTATGCAGTACCTTCTTTTCCTTTTCTTCTTGGAGGGGGATTTTGGACCACATCCAGTGGTACTCAGGGTTTACTTCTGATTCTGTGCTCAGAGATCACTCCAGGTGGGGATCAGGAGACCATATGTAGGCAGAGATCTACAGGGATTGGCTGGGAATAAGGCAAGTGCTTCACCCTCTGTAGTCCCTCTCTCTAGTCCCTCCTTTCTCATTCTTTTTTTTTTTTTTTTTTTTTTTTTTTGGTTTTTGGGCCACACCCGATGACGCTCAGGGGTTACTCCTGGCTATGCGCTCAGAAGTCGCTCCTGGCTTGGGGGACCATATGGGACGCCGGGGGATCGAACCGTGGTCCGTCCTAGGCTAGCGCAGGCAAGGCAGGCACCTTACCTCCAGCGCCACCGCCCGGCCCCTCCTTTCTCATTCTTTTTTTTTTTTTTTTTTGTGGTTTTTGGGTCACACCCGGCAGTGCTCAGGGGTTATTCCTGGCTCCAGGCTCAGAAATTGCTCCTGGCAGGCACGGGAGGACCATATATGGGACGCCGGGATTCGAACCGATGACCTCCTGCATGAGAGGCAAACGCCTTACCTCCATGCTATCTCTCCGGCCCCTCCTTTCTCATTCTTAAAAGAATTTCTGTCACTGTCCAAATCTCCTGATATTTTTCTCTCTTGGGAAGCAAGCAGCAAGGCATTTTTTTTCTGGCTCTGTGCTCAGGTAATGTTTGGACAACCATATGGCGTGCTGGGGATCAAACTTCGGTCAGCCACATACTAGGAACTGAACTAACTCTCTAGTCCTCTCCACAACTTCTCTCTCACTATTTATTTTTGGCCCATACCTGGTTGTATTTAGGCTTTACTACTGCTCTAAACTCAGGAATTACTCTTGGCAGGGCTTGGGAGACCTGAAGATCAAACCCAGGTCTGCAGCATGCAAGCAAGTGCCCTACTGTGGTACTATCATTCCAGCCACAATTTCTGATTTATGAAATTTCCTGGAAGTGGAGCCGGAGAGATAGTGCAGCGGTAGGGCATTTGCCTTGCATGTGGCTGACCTAGGATGGATGGTAGTTCAATTCCCAGCATCCCATACGGTCCCCCGAGCCTGCCAGAAGTGATTTCTGAGCGCAAAGCCATGAGTAACTCCTGAGTGCTGCTGAGTGTGCCTGCCCCCACCCCCAAAAAAGAAATTTCCTGGGAGTGTTAGTCTGGGAAAATATGCAATAATCATAAGTTGCTAAAGGCATGTGAGAATTAATAGGTACTGAAAAAGGGTTTTCCCTCTGATTCTATTTACCTGCCTAAAGCTGAAAGAAACACTTCAAAGAAGTGCACTTCCTCATTCCTTTCCCTGGGTAGTTTCAAAGTCAGGAAGATTAAAAGTTAAAGTTAGCTTTGGAAGAGGGAGGGAGGGAGGGGGTGCAGGTGAGGGTGAGGGAGAGACAAAGCCAGAGAGATGGAGACAGAGAGAGGAAGAGAGAAGAAAAATGCCTGCTACCGAGTAAGGGTGAGGGGAGACTGGGAACACTGATGGTGAGAAATGCGCCCTGGTGAAGGGATGGTGTTGGATACTGTATGTCCGAAACTCAGTCAAAAATAACTTTGTAACTGTGTATCTCATGGTGATTCAATTAAAAATTTATTAATTAAAAAAAGTTAAGAAATTTATCTTTGGAGATGAAAGCACTACTACATGTATGCTGATGGCACAACACTCCTAGTTCCCCCTTCTTTTTTTCTATTAACCTTCAGTCAATTTACTTTCCAAAAAAGCATTTTGTTTTCCCCAAAGTACTTTCTATCCTCACTTCCCTTTCCCATCAAGAATATTAGGTCGTGAATTTTGTCCAGTTGAGTCCCATTTTTCTCTGAACTGTACATTGGCTTTTATAAAAGCCTGCCTTTTTCCTTTTTCTCTTGCTTCTCTCTCTCTCTCTCTCTCTCTCTCTCTCTCTCTCTCTCTCTCTCTCTCTCTCTCTCTCTCTCTCTCTCTCTGTCTCTCTCTGTCTCTGTCTCTCTCTCTCTTTGGTTTTTGGGTCACACCCAGAAATGCTCAGGGGTTTACTCCTGGCTCTACGCTCAGAAATTGCTCCTCACCGGCTCGGGGGACCATATGGGATGCCGGGATTCAAACCACCAGCCTTCTCCATGCAAGGCAAATGCCTTACCTCCATGCTAACTCTCTGGCCACTCTTATCTGTCTCTTATCAGTGTGTAATTCATTATCTTTCAATTACTGAATCTAAGAGGGCAGAGGGAAAGTTTTCCTTTCTAATATGATAAATTATAAGCCCAGTGACTTGCCCACATAATCCTCAGTAATATAAGCACTTCTTCCCATTCAGCAACAACAGTTTGACATATTCAAACTATTTTTCTCCAAGTGGGTCCAAACTATGGGACTGAAAAAGAATCCCCCTACACCCACCTACCAGAAAATACAGCAACCTCCTCCCATGCTTGCCATATTCCTGACAGAAAAAACCACCTGGCTACTCCACCTCTACCAAACTCCAAAAGAAAATAATGGTCACCAATACCTCTTAGGTAATTAATTCCCAGGTAATCAGGGCAGGGCTAATACCGTGGTGGAATTCTCAGAATGGGTGGGGGCAGATTCCCTTTTTCTGCATGAACCACAGCAGCTCAGACCACACCCTTTACCTTCCAACATAAAGGGCCCAGCTCCTCAATTTAACCTTATCAAACTGCTAAAGCACCAAATCCTGGACCACAAGTGGTTGCTGACACTTCAACATTCTTATAGCAGTGTCAGCTCAGTATCAGAGGAAATCTGATAGAAAAGTGACATAGTACTCAGTGAGCTGAAACAGTGGCAGAGAAGGCTTGACTTGCACCAACCACAGCCCAGTAAATTCTTAGACACTGACTTTAGTAACACCATCGAGAGATAACAATCATTTTAAGTTGACCCAGGTTGATCTAAGTTTTTTTTTTTTTGGGGGGGGCCACATCTGGTGGTGTTCAGGGGTTTCTCCTGGCTGTCTGCTCAGAAATAGCTCCTGGCAGGCACAGGGGACCCATATGGGACACCGGGATTCGAACCAACCACCTTAGGTCCTGGATCGGCTGCTTGCAAGGCAAACGCCGCTGTGCTATCTCTCTGGGCCCTAGATGTATAATATTTTAAATGACTGTATTATGAACAACTTGGTAAGCCATAGTGTTATAATAAAAAGGATTAAAAAAACCCAAATTTTCTCATTCCCCTTTTGTTTATGTTACTGGGAAGGAACCTAGGGCTTCACATATGCAAAGCAAACTACACCCTGCCTGTTTTTTTTTTTTTTTTCTTTTTTTCTTTTTATGGAACACTTCATGAATTTGTGTGTCATCCTTGTGCAGAGGCCATGCTAATCTTCTCTGTATCATTCCAATTTTAGTACAAGTGCTGCCGAAGCGAGCACAGTTTTCTTATTCTTCAGAAAGTACGACGAGGCTTCAAAACTAGCAATCCCAGTTGGATGTGCCAAGGTGGTTTTTTTTTACAGGCTCCCCAATAAAGGAGCTCAATGACTTCAAATCAATCTTTGGCTATTATTTTCAAGTGATTATAACATAGTAAATAAGTTATAATTTTAGACATCAAAAAACAAGACAAAATTATGAGACTAAAATTATGGCAGTGATATGATGCAAAATGTTAGAGAGGTAGGCTTGCAAATAGTCACATTATTGCAAATTCCAATTATAAGTCATTATATAAAACATCAGTTTTACAGAAATGTTTATCATAAACCACAGGGTTAAAAAAAACTTCTATCATGTAAATTTGAAAATTAAAAACACAAACCATCTAACAGCAACAGACTTTTTCCCCCAAGAGCAAAGTATATGGAATTCACGGGCTAGCATTAGAAAACCTTAAATCACTGGGCACTCATCAAAATATGAAGGTATTAGCATTAAAACAGAACTGAATTTATTTAGGCATTTAAAGATGCTCTTTCATTGCATACCTCTTCATGTATCAAAAGTGAATCTCATAATATTGGAAATGGGGTAGTAAGGTAAAAGCATAATGCTTGATCTAGTTCTGCTAAGCCAAATAATATGTCAGTAATTGGGGGTTCTCATTGATGATTTTTAAAAGTGAATGGTTCTGTTAATCACTGTATATAATCAGAAGGACAGAAGAGATCATTTCAAGTGATAACACTATAAATAAACTAAGGCACAGAAGGAAGGCAAAATGTGAGCAATCAGGGCTGGAACGGTGGTGCAAGCGGTAAGGTGTCTGCCTTGCACTTACTAGCCTAGGACGAACTGTGATTTGATCCCCCAGCATTCCCATATAGTCCCCCAAGCCAGGAGTGATGTCTGAGCTCATAGCCAGGAGTAACCCCTGAGCATCACTGTGTGTGGCCCAAAACCAAACCAAAACAAAACAAGAATATGATCAATCAGCTTAACACATTTTTTATGTAATTTTTTTCTAAAACAGTTGAATAGCTGGGCCGAAATTATACAGTAGGTAGGGCATTTGCCTTACATGTGGCTGACCCAAGTTCAATCTCCAATTCCTATCTGGTACCCCAAACTCTGCCAAGACTAATCCCTGAGTGCAGAGCCAGGAGTAAGCCCTGAGCACCACTGGGTATAGGCCCAAACTAACAACAACAAAATTGAATTGTTTTCCTTATTCTCCAGTAAATATTAAACCAGGTGGAGAGTATTAAAATCTGCAAGCAAATGCTTCTCTCACACCATGATCAAAGTATGAATGTTTTTAAACTATAGTTTGCTATAGGACTTGCAGATGAACCCTTGGAAATCAAGGTAGACTCAAATTGCTCATGGGAAAAGAGGCTTTTTGTATAATATAGTTAATAGGAAGTTTTCCAAGAAAATAAAGGAGGCCCAGAGAGATAGTACAGCAGTTAAGGTGCTTGCTTTGTATGGGCCTACCTACTATCCGCAGCAATCCACATGGTCCCCTGAGCTCCACCAGGAGGGGCTCCTGAGTGCAGTCAGGAGTACCCCCTGAGAACTGCTGGGTGAAGGCCCCCCTAATTTTGGGGGGTGTCCGGTGATGCTCAGAAATTACTCCTGGCTCTGGGCTCAGGAGTAAGTACTAGTTCAAAAATTACTAGCTCAGAAATTGCTCCTGGCTTGGGGACCATATGGGATGCCAGGGGGGTCGAACCTCGGTTCGGCCTACCTAGGTGCAAGGCAAGTGCCCTACTGCTGTGTCACCACTCCGGCCCCACCCCCCCCCAAAAAAAAAAGAAAGGGATAAGGGTAATATTAACCATATAATGCCAACCCACATTTCTAGAAAAAAAAATTCATTGAATTAAAGACTGTTTAGCAAGCTGCTCAACACTAGCAGTATTTGCTAATACTTAGATAATACTCCACAGGGCATAGGAACCCTGTCTTGAAGGTGGTACAAGGTGGCTATAGAGTGACCTATGAGGCACAGGATACCTTGGGAAAATGAAAGGGTCTGGAGCTGGTATGGGCTTTCTGGTTGACACTTAGAATTGCTAGCCTTTGAGTTTTGCCACTGTCTTCATAAGGGTCTTTGAAGCACTGGATGGACAGTGGTCTATATCTTGGGAATGCATGTGCTTCAATCAGTTGCTGATTGTGCTCACTTTCTCCTTCTCTGGCCTTCATTCTGCAGAGGCTCAGCTCAGGCTTACAATCTTCAGCAGCATTGTCTTGAAAGCTGTGCTTTTTTTGTTTTTTGGTACCTTGGGGAGAAGTACTTCTGGCTCAATGCTCAGGAGTCTATGTGGTGCTGGGGATTGCACCCCAGCTCTTGCAAGCAGAACCTGTACCCCAGCCCTTTGAGTTGCCTTCTTAATCCTGTGCCTTTTTTTTCTATACAGAGATTTCTGATACAGAAGTATATCTTGAATGCAAAGTACAAAAAGATAATGGTGTAAAACAGATGAGTTCATTTAAACATGTTGGAATGGCTGGTAGCCTCTCTAGCTGCACAGAAAATAGGGCCAGATATCCAAATCGTGGCAAATCTAAGTTCAGTCCTATAGTTTGTGTGCTAGAACTGTTCAGTTTTATACTTTCCTGAGTCACAACCACAGTTTTAGGATTTGGCAAGTGTTTTTCTTACTAGAAAATCACACAAACAGATAAAGTAATCTCTTTAGTGTCATGTTGGCATGTAAAGAAAATAGTACTTGGACCTAAACTAAATTCAGAAGATAAAGACAACAAAATTTGTATTGGTTTTAAGTTATACCAAGGCTAATATTGCAAAAATGAGATAAATGTTCTATATCATTGCTAAAAAATATTTATGTATAAAGTTCAGGATTTAATAGAGGTAATATGACTGTTGGTTAAAAAAAATATGGATTTTATAATAGTGTATAAGTAAGAACTAGTGGTAAAAATGTCAACTGGCTGGGACTGGAGTTATAATATAGCAGGTAAGGTGCTTGCTTTGCATATGGCCAACTAAGTTTGATCTCCAGTATTCAATATGGTACCCCATGCAGTATCTGGGGTAATTCCTGAGTGCAAAGCCAGAGCCAGGAGTAAGTTCTAAGCACAACTGAGTGTACCCCTTTCCAAAGTCAAATGGGACAGATCTACAAATTAGGTAATATATGAGCAATAGGATAAATTAGAATTTTTATTACAGAGGGTAATCTGTTTGTGAAAAGTGATAATGTTATACATTCGAAACCAAAGTAGAGCTAAGCTGTTTCACAATAAGACTTCATTGTCATTTCTTAGTGCTTTAATTTTAGGAGTTCTGTTATAATCTCAAGTAAGTCAGAGCTATTTCCTTCCTCAAAAAGTGAAGGAACAGCTATTCTAACAAGCTTTACATAAATAGAATCCTGATCATCTCAGCTCTAACTAACCCAATGCATTTATTTACATGGATAGAATCATCCATGGTGTCTCTAAAGACTGGAAAAGATAGCATTCTTTAAGAAGTCTGAGAATGGGGCTGGAATGATAGTACACTGAGGAGGGTGTTTGCCTTGCAACTAACCCAGGTTTAATCCCTGGCATTCCTATGGTCCTCCGAACATCGCCAGAAGTGACTCCTGAGAACAGAACCAGAAGTAACCCCTGAACATAGCCAAGTGTAGCCCCCAAACAATCACCACCAACAAAAAAAGTCAGAATATAAGGATATTCACTGAAAACTTCAAATATATCATCAGTCATGCTTGCCAGCCAGAAAACCAGACAATTTAAAGATCTCAGAAGATCAAAGGAAACAGAATGACCATCTTTGGTGAGAGGTGGCACAAAGAGGCCTTGTGGCTGTCAAAAAGGGTATACCAGATGATTCACCTGCACTAATTGGCTTTGCCACACACAAGCTCCATAGAACACATGGCAAAGACAAGGCAAAACTTTCTGTGAGACAAGTGCAGACCGGGGGCAGGCCTGAGCTTGCTAATAACACTCCAAGGAGCAGAGAGGCAGATACTGAGAGTTACCAGAAACTAACTTTTTCCTTGAAAAACCATCCATGAGGTTAATGAGACAAATATTAAGCCAACGAGGATGATACTAAGTGTCAACTCAGGCTGGCCATCTGGATATGGGGTTTTGCAAGTTCTCAGCTGACTTCTGCTGTTTTGCTTTTGTTTTTGTGCTGTACCCAGCAGTATTCAGGGCTTATTCCTGGCTCTGCACTTAGGGATCACTCTTGTTGGGGCTCCAGAAGCCATAGATGGTGCCAAGGATTGAATCCAGGCCAGCTGTGTGCAAGGCAAGCACCTTGCCCCTGTATTATCTCTTAAGTCCCTTTCAGCTGACTTTTCATTATTAATGATATTAAGAAAGGTATAATTCACAATAAGCAGCTCTTGTTCAAAAATGATAAAAAGGTTGATTTCCTAGAACAGTATAAACTGTTAACTTGTTAAGAAAAGTCCATTTCCCCCTCCAGCATTCAAGTACATACATAAACATATGCATTAAGTCTCTTTCCTTTAAAACATCTTAGTAAGAGTGGAAGTTTGAAAAGGACAAATGAAATAAACACCCAACAAGACCCATTTCTCATTCTCTGTGTGGCTGCAGTGTTGGACAGAATAGCTGACTCCTTTGTTGGGATGATCATGATTTACTTGACTGAGTAGGTCTTTGAGGATTTCCTTTATTCACTTGTCCAGGAGCATGGTAGGTGCTATTGTTTTCTTGGTGGAATAACTTATCAGTGCTTCTTCAGAGGCTCAAACAGGATCACAGGCCAGATTCCAAAGACAAACTGTTTGAAGAAAAGTTAGGAGAGATGAAAGAAGATCAGGAATGCTATACTATTGCTGAAAATGAGCCCATAGACTATGACTGGAGGGTTTGGTGTGTTTGCTGGCAATTGTTTAGGTTTAAGCTGCTTGTTACAGAATCTTTTCTCCAGACTTGCATCTCAGCAACTATTTTTATTTAGTTGAATATATTAAATATTTATGTTGTCAAGCATGGAGCTGAACATTTCAACAATCTATTTTATTTCCATTTTATTTGTAAAAGAAAAATACCGGCTTAATGAGTAGAACCTTGCCACAGTTTACTGAGTACAGCAAGTGGAAGACTTAATAGTTACTTTTCTTGGTGGTTTTTGAGCTACACCCAGTAATGCTCAGAAGTTACTTCTGCTCTGCACCTGGGAATTAATCTTGGCAGTGCTCAAAAAACCATATGGAATAATGAGAATTGAACTGCATGGGATTGCTGCATGTGCTCTATCTGCTGTACTATATATCCAGCCTGAAAGTGGAAGACTTAAGATTTAAGGGCACCTGGTTCCATCCTGTATTTCTCCACATCTCTCCAATCATTTTTCTTTGTCTCCCTCTGTCCCAGTTCCCCAAACATGGATACACAGAAAAGATGGACTTACTTTTACTTTGGGTCTGCACCTCAGGTAAAGTGTTCTTGTATATAAACTGAAAGAAAATAGGGAAGGGGAAAGCTCTTTATACTAATTTTTAATTATACAAACTAAACTATTACTATTATTGACAAACTGAACTATTGTGCTTCTTATATATGCAAAGAAAAAGGCAATATTGATATATCATTAGTTCAATTAGCAATTTATTTATTTCCTTTATTTGGGGCACCCGTCCGTGCTCTAGTAGGATATTAAGGAAGAAAGAGAATAGATCAACACTTCTCTCATAATGTTCATAGTGTATCACTCTTCCTGGCTCTGGTCAAGATATTGATTACCCATTTTGTTTTTTGACAATATCTGATAATGAGGATGAAAGTATTTATCTTTAGGGCTGGAATAATAGCATAGCCAGTAGAGCATTTGACTTGCATGTGGCCAACCCTGGTTCAATCACCAGCACCCTAAATGATCCCAAGCCCCCCCCCCCCCAGGAGTGAATCTTGAGCACAAAATCATAGGTAAGTTTTGAGCACTGCTGGGTGTAGTACCAAAACAAAAATAAAGACCAAGAAAGTATGTATCTTTCCCAACTTGTAATAAGGTTAAATAGCAATGATAAACACACTGCAAACTGAAATATATAGTTGAGTTGAAAATACATTTACCCTCCTGAATATCAAAGCTTAGCCTAACCAAATTAACAGTACTTGGAACACTTATATTAGCTTACAATTGGGCAAAATCCCTAAAGCCTATACTGTATAATAAACTGTCAACTCTCTCATGGACTTTATTGAATTTACTAAAAGTGAAAAACAGAATGGTTATTCCCCTTGAGGTGTGGCTGTCCAGGAGCCAAAGCTCATAGCCATAGTTCAGCTACATGAGAGAGTCTTGAACTGTACCAGTGGCCTATGAAAAGAGCCATACTCCAAATCCAAAGTCTGGCTTCTACTGAATGTAAATCACTTTAGTATCACTGCAAAGCTGAAAAAATTTTTCATACATCAAACCATTCTTACTCAAGGACCATCTGCAAGGCAATCTTAAAATATTTTCAGAATTAGGAATATTAGCTCACTAAGAATCACAATTTTGATATGAGATAAACAGAAAGGAAACAGCTGTGATCTAGACAATGGAATACTTGTCATTACAGAACTGAAAGAGATGAAATTTCACCATTTGCAGTAATGTAGGTGAACCTAGATGGCATTAAGCTAAGTGAAATGAGTTAGACAGAAAAACACAAATACCGTAGGATTTCACTCAGAAAAGCTATATAGAGGGATCAAACAAACAAGTTAAATTAAAAAAAATATTTTTAGACTTATAAGAGCAACTAGTAGTTACCAAGAAGTAAGGGAGAAGAGGATGAGTAAATAGATGAAAGTAGTCAGTGGTTGAAGCTAGAGAGACCAGACCTGTTAGCAGGCTGAGCATATATGGTCCCCTGAGCATCACTGGGAATGATTCTCAAGCACAGATCCAGGAGAGGTCAGTGATAGGATGAAAGATAAAACTGGACTTTTACTGGTAAAGTTAAAATGGCACATATACATGCTAATTTTGAATGATGCACACCTGGAAAGCACATTATATTAAAATACATTTATTTCAACTTGGGGCCGGAGAGATAGCACAGCAGTAGGGCATTTGCCTTGCACACGGCTGACCTAGGATGAACCTGGGTTCAATTCCAAGCATCCCATATAGTCCTCTGAGGTTGTCAGGGGTGATTTCTGAGCATAGGGCCAGGAAGAATCTCTGAGCAAGGCCATGTGTGCCCCCTCAAAAAACCCCTCAAAATATTTATTTCAATTTAAAAAAAGAAGAAAAAAGATCAAGTCATACCAATATTTAAAAAAAAAAAAGAAAGTATACTTTACCTGAAAAGAACATGAAGGTAAGAGCCAAGGCCAGTTAAAATATGCCACCATGCATGAAACTGGGTGGTGGCACCCACGATGGGTGGGAGCTTTTTTCTGAGACTCCTGTTTGGAGAGAAGGAAACACTATGTTGACGCTGATAGTCTGACTGAGCATCCTAAAGTGTTACTCAAACATGGCAATTTGTCAATTTCCTTAAGTCTGCCGCTATATTGTTTTCCACGGTTTCTTTTTTTCCCCTTTTCCTTTTGTTTTTCTTCTTTGGTGGTGTTGGGGATATGCTCCATTACTGAGTCACATCCCGACACAGCAGATATATAGTTAAATATAGTATTGTTAAACATAGTAGTTTATGAAGAGATGATTCTGTGCTCAAATTAAATGTGAGGGTGCAGAGAAGCTTGATTTGATGCCCAGCACCATGTGGTCCCCCAAGCACTTCCAAGAGGAAATGCTGAAAACTGAGCCGGGAGTACCCCTGAACATTACAAGGCGTGGCTTTAAAACCAAACCAAAACCAAAACCAAACCCAAAACAAATTAAATGTTGGAAATAGGGCCCGAAGAGATAGCACAGCGGCATTTGCCTTGCAAGCAGCCGATCCAGGACCAAAGGTGGTTGGTTTGAATCCCGGTGTCCCATAGGGTCCCCCGTGCCTGCCAGGAGCTATTTCTGAGCAGACAGCCAGGAGGAACCCCTGAGCATCGCTGGGTGTGGCCCAAAAACCAAAAAAATAAAAATAAAAAAAATGTTGGAAATAGTATATAGTTTATTGTCCTTATGGAGATTTGTAATGTATATTAACAAATTAGATTTTAAAAATTACTACTTAGCTAGAATGTTTAATCTTCATTCCTTTCCAGGTAATTTAGTAATACTATCATAGAACCATCCTCCTTACCACCTGAGTGATATATTATAAAAATCTTATAGAACAAGTGATTCCTGAAACATACTTTGGAAATATTGATCTAATTAGTGATTCACTCAAGTAACTAGACCATAACTTTCCTATGCTTTACATATATATACATATATATACACACAAATACATATATAAATCACTTTAGAAGGCTATAGATGATCTATAAAGTTCTTTGTATTTATTTCATTTCAAACTAAATTTGGTTGGTTTGATTGTATTTTAGGCCACATCTGGTGATGTTCAAGGGTTACTCCTGGTAGCACTCTTGGAATTACTTCTTTTTAAAATATCTTATAAACACCATGATTACAAATATAATTGTAGTTGTGTTTCAGTCATGTAAAGGGAATTACTTCTGACAGTGCTTGGGGAACCATTGGGATGGCAAGAATTAAACAAAGCTGACAGCATGCAAGGCAAGTGCCCCATCCACTGTAATATAGCTCTGGTCATCAGACTGTCTTTATTAGCTTTGCTTTATAGATTAGGACCTAAAATTAAGAGATTAACTGAATTACTAAATCACTCAATTGTCTCCAATTTAGATTTTTTAGATTTTAGAGCTAATTTAGATTAGCACTCTTATTTATTAGAAGGGAAAGGTCAATGAGAAACACAAAATTATTATTTTCCTTTTTATTCCTATAAATTTTTGAGACAATTAGTACCCTATAGAATTCTTAAATTTGGGGGCTGGAGAGATAGCATGGAGGTAAGGCATTTTGCCTTTCATGCAGAAGGACGGTGGTTCGAATCCCAGCATCCCATATGGTCCCTTCTGCCTGCCAGGGGTGATTTCTGAGCATAGAGCCAGAAGTAACCCCTGAGTGCTGCCAGGTGTGACCCCACCCCCCAAAAAAGAATACTTAAATTCGGGGTCAGAAAGATAGCACAGTGGTAGGGCATTTGCCTTGCATGCGGCCAACCTAGGATGGACCTCAGATTGATTCCCAGCATCTCTTATGATCCCCCAAGCTTTCCAGGAGTGACTTCTGAGTACAGAGCCAGTAGTAACACCTGAGCACCATGGGTGTGGCCCCAAAACAAATCAAATCATACCAATTATTTATTTATTTATTTATTTATTTATTTATTTATTTATTTATGTATTTGTGATTATTATTTTTTGGTCACACACAGCAGGGCTCAGGGGTTACTTCTGGCTCTATTCCCAGAAATCGCTCCTGGCAGGCTCAAGGGACCATGAGATGCTGGGATTCAAACCACCATCCTTCTGCATGCAAGGCAAATGCCCTACCTCCACGCTATCTCTTCGGCCCTATTATTTTATTTTTATATATTTTAGTATATATAAAATGGAAACTCACATATTACTATATATAATTGTAATATAATTTTAGACCTGAAATATTAATAATTCCCTAATGCCATCAATGAACAAATAGTTCAAAGTTTCTATCATCTCATAAACTTTCTTTTAATCTCTAAATTTCAGCTTCCACCATCTTCCCTCACCTCTGATTATTTTTTCCATTTTGATTTTGGGCCATACCTTGCAGTGCTCTGAGCTTACTCCTGGCTCTGAACTCAGGAATAACACTTGGCAGGTTTTGGGATCATAAAGAATGCTGGAGATTAAAACCAGGTCACATGAAAGGCAAGCATCCTACTTGCTGTACTATCAATCTGGCTCTCCAGCTCCCTTTTTGTTTCTTACTGCAGGTAAGACCAGAGCATTTATGCCTGGTAAGATAACACATCAAGTAAAACCTGAGCATACAGATTTCCCAAAGCCTGAATTTAATGGATTGCCCCTCCATGGTTCTTACCAATATAGTCCTCTATCTTTTTTATTCAGAATTCTTGGGTCACTGAAATTTTAGTTGGAAAGACCCACTAGTTAAACCTATTTAATATGGGATTTGTATGAAAATTTAGCTTCCAAACATCTGTCTCAGTGACAGAGCACAGTCCAGACTCCTCAAAGATCCACTTAATAGGAATTACCAACAAGAGGTAGAATGAGGACCAGAGAGACAGTACTGGTGCTAAGGTGCTTGCTTTGCTTATGGCCTACCCTGGTTTGATTCCCAGCATTCAGGATTCCCTTATCACTAACAGGATCAGGAGTAGCCCCTGAGTACTGCTGGATGTGGTCCCATCAATAAGACGAGAGCAGAGGTAATACTTCTTTGCTTTTCCTATAAAATAATATTAGCATATTAAGGTGTAAAATCATATGCATGTATTTAATACTGTTTATTACAAATTACTCTTTTTTTGTTTGTTTTTGGTTTTTGGGTCACACCCAGTGGTGTTCAAGGGTTACTCCTGGCTCTGTGCTCAGAAATCGCTCCTGGCAGGCCTGGGGGACCAAATGGGATGCTGGGATTTGAACGACCGTCCTTCTGCATGCAAGGCAAATGCCCTACTTCCATGCCCATATCTTTTTAATTTCAACAATGGCGGAGATTAGTTTCAAAGTCCTAAAGATTCTATGGAAATTTATGAAACTTTTTACTCAACAGCTGCTTCCAAAAATACTCCTTAGAAATTGAAAATGTGGGGCCGGAGAGATAGCATGGAGGTAAGGTGTTTGCCTTTCATGCAGGAGGTCATCAGTTCGAATCCCGGCGTCCCATATGGTCCCCCGTGCCTGCCAGGAGCAATTTCTGAGCGTGAAGCCAGGAATAACCCCTGAGCACTGTCGGGTGTGACCCAAAAACCACAAAAAAAAAAAAAAAAAAAAAAAAAAAGAAATTGAAAATGTATCTTACCTCAGCGAATCACAGAAGATGTTATCTATGTTCCATAATAAAAATCCCAATAAGAATAGACCCAAGGATGTATAACCTAGTCCTCTAAGCCAAGGATAAACCCTGTGGGAAAGAAGAGAAAAACAGCAAGCAATTTTATTGAGTCATTTTGTAACCAGAACTTAATGTCATCCCTTTCATGGGAAAGAACACTGTTAGATTAAAAGCAAAATCTACATATTCAACTCCTTATTATGCCTGTAGAGTTAACCATTGAAAAGTACTAAGGAAGAATGTACCATAGACTTGGCTAAGAATATCAGTAAGTAGGCAGAAAGTTCCTAACAATCCTATCAGGGTGAGGAAAGAGTCATGGTGGGAGAAAAGATAAACACTCAGCAAATTACTGATCAGTGTTGAGAATAATTTAGTAAACAACAACACACATGTATGTAATTAGACAAAATAGATCTGTAAATACATATAAAGAATTATATATGGTAACACACATAAATCAATAAAATCCTTAAGTAAACCCTGTGTGGCAAGACTTCTTCATTTCACTAACGAGGAAACAGAAACTTGGTGAATTTACCCAAGATACCAACACCTTATAATACTACCTACATACATACATATATACATATATATATTTATATTTAGGGGCCTGGGTTTGGGCACACCCGTAGTACTCTCAGAGGTCATTCCTGGCAATGCTTAGGGGAACCATCTGTGGTGCTGGGAATTGAAGCACAATTGTCCAGATGCAAGGTGATAGCCTTAACTCTTGTACTAGTTTTTAATCCTCTTTTTTTTTTTTTTTTGGTTTTTGGGTCACACCTGGCAGTGCTCAGGGGTTATTCCTGGCTCCAGGCTCAGAAATTGCTCCTGGCAGGCACAGGGGACCATATGGGGCGCCGGGATTTGAACCGATGACCTCCTGCATGAAAGGCAAACGCCTTACCTCCATGCTATCTCTCCGGCCCCTAGTTTTTAATCCTTTATAAATATTCGTTAGTTTTGTTTTTGGGCTAAACCCAGTGATACTCAGGGGTTACTCCTGGCTCTGCATTCAGGAATGACTTTTAGCAGGGTTTTAGGGGACTATATGGGATATTGGGGATTGAACCCTGACCAGCTGCATGCAAGTCAAACACCTTGCCTACTGTATCTGCAGCCCCTGTTCCTTAATACATATACTCTACAGTTTCAATGAGGTATCTGATTCAATTACATTACATGATATGTAATTAATTAATTAATTTTTGGTTTTGGGGTCACACCCGGTGTAGTTCAGAGGTTACTCCTGGCAGGCTCAGGGGACCATATTGGATGCCAGGAACCAAACCACTGTCAGTCCTGGGTTGGCCGCGTGCAAGGCAAACGCTCTACCACTGTGTTATTGCTCCAGCCCCCTAAATGGCATATATTTAAAGTATAGTTATTCAAAAAACAAATACCCAAATCCATCATCTCCAAAAGCCTAGACTGTGAGACTATTTAAATAACATAATGCAGTATAAACCCTTTGTATGGCTACTTTCATTTGGTATAATGAGTTTGAAGTTCACTGACCACATATCTATAATTCATTTTCTTATGCTGCTGAGTTGTCTACTGAGTGAACCACACTTTATGTGTCTAAATGTTGGTGGTTGTATTATTTACAGCACTTCACCATTAACAAATAAAGTAGCTATATAAATAAGTCTCTATGTAAAAAGTTAGTAGAGGATGGGTTGGGCTGTATGGAAAGTAAATATTAAACTTATATTAGAATACTACTGCAGTGTTTCTCATATGCAATGATGACATATCATTTTACATTCCATCAGTGTTTGTGTGTTTATGTTTCTTTTTTTGAAGGGGAGGCCACACCCGGTGATGCTTGGGTTACCCCGGGCTATGGACTCAGAAATCACTCCTGGCTTGGGGGACCATATGGGATGCCAGAGGATCAAACCTCTGTCCATCCTAGGTCAGCTGCATGCAAGGCAAATGCCCTACCACTGCACCACTGTTCCGGATCCTGCGTGTTTATATTTCTATATCTTCACCAACACTGAATGCAACATTGTTTGCATTTCAGTTCTTGTACTGAAGCATTTCATGATCTTGTGGTTTTAAAGTGTATTTCCTTAATGACTGCTTTATTTTTGAATGTTTGCAGTGTCAAGGATTGATGCCATGTCTTAAGCAAATACTTTGCTATTAGCCATATCCCTGGTCTTCCCTAATGACTCTCACACAAAAGTACCTTTCAGTTACTTATTTGTCTGGCACCCATATATCTTCTTTGGTACAGTATTTGCCAATTTTTGCCCATTAGAAAAACTGTTTGTCTCATTATTGATTTGTAGGTGTTCTCTTTACATTCTAAATATAATTATTTAACTGGGCATATATTTTACAAATGTTTCCCCTAAGTTTTAACTCACCTTTCATTTTCTTTTCTTTTTTTTTTTAAAAAATATGTGTGTGTGCGTTCATGTATATATACACGAATATATGTGTGTGTGTGTGAGACTGTCACATCTGGCAGGTCTCAGGGGCTATTTCTGGCTTTGTGCTCAGGACATGGTGGTGCTGGGTGGGTGGGTGAATGAGATGGGTGAATAGTGGTGCTGGGACTAGAACTGAGCTGACTGTATGCAAGGCCAGTGCCTTCTCTGCTATGCTATCTCTCTCCTCCACCAATAAGTGTCTTTGTTAGTTTTTTGGACTATACCCTGCAGTGCTCAGGGGTTAATCCTGGCTCTGCACTCAGAAATCACTCCTGGTAGTGTTCAGGGAAACATATGGAATATAGGGATCAAACCCAATTAGGCAGTATAGGTGCCTTACCTACTATACTATCACTCTGGCCCCTTATGTTTCTTTTGAAAAATAAAATTTAATTTGATAGAGTTCAATTTATTGATTTTTTCTTTAGTATTTGAGATTTATATATTCTATATTTTAGAATTTTTAAATAGATGTAAATGAAATTTAACATTGTATTTGCTTTCAGATACATAATATAACTTATGAAATATTTGTATATATACTGTAAAATCATCAGCAAAAAAAAAAGGACTGGTATTTTCTTCTAGCTTTAATATTTAGGGATATACTGCACTTCTGGTAACTTTGTAATGGTGTAAAATTTTAGTTCATTAAAAAAAGATCATGATGTTACAGCCCAATTTAGTGAAAAAGTTACTCTTTCTGCACAGAATTACTTTAACATATTTAAAAAGAGGTCAGTATAAATGTAGAGTCTCTCTCTCTCTCTTTTTTTTTTTTGGTTTTTGGGCCACACCTGGCGATGCTCAGGGGTTCCTCCTGGCTGTCTGCTCAGAAATAGCTCCTGGCAGGCATGGGGGACCATCTGGGACACCGGGATTCAAACCAACCACCTTTGGTCCTGGATCGGCTGCTTGCAAGGCAAACGCTGCTGTGCTATCTCTCTGGGCACTACTGTAAAGTCTCTTTTTGTTCTATTGCTCTACTTTTTTTTTTATCTTTTGCTTTTTGACTGAATCTGGCAGTGCTCAGGAATCACTCTTGATGGGGTTCAGGGACTCCCATGAGGTGCTGTGGGTTACATGATCTGTGATACCTTCTGTAAATGATCATTTCATCTGCAAACACCATATTGGATAGATTTCATGAGTATGATGTTAAGTAGTCATGATAATATGTTTCTGTTTTATATTTGATTGAAAAGATATTAAAATATCTCATGAGTTAATATGTCAGATGATATGGAGTTTATTGTTTAGGAAAGTTCCTAAGTTTACTTTGTCCCAGGTTTTAAGTTTTTGTTTGTTTTGGGCTTCACCTGGTGGTATGCAGGGTTTACTTCTGGCTCTGTGCTCTAGGCATCTACAATATGCGGTGCTGGAGGTCAAACCCAGATCGGTTGTATACAGTCTTTTCCCACTGGGCAGTCTCTTCAGCCCCCAGGCTTTATTATCATTATCACTATTTTAATTAAATCACCATGAGATACAGAGTTAAAAAGGTGTTAATAGTTGAGTTTTGGTCATACAACATTCCAACGCCCATTCTTTTACCTATGTTTATTTTCCTTGGTTATCTTCCTGTCTGACCCCCTTCCCTGCAGCTCCCAGTCTGCTTCTATGGCAGACATGTTTCTTCTGTCTCTCTTTTTCTTTCACTGATTTTTTTTTCCTTTTAGGCACTGTGACTTGCAATTAATTTTTAATCATTAATAGTTGTTGAATTTTATAGCTCTTTTGCTCTGATAGTTTTTCTCCTCTAATTTTATTTTATTATACTTATTTATGACCCCCATATCTCCTCTAATTTTATATTTCTTTACTTTTATGTTTTGGGGCCATACTCAGCAATTCTCAGGGACTACTCTTAGCTCTATATATTCACAGCAGTGTTCAGAATATTATGTCGTTCAGGGAAATGAACACAAGGCCTCATGCATGCAAAGCATGTGCTGAGCTCTTTGAACTATCTGTTTTCTTACATGGTTTTTAAGAATAAGGAGTTGGAGAGATAGTACAGCAGGCAAGGTGCTTGTCTTGCATGAGGTCAACTGGGTTCGATCTGAGCATCCTCACGCACTACAAGTAGTAATTCCTGAGCCCCATGGAGCCTGAGCATTGCTAGGTTTGGCACTCCAAGTCTCCCCCTTAAAAAGAATAAGATAAATGGCAAGAATAATCTTTTATTTGTTACTTTTTATCTTTCACTTTTTTTTTTTTTTTGGTTTTTGGGCCACACCCAGCGGTGCTCAGGGGTTACTCCTGGCTGTCTGCTCAGAAATAGCTCCTGGCAGGCACAGGGGACCATATGGGACACCGGGATTCGAACCAACCACCTTTGGTCCTGGATCGGCTGCTTGCAAGGCAAACGCCGCTGTGCTATCTCTCCGGGCCCTATCTTTCACTTTTAACTCTAAATACTTGTATGGAATTGAATATAAAGAGTACACAGAATATAAAGAATATAAGAATATAATTATAAAGAATATAAGGATTAATTTAAGAACCATCACAGCTCCAACTATGAATAACTTTGTAAATCATTTTCTTTAATAATATATATGTATATATATCACAAAGCACAAACTTGGCTGTGCATGGAAAGTACATTATTCTGCTGTTTAAGGAAGGTTCTCAGAGGTATGCTTAAGAGAGTCACTGTCTATTGCAACTTTTTATTATTTTGGCTGGTAGAATGGGGGGCACACTGGGGGGTACACCTGGCTGTGCTCTGGACTTTCTCCTGGACACTATATTCAGATATTAGTCCTAGTGGGCTCTGAAAACCATATGGGGTGCCAGGAAATGAATTTGGGTCAGACAAGTGCTAGGCAAGAGCCCTACCTGCAGTAATATTTCTCTAACTGTGTTGCAGCTTTTATTTGCGGGGGAGGGGGGGGAGTATACTCAGCAATGCTCAGGGGTTGTGCCTAGCTCTGAGCTCAGGAACTACTTTTGGCAGTGCTTGGGGGACCATATGGGATGCCAGGGATCGAACCTGGGTCAGTTTCATGCAAGGCAAACACCTTATCTGCTTTATAACTATCACTCTGGCTGTCTGCAGCTTTGGGGGGGGGGCGGTGGGCCATACCTGGTGGCACTCAGAGGTTATTCCTGGCTCTGCACTCAGAAATCACTCCTGGTAGGCTCAGAGGACTGGAATTCAGGTCTGTCCCAGGTCAGCTACATGCAAGGCAAATGCCCTACTGCTGTGCTATCAGTCCCTTCCCTTCCTTCTTTCCTTTCTCCCTTCTTCCCCACTCCCTTCTTCTTTCTCTCCCTCCCTTACTTCTCTATTTCCTTCATCCTATCCTTTATCAGTAGTTTAGCTGGGTATAAAATTCTTCCATAGAATTCCAGCTTCCAATTTTGCTTTAAGTACAAAGTCATTCCTGGTTCCTGACTAGAATGTGTCTTTATCTAACTATAAACTTGTGGAATTTTTTTGTGCCTAGCATTCTAAAACTGACATAGAGCCCTTTCCATTTACAGAATAATATGCATTTTAAAAATTTATATCTTATTCCTATTTTAATTTTAGGATATATATTTTATTGTTGCTTTTGGACCATATCTGGTGATATCCATAGCTTACTCTGTTTCTGTGCTTAAGGATCACTCTTCATGGATTCTGGGGACCATATGTAGTCAGCCAGGGATTAAATTTGAATCAGCCATCTGCAAGGCAAGCACCTTATCCTTACCTAATACATAACTTCAGCTCCAATTTAAAAAGATTTTTTTTAGATTTGAATGTTGTTGGTTTTTTTGTTTGTTTGTTTTTATGCTTTTGGGGCTACACCCAGTGATGCTCAGGGCTTACTCCTGGCTATGCTCTCAGAAATTTCTCTTGGCTTGGTGGACCATATGGGATGCCAGGGGATTGAGCTGTAGTCTGTCCTAGGCTAGCACATGCAGGCAAACACATGCAATTCAAGTAATGCAATACCTTCCAATTTCTTATTTCTCAGAATGACTTTGGCTATTTGGACTGTTCCATAGAAACTTAATTACTAACTATTCTAAGCCCTTGAAGAATTTTGATGGGGATTGCAATGAATCTACATAAAATTTTAGGTGGGATGATACTTTTGACAATGTTGATTCTTCTAATTCAATGCCATGGAATGCTTTTTTCTTCTCTTATTTCCTTCTTTGCTGACTTATAGTTTAGGTAAAGGACTTTTATTTTGGTAAGATGATTCCTTGGTGTGCAATATCTTTTTTTTTTTTTTTGGTGTGCAATATCTTAAATCATTATTTTGAATGGGGAAGTTCATTGTCTAATAATAATAATTGTATTTATTTATGAACTACCATCCCCTTGTATAACTAATTTGTGCTGTGCACCAACAAGAATCTGCTTTAATTTCCCTTGCCAATTTACAACCTCCACACTGTTCAGGCGAAGTTAGTAGTTTTTAAAAATACCACCAGGACAGTGCTATCTAAAGACACATTTTGTAGTGTGTTAACTATATAAAAAAAGGACACTGTATGGTTTAAAAACAAACCTTACAGTCTTTTTCATATGGGGCCAGAGCAATAGTACAGTAGGGTATTTGTCTTGCAAGTGGCATACCTTGGTTCCCATAAGCCCACCAGATGTAATTCCTGAGTGCAGACCCAGGAATAATCCTTGAGCATTGCTTGGAATAGTCTAGCCCTTCCTCAAATAAAGGAGTTGTGTACAGGGTGTTAAATATGTTATAAACAAGAAAAAAAAACATGGAGCCAGAGTGATAGCACAGCAGTAGGGCATCTCATATGGTCCCCCAAGCCTGCAAGGAGAGATTTCTGAGTGCAGAGCCAGAGTAATCCCTGAGTACTGCAGGGTATATCCCCCAAGCCCAAAACCAAACCAAACCAAACCATACCAAACCAAACAAAACATGGTATTAGGACTTATTCATCATCATCCTCTTCATCTTCTTCACCTCTTCCTCATCCTCTTCATCTTCTTCCTCTTCTTTTTCTGGTTACAAACCAGGATGCTCTTCTTTTATTTTTTTGGGTAATACTCAGAACAAAGCAAGAAAAAGGTGGAAAAAGGCCCCTTGAATACTGTGGGATACTTGAATTTCTTTTGTGCTTCTCCTTTACATGGGATATAAGTTTTCATTTCTCTTCATTCTTTTCATTTCTTTTAAATGGGCCTTGCCAGCTTTTGTCAGATTTTCCAAATGTTCCTTTCTCATTAGCAGACATGATCTTTCACCTCTCTGAGCATTTCTTAGAAAACTCTGAAAAGTTGATGGAAGCATCTGGTGCTTCTTCTTGTGCTCCTCACAGCACGTCTGCCAAAGAATGCATATAATGACATTTGCCTATTGGCTTTTTAAGATCTTCTTTGTCCATGTTTCATTGTTTTTCCTCAACAAGAAACAGTCGCCCATGCCCATTGGCTCTCACTTGCCCGTGTGCTGTCAGAATGGTGCTCTATGTCCTGCTGGAAAAGTCTTTTTGATTTCTTTCTTTTCTATTTTTCTATCTGTCTATGGGAATGCAACAGATTTTTGTGCACTGAGTTTGTAACCTGTTAAGCTACTGTTCTGATTGATTATTTCCAAGTTTTTTTTTTTTTTAGAATTCTTAGGGTTCTCTATGTTACTGTCATGCCATCTGAAAATAGTTGCAATTTGACTTCTTTTCTAAATTCAACCCTTTATTTTTTACATCTTGCTTAATTGCTGCAGCTAAGATTTCCAGTGAAACATTAAATAATCACAGAGCAAGTGGGCATCATTGCCTGTGGCTAATCTCAGAGGGAAGGCTTTTAGTTTTTCACTGTTGCATATATTACTGGGTGTGGGTTTGGTGCATATGGCTGCTGCTATTTTGAGGAAGTTTCTGAGGGGCCTATATTAACAGTACATTTATTTAAAGATAATTTGCTTCTGCTTTTCTCAATACAGAGATTTGCCAAAGTTGCATCAGCCAATTTTATATCTTGATGTCTCCCAAACCATGAAGGTTATGTATGTTTGAAGCCCACTTCTGAAATCATAATAGTGAATACAAAATCTCAGGGGAGTACTTTATCTACTAAAATTGAGGTTGAAGGACAAATTGTTTTGTCCCTTCCTACTTCTGAAAGGAATTTTGTTTGTTATTGTTTTTGTTTTTGGGCTACACTCAGTGATACTCAGCAGTTATTCCTGGCTCTGTGCTCAGGAATCACTCCTGGCGCGGGAGAGGGGGCACCTGGGATGCTGGAAATCAGTCACATGTAAGGCAAGAGCCTTATCTGATATACTATAACTCTGGTCTCTTAAAGGAAATGCTTTTGTTTTGTTTTGGGGCTATACTCAACAGTACTTAAGGCTTACTTACTACTGGCTCTGCATATAAGGAATCACTTCTGGTGAACCACTTGGGGTGCTGGAGATCATACCTAGGTTGGCCATGTGCAAGGCAAGTGCCCTCCCTACTCACTGTACTATATCTCTGGCTCTAAAAGAATATATTTTCCTATCTCAACCTTTAATAAGAATACATCTCCTAAATGGTTCTGACAATCTGTACATATGTACGTGAAGGTAAAAAAAAATAGTTCAGGGGCCGGCGAGGTGGCGCTAGAGATAAGGTGTCTGCCTTGCAAGCGCTAGCCAAGGAAGGACCGCGGTTTGATCCCCTGGAGTCCCATATGGTCCCCCCAAGCCAGGGGCAATTTCTGAGCTCTTAGCCAGGAGTAACCCCTGAGCATCAAACGGATGTGGCTCGAAAAACAAACAAACAAACAAAAACAAAAAAAAAAGTTCAACTGCCCATCTCAATCAAGCACAAATTTGTTTGTTTTTGAGCCATACTGTGTATGTGATTGACCTCTGGCATCCCATATGCTACACTGAGCATTGTGGGAGTAGTTTCTTAGTATAGAGCCAGGAGTAACCCCTGGGCATTGCCAGGTGTGGTTCAAAAACCAAACCAAACCAAAAAAAAAATATCCCAAAACACTTTTTTTTGTTTGTTTGTTTTTGGGCCACACCCGGCAGTGCTCAGGGGTTACTCCTGGCTGTCTGCTCAGAAATAGCTCCTGGCAGGCACGGGGGACCAGATGGGACACCGGGATTCGAACCAACCACCTTTGGTCCTGGATTGGCTGCTTGCAAGGCAAACGCTGCTGTGCTATCTCTCCGGGCCCATCCCAAAACACTTTAAAAGTTTTAGTGATAAAAAAAAAACTTTCTTGAAGACTGGAGAGAGAGTACAATGAGAAGGGCTTGCCTTGCATACAGCTGACCTAGGTTGGATTCCCAGTATCCTATACTCAGCCACACAAGTCTGGAGTAATTTTGGGCAGAGCAAGGAGTAACCCCTGAGCACCTCCAGGTGTGACCCCACAACAACAACAACAACAAAAAAGACAAAAAAATAAATAAACAATGTCCCACCACCTCCACAAAAACCAAATCCAAAACCAAAAAACAAACCTTTATTGAGAAAGGTTAGTGGTGGTGGTGGTGGTGGTGGTGGTGGTGGTGGTGGTGGTGGTGGTGGTGGTGGTGGTGGTGGTGATAGAAGTTGTGTAATGGTGGTGTTTTTTGGTTTTGTTTTTGGTCCATACCAGGTAGTACTCAGGGTTTGCTCCTGGCAGTACTTGGGGTACTATGTAGTACTGATTATTAAACCTGAGCCTCCTGCATGTAAAGCAGCATTCTAGCCTACTGAGTTAACTCTTCAGCCCTAAGAAACATAACAAGTTTCTGGGCTATAAGGTTTCAAGAAACTTAGAGTCTAGTTTGGAAGATTTATATGTAAACAATGAACATTGCTAAATGAAATAAGATATAAAATATAAATAAGTAGCTTTGGTAAGGCAAATAGTTTTATTTCATGGTATTTCTACTGTTACTTTTTTTTTTTTTTTTGGTTTTGGGGCTACACCCGGCATTGCTCAGGGGTGACTCCTGGCTGTCTGCTCAGAAATAGCTCCTGGCAGGCACGGGGGACCAGACGGGACACCGGGATTCGAACCAACCACCTTTGGTCCTGGATTGGCTGCTTGCAAGGCAAACGCCGCTGTGCTATCTCTCCGGGCCCTACTGTTACATATTTTTTATAGGTGTTTCATTTGTACTTCTAAAAGTAGTAGCATTTTATCAGATGTCACTTAAGTCTGCATTTTATGCAGAAGACCCTGAAAAGTAGAGAGAAAAAAAGAACTTTTTATCTGAATAATGGTAATTTCTGTTGCTTTCTTTTTTTTTCATGTATATCAGAGTTGAAATTGAGAGCATTAGCAACTTACAAATACCACAGGCACTGACAGAAAAATAGCCCAATAAAACTCAGTTTTATAGCCAAAGGACCAGGAAACACAGAATCTGGAAAGACCGACAACTCACTATGGTTCTACCAATTATTACAGAATAAAGCCTTGTGACCTTAAAACCTTCTGTGATGCAAAGGTGAAATGGGAAGTTCCGATACCTGCTTCAGGAGGCCATACAAGGATGTCCTGACTTCCAGCCAGGTTCAGGTCAGCCAGTAAGTGGTGGGATTTCCACTTCCACTGGTCAGTAATGAGCTCCTGCTTCCTGCCATGTCAGTGGAACTAAATTCTGTGCAGGAAGCCTGGACTTTCAGTCTCAGCAGCAACCATGAGGGAGTTTATTTCTTCTTTGGAATGGAATCAGAGAGAGCTACTGGAGGTTGAGACTTTCTCTTATAGTCAGACACACAAGGTCACACTCTGGTCTCTCAGTGGAAGACATTCAGTAAAAAATAATGAGACACTCCTGCCTGTCCCCTTCCAGAGAGGTGGTATCTGGATCAAGACCAAGTAAGACAGGAATAAATTTCTTTCCCATCCCAAGAGTAAGGAAGATCAATATCCCAGTGCATGCCATGGAGAATTTGAGGATAGATCTGCTCACACTGTTCAGTTCTCTGCAGCAATAAGGGGCAGGAAGAAGGGAGTATTTCACAGAAGGTCTGGCATGTTACTTGTGTCCCAGTGTGGAAGAAGATACAGGGCATGGTGAAAAAGAACTAGATGAAATAATGGCTGAAAACTTTCAAATTTTGTGAACAAACCAAAAGTGAACCTAAAAACAAACATACACACAAAATCTAGGAACAGATTTGGGAAGATAAATTCACTTCACACAAATTAAGATGGGATGCATTCACATTTGCGCATACATAGCCAAATTTATGAAAAAGTAAAGACTTGCTTGCTTTGCTTTCTGTGCCTTCCAGGGAGACCTCTCATAACTCCTCTTCCACCTTCCTCAAGTTCAAGTTCTGTCTCAGCAGAGGTTATTTAATACAGTTTGAGATATTTATAGTGCCCTGCCCACTGCCATTTTCCTGGCAGAATAATGGCTTGGCTCCTCCACCAAACTCCAAATGAAACTAATGGTCATCAATATTTCCTAGGTAGTTCGGTCATGGTTGGTGCTTCTGTAGCATTCGAAGAAAGTGTATTTACTAGGGAAGGGAGTTCTAGGAGGTGCAGATTCCCTTTTCTGTATGTATCACAGCAGCCCAGAGTCACACCCTACACCCTCCCAACAGAAATAAACCAGTTCCTTGACTTAAACTTATCAAGGTGCTAAGCCACCAAATTCATTTCAGATCTACAAATGCTGAACTACAAATGGTTTTATGACACCTCAAAATTTTATAGTGTCAACCCAGTAGGAAATCTGATGAGAAAGTTACACCATAATCTACCAATCTCAGTGAGCCTACAAGGTTTAACTTACACCAACCACAGCCCAGTAAATTCTGAGACATTGACTTTAGTAACACTATGGAGAGATAATCATTTCAAATTGACCTGTGCTAATCTAAGTTCTGATAATTCCATTTGACTTTGTGTTGTAATAAACAATATGAAGTAACTTTGTTTTTGCATGCATGGAGGCAGGCAATGGTGGTGAGTGGGAAACTAGGGACATTGGTGAAGGGAAGGTCATATTGATGGTGGGATTGGTGTTTGAACATTTAGTGCCTTAAATGACTACATTATAAACAACTTGGTAAATCATGGTATTACTATAAACATTAGAAAAAATAAAAATTAAAAATATATTTTTAAAAAAGACATTCATGGCATTTTTGTTAATGTTATTGTTTTTCGATCACACCTGTTGTGCTTCGGGTTACTCATGGCTCTGCATTCAGAAATCACTCCTTGCTGTGCTTGAGGATCATATGGGATGCCAGAAAAATCAAACCTGGATTGGCCACATGCAGGACAAGTGCCCTATCCTCTGTACTATTGTTCCAGATCTTATTTATAGCATTTGAAGCCATGTGTTATCCAGCCTTACTTGCTATCCTCAATGTATATGTACACATATTATTGAACTTCTCCCTTCTCAATTTATTTTATACAGGCTGTATTATTTGCCAGCTGAGAATCCAGATAATGTACAGCAGGATTTCTCTCTGTGCCCTTGATTAGGGTGAGTTTTAATTAATTAAATTTAATTAAGGTGAGTTTATACCATTTATGTATGGTGACCTTTTGACCTAGCATAATTGCTGTCTTTATAAGAAACACTTAGAGACACAAAAAGAATAGAATATGATATTGAAAAAAAGCAGAGAGTAGAATTATGCAGGTTAAAATCAAAGACTGTGAAAGAATGCACGCAAAAATGCAAGAGGTTTGTAAGGAAGAATTCACATGTAAGTTGTAAGAAAGCAAGGTTCTATGCCATCTTGATTTCTAGTTTCTAGCTTCCAGATTGTCAAACACTAACTCAGCTCTTTCAAGTCACTCAGTTTGTGGTACTCTATCACAGAGCCCTAGAAAACACATATTGGTAATAACAGAGCAGGTATGTCATCAATATTTCACTGGAAATTGATACTAGACTACTATATATTTGTGTGTGTGATGATAAGAACAGCCACTGAAAGAGTTATAAAAGGAAGAATTTTCCAACACTATAGGTATATTAAACATAAAAGAAATCCAAACAAACAAAACAAAAAACAGCAACCAAATTCTTTGATACTCAGATTCATTGTGATGCCAACAAGTAGTTTAAGAAAATAAAAATACTATTAAACAGTAGAGTTTTTCATAGCCCTTACAATATATGATTATTCTTATAAAATATTCTAAAGGGGGTTGAAGCAATAGGACAGCAGGAAGGGTATTAATTTGCATGTGGCCCACCTGGATTCAATACCTGGAACCCTAGGAGAACACCAAATGACTCCCCCAAACCCACAAAGAGTAACCCTGAGCAAATAGTCAGGAATAAGCCTTGAGCATGTTAGGTATGGCCCCAAAACAAACACAAAATTCTAAAGAACTTCATGCTATAGTGCTTTTCTCAAACTAATTAATAAAGAACTAGGGGCTGAGCAATAGCACAGCAGTAAGGCATTTGCCTAGCATGCACTGATTTGGGATGGACCTGGGTTTGATTCCTGGCATCCCATATGGTCCCCTGAGCCAGGAACAATTTCTGAGTGCAGAACCAGGAGTAAATCTTGAGCAAGCCAGGTGTGGCAAACAACAACAACAACAACAACAACAATCAAACAAACAAAAAAACAACTAGCCTTCCTGGGTCTGGAGAGATAGTACAGTAGGTAGGGTACCTGTTTTGCAAGTGCTGACCCAGGTTTAATTACCAGCATCCCATATGGTCCCCAGAGTATAACCAGGAGTGATCTTTGAGTAAAGATTCAGGAGTAAGCCCTGAGAACCATTGGGTGTGATCCTCAAAACAAATAAACAGAACAAGTATTTCTTATAACACATCATCATAAATGTTGTGCTATAATTTCCTATCAGTAGCCCTGATGAAGCTGGTTTCTTAAGACTTGCTTCAATTTTGGCGATGAATTTACGACCTGAATAATATTTCTAGGCATCGTGTTGATAATCCAATGACTTACCATGTAATAATATAAACTGATCGAAGAACTAGTGTGAAGATCAACATTCCATACATGATCTGAACAAGAAACGAAAAAGAAGTTATTACATTCAATACTCTTGGGAAAGGAACTATATATTACCTACAAAAACATTCCTCCTAATTAAAAGTAAATATTACCATTCATTACATTTTTTTTTTTTTGTTTTTGGGCCACACCCGTTGACGCTCAGGGGTAACTCCTGGCTATGCGCTCAGAAGTTGCTCCTGGCTTGGGGGACCATATGGGACACCGGGGGATCGAACCGCGGTCCGTCCAAGGCTAGTCCAAGGCTAGCGCAGGCAAGGCAGGCACCTTACCTCTAGCGCCACCGCCCGCCCCCTCATTACATTTTTGAAAAGTAGTTTTTAAGTTTTTTAAAATGTGTAAATATACGGAGAGATAGCACAGCGGCGTTTGCCTTGCAAGCAGCCGATCCAGGACCAAAGGTGGTTGGTTCGAATCCCGGTGTCCCATATGGTTCTCTGTGCCTGCCAGGAGTCACTCCTGAGCAACGCCGGGTGTGGCCCAAAAACCAAAAAAAAAAAAAAGGTGTGTAATTATATAATGAAGAATGATGTTATCCATTGAGAAAAATTTAAGTATCACTCGAGAATAACCAGTATCAGGTCAATTTTAATTTTGTAGAGTTACATACATTTTTGTGTGTTTAGGGTGTTATACCTGGTGGTACTCAGGGGTCACTCCTAGTAGAGTTTTGGGGATCATACATGGTGCCTGGGCTGAATCAGAGGCTGCTGCACTACCTCTCTGGCCCTGTATTTTGATGTTTTAGATTGTTTCTCTTAAAAGGCTTTGACATGCCACCCCCCCACCCAAGTGATACCTGCTATATTCTTCACACTCTGTTTTTTTTTGTGTGTGTGTATGTGTTTTTGTTTTTGTTTTGTTTTGTTTTTTGGTGGCCACACCTGACTGTGCTCAGGGCTTACTCTTGGGGATCATTTGCGATGCTGACCACAGAACTGGAGTCAACCACTTGCAAGGCAAGTACCTTATCACCAGTACTATCTCTCTGGCCCTTACTCTTGTATTAGCTAAGTAAACATACCATTAGATGAAAACCTATTAGAGTTGGGTTAGCAGTTTAAACTCATCATTTAAACTTATCAAGCTGCGGTAATGGTTAAGAAATTTCTGATCTCGGGGCCGGCGAGGTGACGCTAGAGGTAAGGTGTCTGCCTTGCAAGCACTAGCCAAGGAAGGACTGCAGTTCAATCCCCCAGCATCCCTCATGGTCCTCCCAAGCCAGGGGCAATTTCTGAGTGCTTAGCCAGGAGTAACCCCTGAGCATCAAATGGGTGTGGCCCGAAAAACCAAAAAAAAAAAAAAAAGAAAGAAATTTCTGATCTCTCAGCAATTAAAAATCAGTAAATATGGAGATAATTAGGCAATTAGAATATAGTATACAGGATGGGGTCGGAGCAGTGATGCAGAGCAGTAAGGCGTCTGCCTGGCCGGTGCAAGCCTAGGATGGACCGAGGTTAGATCCTCTGGCATCCCATATGGTCCCCCAAGCCAGGAGCGATTTCTGAGTGCATAGCCAGGAGTAACCCCTGAGCATCACCGGGTGTGGCCCCTCAAAAAACAACCAAACAAAAATAGAGTAGACAGGGCCAGGAGCCATAGTACAGAAGATTGGGTATTTGCCCTGCACATGGCCATCCTGGGCTCAATCTTCAATGTATCATATGGTTCCCTGAGCACTGCCAGGAGTGCTCCCTAAGTGCAGTCAGGAGTAACCTCTGAGAACCACTGAGTAGGGTCCCAAAACAAAAATAAAGGGGCTGAAGCAATAGCACAGCAGGTAGGGCATTTGCCTTGTACACTGTCAGCCAGGGACTGGCCTGGGCTTGATCCCCAGCATCTCATTTTGTCCCCCAGCCTGCTAGGAACAATTTCTGAGTGCAGAGCCAGGAGTAGTAACTCCTAAGCACTGCTGAGTGTGCCCCCCCCAAATAATCCCAACAACAAACAAAAAGAACAAAAATTAATAAAAATAATTAAAAACAGTATACAGGAATGTACAAAAGTTTATAAGCTTACAAGAAGGTGACTTGATTTATGTAGTTTAGAAAGACTCCCATGGGAGTCTTAATTGAAGCATTAGCAGAAGCTATAAAAATTGTAAAACCCTTTTTAGAATTCTAAAAGTGATTAATATGAAAAGGTGAAAAGTGTTAATTCACATAGTATTATTAAGAAAAGGTGAAAGGGGGTCTGGAGCAATAACATAGCAGGTAGAGAAAATTTGCCTTGCACACAGATGACTAGGTTCCATCCCCAGCATCCCATATGGTCCCCTAAACTTGACAGGAGTAATTTCTGAGTGCAGAGCTAGGAGTAACCCTTGAGCACTGATGGGTGTGCTCCTCAATAAAGGTGGAAGTGATGAACTTGAATAGCTTATGTTCTGGGAATCAGAAGAAAGCAGAGCTTTCAGTCAAATATCTGGGACTAAATTCTAGAATAATAATCTCAGTTGAAGAAACAGATTTAAGAATTGCCAGCGTGCAGAAATCAGGGGAGGACAGTAAAGGAAAGCTATAATAAATAAATTTTGGGGAAGACAAGAAAAGCTTAACATTCTACTTTGTAAGATAATATTAAGATGCCTGTATGACAAAATTTATAAAGATGGATCAAACCAAGAAGTAAATTAGGGCAAATTAAGTGAGATGGGGCAGCAATACATATCCTCGGAAACTGCATGTATACAATGATTATTTTGATGATACTGAGGGAGACTGACTTTCCACATTTATTATTTTTTTAATCTTTATGACTTTCCACACTTTTCAGGTTACCATTCTTTATGTCTCATTCCTTTTTGCTTTGGGGCCACACCCATCAGTATTCAGAGGTTACTGCTGAGCTCTACAGTTAGGTATTACTCCTGGCAGTACTCGAGGGGCCTTATGGAATGGTAGAGATTGAACTCAGATCAGCCTTGTGCAAGGCAAGTGCTATGTGTGCTGTTCTATTGCTCAAGCCCTCACCAGGTCTAATTCCTTTTGGTTTATACCCTAGATTAAGCCACTGTTTCCCAAAGTAGGCAATAACCCCTCTTCCTATGGGGCTTGGGAGGTGATGGAGGCAGCAGTAGTAGCCTCAGGAGCAACAAGAGGTGTTTTATGTGTGTTCATTTAGAGAATATAGATGTGGGGGGAGAGATGTGAATTTTTCTGAAAAGGAGCAGCTTAACAACTAAGTCTGAGAGCTTTGAGATACGTCAAACATGGAGAGGAGTTGCAAATATGACTAGGTTATTTCTCCACAAATTATTTGTTAAATGTCAATTGAGTGACAATCATTAGACTTAATTTGTCAGAGAAGTCAGAGAAGAAAAGACCCCATATTCCTAACCTCCAGGAGTCCAGTCTAATAAACCAGTGACATAATCAGCTATCTACTGCTTGGTTCTGGTAAGTAAATTATATTCCCTACAAAAAGGAACCAGAACTCCACAGAGAAATTCCAGGTGTAGAAGAGAGAAATACGATAAACTTTAATGTATTAAATGCACTCAGGAGTTATTCCTGTCTGTGCTTGAGGGGACCATATAGGATGGCTTTGTGTAAGGCAATGTCCTATCTGCTCTACTATAGTTCCTACCCCTTTGTAGATAATATTCAAAAGAATGGGGGCTGGTATATGGTTCAGCAGTAGAGCACTTGCTTTGAATGTGTGAGGAGTTGATCTCTGTGGCACATCATCTCTCCAAATGATAAAAAAGTCAAAAGGGGACCCAGAGAGATAGCACAGCGGCGTTTGCCTTGCAAGCAGCCGATCCAGGACCTAAAGTGGTTGGTTCGAATCCCGGTGTCCCATATGGTCCCTGTGCCTGCCAGGAGCTCTTTCTGAGCAGACAGCCAGGAATAACCCCTGAGCACCACCGGGTGTGGCCCCCCCCAAAAAAAGTCAAAAGGATATAAACACTAACTTGAAAGGGTTCTAGTTGAAATAAAAGATAATTTGTGCACTATACAATTATAGTAATATAATTTACAAAATAAAATAGAAATATATAAATCTACACAGAAAAATAAAATTAAAGTTTAATCATAACAAGTTTAATAATAATGCTCAAGTACTTTACTACAAAGTACTTGTAGTGAAGAAGTCTGGTAGATGATATCTAAGATACCATGCTATAGATTGTTCCAACATGCTGATAACATGTTAAATGGTTGAAGGGAAAGTTGTTTCTTTGTAATTTTTTTTTTGGAGTGTTTTTGGTCACACTGGCAATGCTCAGAGGTTACTCCTGGCTCTGCACTCAGGAGTTACTCCTGCCTGTGCTTAAGGGGACCAACCATATAAGATAAGGGGTCAAACTATACTTGGCTTTGTGTAAGGCAATGCTCTATCTGCTGTACTATAGTTCCTACCCCCTTTGTACTATTCTTACAACTTCTCTGTTAGTTGGATATCATTTGGAAAAACATTTAAATAAAGAATTCCATATTAACCTACTAGAATAATGGTTAGTAGTTTTATGTTTGAATCTCTTAAGGGAGCTCAAGTCTTTTATTCTAGAATAAGGGCACAAAGCTTGTCTGTAGCAAGAACAGTTAATCAGAGTGAGAGATTTGAGGACAAAACCCTAATGAGAGATAATAGTGATAGGTGATGGGACTTAGGTATTTAAATTTGTAATGGATTCACTCTATCAATGTAATCAATTGTTTAACACAGTAAAGACTCAAAAGTCAGTTGGAGTAGGAACATCTACTTTTTTCTACCAGCTGGTAACTGCCTCACTACATAACCTTGGATAAGCCATTTATTTTATCCTGCCATGGATTCCATTTGTAAAATAGAGACTGAATGGACTAAGTGACTGAGTCATAATCCTATCATTGCTTTAAACTCTTATTTTTTTGTTTAATTTTTTTGGGGGGCCACACCCAGTGATGCTCAGGGGTTATTCCTGGCTATGTGCTCAGAAATCTCTCCTGGCTTGGGGGACCATATGGGATGTCAGGGATTGAATCCAGGTCCTTCCTGGGTCAGCTGCATGCAAGGCAAACACCCTACCACTCCACTATTGCTCTGGCCCCTAATTTTACTTTTTAAATATAAAATAATTTCATGTCTCACAACATGATTTATTGGTTTAAAAAGATCCCTTTTATTCAGAACGGATTTAAACTCTTAATTCAGTACAAGCTATAAACCTGTTAATCAATCCTAATCATAACTTTGAGAATTAGAGATCTTACAATGTTGTTCTTCGTCAATGGTAGAAGCAGTAAGATTCAAACTAGCATGACAGCCCAATGCTTCACACTCTGACTCTGTTCTTACTTTCTCTCATATTTTATAGAATTTTGCATTTTAATTAAAGGATTTCTCAAATAGCATATCCCAGAATCCTACTCTGCAGGGAGTTGTATTCTAACATCCATGTTCATTGGAAAAGAGCTCTCTAGTCAAAGAAATCCTGCTCAAATGTAGTCTTCTATGTGGAATTTTTTTGAAATTCTCCCACAAACTATATTTAATCTCTTTTTATTCTCAAAGCTCTTCACTTATATTTGGCTTTGGGCAGTTTTTAAAGTTGATTATTCTATTCTAGTTCACTTTTAGTCTTGATATTTTTCCCCAAGAAATTTTTCATTGCTTTTATATCTCAATATCATTTTTCATTCTCTTAGCAGAGTTTTTTCTTAATAAACTCGATTCCAGAGTAGTCTGCCTTAGAGGCATGGACACCTTCACCATATCTTGGAAGCAGTATGGGTTTTGAGATTAAAGATCTGTGTTGGGCTGAGGAGATAGTACAATGGGGTAGGTTCATGCTTTGAGTGCAGGTCCACATGGTTCTCTGAGTCAGCACCTCTGGAAATGACTTCCCAAGCAAATAGTTGTGAGTAATCCTCAGCACCACTAGGTGTGACCCCAAACCAATAGAAAGTTAAAAAGGTCTGTGTTCTGGGGACGGAGCGATAGCATAGCAGGAAGTGTGTCTGCTTTGTACACAGCCAACCTAGGTTCAATCCTCAGCATCCCATATGGTCCCCTGAAACTGCCAGAAGTAATTTCTGAGTGCAGAACCGATGCATTGCTGGGTGTGGTTCCAAAACCAAACCAAACCAAACCAAAAAAACAAAAGCAAAAAATAAAACCAACCAACCAAAGAAACAAAAACCCAAAACCCCAAAATAAAAAGGTCTGTGCTCAATTTCAGCCTACCCCTAAGTACATGAAAGGCATTGGAAAAGTTATTCAAATCTCTCAGATTTCAGTTATCTTACCTGCAAAAGACAGTGATTTGTTGATATTTTAGTAAGATAATAGGTAAATCAATCTATATGAATTATAGATGAGAATTTATATCAGCATGTGATATAAAAAAGTAAACTTTTTCAAGTGTGCCTATAGACTAGTTGCCTCACATCCCTAATTAGTAATAGAGTAGCACAGATAAAACATAATAATATTAAGTAAATCCAATTTCCTGTCTCTTAAATTGTTACCTAGCTTTTCCCCCCTGCAAAACCTGTAGCCAAATAAGAAGAGGACTAATATATATATGGCTGATAAGCCATGTCTGGGAACAATCTTTGGGAGACATCTCATTTAGCAGGGCGATTGCAATGACATCATATGAGATCTAATTTGTTCAGTAGCTTCTTAAATTTTCTTTTATTAGCCTTATGCAATCTTTGTTTCCTTGCTTAAGACATTGTGGTATTTTATTGAATGTGGCAGCCATGGGGTTGGAGTATTGCCCTTTGTATGCCTGAAAATTAAATGAACAGCCTTTTGGCTCTCTTTGGTGATGTCTGGATCACTTTGGATTTAATCTAGTCAAGTGGAAACATTATCAGTATTTTCCCCCTCAGGAAAGCTAAACTATTTAGCAAGACAAACATTGGCTTTGAGAGACTTTTAGTAACTCCGTGTCTAATTGTATTTCACTACTTTTCTCTGGCCCCATTAGTATCTCCTTTCAGGAGTGTTCAGTGATTATCATAGACAGGAATTTATGAGTGTTAGTCATCCATCTTAATCTGTGTACTTTTTTTTTTTTTTTGGTTTTTGGGTCATACCCGGCAGCGCTCAGGGGTTACTACTGGCTCCACACTCAGAAATCACTCCTGGCATGCTCTGGGGACCATATGGGATACCGGGATTCGAACCAATGACCTTCTGCATGAAAGGCAAATGCCTTACCTCCATGCTATCTCTCCAGCCCCTGTGTACTTTTAATATGATCACTTTTGTATTATTGTTTACTCCCTATGCTTTGCATGATGACATAATTATTATCTTTATATTGTCCCTTGTGAAATAATACTCCTTGTTTTGAAAAAATTTTGAAGGGGAAATTTGGCCACACCCAGAAGTGCTCAGGAGCTAGCTCTAAGTTCATAGGGGTACTCCTAGCAGTGCTCAGGGGACCATACAGTGCTAGATAACAAACTGGAATTACCACATAAAAGGCAAGTACTCTAAATTGTTTGTTTGTTTGTTTTTGGTCACACCAGCATGCTCGGGGTTATTTATGGCTTTGTACTCAGGAATTAGTCCTGGTGAGGATTGAGAGATCATATGTGGTGCCAGGAATTGAACCTGTGCTGGCCGCATGCAAAGGATGTGCCCTACGCTGTACTGTTGCTCTGGCCCCAGCAAGTACCTTAAAAGCCTGTATTACTCTCTGGTTGAGTTGTAAATATCTTACACACTAAAAGGTTACACACAGTGGGAAATTGTTCCGGGGCAACAGTACAGTGTTAACAAATCAAGATTCTAAAATTCGGGGCTGCATAGATAGCATGGAGGTAAGGCGTTTGCCTTTCATGCAGAAGGTCATTGGTTCAAATCCCGGTGTCCCATATGGTCCCCCGTGACTGCCAGGAGTAATTTCTGAGCATGGAGCCAGGAGTAATCCCTGAGCACTGCTGGGTGTGACCCAAAAACCAAAAAAAAAAAAAAAAAAAGATTCTAAAATTCAAGAAACTCAAGGGTAAAGAAATCAAAATTCTATCCTCAAGTTAGAACTCTTTTAGGCTACACAACATTGCTTCTCTCTTTTTTTCAGTAATTTTAAAAGTTTAAAAATAATTGTGACTCTTGTGGCAAATACTAAAAGTTTTTCCATTTAAAAATTCTAAGACAGGGGGCCGGCGAGGTGGCGCTAGAGGTAAGGCGTTTGCCTTGCAAGCGCTAGCCAAGGAAAGGACCGTGGTTCGATCCCCCGGTGTCCCATATGGTCCCCCCAAGTCAGGGGCGATCTCTGATCTCTAAACACTTAGCCAGGAGTAACCCCTGAGCATCAAATGGGTGTTGCCCGAAAAAAAAAAAAATCTAAGACAGGAGCTGGAAAGATAGTACTATAAGTGAAGTGTTTTCCTTTTGTGTAGCCCAGCTGGATTTGATCCCTGGCATCCCATATAGGCAGGCCCCTGAGCAGTGCCAGGAATAATTCCTAAATTATAATAAGCCCTAAATACTACTAGGTGTCACCCAAAGAAGATAAATTTTTTTAAAACTTCTTTACATACACAAGAATATCTATGTGAAAGAAAAGCAAAATGTCAAACTTTGACAAATAGGAAAGACTCATTTAAAAAAACAGCAATAGCAGTTCTATTTAGCTAAAAATGATATCTAGAAAATGATTAGGAGGAGCCGGGAAGGTGGTGCTAGAGGTAAGGTGTCTACCTTGCAAGCGCTATTGTAGGACGGACCTCGGTTCGATCCCCTGGCGTCCCATATGGTCCCCCCAAGCCAGGGGCAATTTCTGAGCGCATAGCCAGGAGTAACCCCTGAGCGTCAAACGGGTGTGGCCCAAAAACCAAAAAAAAAAAAAAAAGAAAAGAAAATGATTAGGAGACTTTAAGCCAAAATTATAAAACATGTATTGTAATTAGTTAACAGATCATGAACAGGATATTTTAGACAAGACATTTAAGGGCATAGACTTCTTCAAATAAAGCTTTACATGTAGTGAAAAATAGGATTATATTAGATAGAAGTCTAGTTTGGTTTTGTTTGTTTTGTTTTTGGGTCAAGCTGGCAGCATTCAGGGGTTACTCCTGGCTCTGCATTTAGAAGTCACTCCTGACAGGCTCGGGGACCATATGGGATGCTGGGAATAAAACCAGGGTAGATCCAAGTCAGTCATATGCAAAGCAAACATCCTATCGCTCTGCTATCTCTCTGGCCCCTAACTAGACTTTTTTAAAATCTATTGTTTTCCCCTCTGCGGCTTCCCAAGCAGGGCTGAGGGCCTAAAATTCACTCCTATTGATTCTTAGCCAACCTGGGTGGTGATTTAAGGTCCATAGGTGCAGTACTGCTCAGCTTAGAGGTGCTCGGGAGACTTTGGTGCTATAGCTGGTACCACATGGCGCTAGAGATCTAACCCAGAGTTGGGTTATTTCCCACCCCCAAGATAATTTGTTTGAAAATTTGAGGTTAATGTTTTTAGGGGATTGTTTGGTTTTTGGGTCACACCTGGAGGTGCGAAAGGGGTTACTCCTGGTTCTGTTCTCAGAAATTGCTCCTGGCAGGCTCGGGGACCATATGGGATGCCGGGGATTGAATCCAAACCTGTCTTGTGTCAGTTGCATGCAAGGCAAACAGCCTACTGCTTGCTATCACTCTGGCCCCAAAATACTTTTTTTTTGTTTGTTAGTTTTTGAGCCACACCCAGTGAAGCTCAGGGGTTACTACTGGCTATGTGCTCAGTAATCGCTCCTGGCTTGGGGGACCATATGGGACTCCGGGGAAGGGGGGGATCCAACGCTTGTGCTACTGCTCCAATCCCCAAAATACTTTTTTATAAACCCATCATCCCAACCAGTGAACTCCTTGAATTTAGCAAACATGCTTTATTTCTTTGCTATGTTAATATTAGTTATTTTAACAGTAATATGATTATAATAATTATTATAATTATATTTTAATTATATTATAATTATTATAATAATAATAATCAATATTAGTGTTACTATGTGCTGTTGGTCTCAGATGCTTAACACTAATTCTCTCTCTCTCTCTTTTTTTTTTTTTTTTTTGGTTTTTGGGTCACACCTGGCAGTACTCAAGGGTTACTCCTGGCTCTATGCTCAGAAATCGCTCCTGGCAGGCTCGGGGAACCATATGGGATGCCGGGATTCGAACCACCATCCTTCTGCATGCAAGGCAAACTCACTACCTCCATGCTATCTCTCCGGCCCCATCACTAATTCTCATACAACTATAGGAGATTACTAGGTCGATTTCCGCAAAGAGTAGATAGAGCAGAGATCTCATTACTTCATTTACTAGAATGTTTTTCTGCCTACCACGATACCACAGCATATTGAGGGTTTACAAGATACTTGTTGAATAACAAGAAAACCAACCCCTGACAAAGTCAAGCCACTTGTGAAGGAAAACAGACTTAGAAAGCAGAGAATTCGGGCTGGGCGGTGGCGCTAGAGGTAAGGTGCCTGCCTTGCCAGCGCTAGCCTAGGACGGACCGCAGTTCGATCCCCCAGTGTCCCATATGGTCCCCGAAGCCAGGAGCAACTTCTGAGCACATAGCCAGGAGTAACCCCTGAGCGTTACCGGGTGTGGCCCAAAAACAAAAAAAAAAAAAACAAAAAGAAAAACAAAACAAAAAACAAACAAACAAAAAAAAAAGAAAGCAGAGAATTCATTGGAAGCCAGGCTTGCCTGATTTTAGATCTTAAAGTTTTGTTTTCTTGCCTGCTTCCAACTTCCATTTCAGAGTTTGGTACTGAGTTCATAACTAACATTTAGTGAGGAAGTACATCATTTTCATTGCATATCCTCTTCATTCCAGCATTTCCCTTCTATCCTGATTTGTAATCTCAGCCTAAATATAGGCCGAAACCCTAAGTTTTCATTCCACCTCACTTCCTACAAGCAAAAACTATAAACAGAGAAGAAAATACCTGAAAAATACTGGAAATTGTAATGTGGGAAGTGAACAATTAAATTTGCAAAAATTAATGCATACAAATTTTGTGTTTATAAATAAATAAAAATTGTAATGCAGGAAGCTAAAAATGTGGGAGATCTAAAAATTAATCTTGAGCCAGGGTTATAGCACAGCTGTAGAGTGTGTTGGTTGCACACAGCCAACATAGGACAGACCCTGGTTCGATTCCCGGCATCCCATATGGTCCCCCAAGCCTGTCAGGACACTGAGCCAGGAGTAACCCCTCAGCACCTCCAGGTGTGACCCAAAAACCAAATACTCCCAAAAAACCCTCAAATTTTCTATTATTGGTGTTTTGTTTTTGTGATTTTTCTTTTTCTTTTTGTTTTGTTTTAGTTTTGGTTTTTGGGCTACACCTGGTGATGCTCAGGGGTTACTCCAGGCTATGCACTCAGAAAATGCCTTACAGCTTGCACCATGGCTCTGGCCCCTGTTTTTGTGATTTTTCTTATGTGAAACAAGAAATTTATAAAAATGGATATTCATTAGATAAACCTTACTTCACTTTTATACTATGCCAAAACTTGTTTTAAATAGAGGTGTAATTATATAATGACATCTTGCGTAATAATAAACACAAAAGTGAGGATTTTCTTTCTCATAACATAAATTGAATACATGTACTTTAAGCTGGTATAGCAGAAAACAAGGTTGTAAAAATGTAGTCTTGAAATTCATTTCAAAAACCAGAAAAATATAGGGATATTTACTTTTTATATAAGCACAACATACTTTAAAACTACAAGGCCTCTGTATTTCTAAAATGCACTGAAAAGCTGGAGCAATAGCACAGTGAGTAGGGAGTCTGTTCCTTGCAGAAGGATGACCCAAGTTTGATTCCTGGCATTCCAGGTGGTCCCTCAAGCACTGCCAGGAATGACCCCTGAACACAGAGCCTGGAGTAACCCCTAAGCATCACTGGGTATGACCCAAAAACCAAAAACCAAACAAACAAAAAAAGCAAAACCCCCAACTAAATAAAAATAAATAAATAAAATGCACTTAAGAATAGTGTTAGGATTAAAATGTAGGCCATGATTCTAGCTTTGACCTTTAATGATGACCTTTAATAACCCTGTGGCAAATTACTATGGCTGAGCTCATTTCCTTAACATGTGGACAATGATCCCTAATTTGCAGGGCTGTTGGAGTAAAAGGGGCTGTCTGGTACTGAACAGGATGCCAGGCACTTGCTGGCACTCAGTTAACAGCAGCTCTTTTCTTTAACAGCAGTGGAAATCTGCTCTCTGAAGTCACTGCTGTTCCAGTTGCAGCAGCAGTTGTCCTGATTTCCTACAGCAAAGCTTCCAGTGTTGACTCCTCTGGGCATAAATAATCTCCCACTTCAATAAAACTTATAAAATATAAACAAGAGGAAAATATTCAAGGAATTTATAAAATTTAAAATAAAATAGTCCTGAGGAAGAATGTAGGTTGAGAGTGGAGAAAGAAGAGGAAAGAGGGAAGAGAGGTGAGAAAAAAGATCCAAAATAAGAAGATTCACGGCCTGAAGAAAGATGTAGGTGGCACAGGATGGTTCTGAGAAGTGAAGGGGAGTTCAAGAACCCTATATTCTGGCAATTCAAAGTGAACTGTGCCTCAAGGAATTTTTGGTCTCTTTTTGTGGCATACCCAGCTGTGTTGCTTATTTCTGGCTCTGGACTCAGAGGTCACTAATGGTGACTCACAGGACAATGTAGAGTGATAGGAATTGAACCCAGATCAGCTTCATGCAAGGCAAGTTACTGTACCCATTGTACTATGGTTCTGTCCCACTATTTTAGAACATTTTACTTAAAAACAAAACAAAACAAGAACTACTATGAGATAAGGCATATTAAGCACTATAGATAGAGATACAAAACTACTACTAATAGTTATTATTAATCAAAATATTTAAATGTCAGTGGTAAGTAGAAGTATTTAAGATGGTTTTATATTTAAAAAAATTTTGAACAATAAAGAAAGAATTTCAAATCAACCCATTATAAAAACATGAGCTTCACATTCTCATCTGCAGAGGGAGCTCTAGTTTGTACTGTGAGTGATTCTTTCAGGCATACTCCTATTAGCTATAATCTGATCCTGGAGGATTTTGAGTTTGCAATCTCTACCTTTCCTGAATTTTGCAACCTTAGATAGCTGCCATTTTCTTTTTAAAAAGCTATATCTGCATTTATTTACTCTAAAACAAAAAAAGAGAAAAGGCAAGTATTAGTAAACAATTTAATGTAATGACTTAAAAAAAAATTACCTGATGAAATATAGGCTCCTTTACCTTAAGGTAAACCTGAAAGAGTAAAAGAAACAAAGTGAATGGCATGCACTATGGGAGGGGAAGAAAACTTATTACAGGCCTGGAGGATGACAACTTAGTCACAGAGTAATCTGCCCAAAGTTGGAGACCCTGAATTTGATTCCTAGCACTGCCCCACATGCACTGAACATGATCTCAGTAGTCCTTGATTCCTGGCAACCAAATATCATAGTCCACAATGAGCACTGCAACCAAATATGCAGGCACACCATGGTACTGAAAGAATCCAACATAGGGAGCCTGTGTAGAGGCATGTCAACAAAGTGTGAGCAACTCCTGATGATGGTAGCAACAAGAAAACAAAAAGGGAAAGGGAATACACATATTAATACATACACACATACATAGATGTTTTGGGTCACACCTGAAGGTGTGAAGGTGCTAAGGGTTTACTCTAAGCTCTGTGCTCAGGGATCACTCATGGAGTCAGAGTTGAATTCATGCAAGGTAATCACCTTACCTATTGTGCTTATCTCTCTGGCACCCAAACCCAAATGCTAACCCTAAACATGATTTTCATCACTTACGAGACAAATCCAAAGGTCAGAATCGTCTCTTATCTGCCTTTGCAGTCTCAGTGATCTCCTGTTTCTCCTAATTCTCAAGAGAATTACAGTACTTGCCTAGATAAGTTTTATGCTTCCAGAAAAAACCTTCAGAAGTTTTATGGTCCTTTACCTTTAAACAGTTTGCTGTTATGTGTATGTTCAAGGCATCCTCCACTGCTGGCAAACAGCCGTCTTCAAGACTGAACTTTGTCAGTCTTTTCTGATTCTATCCCTAGAGGCCTGCCTTCAACCCTCGACATCCATCTGTTAATTTTAGGGAGTTTATAACTTTGTCTCTGTCCTATAAGTCAATAATCTCTTTGCCAGCAAGGACTATGATTAGATATCTATATTCCCATTTAACATAGTGCTGATCTCATAAATTATTTTATTTTGTTTTATTTTTTTCTCTCAAGACTTTTTCTTTATACCCTTTTATCTACACACTTATTATTCTTTTTATCTTTTAGGATAAAACCTTGTTTTATTTTTTGTTTCAGGCCACACCAGCCTGAGAGGATAATTCTTGATCTACACTCAGGAGTCACTCCTGGCAGTGCTTGGGAGAATATATGGGCTATCAGTATTGAACTGGAGTAACTACATGAAAGGCAGGCACCTTACCTGCCATACTACTTCTCAGGCTTCATTTATTTTGTCTGTTTTATTTTTGGCTTTGGGCCACATTCAGCAGTGCTAAGGGGTTGCTCCTGGCTCTGCTCTTAGGATTCACTCCTGGTTTGCTTTTCAACTTTTTTTTTTTTTTTGCTTTTCAACTTTTATTATTAATTTATTTATTTATGGTTTGGGGACCTTAATTTACAGGAAGAAGGTTAAAGCAGGAGAAATTCAGCAATATGCCCATATTCTAGTTTGTTTGTTTGTTTTGAGGGGATGGGCATACACATCTGGCAGTGTTCAGGACTTACTCCTGGCTCTGTGTTCTGGAATCACTCCTGGTGGTGCAAGGCAAACACCGTGTCCACTATACTATCTCTCTGACTCCCATATTTCACTGGCAATGCTCAGAGTTTACTTCTGGCTCTGCACTCAGGAATCACTCCTTCTAGTGATTGGTTAACCATCATGATATTGGAACCCAAGGCACAAATGCTCTACCCACTGTACTGTTGCTCTAGCCCCAATGTTTAAGAAGTTTGCACGAGGTATATGTGATGGCTCTGGGAATTGAACTCATGGGAAGGCTGGTGCTTAAGCCACTGAGTATTTTTCAAGATCTGTCATAAAATTTTATGTACTTTTTCTATTTGACTACAAGATTTCTTATTCCTAGAGGAAGTTTCTGCCGTCATTAAACCAAAGTAGATTTAATTGTCCATAGAGTTTTAGGAATAAAATGTGTGTAGACGTGATACAACTTTTTACTTAGGCAGAAAGCTTTTCATCTCTGAAATTTATTACTTCAAAATATATGAGTTCTATATACATTGTTTCAGAGTTTCATTTCTATTAATAAAAATAAACACCAAAGAGCATGTATCTTAAAAACAATTTGAGGAATGTTGACCGGAACCAAACCCAGGATGTGAGGCATGAAAAGAAAGCAGCATGTGTTCTACTACTAGTCACGTTCTCCGCCCTCACCAGGTTTTTTTTTTTTTTTTTTTTTTTATGGCAAAAGAACTTACAGATTCTTTACTAGGAGCCAGGTATTATTTTCACCACTCTACAAAAGCATAAGCTATTGCTAGCCTTTGTTTACAGGAGGGAGGTTAAAGCAGTAGAAATTAAGCAATATGCCCATATTCTAGTTTATTTGTTTTAAGGGGATGGGCACACATCTGGCAGTGTTCAAGACTTAGTCATGGCTCTGTGTTCAGGAATTACTCCTGGTGGTGCAGAGGAAATCAAATGTGTTTCTGGGGGGTAGAAACAGGGTCTGTTGTGTGCAAGGCAAACACCCTGTCCACTATACTATCTCTCTGGCTCTCATATTTCACAGTTCTGAAGTAACTAGTCAGTTCAAACTCAGATCTGTTCAAAATGTTTTTTATTTTGTTTTGTTTTTGGGTCACACCCTCAGGGGTTACTCCTGGCTTTGCACTCAGAAATCGCTTCTGGCAGGCACAAGGGACCATATAGGAGGCCGGGATTTGAACCATCATCCGTCCTGGATCAGAAATTAAGCAATATATCCATATTCTAGTTTGTTTGTTTTGAGGGATGGGCACCCATATCTGGCACACACATGTGTATGGGCACCGCTGTGCTATTTCTCCGGCTCTGTAATGTTAAATCTTAACCAGCCTTACCTCCGTACCTTTGGTTCCCATAAAACTGACTAGACAGGAAAGTCATTAGAGCTCTCCTAATTTCATTTCACCTTTGACAGTCTAATATTTTTTTCATGGTGAGTGAGAACTTTATAAAGGACTCAAGGCAATATAGAAGCAGGAAAAAAAAAAAAGTACATGTGTTCTTTCAACCTGCTCATAACCACCTCTACTTCTCACAGGAGTCTAGTGGAGTCTAGTCCCAAAATGTATTACTGACAGTATTTTCATTAAGGTTACTTGGTCATAGAATTGAAAATTTTATGGCTCACACCTCAATCTTCATTAAACTAACTTTCAGAGACGACTAAGACTGTTATTCCTAGGAACTTCTTGGTTTTTCTATATCTAGTTTTTCTACATCTGTGATTTGTTTACAGTCTCTATGACAGGCTCTGTTCTTCTACCTGGCCCTTAAATGCCAGCATCCAGTGTTTACCGTGATGACAGGGTTAATAATACTATAATGAATACAAGGAATTTTCTATGAGAGAAGATTAAGGCATGCCATCCTCTCTCACACAAATAAAATAATAAGGATGTGAGAAGATATTTTCATTTGCACAACTGTAGTAATTATTTCACTATGTGCATATTTCAAATCACACAGGTTTATATATGCCATAAAATATTCATTGAAATATTGATTCTTGGGGCCGGCATGGTGGCGCTAGAGGTACGGTGTCTGCCTTGCCAGTGCTAGCCTAGGACGGACCGCGGTTCGATCCCCCAGTGTCCCATATGGTCCTCCAAGCCAGGAGCGACTTCTGAGCACATAGCCAGGAGTAACCCCTGAGCATTACCGGGTGTGGCCAAAAACCAAAAAAAAAAAAAAAAAAGGAATATTGATTCTTTAGATATGTTGCAATCCTTAGTCTTTATGCACTAAGACACTTTAATTTGGGAGTGAGGAGACACAACCAGTGATGTTCAAATGTTATTCCTGGTTCTGCACTAAGAAATTACTCCTGGCAGGCTCAGAAATGGAATGCCTGGAATTGAATTTGGGTCAGCTATGTGTAAGGCAATCACTGTACCAATACTCCAGTCCCAATTTTTCATAATACAAAATGCAATTCACTTGAGAGAGCAAAGACACTGGGACTAGGGCAGGAACTAAAATAACCAGTTATAAGGGCCGGTGAGGTGGCGCTATAGGTAAGGTGTCTGCCTTGCAAGCGCTAGCCAAGGAAGGACAGCGACCATGGTTCGATCCCCCAGCGTCCCATATGGTCCCCCCAAGCCAGGGGCAATTTCTGAGCACTTTGCCAGGAGTAACCCCTGAGCATCAAATGGATGTGGCCCCAAAAAACAAACAAACAAAAAAATAACCAGTTATCTCAGGTAACTTTATTCAAATGGCCACACTGAACTGGGATTAAGCTCAAAACTGGATTGTGGGGGCCGGAGTGATGGCACAGTGGTAGAGCATTTGCCTTGCATGCGAATGACCCAGGATGGACCTTGGTTCGATCCCCTGGCGTCCCATATGGTCCCTCAAGCCAGGAGCAATTTCTGAGCACATAGGAGTAACCCCTGAGCATCACCTGGTGTGCTCCCCACACACCCCCAAATAGCTGAAATTTGTGACTGGCAGGTTCAGGACTCTCCAGGCATCTCATCTTGTACCTCACTTCATATCAGCAGCACCACATCACAGGGTCCAAATACTGCACCATCTGCTTGTACAGCCAGACTGAGTATGATAGAAGTAGCCCCTGGAATCTCTGAGCTCCCACTCTTCTCTCTTCTCCCTTCTCCCTTCTCTCTGTCTCTGTCTCTCTGTCTCTGTCTCTGTCTCTCTCTCTCTGACTCTCTCTCTCTCTTTCTCTCTCTCTCAATTTAGTAGGTGGAATAAGGGCAGTGAGTACAAATCCTTGGAAAGCAGCCAGAGAGATAGTATAGTGAGTAAACACTTGCCATGGTAAGCATGCAGTTGACCCAGGTTCAATCCCTGGCACCTCTTATGGTCCCTGGATCCTTGCCAGGAGTAAGCCCTGAGCAATGCTGGTTTTGGTTGCACTACCAAAAAATTAAAAATAAAAAAAACATATAGGAAGTAGTATATCCAGTTTCCCTATTACTATGTTATTAAATATTCAACTTTACATTCCCTCCTCCCTTAAAAAATATCCGGATTTTATAAAATTGTTTCAACTTTCTGCTGAGAAATAACACCAGAGCAGGAAACAATGCAATACTAATACCTATAAGTCCCCTGTAGGAACTGTGAGTTTGAATAGAAAGCGCATACTCGAAACTTTAGATCTCATACTCTGTAAGAAATACAATCTGACTTACCACGGTTACTATCAAACTGAACAGAACTAAGATAAAAAGCAGATGGTAGTTTACTGTGTTCTTGGTCTTGAAACATTCAAACCTTAGGAAAAAAAGAGAAAGGGAACAGAAACTTGTTTCAGAGTCAGTCAATCAGGAATGCTGCTTTACCAGCTGTGAATCTGTGTCTGCCTCTAGCAAAGTCCTTCATTTCCTCCCACCCATACTCTCATCTAAGAGAACTTGGATAGCAGGCACAGAGGTGAGGCTGGGCCAGGGACCACAGTGGTCAGCTGATTTACACTGGGCCAATCAGATGTTCTTTCCTGAAAATTCCGAGTTTGGGAATAAGAGACTGAATTAATGGAATATGAAGGGCTAATGCTTGCTTTTCTCTTTATTTCATTTCTTTGTTTTTTCCTCCTCTCCTTTCTTTCCCACCTTCCTTTCTCTCCTTCCTCTCTCAGCGGTGTTCCAGGTTAACTCCTAGCTCAGTGTTCAGGTATTACTCTTGGCAGTAGTTGGGGGGCCTTGTGCAGCATTGGAGATCAAGCCAATGTCAACTGTATGCAAGGTAAGATGCTTACCCACTGTACTATCTCTCTAAACCAGACAAATCTCAAGAGGCTGGAGTACATGCTGGAAGCATTGCTTAGATCCCTGAGCAGCACCAGGAGAAACCCCTCAGTATAAAGTCAGAGGAGTCCAACAATTGCTGAGTGTGGCCATAAGTACCCAACCATTGAGCCCATGTTTTAGGTGAAGAAGCAAGAGGGTTTTTTCAGTTTGCTAATTATTTGGCTGTGAGAGTTGGCTCCTATACTATTTTTCCTTTTTTTTTTTTAATTCTACCACACTCAATGCTGCTCAGGGCTTACTTTATCTCTGCTCAGGGATCACTCCTTGCAAACTAGAGGAATGGTAGGCAAAGCTGGAGATTGAACCCAGGCCAGTCGTGTGCAAGACAAGTGCCTTAGCTACTGTACTACCTCTCCAACCCTCTATTTCTTGGTCTTTAAAAAAAGTATGTTTTTATTTTATATGATCATGTTTTAATAGATTGAGATTCTGCGTTTTATAATACTGTTATAATGGTTTCTTGCACACATAATTCTAACACCACACCTATCACCAGTGTGCCCACCTCCATATCCCAAGGACCCAAAGTCCTTGCTCGTCAGATAATTTCTATAATCGCCTCTTACCATTAAATTCTGTGACTTATTGATTTGTTAGAAAGAACTTGTCAAAAAGTATTTTTCTTCTTGGGGCTGGAGCAATATAGTACAGCAGGTTGGGTGTTTGTCTTGTATGAAGCTATCTGAGTTTGATCCCCAGGATCCTATATGGTCCCATGAGCACCGCCAGGAGTAATTCCTGAGTGCATAGCCAGGTGTAACCCCTGAGCACTGCCAGGTGCAGCCCCAAAATAAAAAGGCATTTTTTTCTAGCAAGGGATAGGAAAGTAGACAGACCTCGGGTCAATTTCTCAGCCTAAGCCTGTTTCTATCAAGTTCTACACAGACACCATCGACTCATTTGCTTGCATGTTATCTACAGCCAAGTATACTCCATGACAGCAGAGTTGAAGGGCTGCAGGAGATTGGAGGCCCAAACAGTCTAAAATAGTCACTATGCCAGACAAAAAATTTCAGATGAGTTTAAAAAAAAAAGATACATTTTTCTGTGACTGGAGCCATAGCACAGTGGGTAGGGTGTTTGCTTTGCCATGTATTTGACCCAGATTAGATCCCCAGGTTCCCTCAAGCCTGCCAGGAGTTATTTCTGAGGACAAAGCCCGGGGCAACCCCTGAGTGTGGCCCAAAAATGGAAAAAAATATTTTTAAACCATTCTGATTTTTACATATCTTCATAAGATAGTCTTTTATTTATTTTTAAGACAAAAATTAATTTTAATTTATTCTGTAAATAAAGAACATTATATTTAATTTTATAATACATCCATCTACTCAAAAGGAATAGAAGATAGTATTTTAAATTAATTTTTTATTGTAGTTGAAGTAATATGGTTAGAATAGAGTTAACATTCATGATTTTGAGGTTCAAAGTTACTTCACCTTCATCATCATGAAGACTCTCTGTCTTTATGTTGACTTTTGGTTGTTGTGTTTTATTTTTGAAAAAAGTCAGAGTTTATTGCTTCATGTAATCTAGAATAGGACTCTCCCTTGGGCTGTGAAACCACTGATGGGGGAAAAGAAGATGGACTTTGGAATCAAACAAACATTGGCTTTAAACTTAGCTCAGATAATTAAAGTATGTGTGACTATAACAAGACCCATTTTGAGGTATTAAACCTTTATACCCTTGTTTTTTATTCTTTCCAATATTCATGGAGGCACTATGATTGATACAGTACTCATGTTAACAACAATGATCATATTGAAAAGACTCAGATAAATTAACCTAATAGATTCAGAGAAGTTTAAATCTTAGGAACTGGAAGGTAAGAGTGTTGAATTTATACAACCAGGTAGTGCTTGACAATAAAAGTACATCTTGTTGAGCATGTTAGGAAACTTCCTGTGTAAATAGCATAGAGTAACTACACAAACCTAGAGAGACTAGTCTGTCACAGAGCTGGGCTATATGGTATATATATGGCCTATTGACCCCTTAATCCTGCAGGCAGCCTGTCCTTGACCAGAATATGGCCAAGTGATGTATGACAAGATTGCAATTTCCAATTTTGAAATTTACTATGAGCTTATGAAAGTCATTCAAGTTTACATCTGTAGATGAGTTACTAAAATCTCATTGTGCTTCAATTCATCCACGCTATCAAGGGAACAATATCCATTTATCTTGCATGACTAAGAACTAGAGTTGACCTGGTATGATGAGTAAAATAATTTGCGGTGCAAAGTAGATAAATATTTTTATGGCATGGTATGTAAAACTGTGTTCTAAATTTATACACATTCAAAACTCAGGAACATGCAAGATGTAAGTATAAGACTCTACCTACTTAAATTTGCTACATGAACATTAATGAAAAACATTATCATCCCATACACAGATTATAGTACATAGTGAGATCAAGAAAACTATAAACTCCTAGAGAAGTAGAGTAGAACTCCCAGTAATGTAAACAGATTATCTGACTTAATTCATGATGGGGTAAATAAATTTTAAAACATATCAAACAACTTCATTTTAAACATAGATACTTACATGCAGTATACAAATATACAACAGCTATAGATCATTGGGAGTTCATCCAACAACTAGAAGAAACAAAAACAAATAACAAAACTTGAATATTTTAGAGATATAATCGTTAGGCAAATAAAAATGTCATGAGTGAGAGGGTCAACTCTTATCAATATCCTTAATTCATGGATGTATTTATCATCTAGTTTACTCTTAGTACACATATATATATATATATATATATATATATTTTTTTTTTTTTTTGGTTTTTGGGCCACACCGGCAGTACTCAGGGGTTACTCCTGGCTGTCTGCTCAGAAATAGCTTCTGGCAGGCACGGGGGACCATATGGGACACCGGGATTCGAACCAACCACCTTTGGTCCTGGATCGGCTGCTTGCAAGGCAAATGCCGCTGTGCTATCTCTCCGGGCCCTAGTATACATACTTTTTTGAATGCAAGAGCATGAGGATAAGGTGCTGCTCAAGCCCTGTAGTATTGGGGCTAAACAGGACACCCAGGTGGTACTCCAGGGCCACACCAGAGGAACTTGAGGGACCGGGTAATGCTGGTAATCAAACCTGTGGTGGCCATATACTAGATATGTATACTAACACTGAAATATCTCCAGGCCTTTGAGTATGACTATTTAGTTGATTGATTTTGAGCAAAGCAGTTCAGTGCACACATCTGAACAGGATGGCTGTTATTGGGGAACTTGGATCATTCAAAATCACAAACTCTGATATGCCTCTACGAAAGGAGTCTGTCATCTACAAAGTATTCAGCTCTGGGTCCTATCAATATTCTTTTGTACTTCTTTCCCCACCAGATTGCTCCTAAAACGAATTATCTGTTCACTATAATATGTTAGTGGTTCTTCTAGAGATATACCCTAGGAACAAGAAAATACAATACAAAAATCCCTTCCTCACACTTATATTCATTGTTGCGCTATTTACAATAGACAGACTCTGGAAACAACCAACATGCCCTTCAACAGATGAATGTCTAAAGAAATGGTAGTACATACACACAATGGAGCCATAAGGAGAGATGAAGTCATGAAATTTTCTTATACATGGATGTACATGGAATCTATTATGCTGAGTAAAATAAGTCAGAGGGCGAGTGAGAGATAGATGCAGATCATAGTCTATACTTATCTATGGTCTCACTCATCTTTAGGTTTTAAGAAAAATAAAAGACCTTTTTGCAATAATCCTCAGAGACAAAGAGAAGAGGGCTGGAAGGTCCAGCTCACGACAAGAAGATCACCACAAAGAGTGCAGATAGAGAAATAACTACACTGAGAACTATGATAACAATGTGAATGAATGAGGGAAGTAGAAAGCCTGTCTAAAGTACAGGTGGAGGTGGCGTGGGGAGGAGAGAGATTTGGGACATTGATGATGGGAATGTTGCACTGGTGAAGGGGGTGTTCTTTACATGACTGAAACCCAACTACAATTATATTTGTAATCAAGGTGTTTACATAAAGATAAATGTATATATAATACATTAGTGGTCAAGAAAGTCATTTAATCTATGTAACCTATGTCTCTGAAAAATGTTATTATGATGATAATATTATTTGGGCTACATCCCAACAGTGCTCAGGGGTTGCTCCTGGCTCTGCCCTCAGAAATGTTACTCCTAGTGGGCATAGGGGATCATATTAGGTGCTGGGAATTGAACCTAGGTTGGCTACATGCAAGACAAGTGCCCTACCTGCTATAATATCGCTCTGGCTCCTGAAAAATATTAACAATAAATCATAGCAGCTTTATATTAAACCACAAGCTAAACAATAAACTAAGTGTTATAGGTCTACAAGTTATTTCTAACTCTTAAACCAATACTGTACAAACTATTCAGTCACTAGACATATGATTAAAGATACCAGGCAATGAGCTGAGCATATCATGAAAACAATTCACTGTCACTGGCTGCAAAGAATTTACAATCTAGTGAGGTAGAGGGAATGAAAAAAAGGTGATTGAATATGGATCATAGGGGCCAAAGAGATAGCATGAAGGTAAGGTGTTTTCCTTGCATGCAGAAGGACTGTGGTTCAAATCCTGGCATCCCATATGGTCCCCTGAGCCTACCAGGAGCAATTTCTGAGCATAGAGCCAGGAGTAACCCCTGAGCACCACCAGGTGTGACCCCCCCAAAAAAAAACAACAACAAAAAAGAATATGAATAAAAAGTCCCAATGAATACACACACAGTGAGAGAAGCTGGTGCCAGAAAATGAAATGGGTAGTAGAGGAAGGCATTCTAGAAGGAGAAAGAGAGCAAAGGCAAAGTGACATATTGCAGTAAATTACTGAAACAGTTGCATTTGAGCAAGACTGGTGGTTTAGTGTATTTTATTATCTTATTTAATTTTCACAACCATTACAAAATACTATAATTACTATTCCAAGATGAGAACAATAAGGTTGTGACTCTAACTGATCTAAGATTACAAAATCAATTAGTAACAGAACCAGATTTTGCACAGACTAAAGAATTTATCTGTATGTTGTTTTTAAAACCTTTCACTTGAATCACTTTTTTTTTTTTTTTTTTTTTTGGTTTTTGGGCCACACCCAGTAACGCTCAGGGGTTACTCCTGGCTATGCGCTCAGAAGTTGCTCCTGGCTTGGGGGACCATATGGAACGCCGGGGGATCGAACCGCGGTCCGTCCAAGGCCAGCACAGGCAAGGCAGGCACCTTACCTCTTGCGCCACCGCCCGGCCCCAACCTTTGAATGCACCAAGGTGAACTAATACAAAATCATGATTACTACAGATAAATCTGCCACAGGTTTTATAATCCATAGAAGATTCTTCAATTTGAAGTTTTAAACCATGATTTATTGGTTTTTCATTAAACTTTTTTCCCCCTAGTTTTTAAGCCTGGTAATGCTCAGGGGTTACTCCTGGCTCTGTGCTCAGAATTTTCTCTTGGCTTGGGGAATCATGTGGGATGCCAGAGATTGAATACAAGTTGGTCAAGAGCAAGGCAAATACTCTACCCACTGTGCTATAGCTTCGGTCCCACATTAAACATATTTTTGCATATTTTATTATTTTTATTTGTGGTTTTCAGGTCACACCAGTGGTGCTCAGGAGTTATGTATAACTCTTAGCTCAGAAATTACTCCTGGCAGGCCAGGTGGGGGTACATAGGGGATGACCGGGATCAAACCCAGGTCAGCCATGTGCAAGGCAAACACCCTACCTGCTATGTTATCACTCTGGCCCCTATTTTTTAATCTTTATTTATTTTTGCTTTTTGGTCTGTAACTGGTACTGTTTAGAGGTTACTCCTGACTCTTTTTTTTTCTTTTTGTGGTTTTTGGGTCACACCCGGCAGTGCTCAGGGGTTTTTCCTGGCTCCGTGCTCAGAAATTGCTCCTGGTCGGCACAGAGGACCATATGGGACGCCGGGATTCAAACTGATGACCTTCTGCATGAAAGGTAAACGCCTTACCTCCATGCTATCTCTCCGGCCCCTACTCCTGACTCTTCACCCAGGAATTACTCCTAGCAGTGCACAGGGAACCACATGAGATGCTGGGGATTAAACCTGGGTTAACACAGTCTCTCCACACTGTACTATTGCTCCAGCCCCATGAATTTTTTCTTTAGTTTGTTTTGTTTTAATTTTGTTTGTTTGTTTGTTTGTTTGTTATTTTCTGGTTTTGGGGTCACACCCAGCGGCACTCAGGGCTTACTCCTGGCTCTGCGCTCAGAAATCGCTCCTGGCAGGCACAGGGGACCATATGGGATGCCGGGATTCGAAACATAGTCCATCCTGGATTGGCTGCATGCAAGGCAACTGCCCTACCGCTGTGCTATCTCTCCAGCCCCTTTAATTTTTTTTTTTTTTTTGGTTTTTTTTGGGCCACACCCGTTTGACGCTCAGGGGTTACTCCTGGCTATGAGCTCAGAAATCGCCCCTGGCTTGGGGAGACCATATGGGACGCCGGGGGATCGAACCGCGGTCCGTCCTACGCTAGCGCTTGTAAGGCAGACACCTTAGCTCTAGCGCCACCTTCCCGGCCCCCCCTTTAATTTTTTTTAACTCACAAAAGATATTGATTTATTTTAGCTTGACCTTTAAACTTTAAACATTTAACTAAACATAAGGGTATTTATAAGGATTCATAACTATAAGGATTTCATAAGCATAAAGACTCTTCAGTTCAACTGATTTAAGTAAGAAAGATTTTATCAAACGTGGCTACTGATTGTGTTAGTTATATGGAGATGAATCAATATGCCCTTGGAAAGCGTCTACTCCACACTAGTCCAATACTTTAAATCTTCAAAGGTAACAGGACATCAGCATGTGGAAATTAGTGGTTGCAGGCCTCAGGCTCTGTGTACACGGTGTACATCAACCTTTCCTTTCTTTGGTCAGGATCTTGGTTATCTCCAGTGTAAATGTTGATCTGGTCTTGTCTCTTTGCTATTCTACTTGCTGCAATGTGTGATAACCTATCTGAAATTATATCATTGAGTCTCTTTTGGTCTGTGCCCCAGAGATTCTCTCTAACTGGCATTTTTTTAGACTCCAGCCAGACTTCTGTGCTTCAACCTTGTCACTGTCTGGATGTAAAATTCTGCCTGATCTGCAGACTGCTAAGTTCTATGAGTCCAACCTCTTTCTGCCTTCCACGTAGGTGAGCAAACCCTGCAATCTGTCTGGGCATAGGTGAATATTTTATTTAGTTTTTATGCATTAAAATATCTATGAAAAATTGGCTTTTCTTCAGTGCACTGAAATCCTTAAATGGCATATTTTAGGGGATCTTCTATCCATATATTTGGAGGGTAAGACACATAAAACTATTATCTTCTTCAAATTATCACAATAGGCCTTTCTAGATAGTTTGAAAGGGAGCTAAAATGATTACTGTAGTTCTGTTTTTATTTTTATTTTTATTTTGTGTATCCAAAGTGGTACTCTGGAGGTCTGGGGGGAGTCCCTCCTGGCAATTCTCATCAGCATTTCCATGCGAGGGTTAGTAGTGTCAATATTGTTTGGACCTTGAATTACCAGAAATTGACCAGCCCAGCTTGGAGTTACTTAGAGAAACCCAAGGCGGCACCTGGTAATGTTTAGAGAAACATGTGATACCAGGGATAGAGTTGGGGCCAACTACATGCAAGGCAGGTTCCTTAACCACTCTACTATCTCTTAGCCCTATTGTAATTCTTTTTTGTTGTTGTTTTGTTTGGGGACACATCCGGCTGCACTCAGGGGTTACTCATGGCTCTATGCTCATAAATTAGTCCTGGCAGAGTTGAGATGCTGGGGATGCAACCTGGGTTGGGCACGTGAAAGGTAAATGCCCTACCTGCTGTGGTATCACTTCAGCCCCATATTGTAATTATTGTATTCAATGACCCAACAATATTTAATAAGCACTTACTGTGTGCCCAGCATTATACTATGTGCTGACAATAACATGTTTTATCTAATAGTATTTTATAATCTACTAGAGCTACATTAAACAGTGCTTGCAGAACTCAATTATAACTATGGCAAAGTCATAAAAGAAAAAATACAGAGTAACATGACCATAAGATAGGAGTCTTAGGGACTCATTCAAAGTATCCCTTTGGAGAAGCGACACATAAACTGAGACCTGAACAAGATGCAATTACAGCCAAGAGGGGTATGATGAGAATCCTAGGTAGATGAAATAGCATGTGCCAAGATTCTGTGGCAGGAAAGAAAGTTAAGAATTCAAGACCCCCCCCCCAAAAAAAAAAAGAATTGAGACAAAGGGGACCAGAGAGATAGCACAGCGGTAAGGTGTTTGCCTTGCGTGCAGAAGGACAGTGGTTCGAATCCCAGCATCCCATATGGTCCCCCAAGGCTTCCAGGGGCGATTTCTGAGCATAGAGCAAGGAGAAGCCCCTGAGCGCTGCTTGGTGTGACCGAAAAACCAAAAAACAAAAAAAAAAACAAAAAAAAAAACAAAAAACAAAAAAAAGGAATTGAGACAAAAGGGCCAGAGAGAGAGCACAGTGGTAGGGTGTTTGCTTTGCACAGAACCGATCCAGGATGGATGGTGGTTCGAATCCTGGCATCCCATATGGTCCCTCGTGCTTGCCAGGAGTGATTTCTGAACTCAGAGCCAGGAGTATCTGAGTGCTGCCAGGTGTGCCCCCTTCGTCCCCAAAAAAGAAAGAATTGAGACAGAAAGGCCCAAGGTGGCAGAATCTAAATTAGTGATGAGGATAAGGAAAACAAATTAGACTAAAGAGAGAAGTTGTGGGCTGGAGAGATAGTACAGGCATTAAAGGCATTTGCCTGGCTTGGGGTGGCTCTAGTTAATCCCTGCCACCATATAGTTTCCTGAGTGCCACTAGGGGTCACTCATGAATACAGAAGAGCCTTAAACATTACCAGATTGGTTCAACTTCTTCCTACACCTCCAAATAAACAAGTAGAAAACATACTCAGCAAAATGTTTTAGTTGAAAGAGATTTTTAATTTTAAAAATGATGATATGTCACTGCAAAGATTTGGGCAGGGTGATATTTTTCATCAGCTAAGGATGTTATAACAAGACAGAAAAGGAAACAGAGTCACTTAAACAACAAATTCTTATTTCCTGCAGTTCTGATGGCTGGGCAGCTTTAGTTTATGGGCAGAATCCAATTTTTGGCTCGCAGATACCTATCTTATCTCTGTGCCCTCATGCGCCTGAGAGAAAAATAAAACAAATTCCCTGATCTCCATTTTTTGAAGGCCCTCTTCACATGAGGACTTAATACTTATAACTGCATCTAAACTATATTACCATTTGAAGGTCCCTTTGCCAACAACTAGGACTTTTGTATGTCTAAATACAATCTAAATACAAGCCACTTTATGTCTAAAATTCAACTATGAATAACTTCGTAAATTATGGTGCTTTAATAATATAAAGGTATAAAAATTACTGTTATAACTCAGAAGTGATGAGGCCCACATGTCAGAAGAAAACACTGAAAAGGTAATTTGGGCCAGAGAAACAGTACAGTAATTAAGGCACTTGCTTTACATGCAGTCAACCCAGATTCATTTCCTGACATATGGCCCACAAGACTGCCATCATGATTGAGTGCAGAGACAAGATTAACCTCTGAGCAAAGTTGGGTGTGCCCTCCTCTCTCCAAAGTAAAAGGTAATTTCTTGCTCAATATTCTGGAAAGGAATTCCATGCCAGGTCACACTTGAAAAAGCTTCAGGGTCAGAACAGAGGCAGGAAGAGGTGCTGTGAGAGCTATTACTGTAGTTCTCTGGACAAAGTGGGGAGTACATGAATTCTTTCAGAAAACTGGATTATAGGGGTTACTACTAGCTCTCTGGCCCTGCGGTGATTAAGGCAGAGGGATGCTGTTTCCTGCAGCTTGTGAATTAGAAGGAGGAGGTAGGTTAGAATAAAGCTTGTATTGTTTTGCCTGCAAAAGGCACAGTCCAGGATGAGTTGTCTGTGGTAACTTAGAACAGACTATGCCTGGGGAGTGTCCCTATTAGGTCCTGGATGTCAGACATCAAGAATTAAAAACAGGGGCCGGCGAGGTGGCGCTAGAGGTAAGGTGTCTGCCTTGCAAGCGCTAGCCAAGGAAAGGACCACGGTTCGATCCCCCGGCGTCCCATATGGTCCCCCCAAGCCAGGGACAATTTCTGAGCGCGTAGCCAGGAGTAACCCCTGAGCATCTAACGGGTGTGGCCCGAAAAACCAAAACCAAACCAAAACAAGAATTAAAAACAGTTGTTCTAGACAGAATGTCTACTAAATCCTAATTCTTAAGTTGGAAATTGTAATCCCCAATCAGGATTGGGGAACCCAATCTGATTGGAAACCTAATCAGATGGAGTCTTTGGATGTAATTATAATTGGTCATGAGAGTGGGCACTCACAATGGAATTAATTTCCTTTTTCTGAAGAAAGATACCAGAAGGGGCTGGAGAGATAAATAGAGGTCAAAGCATTGTCAAACAAGTGGCCAACTCATTTGATTGCTGGCAGCAACATATAAGGTCCCCCACATACTCCAGGAGTGATCCCTGAGTACAGTCCCAAATATAAGCCCTGAGTATTTCTGGGTGGAGAGGATAGAGGGAAGGGAAGGGAAGGAAAGGGAAAAAGAAATGGAAGGGAAGGGAAGAGAAGGGAAGGGAGGGGAGGGAAGAAAGGGGAATTGGAGAAAAGAGGGTAGAGGGACTAAATGAAGAGAGAGGAAAGGAGGGAGAGGAGAGAGAGGGGGAGAGTGAGAGAGTAAAGAGAAGGAAAAAGAGAGGGAGAGAGGGAGAAAAGAGGGAGAGAGAGAGAGAGAGAGGGAAGAAGGGGGAAAGTGAGAGGAGAGAGGGAGAGAGGAGGAAGGAAGGAAACAGAATTTTACAGATGGAGACTGCCTGCCCACCAGAAGAGCCTTCCTACCAGACAGAACTATGTCAGCAGCCTAATCTCATATACTGAGTGTCTAGAACTATGAGAAAAAAAATGTTCTCTAGTTTAAACCACCAAGTCCACAGGACTTTGTATGGCAGCTTGTGCTGACTGGTAGAGTAAACACACAGTGCCTGAAGAGAGGTGTGTGTGCAAGACTGATGAAAGTGGCAGTGTTAGGGTGGGAGTTAGCTATGGGAGTCCTTCTAAGGCTAATGAAAGGTACTACTTGGATAAAATGGCAGATTCAGGAATAGATATGAATGATTTGGCTGAAGAAGTATTTGTTAAGCAAAATAACCAGGATTCAACTGACATATACGTTAGAAAAAGAAATTGCCTAAGATTACTTCCAAATGTCTTGCTTAATGTCCTGATGGTGTTGAAATGAGAACAGAAAATTCCAAGAACAATGCTCAATAATTAGGTCTATGAAAGAGCCAACTAGGTACCTAGAAATAGAACTTTGTAGCTCAGGAGAAAGGTCTGGACTCCAGACATTGATTACTTGCTTATTTATTTAAGGAAACTAAATTGAAAAATTTTTAAATGAGCATGTATTTAATCTTATTGATTGGCACCCTCATGATGCTCAGAGGTTATTCCTGGCTCTGTATTCAGAAATCACTCTGAGGACTTAGGGGAACATATGTCGTGACGAGGATCAAATGTAGGTTGTCCATGTGCAAGGCAAATGGTCTATCTGCTGTACTATTGTTCTGGCCCCAGGACGTGCATCTTAAAATCTGGATATAAACTCTTATTTTAAAGCCACAACTAAAAAAGTTAGGACTGAACAAAGGCATAGAATTTATTTGATACTGAATTTGGAGAGGTAGGAAGGTGTTCGTTTATAAAGCTTGAGGTTCAGGATGGACTTGAACTATGGGAAATATGAAAGTAGCTTGAGACATAAAAAGAACACTCCCCTTCACCAGTGCAACATTCCCACCACCAACGCCCCCATCTCCCTCCTCCCTCACCCCCTGCCTATAGTTGAGACAGGCAAGTATCATGCCTTTTGAAAAGCAGAGTCTGAATTTTCTACAATATCTCTGCATGGAACAGTATGCCATTACTGTCACTTCTCCTCCTCAGGGATGTTTCCTTACCACTGACAGGTTGCTCCTGAACTGGCATTTGTATACTTCTTCACTGTGCTCCTCCTTCCACATACAATACAAAGCTACTCCATCATGTAGCAATCCCCTTCAGCCTTCCAGTGCATTGAAACACACTTTGTGAATACAAACACCACCCCAATCAGCTCTGCTGAATCTACTCACTTTCAAAAGGTGAAACATCTTATTAATAAGTTTTTATTCTGGTTATATGTTGAAGCAATTTTTGCTGATTACATCTGGCTAATGAAATATAATACTAAAATTCTTTTTATCTACATCACTCTAATCTGGCTTTACTAAAAATGGTTATTAGAAAAATTTAAATGACATATACAGCTCACGTATTTTCTCTACATAATGAAAGTTTTGTTTTTTTTTGTTTTGTTTTGTTTTGTTTGAATTTTTGGGTCATACCCGGTAGTGCTCAGAGGTTACTCTGGCTGTCTGCTCAGAAATAGCTCCTGGCAGGCACGGGGGACCATATGGGACACCGGGATTCGAACCAACCACCTTTGGTCCTGGATTGGCTGTTTGCAAGGCAAACGCCGCTGTGCTATCTCTTCGGGCCCCATAATGGAAGTTTTTACGCTAGTGATGAGGAACAAGAGAGTCAAAGGGTGACCAGAAAAATTATATATATATATATATATATATATATATATATATTTATGGCTTTCTTAGAGCAAGAGTAAATAAAAAATCCTTGCATAGGGGCCAGAGAAAGTAGCTAGGACAATTGCCTTACCTGTTGACCTAGGTTTGATTCCTGACACCCATGTGGTCCCCTGATCCCGTGAGCAGAGTCAGAAGTGAGCACTGCCAGGTATGCCCCCAAACAAAAAAACAAAACAAAACAAAAATCCTGAAGTAGTTCTAATCTTACTACATGAGCAAGAATACACTGTTTTTGATGAACTATGCCTTTTTGTGTGTGTATGTATGTGTTTGGTTGTTGTTGGGTTTTTTTATTTTTTCTTTTCTTTTAGGCCACACCCAGTGATGCTAAGGGATTACTCCTGGTTCTGTGCTCAGAAATCAATCCTGGCAGGCACGGGGGACCACTGTTAGTCCTGAATCGGCTGTGTGCAAGGCAAATACTCTACCACTACGCTATCTCTACAACTCCTGAACTATGTCTTTTTTTTAAGATATCTCACTGGAATTCTATACTTTATTCATCATGCATGGGAGCCTGCCTTGTGGCTGACCTGAGCTTGATTCCTTGCATCCGATATGGTCCCCTGAACACTGCCAGGAGTAATTCCCAAATGCAGAGACAGGAGTAACCACAAAACCAAAATAAATAAATACACAAATAAATTAAAATAAAAGTATGCATCCCTTCACCGAGGTGTTCAGAGCATTACATCATTCATATATATTTTCTATAGACAGCTTATTTGCTTGTCTCTGACAATTTAGTTGTTTTGACCTGAAGTCAAAACTCAGAGATTACAATTTATTTTCTTCAGTCTCTTGTCTTGATATTTTGCTTACAATTGAAGTGTTTCTAAATTCAGATAAATTAAGCATTTAGTGAAGTTGTTGTCACCAACCTGCATTTCGTATTTCAGAGTCATGTGGAAGCACCAGGATCCAAGACCTACCACTGAAATTAAAACAAATAAAAACCATTAGCATGATATTCTTGAGGGTGGCCAGTCACCTACAAAGCCAGTAGAGCAACATTTCAAAGCAATAGATTTTAAAAACAAAATATTGAGGCAGAAGACAGCAGTTTTTGAGTCAATTCTATAATTATGAGGTTTTGTTTTACAATAAAGCCAGTATCATAAACAACATGCCACTTTCCACCAAGCAGTTTACAAGATTATCATTACTACATTATTCATGTAGTAAAATTCCATTCTTTCCATAAAATACATTACTTCATGTTCTGGATAGGGAATAGTGCTCATAGTTAATTAGCTTCTCTTTAGCACTTCCTTGCACTTCTGTTCCAAATATCTAACTAAGAGCCATTCAGCTATGTTTGTTCCCAAGTTATAATACCACTATTCTTAGTTAGAAATGTGACTGCATGACAACTGTTGATTCAACAAAAAGTATTTAAAATCCTTCAAATACGCTTAATAAAACTGAGCTCCTAAGAGTGGAAAGATGGCACAGGGGTTAAGACATTTACCACGCAGGCAGCCAACCATGATTTGATCCCCTGTATGCCATGGTCCCTCAAGCACCATCAAGAGTTACCCCTGAGCATAATCGGGTATGGCCCCAAGTTCCCTAAGCCCCAATAAAATGCTCAGCACATTGACTAACATAAACTAATACTTTTTAAACTTTATTTAAACACCGTGGCTTACAAAGCTGTTCATAATACAGTTGTATCAGGCATTCATTTTTTTTGTTTGTTTTTGGGCCCCACCCGGAAATGCTCAGGGGTTACTTCTGGCTATGCGCTCAGGAATCGCTCCTGGCTTGAGCGACCATATGGGACAATGGGGGATCAAACTTCGATCCTTACGCCCTACTGCTTGCACCACTCCTCCGGCCCCTGTTTCAGGCATTTAATGCTTCCAGCACCACTGCCACCACCAGTGTGACATTCCGTCTATCATTGTCACATTTCCCGGCCACTACTAAGAATGGGAGGCACAAAATTATTTTATATGCTTATCACAGCAAAATGGCAAATAGAGTTATCAAAAATTACTTCAGTAAAAAAATTTGTGAAAACTATTATCTTACAATGGGATTATTAAAGTTTTTGTCTAAAAATTTACTGAGCTGTTTATTGCTAGTTGAGCCTTCCTCTATTTTTTTGTTTATTTATGACCTTAGTTGACTTCTGTGATACTTTCCCATCTAATTTATTATATTCCTACTGGGTTGTCAGTATTGTGGAATTTGTAGATGCTCTCCAGAAGCTTCAGGACCTGTATAACTGGAACGACTGAGTTGACCTTCCCTGCTTCTTATGGGCCTTCAAAGTTTTTACCTGAAGATAATGTACCCATGAGTTGAATCAGCTTGGCATGGCATCTCTTCCAAGATTAGTCATGAAGCTATGAAGCTAGACTGTTGTTTACACGGTGGCAACTGTGGGATGTGAGTCAAACTAATAATATTTTTAAAAAGAGCTGCTAATAATATTTTCAATGAATTATTTATAATAAGGTAAGAGTAGGAAATAGCAAAAAGCTGAAATTCTGTCATCTTGTCTGAAAGGTCTCAACTGCTCTATTTTAAATAGACTTCCATTTTATAACTTTAAAAGGCTTTTTGCATCACATCTGGAAGTGCTCAGGGCTTATGTCTGACTCTGTGTTCAGGCATCAGTTCAGGCATCAGGGGACTCTATGGGGTGCTGGGGATCAAATCACAGTTGGCTACATGTAATACAAATGCCTACCTGCTGTACTACTATCACTTTGACCCCAAAAGTTTTTTTAAATGTAAGAAAAAAGAAGTAAAATTGTCAATAGGATATGACATTTAAAGGCCAAGCCTACATCAAATAATTGTTCACGATTATACAACTATACGTTTTAAACTAAAGTAAAATATATACCATATATATCAATATTTCATGTTTGACTTTCTAAAATTAAATGAGCAAAATAAGTATCATCAAACCTGGTAATAGGTCTCCTTATTGTGATTAAATTCAGTTTAACAATCATTTTACTGGTGCCCGGAGTGGTGGCGCAACAGTAGGGCATTTGCCTAGCAAGCGGCTGACCTAGGACAAATTGCAATCCCCCGGTGTCCATATGCTCCCCCAAGCCAGGATCGATTTCTGAGCACATAGCCAGGAGTAACCCTTGAGCATCACCATATGTGGCCCAAAAACAAACAAACAAAAAACAATAATTTACTGAACTCCTATTAGCCAAATTCAGTTACAGATCCAGTCAGCGGCCTCAATGAAGCATAGAATCTATTGGAGGAGACAGACAAATAATTAGGAAATGTCAGAACACAAGAGTATAATAAAGGGGTATAGAGGGCCATGAGAGCACAGGAGAGAGGACTTAAGAAGGAAATCAGACATTAGCACTACTAAAACCATGGTACCTAACCTAATTAAAAACAAGAAGGAAGTCAGAGAAAATGAGATGATGTAAGATGTCTGAGTTAGCCTAACACACATGGTGTGTGACATCACTTGAGAAATATTCAAGACTTTGTTACTTTTACTTATAGATGACTATAAGTATATATATATATATATCACTATATATAATCCCATAATATTTTGCTGCTAAAAATGAAATGAGAGACAAAGTGTTTACACTTAATTTATTAAAGAAATGAAGGACAGTTGGTGTCTTGTTTTCAAAGGAGAAATCAGAAGGTGCAAAGATGGGAAAATTACTTAATGAACTGGTGGGATATGCAAAGTCAAACAAGATACTATAAAGCATCAAATATGATACTTTATATTATTAAAGTTCTAAGAGTAAAAATAATGTAGAGTAAAAACTTACTCCTCTTCTCTCTACTCATGTATATTTTATATATTTTAATACATATATTTATATAAATAAATATATTTATTTATATTTTATATATATATTTTTAATATAGAATGACTATTGCAAATGACCTTTTTGTTGTTTGGTTTTTTGGGTTTTGAGGCCACACCCAGCAGCACTCAGGGGTTATTCCTGGCTCAGAAATCACTCCTGGAAAGCTCAGGGGACCATATGAGATGCTGGGGACAAAACCCGGGTATGCCTTACCACTGTGCTGTTGCTTCGGCTTCACTTCTTTGTTTTTATCCACACTTTTTCAAACTTCTCCTGTAACTGTTAAATAGTTTGAAATGTTTAATTTTTAAAAAAATGTCTGGAGCCGGAGAGATAGCATGGACATAGGGCATTTGCCTTGCATACAGAAGGATCGTGGTTTGAATCCCAGCATCCCATATGAGCCCCCCCCCCCCCCCCGAGCCTGTCAGGAATGATTTCTGAGTGTAGAGCCAGGAGGAATCCCTGGGCCTGCTGGGTGTGACCCAAAAACCAAAAACAAAACAAAACAAAAAAAAAAAAAAGAAAAGAAAAGAAAAGAAAAAAAAAGGAAGGAAGGAAAGGCAGAATGAAAGAAAGGAAGGAGGAAAAGAAGAAAGGAAGAAGGAAGGAAGGAAAGAAGGAAGGAAGGAAGGTAGGAAGGAAGGAAGGAAGGAAGGAAGGAAGGAAGGAAGGAAGAAAGAAAGAAAGAAAGAAAGAGAAAGAAAGAAAGAAAGAAAGAAAGAAAGAAAGAAAGAAAGAAAGAAAGAAAGAAAGAAAGAAAGAAAGAAAGAAAGAAAGAAAGAAAGAAAGAAAGAAAGAAAGAAAGAAAGAAAGAAAGAAAGAAAAAGAAAGAAGAAAGAAAGTTCTTAATGTTCTTTGGCTGAAAGTTCAAGTTAAAGATATCAGCAATGGGGGGCCGGGTAGGTGGCGCTGGAGGTAAGGTGTCTGCCTTGCAAGCGCTAGCCAAGGAAGGACCGCGGTTCGATCCCCCGGCGTCCCATATGGTTCCCCCAAGCCAGGGGCGATTTCTGAGCACATAGCCAGGAGTAACCCCTGAGCATCAAACGGGTGTGGCCCAAAAACCAAAAAAAAAAAAAAAAAAGATATCAGCAATGGGACTACTGAGAATTCTGTTTATGGGTGATTGTCCTTCCACTGTAACTTTACCTTGTCCTCTTTCTTTGCATCTTTGTTCTCATAATTAAAAATAAAAAATTAAAATAAAATTAAATGGGGGGCGGCGAGGTGGCGCTAGAGGTAAGGTGTCTACCTTGCAAGCGCTAGCCAAGGAAGGACAGCGACCGGGGTTCGATCCCCCGGCGTCCCATATGCCCCCCCCAGCCAGGGGCAATTTCTGAGCGCTTAGGCAGGAGTAACCCCTGAGCATCAAACGGGTGTGGCCGAAAAACCAAAAAAAAAAAAAAATTAAATGCAACAGTTGCCCCTATAAGGTAAAAAAAAAAAAAAAAAAAAGAAAAGAAAAAAGAAGAGAAAATAAAAGAAATTTCTGTAATTTCATTTCTCCCAAGAAATTTAATAAGATAGAATAATCTTTTCCACATACCTGGCTGTGCTAAGGGGACTATAGATGATGCTGGATGTAGAATCCAGTCAGCTATGTGCAAGGCAAGTGTCCTATCTGCTGTACTATCTCTCTGGCCCCTATTTTGCCCTTTTAAAGCAAACTTCTTGCTAAATTAGCTTCATAGTTTTGAGATATAATTCACATGCCATGATATTAATTCATTTAAAGCAATGTTTCCCAAACTGCGCAATGCCATCCCCTAGCAGGCACTAGAAGGGTCAATGAGGTGTGGCAATAGCCGTCAGTGTAACTAAGGATGGCATCTGGTCCTTTATCTACCGAAGGTAGATTTCCAAGGTTTCTGAGTAATGTTTCTGAAAAGGGCATTAGAGGTCAAATAAGTGTGGGAAACTCCAAGTTAAAGTATACAATTGTCTTCAGTATTCCACAGTCATATATGCAACCATCATTGTTAACCTCATTTTAGAGTATTTTCATCATCCCACAGAGACAATTCTAAATTGTCTCTGTCTCTTTCCCTTCTAAACCTCCAAGGCTCCAAGTTCTGCGTAATCCTGTTCTGGGTTTTTCAGATCAAAGGAATGATTTTATATATAGTCTTTTATATCTGGATGACTTTATGTAGCAATCAGCACACATCAATAATTCATTTTCTCTAGAGACAAATAACAGCTCATTGAATGTACGTAATCCATTTACCTATACTTCATTTTATTTCACCCGCTGATGGATGATGTTTTTGGATGCATTTATTATCTGTACAACTCCCACTTTGCAGGTTGAAACCCAGCTCCCTACATGATGGTATTTGAGGCCAACGAGGTGGGATCTCTATGATGGAACATGATTTCCTTATGAGAAGAGAAAGAGTCAACTTACTCTTGCTCTCTCTGATCCATGCAGTGAGGACCATGTGAGGACATAGAGAGAAGCAGGCTGATAGCCAGCCGAAAAGAGGGGCCTCATTCTGAGCCAAACTGAACAGAACTTTAATCTTGGATTCACCAAGCTCATCACTGAGAAATGACTTTTCTATTGTATAGTCTCCTATGCAACATTTTGCTGTGGCAATCTGAGTTAAAATGGACATTTATAGTCCCTTCGACCTCTAGCCCCTTGCAACATTCTGGCTGTTATAAAAAAAGTTCAGTTAGGCATACATTTTTGCTCAGGCATATCTCTTGGATATCAACATAGGGGCATTTCAGATTCACACAGCAAGTCTTAGTTAAGCATTTTGAAGAAATGACTGTTTTTCAAGGAGAGGGTCATGTACAATTTTATATCCCATCAGCAGTATTTGAATTTCTTTGCATCTTCCTAATACTTGTTACTTACTATCTTTCAGTGATCCAGAGATATTAAAGTGGTATTTCACTGTGATTTTATTTTTGTTTTGGTGATGGTGGGGAACCCTGGCACCTGGCAGTGCTCAGGGCTTGTTCCTGACTATGCATCCAGGGATCACTCCTCTCGGGGTAAAGGGACCATATGGGATACCTGGGTTTCCATGTGTAAACAAGTGCTTTAATCCTTGTCCTATCTCTGGTTCACACTGATTTTTATGGCATTCCCTAAAAACTACTCCCACTCCTGTGTGATTTTTTTTTCTTGTAGTCTTTTGAATTTTAGATTCATCTGATTATTTATTTATTTATTGGAGGGAGAGCAACACCTGGCTGTGTTGAGGGCTTTCTCCTGGCTCTGTACTTAGGGATCACTCCTGGTGGGCTCCCGGGACCATATGTGCTGCCTGGATCAAACCCTGGGCAGCCCATGTGAAAGGGAAGTGCCCTACCTGCTGTACTGCCACTCTTGCCCCTAGATTCATCTAATATTTTTGCAAGTGAACCTTATTTTTTTAAAAGCAGTTTTAGATTCACAACTAATGAAGCAGAAAGTTATACATAGCCTTTCCAGTATCAACACCCCTGCCACAATGATCTATTCTTACAACTAGTCAGTCCACATTGACATATAATTTTCTAATGCCCATTAGGATCCACTCCTGGATTATGGCAAATTTACTGGAACCCACCATTATAATATCATGCAGATTAGTTTTACTATCCTCAAAACCTTCTGTGTTCTATCTATGCATCTTTTCATGCCTGCTTTCCTTGGTAGTCACTGATTATTGTTATTATTTTACCATCTCCATGGTTTTGTGTTTTTCAGAATATCAGACAACTGGAATCATACAGTATGCACAGCCTTTTAAAATTACACTTAGCATTATGCAGTTAAAGTTCCTATGTCTTTTCTTACAGTTTTTCATTACTCTTACCACTGAATAATATCTCATTATCTGTATATATATACTTATATATGTTTAAATAAACCATTCACCAACAACAAATACCCTGGTTTCAAATTATGGCATTATGAACAAGGCTTCTAAATACATCTGTGTGTGGGGTTTTGTGTAAACTTAAAAGTTTTCAGAGGCCAGAGTGATAGCACAGTGGTAGAGCATTTGCCTTGCAAGCTGTTGACCCAGGACGACCCAGGTTCAATCCTCAGCATCCCATGTGGCTTCCTGAACCAGGAGCGATTTCTGAGTTTCCAGTCAGGAGTAACCCTTGAGTACTGCTGAGAGTGGCCCAAAACAAACAAACAAAAAAATAAGTTCTCAACTCTTTGCAGTAAATAAATACCTAAAACTATGTGATTGCTTGACAGTATGGGGAAAGTATTTATTTTTAAAGAACAAACCAAGCACATGCTTTTTTCAGTTTTAAACAACTGCCCATCTGTCTTCCAAAGTGGTTATAGTATTTCACCTCCCATCAGCAATAAATGGGAGTTATTACCATCCATAACCTCATTCTCTTTCCGCAAATAATTATTGGGCACTTACTAATGTTCCAACCATTTCCACTGGGACAAGAGGGCATACAAAAGAGAGGTATGATTCTTGTCTTGAGAACTGTAGGAAGACATTTAATATATGAAAGAAGTAGTGTCAGAGCTCAGATGTCTATGAGAAAGGGTAATTACATTGTCTGGGGAGTTTTGAGGAAGTAGCACATAAACAAAGTCTTGAATAAATTAAAGCTAAAGGTGATGGGCTTTTTTATAAAATGAGATCATTCTATGGAGGAGGCTCATCTGGAGTACAGGCAAAATACTCAAGGAAACAAAAGAGTTTTGTTTAGACTATGAACAATGATGGAATCGTAATGAGATTAGCATGATTTTGAAAATGTAGACTGAGAGGAGCTATTAAAGTCAAGTTCAGATTTGATTAAGATTTGAACTTTATCCAGAGACAAAGTAAAGTCGTTAAAAAAATTATTTGTATACACACACACAAATAATTGGTCCACTCAGTTTTTTTTTTTTTTTTTTTTTTTTTTGCTTTTTGGGTCTGGGTCACACCCGGCAGCACTCAGGGGTTACTCCTAGCTCTAAACTCAGAAATCGCTCCTGGCAGGCTCGGGAAACCATATGGGATGCCGGGATTAGAACTACTGTCCTTCTGCATGCAAGGCAAATGCCTTACCTCCATGCTATCTCTCTGACCCCTCACTCTGTTCTTTTACTACAATTTGGATTTCAGGTATACTTGATTACTCACAGGTGTAATCTCACTATCAAATCTAGGTTGTCATGCATTGAGTTATCCTGTGTTTATCTTGTTCTTTCAGCCTGGAATAATCATTTCCTCCATTGTCCAGACCTGCCTACTCTTAACCTCTGTTTCTGCTTATTAAAAAAGAATGCAGGGTGTAGGAAAGAGGGTTGGGTTGCAGAGCAAAATTTAAAAAAATGATGGGGCTGGAGTGATAGCACAGCGGGTAGGGCATTTGCTTTGCATGTAGTCAACCCAGGTTCATTACCTGGTATATTATATGATGTCCCACAACCACCAGGAATGATTCCAGAGTGAAGAACTAGGTGTTACCTCTAAGCATCACTGGGTGTGGCCCAAAACAACCACAATAATAACAACAACAAAATAGATGTTCTCTATCATTTGATAACATACTTGTGAACTAAAAGATACAAGTGCTCCATAAAACAAGCCCATTATGTAAACTAACACACCTGTCTTTATTGTGTTTGTCATTAACTTCAATAAAAAACCTTTAAGCTTTCTTTTTGAAAGTATTTTGTTGGGGCTGGAGAGATAGCATGGAGGTAAGGCATTTGCCTTTCATGCAGAAGGATGGTGGTTTGAATCGCGGCATCCCATATGGTCCCCTGTGCCTGCCAGGGGCAATTTCTGAGTCGAGAGCCAGAATTAACCCCTGAGCACTGCCAGGTGTGACCCAAAAACCAAAAAAAAAAAAAAAAAAGAAAGTATTTTGTTCTATTAATGTATTTATTCAATAAAATAATTTATACTAAATGTGAACTGGACCTAGATGCTAAGTCGCTATATTGCCTATGTCTCAATAAAGTTTGAATGTTAAATTGCATATTCCCTTTAAAATATAAAAAAAATTAAATAATCCCCTTCTCTTTTGTTTGATTTACTGGTGGTTGGGTTTGCATATCTAGTTGCAATGCTTGTACAATTGGTCTTAGAGCTCACCAGTGGTCACACACTTAGTTGCACTGCTCACACATTTTAGTGGTGGTGCTTGCACATACTTAGATTTTATGTTTGTGCCATACTTTGTGACTAAATTTGCCCACAGATGGGTTTGATGGGCCTGAGATTACATACTTACTGTGACACTGGAGCCCAAAGGCAGTGCCATAAAATTACACTCAGCATGTAGGGCAATGCTAGAGATGGAATTCATGATCTCCTTGCAAGGCAGGTGGCACTATCACTGAGCTATTGCCAGTGCTCTACTTGGGTATTTAAAGAGCTATATTTTTTCTTTGGCACAGATAGTGGTACTTAGCGGTTAACTGTGGCTCTGTATTTAGTAATTCCTCCTGGTGGGCTTGGGGGGGGTCATATGAGATGCTGGAGATTGAACCCAGGTTCGCTGCATGTAGGCAAACATCCTTTACACCTGGCAGCTCAGGTGTGAGAAGTGAAGGGTGGGGGTATGGGGAATATGGTATGTCAGGTCAGCTGCATACAAGATAAATGCCCTCCCCACTGTGCTATCACACTGGCCCCTCAGGTATACTATTCTAACCAATAACAAACCCTTTACCAATGTCCCTTTCCCTGCACCATTGTCACTAGTTTCTCTCTCACCTCCCCTGTTGTAATTAATTTAATTATTTTTATTACAATATGTCAGAAAGTGTAAGCTATGGTTTGGAAATTTAGACATCTCTCATAGTTCTGGACAATGTATTTTTTGTATTTTGCAAATACTCTTAAAATAACTCAGGAAATAAAGCAAAGATCTTTCTTTTTGGGGGGGGGCAGTGTTTGGGGGATCAAACGGGATGCATGCAAGGCAAGCACTCTATCCATAGTATTATTGCTCCAAGCAACGATCTTCCCTTTAAGATGAAACATGTAACTCTCTGAAAATATCACATCTATGAAAAATAAAACTTCATATCCAGTAAGTTATCTAATCACAGTATTAGTTGCTTTGATACACTGTAATTTAGTTTTCTTGGTAATTGAAAGTATTTTTACCTTTCTGTGACTACCTCCCTTGAAAAAAATTTTTTTTCTGTGCACATTTTATTGACCTGCTTTCTTCTGTTCATGTGAGCAGTGTTATTTCTCATGTGCTATATAATAGTTGAAGGCTAATTAGCAGTATGACTCCATAGTGATACTGCCAGTCTCCTTCAGACAGTTCTGTCAGATTGCCTGGGCGAATTACAAATCAGAATGTTACCAGCCTGGTTGGTCATTTAGTGTTTCTTATTAAAGAGTCTAGGGTTTAAAAGATTGTGTATTTGAGGAATGTAGGTAATTCTCTGTCACTAGTTGAAACCATAGGATTGGGGGTTGGTAGCTTTGGATTGGACTTCCAGCTCCATATTGTACTTGTTCTGAACCATCTCCCCCCCCACCCATGAAAAATGCTTGTCCGTGCATGTGTGTGATCTTGTCCCCAAATGGGCCCATTTTTATTTCTCATGGTTGACGTTATACTATTATCTCATCAGAAGTACTGAATAAATACCATTATGACTGAAAAAAAATTTTTTTTTTGTTTTGTTTTTGGGTCACACCCAGTGGCGGCCCTCAGGAGTTACTTGTGGCTCTATGCTCAGAAATCGCTCCTGGCAGGCTCGGGGGACCATATGGGGTGCCTGGATTTGAACAATTGACCTTCTGCATGCAAGGCAAATGCCTTATCTCCATGCTATCTCTCCGGCTAAAAAATTTTTTATAAAAGAAACAAACTGTATTCCATCTTCTATTGGATTACAAACTATAAAAATCCATGTGAGTTTTTTTTCTTTATGATGATGACAACACAAAACTTCTAAAATAAAAATCATAAAGATTAAGAGTGATTTTCTTCTCTTGAGCTTTGATAAAGTTCATTCACATATCCAACATTTATTGAGGTCCACTACCTCATCAAAAAATGAAGATACAAAAATAACTGAGACAAAAATAACTTGTCTGCATCACAAGTAAAGAATAAATTAAAGAGCATTGGCTATAAAGTATGGAGTCTTCTGACCAAAAATTAAAATACGCAAACAAGAAGCTGGGAGAACAGAAGTTCAGAGCCCCACCCAGACCCTCCCTAAGAAGCCGCATGGATAGTGGGGGAAGGCCTAGGGTACCTTCAAACTCCACCAAGGCACCCAACTCACCGGCTTGCCCAGGGGTGTGGCCCGGGGAAGCCCTGGAGATCTGGAGCAAGGCGGCAGAGGGGTGCTGGGGTTACCCAAATCCCCCACCCCCCCCCCTAGGCCTGGCCAAGCAGGCCTCCGGCATGGCGTGGGCCTGCCAAACCTCTTCCTGCTAGACTCTCAGCTCCCAGGAGTAATCCCTGAGCATCAAATGAGTGTGGCCCGAAAGACCAAAAAAAAAAAATAATAATAATAATAATAGTAGTTTGAAATGAAAAAATACCTGAAGCAAACACTGTAAAGTATTAACATCTGATAAACCTCAATGTTAAGCAATTTGGGCATATTTTTTTATATTGTCTGATTCTGTATGCAATATTTTGATTTCATGAATTTTTTTTGTTTGGTTGGTTTTGTTTTTGGATCACACTGGTTCAGGGAACCATATGGGATGCTGGGATTCAAACCACCAACCTTATGCATGCAAGGTAAATACCCTACCTCCATGCTATCTCTTCGGCCAGATTTCATGCAATTTTTAACTCAAAATATAGTTCTGTTTATTGGCAAAATTTGTGAAATTTTAATTCAGAAACCGCAAGATTCATTCAAGTGTATACTAAGAAACTTAAAATTGAAAAACAATTTAGGAATGAAGGAGAAAGCCCATTTGATAACTATAGATCACTTTAAATGAAGTTATACATACCTGTGAATGCTATATATGAAGCAATGTACCGCTTCTCAAGTTTATCTTTAATAGCCTGAATTGCACCAAAAATTGGAGGTATGATAATAAGCAAGTTACTCAGTGTATTCCCTGCAAAAAAGAAAACAGAAAAAAATTAGTCAGTAAAACTTTTTAGTTTGTTTGTTTATTTATTTATTTATTTATTTTGAGCCACACCTAGCAATGCTCAAGGTTTATATCTGGCTCTGCATTCAAGAATCATTCCTGGAAAGTTTGCAGGATCATGTGGGATGCTGGGGATCAAATTAGCTGCATGCATGTTAAGTATTCACCCATCATACTATTTCCTAGTTCCTTAGTCAGTAATAATTTTAAAAACACAAACTTGGGTCCTTATAAAATTAAATAGGTGACTTTTCAAAAAGGTGGAGAGAGAGTTTCAGGTGAAGAAATTTAATTCTATACTTGGGCCTGAGATATAGCTCAGTGGTAAAGTTAATGGTCTGCATGTATGTGGCTCTGGGTTCAATTTCTGGCACCAACAAAAAAGTTATTATAAAAGCTCAAGTAGGGGGCCGCAGAGATAGCACAGCGGTAGGGCATTTGCTTTGTAAGCAGCCGACCCAGGACTGATGGTGGTTTGAATCCCAGCATCCCATATGATCCCCGTTCCTGCCAGGAGCAATTTCTGAGCACAGAGCCAGGAGTAACACCTGAGTGCTGCCAGTTATGGCCCCAAAACAGAAACAAATAAAACAAAACTCAAATATAGACACATTCAGAAAACATACCCAATTTTTTTTTTGGGGGGCCACACTCGGCGGTGCTCAGGTGTTGCACCTGGCTGTCTGCTCAGAAATAGCTCCTGGCAGCCACGGGGGACCATATGGGACACCGGGATTCGAACCAACCACCTTAGGTCCTGGATCAGCTGCTTGCAAGGCAAATGCCGCTGTGCTATTTCTCCAGGCACTGGAAAACATACCCAATTAAAAAAATACCACGTTTATTCAAAAACAAACAGGGCCAGAGAGATAATACAAAAGTTCAATACTTTCAGAAATTAGATACTAGATAAAAAAGAGATAACACAAAAGCTCTTGCCTTGCATCTGGTTCAAGTCCTGTTTCAAATCACTATCAGCACATATGAGATCCCCAGCACTGCCAGGCAGGAGTCACTCCTCTACAAAAGAGCCAGGCATTGACCCTTGTGAAATGCTGGCTGGAGCCCCCAAAACCCAATAAATAAAATAAAAGCAAACCATGTTCGGGAAAAAATCATGAAACCATTGGCATGCTACTGTTTGGTTCATATCATCCAGATATACTGAAATGACATGCCATGGAAAACCAAAACCTGGGGTATGGGCATAATGGTGCTCAGCAACAACTGTGACAAAGCAGGGCCATAGGACTCTGGAGACAACAAAGCCTCGAGGATGCTGTGAGCTCCCGTGGAGGAATACAAATGCCATACAATGTTCCTGAAGATGGGTTCAGGAATCTAGACCCTGGCTGCCATAGATACCAGCAGGTTCAGAATAGCACAGTGAGTCCCAGTCTCCACCCCACAGTAGTTCAGAAAAGTATGATTTCAGAGCCAAGCTACAGTTTGGCCTAGAAAAAATGGTGGGCAGGTGGTAAGAATAATAACCTTAAACCAGACCAGTCAAGGAGCGGTAGAGGTGAAAATGGGAAAGAAAAGCCTCTGGAATTTGGGGAAGCCCCTTCGAGGGAATTACCACATGGAAGCCAGGTGCAGAGAATTGGTATGAACCTCAAAGATCTTAGCAGATGTGAATGGCAGGCTGAGTTTTTGCCCTGGAAATCCATGAGGGGGCTGCAGACACATGGCCCAGGCAGGCAGAGAAAGTTCTCACCATTCATCCATCACCATCCACAACCATCCAGGACTCAATAATTAATATTTAATTCAACAGAACTGTATTGAGTAAAAATCAATTTCTTGTGAAAAATATATTTTATAAGTTATAAATTTAATAAATTGTAATTTATATAATTATAATATTAATGTTATAAATAATATATAATTCATATATGATATATATTCAGATATAATATATATAAATAATATATAATTCAATCCCAGGTATGCCAGGAGTAATTCCTGAGTGTAGAGAGCCAAGCTTAAGCCTGGAGCACTACGTTTTGCCACAAAACTAAACAAAACAAGACCCAAAAGCATTAGAAAATAAAACTGTATACATATATATGTATATATGTGTGTGTATATATACATATATATACACCCAGCAGAGGTACATCTAAATATGCAAAATAATAGAACTAAAGGGAGCCACTGACAGCAACACATAGTAACACATTAAATGCATAAAATGTACATCTAAAGATATTGTATAATTTACCCAAGTTCTTAAAATAAACTAGTGGTAGAGATAATTTATTCCAAATCAATGTCTTTACAGAAAATGATTCCCCAACTAAATATATTAGAGGGTCTTTTTAAATTTTAAAATTATACCGTTGTATATTCTACTTAAAAAACGTTTCAAGTAAACTCCAAATTATACAAATATGGACAAAATTTACCCAACTAGAGTATGAAAACCTCCATGTAGGCTAGATTGAAAGTGATGTATTGAGAGGTCAGAACAATAGTACAAGAGGTAGGGAAGATATTTGCCTTGCTTATAGCTGACCCAGGTTTGAATCCCTGTACCTGTATGGTCCCCAGAGCCCTGCCAGGAATCATACCTAAACTGCTGAGCAGGAATAAGCCTTGAGCATCATTGGGTGCAGCCAAAAAACAGGAGGAAGAAAAATATGGAAAGGAAGAAAGAGGGGCCAGAGAGATAGCATGAAAGTACAGCATTTGCATTGCATGCAAAAGGTCGGTGGTTCGAATCCCAGCATCCCATATGGTCTCCCGAGCCTGCCAGGAGTGATTTCTGAGCGTAGAGCCAGGAGTAACCCCTGAGCGCTGCTGGGTGTAACCGCCCCCCCCCAAAAAAAACAATAAAACAACAACAAAAAAAAAGAATGAGGGGCTGGAGAGATAGCACAGCGGTAAGGCGGTTGCCTTACATGCGGAAGGTCGCTGGTTCAAATCCCGGCATCCCATATGGTCCCCCGAGCCTGCAGGGGGTGATTTCTGAGCGTAGAGCCAGAAATAACCCCTGAGCATTGCTGGGTGTGACCCAAAAACCAAAAAAAAAAAAAAAAAAAAAGAATGAAAGAAAGACAGAAAGAACAAATTAAGAAAAGAAAGAACAAATGAAAGAAACAAAAAAGAAGGAAGGAGGGGCCAGAGAGATAGTATGAAGGTAGGATTTTTGCCTTGCATGCAGAAGGATGGTGATTTGAATCTCAGAAACTCATATAGTCCCCTGAGCCTGCCAGGAGCTATTTCTGAACATAGAGCCAGGAGTAACCCTTGAGTGCCACTGGGTGTGACCCCAAAACAAAAAAAAAAAAGAAAAAAAGAAAAGAAGAAGAGAAAAAGAGAGAAAGAAAGGAATAAAATAGAAGAGAAAAAGAAAAAGAAAAGGAAGGAAGAAAGGAAGGAAGGAAAGAGAGAGAAATAAAAAAGAGAGGGGCTGGAGAGATAGCATGGAGGTAAGGCGTTTGCCTTTCATGCAGGCGGTCATCGGTTCGAATCCCGGCGTCCCATGTGGTCCCCCGTGCCTGCCAGGATCAATTTCTGAGCCTGGAGCCAGGAATAACCCCTGAGCACTGCCGAGTGTGACCCAAAAACAAAAAACAAAACAACAACAACAAAAAAAAAAAAAAGAAAGAGAAAGAGAGAAAGAAAAGAAAGAAAGAGAGGGAGGAAGGAAGGAAGGAAGGAAGGAAGGAAGGAAGGAAGGAAGGAAGGAAGGAAGGAAGGAAGGAAGGAAGGAAGGAAGGAAGAAAGGAAGGAAGGAAGGAAGGAAGGAAGGAAGGAAGGAAGGAAGAAAAGAAGGAAGGATGGAAGGAAGGGAGGGAGGGAGGAAGGAAGGAAGGAAGGCAGAAAGAAAAGAAGGAAGGCAGAAAGAAAGAAAGAAAGAAAGAAAGAAAGAAAGAAAGAAAGAAAGAAAGAAAGAAAGAAAGAAAGAAAGAAAGAAAGAAAGAAAGAGGGGCCGGGCGGTGGCGCTAGAGGTAAGGTGCCTGCCTTGCCTGCGCTAGCCTAGGACGGACCACGGTTCGATCCCCCGGCGTCCCATATGGTCCCCCAAGCCAGGAGCGACTTCTGAGCGCATAGCCAGGAGTAACCCCTGAGCGTCACCGGGTGTGGCCCAAAAACCAAAAAAAAAAAAGAAAGAAAGAAAGAAAGAAAGAAAGAAAGAAAGAAAGAAAGAAAGAAAGAAAGAAAGAAAGAAAGAAAGAAAGAAAGAAAGAAAGAAAGAAAGAAAGAAAAGAAAGAAAGAAAGAAAGAAAGAAAGAAAGAAAGAAAGAAAGAAAGAAAGAAAGAAAGAAAGAAAGAAAGAAAGAAAGAAAGAAAGAAAGAAAGAAAGGAAGGAAGGAAGGAAGAAAGAAAGGAAGAAAGAAGAAAGGAAGAAAGAAAGAAAGAAAGAAAGAAAGAAAGAAAGAAAGAAAGAAAGAAAGAAAGAAAGAAAGAAAGAAAGAAAGAAAGAAAGAAAGAAAGAAGAGAGAGAAAGCAATGCATCTAAATAGCCATAAATATAAGCAAACTTAGAGAAGTTGTAAAATACAATTGGAATGTCATTGGGAACATGCTGAAGTGCAAACTAATTAAAATGTTTTTGATGAGTAACATCAAGGAATAAAAGCATGCCCAAATGCACAGGTGATATTAAATATAGTTGTGATATCAAGAATGATGAAGTCTGAAATATCTAATGGACCTAGCAATGGGCAGATTCTACAAACTGCATGAAGCTCAATGAAGGACAAAGTTATGTAGATTAGCACAAACCAAAACTACTGTGAGCAACAGAAACAGAATAACTGGGCTGGAGAGATGGTACAGTTTGGTAAGGAACTTGCCTTACATGTAGCAACCTGAGTTGGACCCCCAGTACCCCATCTGGTCCCCAAAATGCTGCCAGCACTGATCCCTGAGTGCAGAGCCAGTAGTAGACCCTGATCCCCACCAACAGTTGCCTATTAAAAACAAACAAACAAACAAAAAAACAAATAAATAGAACTGCTCTGGGGAATGGTCCTCAAAAGAAGTGACTCTTCTTGGGGAAAATGACAAACACTCCCTCAAAGTAATGGTAAGCACAGTGACCATCTCATTTCCCTTTGCTTTTTGGGATACCTATATGTGTGTGCATACTGCTTTAAACAAAATGGGGACCCTAAGTACAAAGAAAAGAGAATAAATGAAGCAATTACTTAGTGCATAAAACATGTCATCTAAGGAAAGTTTCTGTCTTCAAATATCTAAAGACTAACCATGAATGACAATTTGACATAGCTACAAAATACCAAAATTAAACTGAGACTTGTTACAATGATACCAATATTTTAAAAAAAGATTGCAAAAAAGCATATTTTCTTCCATATAGGACCATAACAACAAATGCAGTCATCATGTTTGCACTGGGTCAGTTCCATAGATTCACTCTTTCTCAAGAGATATAAACCAAGCCATGAAAATCATAGGTATGCCAGCCACACAGTAGAAAGCTGGCAATCTCAGGAGGAGAGGGTGGGTCAAGCCCCTGCCCTACAGAAGCCATGCTTGCTGTAGCCATCACCCAGAATCAGCCCTGCCTCAGCACCCCTCTCCAATTCATTTGGGGGGCACCAATCTGACCAAACCTCAGGTGCACTGGTATTTGGGATAAAATCACCAGGACTATTTTGGAGTGGGTGTTGGCACCCTTTCCCTCCCACCTGTATCTTCTTTCTTCTAGGAGGCATGGCAGCTAAGAACACACCCCTAAAAGCCACAGTATCAATAACAGTGCTTTGAATTTCTGACACCTTCATTTGTTTGATGCTGCCATCCTTATAGGAATATACCAATTTAATAGAATGGACAATAACACCTGATACCAACTAGCTCCAGGGTAGGTTCCTGATAATGAAACAGCAACAACTTGCTCTAAGGACAGGTTTCCTTGCCTTGCCACTAAAGTGAGATGAAATCAAAAGACATTCTGTGACACCCTGGCTTCGACATAGGATCTGTGCAAAAACCAAGATCTCTAATTACAGAAGTCTGCCTGAATGCTACTACTGAGTAAAACCTTTCCTGGGACCATGAAGAAAGACTTTGGGGTCGGACAATTAGTATGCCCTGATTTATCTCAGAAAATGTCTGAGGTAGTTTCAGTTTTTTGTTAAAGTTAGAAAAGACTGAACAGACTCTACAGTCATTATTTTAACATTTAGAAGAGATATGTACATTTTCTTTCTTTGTATTATTGTCTAAGTGTAATTAAAAAATTTTTTTTTTGTTTTTAAGCCACACCCGTTGATGCTCAGGGGTTACTTCTGGCTATGCACTCAGAAATCGCTCCTGGCTTGGAGGACCATATGGGACGCTGGGGATTGGAAGGCCCAGAAGGACAGGCTCACAATTTGAAGCTCACCACAAAGAGTGATGAACGCTGTTAGGGAAATAACTACACTAACAACTAGCATGACAATGTTAAAGAATGAGAGAAGTAGAATGCCTATCTCGAACACAGACAGAGGTGGGGAAAGAGGGGGGGCATTGGTGGTGAAAATGTTGCACTGGTGAAAGGGGGTATTCTGTTTATGACTGAAACCCAACTACAAACAAGCTTGTAATTACGGTGTTTAAATAAAGATTTATATAAAAAATTAAAAAAAGAATTTAGTATAGTAGGTACCCTTGGAGTTATGTTATTTGTGTATTACCTTATGTACCTCTTATTTTTTATAATATAAAATAGGAGTTTTTTATAATGTAAAATAAGGGGAGATTATTTTTATATAATGTAAAATAGGAGGATATGTGGGATTACAGAATTTGTCTGTCTCTAAGTCAATCAACTCCCACATGGTTTCTCATTGGATGTTATTTTATGAATGTAGCACCTCTGATTGGTAGTGAAACTGGATGGTCTCACCTTCTAGGTGTGATTTTTTTCATAGATAAAAGGCAAGGATGGAAGAGGAGGCATATTTCGTTTCTGGTGCTTCATTGTGCGGTTACTAGCAGGGTGGTCTTCGGACTGGAGTTAGGGTAACATGGGAATTTTTAAAGTCTTTTCTTTAAGTGTGCATTTGATTATTTTGCAGAGCGCCGTCTGATTAAAACCCGTCTCGCTAGTATTCGGGGTTGGAAGCAGAGGGTTAGATTCTAGATATGGCAGACATTTTTCTTCTCTCTGTCTCTTTCTGTATATCTCGGTCTGTGTCAGTCTCTCCCTTTTTTCCTTTTTGGCAATTGTGGTTACAACACTTACTGAAAGAGTGTCATGCATATCACTTCATCTTTCAGCACACAGTTCTTGTCCAGAGTGATCATTTACACTAAGACATTTTCTTTTTTTCTGTTTTTTTTTTTTTTTTTTTTTTTTTGGGTCACACCTGCCAGCGCTCAGGGGATTACACCTGGATCTGCGCTCAGGAATCGCTCCTGGTAGGCCTGGGGGACCATATGGGATGCCAGGATTCAAACCATTGTCAGTACTGGAATCAGCAGCATGCAAGGCAAATGCCCTACCGCTGTGCTATCTCTCCGGTTCCCCAACTAAGACATTCTTGACTCTTGGGGTCTCAAACTGCCGTTTGCAGCCCTCCGTACAACATTTTGTGGCCCTGCCCTAGAGGAATCTTTTTTTGTTTTGTTTTGTTTTAGTTGTTTGGGTCACACCCCCCAATGTTCAAGGCTTACTATTGACTTTGCACTCAAGGATCACCCAGACTTTGCCTCCTGTGGCCCCCAGGTAAATTGAGTTTGAGACCCCTTGCTTAATCTATTTGAACCTCTGTTGTAGTAAATATAATTTACAATTGCATCATAACATATTATATAGCAAAAAGATATGCAAAAAACAGTAACAATGAACCCCTCAGATCTGGTGGGTGTAAGTCAATGATAGACTCTAGATGTGCTTATCTAAGGCTGAAAGAAGAAAGGAAAGAATGAAAGAAAGAGGGAGGAAGAAAGAAGAAGGGAGAGAGGATGGCACAAAGGAGAAAGGAAGGAAGAGGGAGGGAGAAAAAAAGGAAGGGAGGAAAGGAGGTAGGAGAAAGGTGGGAGAAATGGAAATAAAAAGAAAAATAATGGGGAAAAGAGGAAAAAGGCAAAAGAAAAGAATGAGGAACAGCAATTCTGATAAACTGATTCTAAAATTCACATGAATTTTCCATAAAAAGGATGTAAGCCGGGCCCGAAGAGATAGCACAGCGGCGTTTGCCTTGCAAGCAGCCGATCCAGGACCAAAGGTGGTTGGTTCGAATCCCGGTGTCCCATATGGTCCCCCGTGCCTGCCAGGAGCTATTTCTGAGCAGACAGCCAGGAGTAACCCCTGAGCAATGCCAGGTGTGGCCCAAAAAAAAAAAAAAAAAAAAAAAAAAAAAAAAAAAAGGATGTAAGCCAAAAGAAGCACAAATACAATAAAATTGGAGTAATAAAATTACTAAACATCAAGACTTATTAGCAATAGCAGCAAGTGTAACCACAGAAAACTTAGTAGTAGTTCTATCTGGCTTTGTGCTCAGGTATTACCCCTATGGTGCCCAGGGGATTGTTTGCAGTGCCAGGGATCAAACTGAAAGAACAAATTCATTTATATAGTCATCTGATGTATGAAAGAAATGACCATGCAATGTAGTAGGAAAGGTCAGTACAGTAAAGGGCACTGGATCAACAAGGCATTTATGCAAGAAGAAAGGAAAAATGGAAGCCTCAGATAAAACTTCTTACACAAAATAAATTCTAGATGTACTGCATAGCTCAATGTAAAGGTTAAAAAAATACTGTTACTTTTAGAAAAACAAATTTAGGACCTTGGAACGTCAATTTTTTAAACTCCCCATGAAAAAGATTTAATTACAAAGGCAAAGAACTGATAAATTAGTTAACTATAAGGTTTTAGTAATAAAAATGTTTATAAAATTGATGAAAAGAATAAAAAATATGAAATTGCTTAGTTACCTAAACTCATTTTACTAAATAAAAACAATGTGCATAAAATGATCACAGACTACAAGTGTTGGATAAAAAAAATGTTTTTAGTCAAGTTTCAATCAATAGAGATATGCCACAGAGAAATCTGAAGAGGAACCATTTACTGTGATGAACTACAAACCCTGCGATATTGAAGCAATGGGGAACTGGCTAGTAAGAAGCAAAGAAAACTTAGAGAAAATACAAGGAATCCAGGAAAGGATAGCAACAACACCTAAGATGGTAAAAACAGACTCCTCTGCAGAGTAAAGAACCAGATAATTTTGGGGAACACAACTGCTACCCAGCCATCATTGCTATGCTTTCACACCTGAGCACTCACTGGAAATCCATCTTTCAGAATCTGTCTATAATAGGCCAGTGCCAGAGAAAGGTGACCATGTAAGGGACAAAAAGCTACCTGCCAGAAGGTATTGCAAAGTAAAGGACGTGAGAGGAGCTAACCCTTCAGCAAAGACCAGGCTTCAAGATCTGGACCAGTGCATTCAAACCTCATGTACAGACACATGATACAATGACTACAAGCCACTTACGCAGCAAGAACCATGCTAGAGTACCATAGGTAGAAAGAAAACGTTCTCCCTCTAGCAGTGTCTCTCAGTGCCCTCTACTAACCAGCTTTACCATTCTGCCAGCCAGCAAAGCAGACAGACTCAAAGGGCCTGTGTTCATTTCCACAGATCATGCAAATGCCCAGAAAATTTGGGACTGAGTGGTAAGAAACTGATAGTGAACACAATTATTAAGTCCTGTTTTCACCAATCATGCAAAAACTATGGCTAGTAAAGACCCCTCAAGCATCAAAATTTAAGAAAAGGGGTTTATTTATCTTTTGTTTGGGGGCCACATTTGGAGGTACTCAGGTCTTACACCTGGCTCTGTGCTCTCAGGGATTATTCTTGGTGGGGCCTAAGGGACCATATGGAATCCCAGCAATCAAACCTAGGTTTCCCACATAAAAGTCATATACCTACCCACTGTAAAATTGTTAGTCCAAAGGTGTATTTTTCCTGTTAGTGGGTTCATAAGACTGATGAAAGATTTGCATACAAAACTCAGATGCTTAAGAAGTTAAAGTTTTTATATGGGGAGGGATTCCCCATGTATATATAAAAGTTGTCTCATATAACTTGTCTATATATATAGAGAAACTATATATATATATACATATATATATACAGAGACTATATATATAGACCCTAAATATAGACTATAGAGAGAGAGACTATAACTTGTCTATATAGACATATATGTATATGTCTCTATTATATAGAATCTATATATACATTTTCTTAGTCTGAAGTCTTGTCAGTAGGTCTCTTTCTTATGTCAGAGATACTTTGTCACTACAGCTTTCTTTAGTCTCTGGTCACAGACACTATCATGAGACTCCTATGCTCAGTACCTTGTCTGAGGCAACAGATCTTGTACCCAATGTACCCTGTCACTGTCATTCTTTTTTTTTTTTTTTTTTTTTTTTTTTTTTTGGTTTTTGGGCCACACCCGGTAACACTCAGGGGTTACTCCTGGCTATGCGCTCAGAAGTCGCTCCTGGCTTGGGGGACCATATGGGACGCCGGGGGATCGAACCGCTGTCCGTCCTAGGCTAGCGCAGGCAAGGCAGGCACCTTACCTCTAGCGCCACCGCCCGGCCCCGTCACTGTCATTCTTAATTCTGCACTCTATCGGGGTGTAGGTGAGTATGGGAAGAAAGAGTGAGCCCAAAAGCCTGTTGGGCTTTTCTTACCTATTGCTATTTCTCACCAAGTCATCACTTTTTTTTTTTTTATATTTTTTATTATGAATTATGAGAACAAACGATGCAAAGAAAGAGGATAAGGTAAAGTTACAGTGGAAGGACAATCACCCATAACATAATTATCAGAAGAAGTCCCCTTGCTGATATCTTAACTTTGAATTTTCACCAAAGAAAGTTAAGATAAATAAAACAGAATCCATGTGCAATTACTTTTTCCCTCAAGTCCCCAGATTGTAGCACATTATAATATTTCTTAACAGCACACAAGGCAATCTAAAGCCATCAAACTTACGTAACTCCTTAAACATTAGAGGCATAGTGTTTTTTACATTTCCATGTACATGCATATTAGCTTAAGTTAACCTCAAATTTTAAGTGGGTGTGTTTTAAGGATTAGAGTCAAAGGAGCACAGTAAAAACGGTGTTAGAGTGGCAATTGTTGTTTGCATAGGCCCACCAAAATATGAGAGGCATGGAAAGGAATAGCCTTGGCCTAAATACAAAGAGATCCTACCCCTGAAGTTTCCTGGCATAAGACCAGCTCTAGGCCTCAGGAAAGTTATCGTTCGCTCCAAGACATTGTCCGTAGCGCCAACACACTTATCACACAGTCTCTGTTGTTGGTCTCATGTTTCTGTATTAAAGATTCTGGAATCTGCATGTCCTACATTGAAGTCATGATGAGGAGTGCCTTCTCGTTTCACCTCACCATAAAAGGGGAATGCAGGAAGCCCTGTCCTATAAGCAGGTTGTTGTTGTTGTTAAGTCTTCTCAGTGTTAAGGGAAGTCTCTTTTGAGCAGGACGATGTCTGAGCAGTGGTAGGGTCTTCCGTGGTAGAGGATTGCTTCCAGGTGATGTTATAGACAAACCTCACCATAAAGGGGCACTACAGCAAGCCCTGTCCAGTAAACAGGTCATTGTTCTTGTTGTCTTCTCAGTGTTAAGGGATGTCTCTTTTGAGTAGATCGATGTCAGAGCAGCTGTAGGGTCGTCCCTGGTACAGGAATGCCTCCGGATGATGTTATATACAACCTTGGATGTTTTGTAAATGTCTTCTGTAGATCAAGGGGTAAATGGAGAATGCCCATTCTTCTGAGGCCTGTGCCAGGTCTTTATGTCAATGTTCAGGGTGTAAGGTCTCATTGTACTACAAGATTTGTGTGTTCCCATTTGTATTAGATAAGAACTTATTGGTATGTATAGTATTTTCCCATGTCAGTGTGCCTACGCAAACAAGATATAAAGCCACGTGGTGCTATCAGATATATGGGGGCATACGAACATTTCCAACAAGACCCATGAACCAAGTCATCACTTATAGTCAACTTATAGTCAACTGATATGTGAAAGAAATGGCCATGCCATGTAATAAGAAAGGTGAATACAATAAAGGGATCAATAGGGTATTTATGCAGGAAGAAAGGAACATGGAAGCCTCAGATCACATTTCTTACACAAAATAAACTTTAGATGTACCGCACAGCTCAGAGTAAAGGTTATGGTTTTTGGTTTTGGGGTCACACCCAGGGGTGCTCAGGGGTTACTCCTTGCTCTGCACTCAGCGGTTATTTCTGGCAGTGCTGGGGGAACCATATGGGATGCGGGGGTTGAACCCAGGTCAGCAGTGCAAAGCAAACACCTTACCTGCTTTGCTAACACTCTGTCCCCCTCATTATCTATTGATTGGACATTTTTCAGGTGGGCGAGATTAAATTCAGATTAGAGGCCGAAGAGATAGCACAGTAGGATAGGGAGCTTGCACTGCATGTAACCAACCAGATTTGAACCCCAGTATCCCACATGGTCCCCTGAACCCTGCGAGGAGTGATTTCTGAGCACAAAGAAGTAATCCCTGAGCACTATGGGTATGGCCCCAAAGCCAAAATAAATAAAATGATCAGAGTATAGTAAAGTAAGATTAACTAGTCTATGTGGCCCTACACTCCCACCTACCACTATCTCTCTAATCCCCAAAGGGTACTTTTATATGGTTAGATAATTAGTTAGTGCTTTTTCTTTTCCCCCCAGACTCATCACAAGTTACATTATTTTAGTAATTTAAAGTCCTAGTAAGAGGCTAATAGAAAAATAAAGGCTAAGAAATAAAAAACAAAAAACAAGAAACACAAAAAATAAATAAATAAATAAAGGAAACAAAAAAAAAAGAAAAAAAAAGAAAGGCTAAATTACATCTACTGAGAGTTTAATTGGATTTGGATTTATCCTCTCCCAATAAATTTATTTATTTTTCCTGAAAAAAAATTATATTTGGCCCGGAGAGATAGGACAGCGGCGTTTGCCTTGCAAGCAGCCGATCCAGGACCTACGGTGGTTGGTTCGAATCCCGGTGTCCCACATGGTCCCCCGTGCCTGCCAGGAGCTATTTCTGAGCAGACAGCCAGGAGTAACCCCTGAGCATCGCTGGGTGTGGCCCAAAAACCAAAAACCAAAAAAAAAAAATATATATATATATATATATAAATATATATTCAGTTCTATACCACACAGTAATGTAGCAAACATTAACAACAACAACAACAAAAGACACCTTGGGGGGGTCTGGACATAGATCAAAGGGCTTGGAGCATATGCAGAGGCCACAAGTTGGGGCCCCAGAACCCTAGCTCACTCCAAAATATCTCTAATTCTAGAAGGGGATCCTGTTTTAATTTAAGCTTAAGAGAATCTTTTTTTTTTTTTTTTTGGTTTTTGGGTCACACCTGGCAGTGCTCAGGGGTTATTCCTGGCTCCAGGCTCAGAAATTGCTCCTGGCAGGCACAGGGGACCATATGGGGCGCCGGGATTCGAACCGATGACCTCCTGCATGAAAGGCAAACGCCTTACCTCCATGCTATCTCTCCGGCCCCTTAAGAGAATCTTTTAATATTAAAACTAACTTTGGGGTCTGAGCGATAACACAGCAGTAGTGCCTGGCATACGGCTGACCTGGGTTTGATCCCCGGCATCCTATATGGTCCCCCACCCCCAGCCTGCCAGGAGCAATTTCGGAGTGCAGAGCTAGGATTAACCCCTGCGCACCACTAGGTGTGGCCCCAAAGCCAAAATAAGCAAACAAAACCACTAACATTTTTCTTTTTTTTTTTTCGGGTCACACCCGTTTGATGCTTAGGGGTTACTCCTGGCTAAGCACTCAAAAATTGCCCCTGGCTTGGGGGGACCATATAGGACGCCGGGGGATCGAATCACGGTCTTTCCTTGGCTAGCACTTGCAAGGCAGGCACTTTACCTCTAGCGCCACCTTGCCGGTCCCTAACATTTTTCATCTTAAAACCATTTTATTATCCTGCAAAACACAGTTTCTTTGTATTATGCTCCAAGTATAAGAGGCAAGTAATTTCAACAACATTCCAGTAATTTCAAGATTGGGGTGAGAGTGTGGATGTGGGTCCTGAGCAATGCTGGGGGGAGGGGCACTTTGGGCGATATTTGTACAGCTGGACCTGAGGCTCAATGCTCGAGCTTGGTAGTGCTCTGGGTGGTGATCAGGGAGTCTTGAGCATACACTCAGTGAGGGGCGGAGCTTGTTTTACCTGGTAACAAATTCTGAGCTCCTGGCCCATTTTCAAGATTTTGTTTGTTTGGGGCCATATCTAGTAGTGCTCAGGACTTAACTTTTGATTCTGTGCTCATAGATCACTCCTTTTGGTATTATATGATTGCCAAGGATAGAACCTTAGGATTTCTTTCCCCTTCCCACCCTTAATGAGTCTGTCCTTCCTTCCTTCCTTCCTTCCTTCCTTCCTTCCTTCCTTCCTTCCTTCCTTCCTTCCTTCCTTCCTTCCTTCCTTCCTTCCTTCCTTTTTCTTTTTTCTTTCTTTTTTCTTTCTTTTTTTTCTTTTTGGGTCACACCCAGCAGCGCTCAGGGGTTACTCCTGGCTCTATGCTCAGAAATCGCCCTGGCAGGCACAGGGGACCATATGGGTTGCTGGGGTTCGAACCACCGTCCTTTCGAATGCAAGGCAAACGCCTTTACCTCCATGCTATCTCTCCGGCCCCTAGATTTCTTAATGGTAGTCTTTGGGTAAGGAAAAATCCAAGAAAACTCAAATATCAAAATAGGAAAGAAAGCTGGGCTGGGGCGAATGGGTTGGCAGGTAGGCAATAAGCTAAGTAAACTTGGAAAAATTTACTCTGAATATCATGCAGAGGATAACATTTGTCTTGGTTTGACAGCAGATAAAGCCAGTAAGTTCAGTCTTCTCCACGGTACTCCAGAGCTGGAGTGAAGAGCCCTGGACAACTAGGTAAACCATTTAAAGCTAGAGTGTATTTATAGAACTGACAATCATACAACAGAGGCATGCTGAGTGAAGTCAGCTAGAAGGAAAGGAATACATAGAGAATGGTAACCCTCATATGTGGGATTTAAAGATAGACAATAAGATAGCAATAAAAGTCCAGAGGCAACAGATCTGGAGAGTTTGTTCAAACAATTGAGTTTTCAGGGGATAGATACATTGGTTAAAAGGAAGGGCCTTAGGTACTTTGATGTAGAGAAGTGGATACTCCAGTGATGGATGTGGTAGTGTTAGAAGAATGTGTACATGAAACTATTACTAGTATTGTAAATCACAGCGCCTCAATAAAGATGAACAAAAATAGAAGCATTAAAAGCATCTCCAGGGGCCGGAGAGCATAGAGGTAGCGCATTTAAGTTCAATGAAAGTTAAAATACGACCAGCTCAAGAACAGATGTCAGGTGATAGAGGGTTGGGAAATTGCTATTCCAGGTTTGATCCCCAACATGTATACCAGAGCTCTTCCATGAGTGATCCCTAAAGCACAAAGTTAGGAGGAAGCTTTGAGTAACACTAGATGTCATTACCTACTCTCCCCTCAAAAGAAGAGCTGTCATAAGAGAGTTTGCTTTCAATCCAGTCCAGCATAATTGAACAATGAAAATTTTGCAATCCTCCCCACCTCCACTCCACACCCACCAAAAATCAATGCAAACAAATTTAGAAAGACTATCTAGGGTTCTAAGACAAAAAGGGACAGAAAGGACAGCAGGTAGGGTGCTTGCTTTGCATGAGGCCAACCCTGATTTAATTATCAGCATCCTTGAAAGATTACCAGGATTGATTCCAGAGTTTAGAACCAGGAGTACCGTATTTGCCGGCGTATAAAATGACTGGGCGTATAAGACGACTCCCTAATTTTGCAGTTAAAACATAGGTTTAGGCCTATATTCACTGTATCAGACAGACCGTTCCTGTGCTGCAACTGTATGTACCACAGTGAGCTAATCACAACAAGCAAAGGTTCAAAGGTTCTACTGTAATAGACTTCCTCTCTGACTCTGGCCAATCTGAGCAGGCTTTTGACAGTGTAGATTCGGGTCCAGAACATTGTCTAATTTGCATGCATCAAAAGCCTGCTTGGATTGGCTGAGTTAGAGAGGCGGTCCGAGCAGCCTGGCAGTGATTGGTGCAGGATCAAGTTGGAAAATTTGTTTTGTGGCAATATTCAGACAATTTTCGTTTAGCGGCATATTGAAACATTTTTCGGGATATACTGGGCGTATAAGACGACCCCCAATTTTCGGTTGACTTTTTTTTGTTTCAAAAGTTGTCTTGTATGCCGGAAAATACAGTACCTACTGTTGGGTGTGGCTCCAAAACAAACCAAAAAAGAAGACAAAAAGGTTTTGTTTTTGTTTGGAGACTACATCCTGGTGTACTCAGGGCTTATTCCTTGCTCTGTGCTCAGGAGTGATTCCTGATGGGAATTGTGAAACTATGCACTTTGTCATCTTATCCTACTGATAAGGACCCCAGACTAGTGTAAGGGTTGGTCAACTTCGTGAGTGGAGACTACAGGAAGGCCACCTCGGCCCCAGCACCTTTCTCCTATGGCCATACTAAATACATGCATTGACATTGCTCTATTTGCTGTACAAACAATGCATGATTATGCATATTCATAATATATTCTTCAGCTATGTATGTTTGCTTTTCCCTGTCAAAAATAGGCATGCACTTTCCTAAAACACTATGTTGTAGAAACTATTCTAACAATATCAGTTATGGCTCAGGAAAAAATTAACTAGCCTAGCAATATGGAATTTTCAAGACAGCTCTCAAGAAAGGTGTTCAGAGGTGAGAGCCAAACAGTGAGAACAGAGAACTGATAAGCCTGGTAAAGAAAGTAAGAGTAGAAGAATAAAGGAATTAAAATTTGGAGCTGGAGTATAGCTGGTAAAGTGTTCACCTTGCACATATCTAACCTGGGTTTGATCCCCAACACCACATACGAGCACCAGGAAAGGTCCCTGAACACTGAGCCAGGAGTAAACCCTGAGCAGAGACAGGCATTGCCCAAACAAAAGCCAAAACAAGCAAGCAAAGAATGAATACCTACGGAGCTTCTACTAAGAAAGGCAGTCAAGTCAGTAAAATTCTTTTATCATTTAAACTTTTTGGTTTGTTTTGGGGCCACACCCCGCTGTGCCCAGAGGTTAACTTGGTTCAACACTCAGAAATTGCCCTAGGCAGGCACAGTACTGCCTACTATTGCTCCAGTCCCTATCATGCAAATTTAGTACCAAAGGTCAGTTACACCTGAATACACATTATTTCTCAAGTAGTTCAATTACAAGATAATGAAGTCATTTGGGGGAAGAGGTAAGCACCAAGAGTTACAGCTAGCTAGCTGTATGTTGTTGGGATGGGCTGCTTTTTGTGCAACCTGCTCTATAATTTAGGCCACATTTCCATACTGGAGTCACTTTCTAAGCCCGAATTTTTAATTTTTATTTATTTGGTTCTTGGACCACACCCAGCAGTGTGCAGGACAAACTCCTGGCTCTGTACTTAGGAATTACTCCTGAAGGGGTTAAGGAACCACATAGGATGCTAAGGACTGAACCTGTGTTGGAGTCACTATCTCTTCTGGCCCCATAATTCAAAATTAATTGGATATAGTAGATCCATCCTGCATTCTGTCAAAACATTTTGTGATTTTGGCTTTTTTCTTCCCTCCCGAAATTTTTTTGTTTTGTTTGGGGGCCATATCTGATAGTGCTCAGGTTTTACTCCTGGATCTCTACTCCTGGAGTGCTGGGAGGGAACCATACAAGTTACCAGAGACTGAACCAGGGTCAACCAAATTATGTGAGGGTAGGGCTTAGCCTACAATAAAACTGCCTGGCCTTAGGGAAAGCAAAAGTAGATTAGCCTAAGGCATGTAGTTTGGGAGGTGTGGAGGTGTGACAACCTCTGCTTGGGAGAAGCTGACCTGTTGTATTTTATTAGCTCCGATGGGGTCAAAAGGAACTTTAAAAATACATTTGCTCTGATAAGAACCCCAGGTACTTAACTCTTATTATCATACTAAAAAAATACAACTTGAATGTTTCTCTCTTTTTTTTTTTTTTTTTTGGCTTTTGGGTCACACCCAGCAGCACACCCGATTACTCCTGGCTCTAAGCCAGGGGTCTCAAACTCACAGCCTCGTACAACATTTTGTGGCCTGCGGCTGGCCTTCAAATATTGCAGTATTTGCGATTATTTGCTTACCGAATAATCGCAATAAAAATCGCATTAGTAAGAAAAAGATCTCATTAAACATTCGCATACTCCAAGCAGTTCTGTTCGGGGTATGCAAATGTTTAATGTGATTTTTTTTCTTATTAATGCGATTTTTTATTGCGAATATTCGGTAAGCAAAATCCCTTATGCGGCCCTGCCTCACCCCGACTTTGCCTCCTGTGGCCCCCAGGTAAATTGAGTTTGAGACTCCTGCTCTAAGCTCAGAAATTGCTCCTTACAGGTTTGAGGGACCTATGGGATACTGGGGTTCGAACCACTGTCCTTCTGCATGTAAGGCAAATGCCTTACCTCCATGCTCTCTCAGCTCCCCCGCAAGTGAAATTTTAATAAGAAAGCAAGCTGGGGCTGAAGTGATGGGAGGAGGTTTGCCTTGCATGTGGCTGACCCAGGACAGTCCTGGGTTCAATTCCCATTGTCCCATATGGTCCCCCAAGCCAGGAGCGATTTCTGAGCACATAGCCAGGAGTAACCCCTGGGTGTCACCAGGTGTGGCAGAAAACAAAACAAAACAAAACAAAAAAAATGCAAGCTAAATTGCACATATGTGTGACTTGGGTATATGTTGACTGAGCACATGTCACCTGCATCTCCCTTCTTGAGATGCGGACTTTTGTACTTTAATATTGGAATATGTACTAGGATTCTTTCTGCCTTTGGAGAAGCCTGTAGTCTCTCAACTACATTGGTCTCTCTCTTATCCTCTCCTTCTCCCTCAGAGTTTAAACTGTTTTAACTTTTTAAAAAAGTGCACTTTTTAAAAAAGTGCAAGTTATATTGAGACCAGAGTTCAAGGATTAAAGTGCATGCATGCTTTTTATATAGTCAGTCCTTGGAACCAATCAATGGAGGCTCCAAGCAATGCCAGGATTGCTCAGGTAAACCCTGGCACAGCAGGGCCCAAGAACTAGAATCCTCAGGCTTCATATTGACCTGGCAGCAGGAATGACCAAAAAGCACCAAGAGGAGCCCCCAAGTCTCCTGAGCACCATTTAGGAGACCCCTCTGACCCTTACACACCCCAAGTAGGAACTATTTAATATTAAAATCTTAGCAAGGACCTGGTCCACATTTTTATGATATGCAAGAATTTCCTAATTTGCCTTAATTTTTTTTTTCTCTTTTGAAGTTTTGGGCCACGTCCAGCAGTTCGCGACTGGACCTACTCTCAGAATGTTTCTTAAGGTACCATGCTCCTACATGCCGACAATGCACACTTGTCCTTTGAGCTATTTCCACAGTCCTCAAATTGCTTTCAGGACTGAAATACAACAGGCATGAAAAGAAAAATATTTTTCTGATTGTGACATTGCCTCCAAATTAACTTTTATCAAGATCATCAGGATCCCTCCCCAAAGATTAGTGACTTTTTCTTTAACCATGTACCACCACACTTAAGTCTACAGCAGATATCATTTAAAAATAATCACATGATGTTATATTGTATGGATACATTATGATCCATGCAATTAACCCTAAATAGTGCACAGTTGTTTTATTTTCAATTTTTACACTGAAAAATACCATGAATACCTATTATTTTCCTAAGATTTCCATAACAAGTCAATACAAGCTATGTGACTTAAAATGACAAAAACTCCTCAGGCCCTGAAGAGTTAGCTTCAGAATTTCTTTTTTTAAGTATAGGATCCAAAGGGATAGTACAAGGTATAAGTAGTCTTTCAAGCATCTGACCCCAGTTCTATCTCCAGCACCTCAACGTAACCCTTGAGCCCCTCCAGGCCTGGTCTCCTAGGAGAGTTGGGAGTAGCTCATGAACACCAATGGACTCCTAGACACATCAGTCCTATCACTTTGCTTCGCCACCACCTTTCTCCATCAGTGCATGCTCTTCTCCTATGGGTTTCAGCCATTGGACTCAGGGCCTACCGTAAGGCCCAATGATTTCATCTAGTTTTTTCTAGTTTTATTGATGCTGTCGAGGCTACATCTGAAAGTGCCTGACTGTCAGGGGCCACTCCTGGTGGCATAAGTCCAGCGGGGCCAAGTAGTGTGGGGCACCTAGCCCAGGCCTCTACCACTGAGTCACATGTCTGACCTCTTGAAATTCTTCTTCTTTTTTTTTTTTTTTTTGGTTTTTGGGCCACACCTGGTGAGGCTCAGGGGTTATTTCTGGCTATGCACTGGCTTGGGGGACCATATGGGACGCCAGGGGATCGAATCACAGTTCGTCTTAGGCTAGCGCAGGCAAGGCAGACTCCTTAACCTCTTGCGCCACTGCTTCGGCCCCTGAAATTCTTAATTATAACTACAAAGACCCTACTTACAAATAAAGTCACAATGTAAGGTTCTAGGTAGACATATATTTGGGGGAGAAACAATTTAAGCTACTCCATTATCCTATTTTGTCTCTTTTGTAGCTTTTTAAAAAATTAACCTATATTGGAAGTGCTTCACACTAGATATTGTCACTGCATTTCTCTTTGTCCTGTTCTGAAGTAAGGGACATACTCAGCAATGCTAAGGGCTTACTCCTGGCACTGCACTCAGGAATCATTCTTGGCCAGGCTCAGTAGGTCATATGAGGTACCAAGGGTTGAATCCTGATTTGCTACATGCAAGGCAAGGTCCCTACCCTCTGAACTCTTTAGCCCTACTTTATCCTTTGTTTGTTTGCTGGGTTTTGGGCCACACCTGGTGGCAGTCAGGGGTTATTCCTGGTTCTGCACCTAGAAATCACTCCTAGAAGGCTTGGGGGACCATATGAGATTCCAGGAATCAAACCCAGGTCTGTCCCAGGTCAGCCATGTGCAAGGAAGATGCCCTGCCACTGTGCTATCACTCTGGCCCTCCTACTTTATCTTTAAAGTGGTTGTGAGGGGAGAAGGGCGGGGTTCTTGTTAACTTAAAAATAAATCTAAATTACTGGGGCTAGAGAGATAGCAAAGCAGTAAGGCATTTGCCTTGCATGCAGAAGGACAGTGGTTCGGATCCATAGGGTCCCCTGAGCCTGCCGGGGGCGATTTCTGAGCATAGAGCCAGGAGTAGCCCCTGAGCGCTGCTAGGTGTGACCCAACCCCCCCCCCAATCTAAATTATTATATTTGGGCACAGGGTTTGTATTTTAAAATTTGGTTTTAGTTTCCCTATTGTTCCTTTTACAGATAAAAACTTCACAATCTGTAGGACTGGGCTAATGAGTTTCAGTGGCTTGGCTTGACAGGCATCTCTTCTGAGATTAATTGTAATGCAGTGAAGCTGGGTCACTGTTTTTTGGCAGCTGCAGTGGGATATGGCTACTGGGTCTTCTGGGAATACAGTGAAGTGGAGGGAGGCTGCTAGCACCCACTCCAGAAGATCTTGAAATTTGAGTCTAAAAATCAGTGTACCTAGAATTTTCATCAGCTTGGCATTTCTGCAGAGATTAGTCATAAAGCAGTGAAGTTGGGTAGTTTGCATGGATTGCATGGCTGTGGCTATGGGGTGTGGGTATGACTGCCAGGGCTTGGGAAGGGCAGGAATTCAAGCTGCACCCTTGCCTAAGGACACCCCAGAGTTTTCTTTTCTTTTTTTTTTCTTTTGGTTTTGGGTCACACCCGACACTGTTCAGGGGTTACTCCTGGCTCCATGCTCAGAAATCGCTCCTGGCAGGCTGGGGGAACCATATGAGATGCCGGGAATTGAACCACCGTCTCTGTGCATGCAAGGCAAATGCCTTACCTCCATGCAATCTCTCCAGCCCACCCCAGAGTTTTCAGTTTGAAGACCAGTGTACCAAGTTGTAGTGGCTTGAGATTCATCATGGACCATTTACATGGCAGAGGCTGTGGGATGTGGGTCATCACTTCTCCTAAAAGAATCCTCTGTATCACTCATTCCAGTCATCGTTTTGGGTATTTTTTGTTGTTGTTGTTTGTTGTTTGGTTTTTTGGTTTTTGGGTCACACCAAGCAGCGCTCAGGGGTTACTCCTGGCTCTCCGCTCAGAAATCGCTCCTGGCAGGCTCAGGGGATCATATGGGATGCCGGAATTCGAACCACCGTCCTTCTGCATATAAGGCAAACATCCCACTTCCATGCTATCTCTCCAGCCCATCATTTCGTTTCTATCTCTCCACCACAACTCTTCCTTTGGGGAAGATTCATGGAATTTTTCCTATATGCGATTTCTTTCTGCTTGGATCTTTTCAAGATACTCCAGCTCTTCTAAGAGCTTTCAACCAGATACTCTGCCTGTGAAGCTTCTAGTAGCTTCTTCTGTTTGTCCTCTTGAGGAGGAAACATGCCCACCTACCTTCAGAGTCCTTTCTCAAAGGGAAATCTACTAAAAAGTGTCTGATGATGGGAACTGTTAAGCTGTACTTATATATTGCATAGTTGAAATATGTATTGCATATTTGAAAATATACAGTCATGTGGTCTGGTCCTTCCCCATGACTTATTTACCATATAATCAGAGATTGGTTATTGGGCTACACCTAGCAGTGCTCAGGGATTACTCCTGGCAGGGCCGGGGGAACATATTGGGGTTTGGGGGATCAAACGCAGGGGAACATATTGGGGTTTGGGGATCAAACCCATGTTGGCCACATGCAAGACAAGAGCACTACCAGCTATACTATATAGCTCCTGCATGCCTTTTGAGTCCGTTTTGCCCAGACCCCACTCTAACAGCCATTAATCTTTTCACTATCTGTAACTTAGTTTTATTTCTTTTTCTTTTTTAGTACTGCCCCATACACATAAAGGAGAACATAGAGTAACCGTCATTTTTAGTCTGAATTATTTATCTACTATTATGACCTTAAGAAAATTATTTAGAAAGGGCAAGATTTCCTTTCTTTTTTTTTGTTTTGGGGTTTTTGTTTGTTTGTTTTTTGTTTTAGGGGCCACACCCACTTGACACTCAGGGGTTACTCCTGGCTATGCACTCATAAATCACTCCTGGCTTGGGGGGACCATATGGGATGCCGGGGGATCAAACCACAGTCCGTCCTAGGCTAGCGCATGCAAGGCAGATGCCTTTCCTCTAGTGCCACCTCTCTGGCCCCAAGATTTCCTTCTTTTTTTAATGACTGAATAATCCCATTTTAAGTTTTCTTCATTTTCACTTTTTTTTTTTCATCCATTCATGCACCATGGATACTTCGGTTGTTTTTAGATCTTGGCTACTATGACTAGTGGTGCAATGAACAGTGCAATACAGATCCTTTTTTAAGATTGTGTTTCTTTTTCTTTTCTTTTCTTTTTTTTTTTTTTTTTTGGTTTTTGGGCCACACCTGGCGGTGCTCAGGGGTTACTCCTGGCTGTCTGCTCAGAAATAGCTCCTGGCAGGCACGGGGGACCATATGAGACACTGGGATTCGAACCAACCACCTTTGGTCCTGGATCGGCTGCTTGCAAGGCAAATGCCGCTGTGCTATCTCTCTGGGCCCAAGATTGTGTTTCTTTTTTTTTTTTTTTGGTTTTTGGGCCACACCCGGTAACGCGCAGGGGTTACTCCTGGCTATGCGCTCAGAAGTCGCTCCTGGCTTGGGGGACCATATGGGACGCCGGGGGATCGAACCGCGGTCCGTCTCCTAGGCTAGCGCAAGTAAGGCAGGCACCTTACCTCCAGCGCCACCGCCCGGCCCAGAAGATTGTGTTTCTTTTTCTTAATACAAATACTAGAAGTGGAACTGCTAGACAACATGACAGTTTCATTTTTACTCTTTCTTTCTCAACATCCAGTGTTGCTCAGGGCTTATGCCTAGCCCTCTGCTTAAGGGTCATTTCTGACAGATTCTGGGGACCATATGGGGTACCAGGGATAGCCAGGTTTTTGCAAGCTGCAAGGCAAATGCCTTGTCCACTTATTATCACTTGAACCTCATTCATTTAAAAATTTTTTGAGGACTCTATACTACTTTCCATGGTGGCTACACCAATCTATTTTTTTTTGGGGGGGGTCACACCCGGCGGTGCTCAGGGGTTACTCCTGGCTGTCTGCTCAGAAATAGCTCCTGGCAGGCACGGGGGACCATATGGGACACCGGCATTCGAACCAACCACCTTTGGTCCTGGATCGGCTGCTTGCAAGGCAAACGCCGCTGTGCTATCTCTCCGGGCCCACCAATCTACTTTTATCTGCACTGCACAAAGGCTCCCTTTTCTCCATATTCTTCATATGCTAATATATATTATTTCTTGTCCTTTTGTTGATAAACATTTTAATAGTTGTGAGATAGTCTCTTAATCTCTCATTATAGTTCTGACTAGCATTTTCCCTATGTTTAGTGATCTTGAACAGTTTTTCCCATTTTCTATTCTGCTGGCTATCTATATGTCCCCTTGGGGTGGTGAGGAGAAAATATATTTAAATCCTTTATCCATATCAGATTAATATGAGTTCTTTCACGTAATAACTCTATGTCAGATTTGCAGATACTTCCCTCAACTCTCATTCCTTGCATATAGTAGGCTGCCTTTTCATTATGTTGATGGTTTCTTTTGCCATGCATTAGTTTTTTTAGGGCAATGAAGTCACTCTTTATTTTGGCATTTGTTGCTTTTGTCTTTGGGATCAGATCCAAAAATCACCACCAACACCAATGCCTAAGAATCCATCGCTTGTTATTGTGTCTAGGAACTTTATGTTTTCCACTTTATGGTCAAGTTTTCCATCTATTTTGAATTGCTGTTGTGGTGATGATCATGGTGTGGCAGCAGGGACCCCACCCTGTGGTGTTGGTTGAGTGACTTTTTGTTTACTGGTTTTTTGTGGTCTGGTTCCATTCCTTATGTAGGATATCCAGTTCTCCCCACTCAGTTTGTTGAAGAAATTGTCCTTTCCTTACTCTCCTTTTATGGTCTTTATTTATTTATTTATTTATTTTTTTATTTTTAGGTATGTTCTCTATTATTTAGATACTTTAAAAATTACCTCTCCCTTTTATGGTCTTGACTAGTCTGTCACAAATAAACTGATTTATTCTATCTAGTATAATGCCCTTAAATATATTTCTTGGTTTCTTCTTTGCATTATGTTCATGGAATGAATTTCCAGGAGTCTCAGAATTCCCAAGTGGAGAAACTACCTTTGCTGCCTTTTATTTACAGTTGCTCCGTCACTCCCATAGGGGTGCATGGCAACCCTCAAGATCTTCCTCATTCCCTAATCCCCAACCCCAGATAACTCACACCAATTCCATATGTTAGAGCTAAGACACAAATAAAAGTGACACTCTTTTTGCTATTATACTGGAAGTAGTATAATTCTAGAGCCAACACAGCCTTCCTTAGGTCAAATATACAATTAAGGAGGGAAAGTTGTATAGAAAAAATAGAAAAGGGCAGATGGGCAAATAGTAGCAGAACATGAAATACCATATAGAAAAGAGACTGTAGAGAAAATTTGTAACAACTATATTGACTTTCCAGTTTATAAACAAAGATTCTATAATATGAGTATTATATGTCCATTGAAAAGGTTTAAAAACTATAGGATATAAAATAAAATTATCCCTTATATCTATATAATACAATGAATGCATATTTGCATTTAATATTTAAAGTACATTTATAATCATACAGTAATTTCAATAGAATTGAACATCAATTTTCCTATTTAAAATTATCGTGAATACCAAAAACAAAAACAAAAAAATGATCATGAATAGCACCTATAGCAGTTTCATTATTATTCAACATAAATACATATTGACATTGCATATTTTAATCAGTTTATGCCAATAAAATATGTACTTCCTGAAAATACTTATCATGAATGGAGCTGAAGCAGTAGTACAGCAGGTAGAGTGTTTGCCTTGCATGTGGCCGACCTGGGTTTGATCCCTGATATCCCATTTGGTAGCCAGAACAACCCAGAAAAATTCCTGAGTGCAGGGTCAGGAGTAACCCCTGAGCACCACCATGTATGGCCCACCCCAAAACAAAACAAAACAAAACAAAAATTATCATGAGTAAGAGTACAGCACCAACCCAGGTTCAATTTTAGGCCACCCAAGCATTGCCAGTTATAGTCCTGAAGCCCCAAATATTGCTGGTTTTGGTCTCCAGTACTACAGTACTACAGGGCCAGAAGAGCACCACATCTTCATGCCCTTGCACTGAATTGCCAGCAAAGACTGAGGATTACCAGAAGTAACCCCTGGAGTTCTGGAGCAGTGCTTGGGAGTTTTCCTCCCCTCAATTATCATGAGTATTAGTCAATGCAATTTAACAATCACTGATAATGTTGCTAGCAGTGTTTTCCACCATATAAAAATCACTGATTTAATCCTTTTGTGAATACACTGCATGGTATAACCAGTATAACAATGGTTGACCCAAATGTAGCCCTAATAGCAGTATGAAATGGTTCACATTATGCCCTTAGTAGTACTCAATAATAGAATGTTCTACTTAAGAAGTAGAACATGGTGGGAGGGGGGAAGAAGTAGAACATAAGGATGCAGTTTTATTTTATTTTTGGGGGGCCACACCCGGCAGTGCTCAAGGGTTACTCCTGGCTCTGCACTCAGAAATCGCTCCTGGCAGGCTCAGGGGACCATATGGGATGCCGGGATTAAACCCGGGTCAACTGCGTGCAAACGCCCTACCACTGTGCTATATCACTCCAGCCCCAAGGATGCAGTTTTAATAGTAACTTGCCTTGAAGCATGTGATGCTTTGATTCAATTCATGACAACACAGTCACATACACACAAATAAAAAAATTACATGTAATTGTTTACTAATATTTCTTTGCATTATTAAACCACTTTTACATTGTTTAGTAACTTTTCTTTCTGCTTATTATGTTTTATTTCATGAGATGCTTATGTATACTATATTTTTCCTTCATAATGCTTTATGTTAAATTTAAATATTTATTTATTTATTTATGCATTTTATCGGTCTTACTATGCACTCAATCGAATGTTACCATTGTTTCTACCAGGTTTAGCTTTATACCCTACATATTTGAAAATAAGCAATATTTGTTGATTTTAATTAAAATTTAAGTTAAATTTTATTATTATTATTATTAGTAGTAGTAGTAGTAGTAGTAGTAATAGTAGTATTTTTTTTTTTTTTGGTTTTTGGGCCATACCCGACGGTGCTCAGGGGTTACTCCTGGCTGGCTGCTCAGAAATAGCTCCTGGCAGGCACAGGGAACCATATGGGACACCGGGATTCGAACCAACCACCTTTGGTCTTGGATTGGCTGCTTGCAAGGCAAATGCCACTGTGCTATCTCTCCGGGCCCTTATTTTGGTTTTTCAATCACACCTGGTGGCGCTCAGGGGTTACTCCTGGCTCTATGCTCAGAAATCACTCCTGGCAGGCTTGGGGGACCATATGGGATGCCAGGAATTGAATCTGAGTCTGTCACAGGTCGGCCACATGCAAGACAAACTCACTACCACTATGCTATCTGTGGCCTCTAAATTAATAATTAAATTTGAAATTAGCTCTACAACAAGAGAATACTTTCTTTTTTTTGTTTGTTTGTTTTTTTTTTTTTTTTTTTTTGGCTTTTTGGGCCACACCCGGCGTTGCTCAGGGATTATTCATGGCTGTCTGCTCAGAAATAGCTCCTGGCAGGCACGGGGGACCATATGGGACACTGGGATTCGAACCAACCACCTTTGGTCCTGGATCGGCTGTTGCAAGGCAAACACCGCTGTGCTATCTCTCCAGGCCCAAAAAGGGAATACTTTCTAAGAAAAATAAAAAAGGTCTTCATTTTCACAACAAGAGAATAATTTTTTCTAAGAAAAATAAAATAAAAAACGTCTATTTTCACAAACGAAATCCACTTGAATATAATATCAATAAGAAATAAATATACCCATAATGGAGGTTGATATAAGTGATATCAATTAATTAACCTTTGGTTTGGTATAACTGATGAAAACGTCACAAAAGATGGCACTTGAGTGTGCCTTTAAGAGTGAAGGAGAGTTAGACTAATGCAGATAACTGTATTTAGGCACAAGACAAGAATTTACAATAGCAATAAAGCACATGCCTAGGAAACCATAGACAGTTATTTAAATTACATCTCAGGGACAAGCAGTGTCAAGAGATAAAGTTACTCTGATTAACTGGAAATATGATAAATGTTGATAAAAGATGTTTGTGAACATTCTACCAAGATGTGGAAAGTCTGAATTCTACCCCTGAAGGAGCAAATAGAGAGTAAATGAAATAGATAAATTAAAGACAGAGAAATAACTTGACAATAAGCCCAAAAGATCAGAGAGAGCAGGAAAGGTCAAACAGAAAACCACAGCAAACTCCAGAGAAGTGATGAAGGTGGGTGAAGGAAGACCTGGGAGATAAGAGAGAAGAGAGGCATGAACTTGACTGACTTAAGAGTTTTCTAAGGGCTGGAGAGATAGTACAGTGGGCAGGTGTTTGCCTTGGCAAACTTGGGTTCAATCCCTCACACCCCATATGATTCTCACTGTCTACCAGGAGTGATTTCTGAGCACACAACCAGGAATAAGCCCTGAGCACAGCTAAATGTGGCCACAAAATAAAACAAAACAAAAACAGGGTTTTCTATACAAAAACAGAGGGTTTTCTATAATGAAAAAAAAATATAATTCTAAGAGGTATACCTAATTGACAATCAAAAGCACCCAAACATGAAATTATCACTCTACTGAAAAACTAAAAATGTCAGAGATAAGAAAGTTTGTCTTTCTTTCCATAAAAGGGGAAACAACTTTAAATAGGCTGAACTCATCAAAAAAATTCCCCAAAGAGAAGCAATTACAATTAAATGCTGTGCTTAGCATGGCAGCTAGTACTCAGTAAGTGTTAAATGCTAACAAATGAGCTGCTCTATTAATATTGCTAATTTTTCTATTATCAAAAATCCATTAAACAATTTTCCCTGAACATCTGTATATCTTTAATATTCAATTGATCCTCCTTGAAATCTTGACATGAGTTCTCAGAATTTCAATCTTCCCTGCTAAGGGCATCTTCCCTAAGGCATAAGGAATTCTCTCTGATCTAACTGCTGAAAGTCTTTAAAAAATTTTTTTTAATTAATTTTTGAGGCAGAGAGTTGATGTGACACCCAACAGTGCTGGCTGGCTCTGCTCAGGAATAATCTCCAGTAGATCTTGGGGAATCATATGCAGTACCCAGGTCATCTACAAGCAAGACAAACACTTTATACCCTATACAATATCTCAGGCTTTTGAAAGTCTTTAAACATATAAAACATGTTTAGCCATAGTGGTGAGAGGTCATCAATTCATTCTGCATATCAGAAAGTCATTTACCTGACAAAAAGTAAAGTGACCCTGTTGTTACTCCCCTCCCCAACTTCCTGTTTTGCTCACCTTTAGAGGCAGACCTGCCCACAACTGGGAGGGGTCTTTGGCTTACAGTTTTGCTCAACAGGAAGATAGATTGGGGGATATTCAGAGAGAGGTTTCAGTAAGAGAGGTGGCTGGTAGAGACATGTTTGAATGCAGGCTACTTATGGAGCAGGCTTAAAAGGTTAAAAACTTAGGAGCCACACATGGTGGCTAGGACCTTAATAAAGTTGATGTCTCCTGAAACCTGACTGCCTGTGGATCATTTCCTCATGGCTATCCTGAACTCTCAGACACACTTGCTCAAGGGAGTTGCAGGCATGTGGCCCGAGCTGTCAGAGAAAGGCCAATCCATCCATCTTTCTATCATCCAGCCACCATCAAGAACTTTATATTTAATATTTAATTAAATACCTGTTACTTCAGAAAAGCATTTATGCCTAGAGAAGAGCCTTACTATCTCTTGCTAAAATAAACTCCATCTAAACCCTCTACAAAGTAAGACTAAAAGCTAAATACTATGTGCAAGAACATAAAAACTTCTCTTCAGGGGAAGAACAATAGTGCAAGTATTAAGGCACTTGCCTTGGATGTGGCCAACCCCAAATGACTCTGGTTCAATCCCCTAAACACGATCAGGAGGGTCACTTGGGCACAAGGTCAGAAATAAGCCCTGAGCACAGCCAGGTATAATCTACCTACCTCCCACATCCCCCCTACAAAAGACAATTGCAGTAAATTAGAAAACAGTTTTCAAGCCATGGTCCACAGACCATTTCATAGGTATGAGGTCAGAACTATTTTAACAATATGAGTTAATATACAGCAGGTAGAGTGTTTGTCTTGCATGTGGCCAACCCAGGTTCAATCCCTGGTACCCTATTTGGTCCCTTGAGTCTGCCAGGAATGACCCCTTAGCACAGAACCAGGAATAAGGCCTAAATACTGTTGGGTGTGGCCCCAAACAAAATAAAAGTTTTTTTTTTAATCGGTTCACTATGATGGCATTGGTACAAGGGCACAAAAACCCCTGGTAGACCTAACTGTTAGCATAGTTCAGGGCAGTGGCCACAAATTATACTTTAATATTCTATAGTCACTGTATTCTTCTCTTAATTTGGCTCCAATCTTATCATTACTAATTCTGAAATATTTATCATAATGGATCTTTTATGAGCATTTAATTAATTAATTAATTAATTTTGGGTTTGGGGAGTCACATCCAGCAGCGCTCAGGGGTTATTCCTGGCTCTGCACTCAGAAATCGCTCCTGGCAGGCCTGCGGGACCATATGGGATACCGGGATTCAAACTACCGTCCATCCTGAATCGGCTGTGTACACGGCAAACACCCTACAATTGTGCTATCTCTCTGACCTCTGAGCATTTAATTTTAAAAGGCCTTTTTCATTGTAGGTTTTTCTTAGCCTTATCTTAATTAATCATAAGGTATTTGTTTCTACTTCTCTCTACCCTAAAATCTAACTTCTCTAATTGGAGTTGCAAAGTATTAAAATAAAAAATAAAAATTAACCTACAAGAGTCAACACGAGTGTAAACATGGAACCCAAGCAGTAATAAGTAAAATTTGTTTTTTAATGAGTTTGGGGATCAGAAATAATATAGACGGTAAGGCACCTACCATGAATGCAGCTAACTTTGGATTGATCCTTGGGACCAACGAAGTTCCCCAGAGTCCCATCCACCAAGAGTCAAGAATAAAATCTGGGCCCGGAGAGATAGCACAGCGGTGTTTGCCTTGCAAGCAGCTGATACAGGACCAAAGGTGGTTGGTTCGAATCCCGGTGTTCCATATGGTCCCCCGTGCCTGCCAGGAGCTATTTCTGAGCAGCCAGCCAGGAGTAACCCCTGAGCACTGCCGGGTGTGGCCCAAAAACCAAAACCAAAACAAACAAACAAACAAACAAAAAAGAATAAAATCTATCACATAACCAGGAATAAAACATAAAATAAACAAAAAAATACATTTCTGAAGCTGGCATATTGAATGATTAAGATTATATGATTAAGCCTTGTATACCACAATGACTAAAATAATAAAATTGATAAAAGGGAAAATTGTCGGGGCTGGAGAGATAGCATGGAGGTAAAGCGTTTGCCTTTCATGCAGGAGGTCATCGGTTCGAATCCCGGCGTCCCATATGGTCCCCCGTGCCTGCCAGGAGCAATTTCTGAGCCTGGAGCCAGGAATAACCCCTGAGCACTGCCTGGTGTGACCCAAAAAAAAAAAAAAAAAAGGGAAAATTGTCTTAAATTTGTTTATAACTTATTCTCAGTAGATATTGATTTGTATACTGATTTTATATCCCTACTAGGATCTCATAAAAATTTCTTAGGAGAAAGTGGAAGTAAGTAGAAAAAGTTTAGGAAACCCTAACCTAAAAGGTACTTCAAAGAAGAATTTAAGAAGCACTAACCTAATTATCATCCATTATTTTACAAATGAGGAAAAAGATCCCTGAAATATCAAATGACCCTTCTACACCATTAGGGCAAGTAAGCATCAGGCTGACTCAGACCAACTATTTCTTCTACCCTCCTCTTAACTTTCTCTTCCTCTCTTCATTTCCTTCCGGGTCCCAGGAGAGTAGCTAACAGCATTACTTCCTTCTATTTCTAGCCCCCTTAAAAATACGAAGTCCTTTAATATAGTGTAGTGTTTCCAAACAGAGAAAATCTGAACAAAGAACTATTGAGAATGGGATTGTGAAGTTAATCATTATTAATCAATGTGTTAGTACTGGAGAGATAGCTCATAAAGGTGAACACGTGCTTTGCATGTGGGAGCTCCAGGTTCAATCCCTAACACCATCATCACATATTCCAGTAAATACTATCAGGAGTGATCCCAATCACTGAGCCAGGAACAGATCCCAGCATGCCAGAAGTAGTCCAAAAGCCGGGGATAAAAGGAAAATAAAATCAGAGATCAATAAAATAACCTAGAAAGTACAGACAAATATGACAATCCCTATGAGATCTTACAGTCAAAAATGTTGGTATTTTAGGGATTGCTGAAAGAGTACAGGTAAAAAGTGCTTGTCTTGGAGCCGGAGTGGTGGTGCAAGCCGTAAGGCATCTGCCTTGCGTGTGCTAACCTAGGACAGACCTCGGCTAGATCGCCTGGCGTCCCATATGGTCCCCTGTGCCAGGAGCAATTTCTGAGTGAATAGCCAGAAGTAAACCCTGAGCATCACTGAGTGTGGCCGAAAAACCAAAAAAAAAAAAAAAAAAGTGCTTGTCTTAACAAATGGCCAACCTGGATTCTGTCAAGGGCATGTCATATGGATCCCCTAAAGGCAGAGCCAGAAATAAACCCTGAACATAGCCAGATGTTACCTCTCCTCTGGCCCCAAATAATAATATTGGCATTTTAATGCATTAAAAGTAAAGAAATATAAAATGGTATTTAGGCTAATGGGTTAAAATCCACCTTTAAAAATTAAACTGAGGGGTCAGAGCAATAGAATAATAGGTAGGACATTTGCCTTGTGCATGGCCAGCCCAGGTTTGATTTCACCTTCTCTTATGTCCCCCAAACCTTACCAGGAGTGATCTTTGAACACAGAGCCAGGAGTAAGCCTGGCTTACTCTTAACTTGATGATACACATCAAAGAGAACAAAAAACCAAACAGCCATTGGGCCAGAGTGATAGCACAGCAGGTAGGACATTTGCCTTGACTGAAGCCAACTGGGTTTTGATCTCCAGTAAGTGAGCACTGCTGGCTATGGCCTCCAAAACAAAAACAAAAATTAAAATTCAGCTGACTCAATCTTTCTTTACATTTTACTCAAGACTATATTATAATTATACTTTTACATATATAATTAAGTACTAAGGGGAAAAATCACTAGAGTGACTTTATGATTCTCTGGAATAAGGAAAGTCTTCCTAAATATGGAGTCTTCAAACAAAACAACAAACCAACAACAGCAACACAAACCTCTGGTTGGAAAAAGAAAACCTTTTCATCTTCTTTATTTCTAGATATTATTAGTATTTCTTTTTTGATTTTTGTTTTTTTTTTGTTTTGTTTTGTTTTGGGGGGCCACACCCAGCAGCACTCAGGAGTTACTCCTGGCTCTGTGTTTGGGGGAAATCGCTCCTGGCAGGCTTGGGGGACCATATGGGATGCCAGGATTCGAAACACCATCCGTCCTAGATCGGTTGCATGCAAGGCAAATGCCCTACCATTTTACTGTCTCTATGACCCCTATTTAGTATTTCTTTTTTTTTTTTTTTTGGTTTTTAGGTCTCACCCGGCAGTTGCTCAGGGGTTACTCCTGGCTCCATGCTCAGAAGTTGCTCCTAGCAAGCACGGGGGACCATATGGGACGCCGGGATTCGAACCGATGACCTTCTGCATGAGAGGCAAACGCCTTACCTCCATGCTATCTCTCCGGCCCCTATTTAGTATTTCTTTACATAAATTTTAGCAGCATTTGGTCTGTCTTTTAAAAATGTCATGTATAGCCCTTTTGCCGTTTCTCTCTTGGCCCGGCTTGGTTTCCTGGCTTTTGGATCTTTGGGCTGCATGGAGCCCAAAGGGAAGATGGCTAACAGGAGATAAGATGCAGGGCTAGCAAAATATTGCTAAATGCTTGAAAGGTTGACATAGGCCACACACCTGTGGTGGCTAGGGCATGAATAAAGATGATTCTTCCTGAAGCCTGCGTGTGAGTGAGTGATTTCACCTGGGCCTGGAACTCGCCGGCTGCATGGAGGTTGCAGAGCCACGTGGGCTGGATGGCATCCTCCACCATCCAGCCCCATCGTTAATTATTTAATGCAACAAATGGCGCTCCGAACTTTGACCTGAATCCTGAACCCAAGAAATCAGCAAAAATGGTGAGATTTCTGCTCTTCTGTTTGATTTTCGCTTTGTTCAGATGCAGTCAGCCCAAAGTGTTTGGCCACGTAAAGCCATGTTCAAAGATGGCCGCAACCCCTTCTAGGGGCAGAAGGGCAACTGTAAGTACAAAGGTGAAAGCTTGCATCACCTCCAGCCCAGGCCCAGAACTAAAACTTTGTTACAAAAACCAAAAACCTCGGCCTCTTCAAAAACTTATTAAAAGCTTAAATTGGAAACGGAGGAAAAAAAAAAATACTGTATTTAAAGTGGACTGATTTTCTAAAAATGACCTTTGGCTTGAATTTGGATTTCGACTTTGGAAATTTCGGACTGAACTTTTAGTTTAAATAACTTTGAACTTTGAACACCCAAAAGCGCCCTGTAAGGTGTGGCCAAAAACTGGCTTGCTAAGTGCGCCCGGAGGGAAGAAGCGGCTGGGCTCGGCTGGGCTCAGCTTTGCCCGGAAAACCGAAAAACCTGGAATCCACCCTCCAGATCACGAACCGGCAGCCTGGAACTACAAAAGAAAAACCTGAAATCCACCCTCCAGATCACGAACCGGCAGCGGAGCCTGGAACTACAAAAGGAAGCCACGTGGTAAAATCTGCGTGGAACAAACCAACATCTGAACTTTAAAAGTTTAAAGAAGCCACGTGGTGAGATCAGCGTGGGACAAATTAATCTAAACTATGGTTTTAGGTGTAGAAAATTAGTGGGTAGTAATATTTTACTCATAGTTGGTAATGTAATAAGTTTTAGTTAGGTAGTGGTTAAAAAATAAAAATAAAAGGGAAGTAATTCAGTTTAGCTCATTTTAACATCTAATTTCTAACCACCTGCATCTTTGTTTTAAGTCATTTTCTTTATGATTTAAATGTGTTTTGTTGTCTTTCAAAGTTAATATTTTCAATTGCAAAATGTTTTACTGTGTATTTTAATGTACTTAGCCTGTTTTTAAAATGTGTGTTATGCATGTATGCTGAAGTACTTGTGTATAGGAAAAATATAGGAACAGTAAAGTTCCCCCAATATAGTTTAAAAATATAGAAACATAAAAGTTCCAAAATAGTGCTTGGTAAAAAAGCATTAATAGAATTTTAGGTTACAGGTGTAAAGTATATTTTGCAAATGATATGTTTTTGAAAAGGGCTGGTATATTAATTTTCACTTTATTACGTTGGCGCATGAAAATATTTAAAAAAGGGGGAAATGTGGTGTACCCCAAGACCCACCCATATCTGGGAGGAGTTTTGGGAACCGGATAATAGGTGTAACTACCTGCAAGACCTCCCATTTCTGGGAGGGGTCTGGAAAAGGATAGATAAACCTCTGAGCCAGGGGATTCGGCCCTTTTGCCGTTTCTCTCTTGGCCCGGCTTGGTTTCCTGGCTTTTGGATCTTTGGGCCGCATGGAGCCCAAAGGGAAGATGGCTAACAGGAGATAAGATGCAGGGCTAGCAAAATATTGCTAAATGCTTGAAAGGTTGACATAGGCCACACACCTGTGGTGGCTAGGGCATGAATAAAGATGATTCTTCCTGAAAAAAAAAAAATGTCATGTATATTTTTATAGGTGATTTCAATCTGAATATTGCTTGGATAGGATTGTCATTTTGACATTATTAAATCATCCATGAACAGAGAAAGTATTTTCATTTCCTTATGTAATTTCTTTTAGCAGTGAAATAGAGTTTTATATAACTATTTCACCTTTTGTTAAGCTGGCTCCCAGGAACCTAATTATTTGATATGTGATTGTAAATTAAATTTTCTTTTATTTCTCTCTTCTATTTTGTTGTTTGCATATAAGAATTCCATAAATTTATTCATATTAATTTTGTGGCCTGTGTGATTGCTATACAAGTTTAATGAATCTAGGTTTTTGTTTTTTTTGAGGCAAACCCAGAAATTCTTAGGACTTATTCTTGGCTCTGAGCTCAAGAATTACTCATGACAGGTTCAAGTACCATATTGAACCAGGTATCTGGGTTCTGAGATGGAAGCAGATTGGCCGGATCAATGCCTTATTCATTGTATTATCTCTCCAAACCTTTAGTTTGTATTTAGGGCTTTCTAAGTATAGTGTCATGTCAGCTGAAAATAGTGATAGTTTGGCTTTTTCAATCTGGATGACATATTAATGCAGTCAGGACAGTGTGGTAATAAAATAAGGATAGACTCTCAGACTAATGAAATAAAGTTGAGACCCAGAGATATACCTTCAGCTATCTGGTCAATCTAATCTTTGACAAAGAATCAAAGAGTAAGAATTGGAGCAAGAAAGCCTATTCAGCAAATGGAGATGGGAAATTTAGTCTGTCACATGTAAAAAAAATAAACTCAGATTCCTTATCGAACACAATCCATACACATACAAACAAACAATTCAAAATGTATCAAAGGCCTTAATATCAAATCTAAATCCATAAATTATATTAACCATAGGTAGAACCCTTCATGATCAGTTCTAGACGCATCTTCCATGAGTCTGTGCCACTGGCCAAGCAAACAGAAGCAATTATAAATAAATGGAACCACATCAAGTTAAGAAGCTTTTTCACATCAAGAGATATGATAACCAGAATAAAAAGACAGATCAACACTGAGAGAAGCATTTGCCTACCACCATCAGACAATGGGTTAACATACAAAACACATAAAGCACTTGTAAAACTTAAAGAAAAACTAAAGAAAAAATGGGAGAAAAGATAAACAAAAACTTCAGAGAAGACACACAGATGACCGAGAAGTATATTTTATAAATGCTGGGGGTCGGAGAGATAGCATGGAGGTAAGGCGTTTGCCTTCCATGTAGAAGGACGGTGGTTCAAATCCCAGCATCTTATATGGTCCCCCTTGCCTGCCAGGGACGATTTCTGAGTGCAAAGCCAGGAGTACCCCCTGAGTAAAAGCCGGGTGTGACGCCCCCCAAATGCTCTGTATCATTTATTCTCAGAAAAATGCAAATCAAAACCAACAATATCACCTTACCCCAATAAAATTGATACACATCAAAGAGAACAAAAAACCAAACAGCCATTGGGCCAGAGTGATAGCACAGCAGGTAGGACATTTGCCTTGACTGAAGCCAACTGGGTTTTGATCTCCAGCATCCCATATGGTCCCATGAGCACACCAGGAGTGATTTCTGAGCACAGAGCGGGAGTAACCCCTGAGCACTGACAGGTGAGGCCCCAAAAAAGGAAAACAAAAACAAAAGAAACAAAAACCAACCAGCATTGGTGTGAATGTGGTTTGGTAAAAGGGACCCTAATCCATTGCTGATGTGATCATGGACTTGTTCATTTATTTTGGAAAACAGTATGAACATTCCTCAAAAAAAACTAAGAATAGAGCTTCCATATGATCGAGCAGTTCTACTTCCTGGCTTCTACCCCAAGGATCCCAAAACTCTAGAAGAGACTGTTACTTTCCTCATTTATTGCAGTACTGTTCACAATAGCCAAAAATTGAAAACAACAAATGTGCAAAGTCAGATGCCCCTACATTGATGGAACTGGAAGATATCATGTTGAGTGAATTCAGTCAGGAGAGTCACAGTTAGAGGATGAGCTCTTGTGGGAAATAAAAAAGCATACTAAGTGAATAACAAGTGGCTAAAGGCAACAGAACCTGAGAACTGGGCTAAAGAATTGATCTTACATTGGCAGAGAAACAAGGCAAGTACTGTTTCAAGATGGCATTCCAAGACAATGGTGGAAGGAAGTGGTCATTCTGGTGGAGGATGTGGTGTTTAGAATGTTGTATGCAAGGAACCCTATTATTAAAAGTATTGTGAATCATGGTGGCTAAAATAAAAATAAATAAATAAAAAACAACTTGGAACTATAAAGACTGCTATTTTATTTATTTAGTTATTTTTGGTTTTTGGGTCACACCTGACAGTGCTCAGGGGTTACTCCTGGCTCTATGCTCAGAATCTCTCCTGGCAGGCTCCAGGGACCCTGTGGGATGCCAGGATTCGAACCACCATTCTTCTGCATGCAAGGCAAACACCCTACCTCCATGCTATCTGTCCAGCCCCCAAGACTGCTATTTATTTTTGTCTTATTTTATTTTGACAGGGGTCACACCCAGCAGCACTCAGGGGTTACTCCTGGCTCTACGCTCAGAAATCTCTCCTGGCAGACTCCGGGGACTACATGAGATGCCGGGATTCAAACTACCATTCTTCTGCATGCAAGGCAAACACCCTACCTTCATGCTATCTCTCCAGCCCCCAAGACTGCTATTTTTTTAATTTTTAATTTTATTTTATTTTATTTTATTTTTTGGGGGGGTCACACCCAGCAGCACTCAGAGGCTACTCCTGGTTCTATGTTCAGAAATCGCTCCTAGCAGGCCTGGGGGACCATAGGAGATGCTGGTCGAATCACCATTCTTCTGCATGCAAGGCGAACACCTCACCTCCATGCTATCTCTTAGGCTCCAAGACTGCTATTTTTGATAATATAAAGACAAAAATAGGCTGGTCCAATGGCAGTGGTTTATCAGAACTTATTAACGTTAGTATCACAAAAGTTGGTATATAACCCCCCCAATTTGACTGACTTAGAAAATAAAAAAAAGACAAAAATACTTCAGCATAGCAAAAAACTACCAGAAGCAAAGTCACAAAAAGTAAGTTTAGAAGATAATTATTATAACCTTTTGTTTTAATCATCAAATGACTAGTTTTCCCAATACATAGAGAATTCCTTCAAATCAATTAAAAAAAAAAAAGAGCTTTCCAAAATGACATCCCATCCCAACAGATAGGCCTCTCTTTCAGGAAACTCCAACCTCCAAATGAAATACAAAACCAACCTGAGTTCTCTAGAGAGTAAACCAATATAAGCTAGTAGATTTTGGAAGAGAGAAAATTTAGAGTGAATAGTTTGTTTCTGCAGGGTAGCCTAAGGGCAAGGCACAGTGACTACTCCAAAAGAAAAAGAATCTGCTTTTCTCAGCAGGAAGAGCAGAGGACAAAAGGAACCATCTCAGAGCAAGAAAAGAAAACATATTGGAAGGAGCCAGGAAGGGGAATACTTAAGTTCTGTATAAAAACTGCAAGAGCTGGGGCCAGAGAGAGCACAGTGGTAGGGAGTTTGCCTTGCAAGCAGCTGACCCAGGATTGGTGTTGGTTCGAATCTCGGCATCCCATATGGTCACCCGTGCCTGCCAGGAGCGAATTCTGAGCACAGAGCCAGGAGTAACCTCTGAGCGCCACCGGGTGTGGCCCCAAAACCAAAACCAAAAAAAAAAAAAAAAAAAAAAAAAGACCAAGAAAAAACAAACAAAACAAAACAACTGTAAGACTTCAGCAGATCTCTGAACCATGTGTACTACTCAGGTCTGCTCAAAACCTGATGAAAAAGTGAGCTGTTCCATTTATTTCAAATCTCAAACACAGACACAAATGACATATATGTAAACTTTCAGGTTCTTAATTAAGTTCTGAAGTCCTTAGAATATGTGCCTTAGAACTGCTGGTTTTTCTCTGTTATCTACAGAAAAAAAAATGTGGGAACATGTTAAGATATTCTACAATGGCTGGAGAGAGAGCTTGAGGGGCTGAATGCATGCTTCTCCCAGTTAGATTCCCTACCCTGCAAGTTCCCCAAGCACCACTGAGTATTATCCTCAAGCATATCTGGTAGCCTCTGAACCACTGAGTATTATCCTCAAGCATATCTGGTAGCCTCTGAACCAGGTTGGACCCAAAAAGCAAAACCAAAATCAAATTATACTGTAAGAACTTTCATAGCTGGAACCCAGGGGTGGCTCAAAGGACTGAAACATGTGCTTTTAGGAGCCTCAAGTTGAATCCCAAAACCTCATGGTTCCCTCTGTATATCAGTTTTCTATTTCTAGCCAAAAACTTTAAAAATCTATCCTCCAACATTCTCTAGGTTTTTATGGCCCCCATACATTCAATGTACAACCACATTAGATTGGTCCCAATAGTTTTTGCTTTCATCAGCTATTCATTTGAACACATTTTTCTCAACTGTAGGGTCCTTATAACTAAGTGAATGTGTCCCTTAATAACTCCTACTGTGTCCCAGTGCCTACTAAATGAGGCACTTGTGCTAGATTCTGGCAAAATTCTGTTGTTCATTAAAACCATATGAATAGTTACTGTCTTAGTAAACTTCCAAATAAGTTCACAAGAAATGACTCATATTTCTCACTGGTATTCTTTGCTTCCCCTCTAAACTCACTATTATTTGTTGATTTCCATTTTCTTTTATTGATGGGTAATTGATTGGTTTGGGGAGCGTTGCTTGGTTTTCTGTCTTTCTCTTCACTAATCTCTGATCTCTCTAGTTGTCCAATATCTTCTTGGAATTTTAAAGGTGTAGCATAAATGTGATGGATAGGGTATGCAAAATAACTTTGTAGGATAAAGTCATTTTACTACTTGATTAGGAAAGCTCCTTCCTTATCTCTAAGGACACCTGTCAGGTTCTAATTCCTGGGCAATTCTTGAGCAAGATAATTCTTGGTCAAGATAAGATAATTCTTTTCTTTTTTTGGGGGGGTCACACCCGGCAATGCTCAGGGGTTACTCCTGGCTCTCCACTCAGAAATCGCTCCTGGCAGGCTCAGGGAACCATATGGAATGCTTAGATTCGAACCACCATCCTGCCTGCGAGCAAAGGCCTTACTTCCATACTATCCCTCCAGCCCCCAAGATAAGATAATTCTTAGAATAGTACAACCTGTACCGAGCTTGCCTTGCACACAACTGACCTGAGTTTGATCCCTGCCATCCATATGGTCCTTGAGCCTGCCAGGAGCGATTTCTGGGAGCAGAGCCAGGAGTAACCCCTGAGCACCACTGAGTGTTTTAATAATTTTATTATCTTACAGTTATAGAAGTTTTTTTAAAATATTTATTGAATTGCATATATTTTGTTTTCTTTTGGGGCCACACCTGGCAGTGCTCAGGAGCCACTCCTGGCAGGCTCCAAGAACCATATGGGATGCTGGCCATCGAACCCAGGTCCATCCTGGGTCAGCCATGTGCAAGGCAAACACCCTACCACTGTGCTCTGGCCCAGAATTGAATGTCTTTTAAATTTATATATCAGCTTTTGAATATTTTGGCAAAAGAAATAAAAATCATTTAGTCAAACTGTAAGACAACATAAGGAAAAATAACTGAATTTAGATCGGTATTTTCTTTTTATTTTTTCGTTTTTTCTTCTTTTTTTTCCCCTAGATAGGTATTTTTCTAAAACATAAAAATTGAGTGTAAAGTGCCTGGAGAGATAGCACAGTGGTGCTTGCCTTGCAAGCAGCCGACCCAGGACCAAAGGTGGTTGGTTTGAATCCCGGTGTCCCATATGGTCCCCCGTGCCTGCCAGGAGCTATTTCTGAGCAGACAGCCAGGAGTAACCCCTGAGCAACGCCAGGTGTGGCCCAAAAACAAAACAAAACAAAACAAAAAAAATTGAGTATAAAAATTCTTTTTTTGAAAGACATAATAGTTTATATTTTCAATATCTCAATATTTGGGGCCAGAGAGATAGCATGAAGATAGGGCATTTGCCTTGCATGCAGAAGGATGGTGGTTCGAATCCCAGCATCCCATATAAAAAAAAACCAAAAAAACTTACTACTTAACTGGTAAGCAACTATTTGTTCCAAATGAACAGAAGTAAAATATAGACTTATGAGATTGTTTCATTTGTTTTAAATTTTTATACTCCTCTATTGGAGGTGAAGGGTAGCTACACCTTTCAGTGCTCTGGGGCTGACTGTGCTCAGAAGTGATGGTGTGCTTGAGGACTGCTTTGTGATGCCAGGGTGAGCTATGCAAGGCAAGTGCCTTAACACCTGTACTATCTCTCCAGTCATTTACCCATAGATTTTTACATCTCTAAAAAGCAAGGGGAAATAATAAAGATGAAAAAAATAATGATGTGACCATGTCTAAGTGGAATAAAGGAAGAAAGGGCAATAGGAAGGGCGGGAAGGAAACTAGGGACATTGGTGGCAGGAGATGTGCACTGGTGAAGGGTGCTGTATATTGTATGACTGAAACTGAATCATGAATGACTTTATAACTGAGTGTCTCAATGATTAAATTATTTATTAAAAAAGAAAAAGTCAACAATATAAAAAAATAAGTGTTGGGGCCGGCGACGTAGCGCTAGAGGTAAGGTGTCTGCCTTGCAAGCGCTAGCCAAGGAAGGACCAAGGTTCGATCCTGGGGCATCCCATAGGGTCCCTCCAAGCCAGGGGCAATTTCTGAACACTTAGCCAGGAGTAACCCCTGAGCATCAAATGGGTGCGCCCCCCCCCCCAAAAAAAAAAACAAAAAAACAAAAAACAAAAAATGCAGAGCCAGAGAGATAGCATAGCGGTAGGCTTTTGCCTTGCTTGCGGCCAACCTGGAAGAGAACCCGATTCGATTTCCAGCATCCCATATGGCTCCCCAGCCTGCCAGGGGTGATTTCTGAGTACAGAGCCAGGAGTAACCCCTGAGTACGTTTGATTGTGGCCCAAAAATCAATCAATCAAGTTAAAAAAAAAAAGAAAAAAGAAAATGCAATTGTTTTTTGTTTGTTTGGGCCACACCCAGTGGTGCTCAGGGTTACTTCTGGCTCTGTGCTCAAATCGCTCCTGGCAGGCTTGAGGGACCACATGAGATGCTAAGATCAAATCTGAGACAGCTGCATACAAGGCAAATGTGCAAGGCAAATGCATGTAAGACTGTGCTATTGCTCCAGCACCAGAAAAATGCAAGTGTTAGAAAGAATCACACAAATTATAAAAAAGGAGTTATAACATAGTTTGTCTGGGATCATGGTAGTAATTGTATTCATATACTCTCAGCATCAATTTTGAACCTGTGAGTTGTGTATTGCCATTCTTATTTTACATACCAGGAAACTGAGGTACAGAAAGATCTAGGAATGGAGCCAGAGAGATAGCATGGAGGTAGGGCATTTGCTTTGCATGCAGAAGGATGGTGGTTTGAATCCCAGCATCCCATATGGTCCCGTGACCCTGCGAGGAGCGATTTCTGAGCATAGAGTCAGGAGTAACCCCGGAATGCTGCCGGGTGTGACCCCAAGACAAAAAGCAAACAAACAAAAAAAGAAAGATCTAGGAAAATTCCCATTGTAATAGAGCTCTTAAGTGAAAATATATGTATTTAATTTTATATGTAACATTTCTCTTTAATAAGTTATGGTCCTTTCACCATATCAGGCAAAAAGAGAAGCAAAATAGACTCAATCATAATTGTTGAGCTATATAAGTAATCCTAATAAGTAAGCAAACCACATAATTCTGGCAACTAGACTCTCAAATTTTTTGTTTGTTTTGGTTTTGGGGTCATACCTGGTGGTGCTCAGGGATTACTCCTGGCTCTGCACTCAGAAATCACCCCTGGCAAGCTAAGGAGACCATATGGGATGCCAGGAATCGAACCACCATCTGTCCTGTGTTGGCCACGTGCAAGCCGAATGCCCTACCGCTGTGATATCTCTCCGGTCCCTAGACTATTTCAAATTATATTAGACTCATCAGAATCTCCAAAGAATATAGGCTATTCTAGGTTAGATTCATCAGAATATCTGTAGAATTTAATTAACTGACTGGAAGATATGATCCTATCTTTTTTAAATTTGTAGCCACTTTCAATAATGAAATGCCATGAAAAAAGGAGCATGCCGTCAAAAGCCATTTCAAAGGAAAAGTTTACTTTTGCATGAGTCTATATATGATCCTATCTTAAGATAACATTTCTTGGGATGGAGTGATAGTATGGAGGTAGGGCATTTGCCTTGCATGCAGAAGGACGGTGGTTCAAATCCCGGCAGCCCATATGGTCCCCTGAAACTGCCAGGAGCAATTTCTGAGTGTAGAGCCAGGAGTAACCCCTGAGTGCTGCTGGTTGTGACCCAAAAAAAAAAAAAAAAAAAAAAAAGATAACATTTCTTTCTCTGCTCTGATAAATTATTTTGTGTGGATGGTTGAATCTTGGTTGAATATACCTGAAAGTGCTTAGGGGCTATTCCTATTTCTGAGCTGAGGAGTGATCCCTGGCAGTACTTCAGGTACCAGGATTGAACTGGGCTTAGTTACCATTAAGGAAAGCACCTTACCTCTTGCACTATATCTATGGCCCTGCCTTACAAATTTTTACTGAGAACAATCTATATTCAACTACATGCAAGGTATTGCAGATACATATAGTTAAATCTAAAAAAAACTTTTAGGTTAAAGAAAAGGTTTTTTTAGATTTAATTATGCATATTATTGTAGAGAATATGGATGAATGAATCATTATAATGCTAAGGATATGTATATATTCACTCATTCAATAAATATTTATGAAAGTCTCAATTACTAAGCACTGTAATGAGCCATGGGATACAGCAAAGTATGAGGCCAGAGCACCGTTAGTCCCTGCCGTTAACATGGTCTCAAAAATTTCCCACATCTCTGGAAACGGAGTGGGTAGGGTGTTTGTCTTGCACTTAGATTTGGCTGAATGAAATACATAGAAGATGAGAGGGATAAATAGGACATTAGAGACAGAAGCATAATGCATGCAAACATAAAACCATAAAATCTGTTGGAGAAAATAAAAGAAGAATTTTATTGTTCAAGTCTTTAGAAAGGAAGAGGCAGGAACAATAAGACAGTGGACAGGATGCTTGTCTTGCATGTACCTGACCTAGCTTCCATCATCACTTGCACCCCTCTAAGACTCATCAAGCATGATGCTTGAGCATAAAGTCTGGAGTAAGTCCCTGAGCACCACTGTGTATGGTTCCTCCCCATAAAAATATTTAAAAAGAGAAAAGATTATAGAGATTTCTATGTGCTAAACATTTCTTATGGTTTTGAAGTATACAAATTTATAGTTAAAATAAAATACAGAAATAGCTGTTGAGCAGCACAGAAAATAACCCCAACATACTTTCATTACAAATACCTACATGGAGAGAATTACATTCATAGATCTTAAAAGGCACAGCACTCCCAAAAAATACTGGAGAGGAAAAGAATAACAATAAACTAATTGGGGGTTGAAAGTTCTAGAGGTCAGGATGTAAAGCAAACAGCGAAATGTCTCAATATATGGAGGAAGCCCGGGTCTTACAGAGGCCTAAGAGGGGAAGCCTTAGACCAAGCAAGCATGGTCTTAACTTAAGCTGGAGTGATAGCACAGTGGCAAGAACACTTAAGATTGGGACTGGACCACAGATACTGTGTGTGTAGCCTGTCATCCTTACCCAGAATAGCACCAGCAATACAAAAGGACACCATACGTTTATGTACAGGCACAGTAAATAAGGGAAAACCATAGACGCAGAAACAAGATCTTATCATCTAAGGATAAGAACTCACACTTTTTACATGAGGGTGCCTCCCATCCTGGACATATGTCATGTGGATACAACTCAGTCTCCATGAGATTGGACAGTGTTAGTTCAATCTCAAACCCCATATCCCAGACATAGAACTGAAACAGCTCCCTGCAACAATACCAGAAACTAAGCTCTGTTGGAAGATTTACTTGTGCCAGTGTTAACATGACGAGGACAGCGAGGAAATGACAACTTGACCTAAGACCAGGAGGTCCTATCACATCACCTAACACTAAGTGGATATCAGAAAATTATCGTCCTTTAAACTATGAAAAATAAGAGCACTAACTACAGAAAACTGACCTTGACAATCGTGACTGGGCAGAACTTACCTTGAGACCAATAAGGGAAACCCTACCCTAGGCTGTAGCCCAGGACTCTTAATCAAGATTTCTTAGTACAGAGGCCCAATTTTGACAACAGACTGAGCAGAACCTTTGGAATCATAATTTACTAGACTTTGGCTTAGGGACCGAGCAAAAACCTGGAGCACATGATACAGAAGACCGAACACACCAACAATGATGGAACAGAACCTCTAGAACTGTAAAGACACTATCCTAGACCTTGTCCTAGGACCTGCGCAAATACCAAGATTGCTAGCTACCATGGCCTGATTTTCTCATCCACAACTGAGAGGAAAGTTTCCTGACACCACAAAAAAAACCCTGGGATATGAAAATGACTATGTATGGAGCCAGTGGTTGTTCCCATGACAGTATGCTTCAAGAGTGGAGAAACCCTGAATCTCTTAGCCCACGGGAATTTCCATTCTTCCCAATACTTACTGTGCCTATGCAAAAAAAAAAAAAAAAAAAAAAAAAAAGTGGGGGGAACACCAAACCCTGCCACTCCAGCATTCCTTTTCCTTGTTTTGTTTGTTTTTGATATTATTTTCCTTCTCTTTTTTGTTCCACTTTTTTCTTTCTTTTTCACTCTTGTGGATATTATTTGGTCATTGGGGGGGAGGGCTGGGCTGGGTGCATTTTTTTTTTTTTTTGGTAGTTGATACCAAGTTTTTCTTCTCTTTTCCTTAACCTTTTTATTTCCAACAGAACTGCATAACTTGAATCATTCAGCCTCATAAATTAAGTGGGGGGAATGATGATACCAGGACCAGTCATATGAACATGTAGTGAAAATAAAGAATGATCAGACTGGAACACCAAACCCAAAGTCAATGACAACAGAATAGATAACCAATCTACAGCTGTAAAGTGGAGACCAGTTACACTAGTTTTCTAGGGGGTAAAGGAGGGAGATATGGGAGACATGCTGGGAAAAGGAGTGGAAGGAGGACAACATTGGTGGTGGGAATGCCCTTCATTCATTGTCACCATGTACCATAAATAATTCTGTATAATGCACTTCAGTCACAATAAAAATTAAAAAAAAAAAAAAAAAGATTGGGGCTGGAGCAATAGCACAGCGGCAGGGCTTTTGTCTTGCATGAGGCTGCTCAGGACTGACGTGGGTTTGAATCCCGGCATCCCATATGGTCCCCAGAGCCTGCCAGAAGTGATTTCTGTGCACAGAGCCAGGAGTAACCCCTTAGCACAGCCGGGTGTGACACAAAAACAAAAACAAACAAAAAAAACACTTAAGATTTAGGGTCACGAATCAGCTAAAGACAAAAGAGAAGGAGGAGAGGGGAGGGGTAATATGTCAGGTTGAAGGGGGAAAAATCCCATAATAGATCTTATAATAAATTATAAATATAGCTTAAGTCTCAGGTCATTAAAAAAAATTGACTCCATGTTTCATCCAATTTCTTAAGGAAGCAAACTATGCGCTGACTGCACACAATGGCTTTGTACAAGTCTCAAAGTAGAACAGAGATTGTATAAGACACTTTACACAGCTTGTTTGCATGAGATTAAGAAAGATTAGTCTCACAGAGGATCTGGCCACTTCTTTGTTTTCTTTTTTGCTTTTGTGTCTTACCCAGTAGTGCTCAGGGCTTACTCCTGGCTCTATGCTCAAGGATCACTTCTGGCAGTGCTCAGAAAACCATATGGGATGCCAGGGATGGAATCTATGTAGGTTGTGTGAAATCCAAGTACTCTACCTACTGTACTAATATTCTGGTACACAGTAGGAAAAGTTCTGTATTCATTTGTACCAGAGATGTGTAAGAATGTGCAAGGCAATGAACACTAAAATGTGCAATGACTAAAGATTGGACAATTTTTCTTTAAGAAGGAGGAGGAAACAATCAATGTATTCATACAGTGGAATTTTTTTTTTTGGTTTTTTTTTTTTTTGAAGAGGGGCACACCTGGCAGCATTCAGGAATTACTCCTGGCTCTGCACTCAGAAATAACTTCTGGCAGGCTCAGGTAACCATATGGAATGCCAGAGATCGAGCCCGGGTCAGCCATGTGTAGAGAAAATGCCCTACCCACTCTGCTATTGCTCCAGTCCCATCATACAGTGGATTCCAATTAGCAAATTAATTAACTGCATCTGTACCTATCAGTTGGAGTGTCAGGAAGACGATTAATAGTAATGGTCACAAGTTGAAAAATAAATACAAGTTGCAGAAATATCCGTATGCGATTATGAGTGTATGGAACAATTTCACTTATGAAACAATTCCAAATTGCATATTTTTAGAATACACATGGTTAAAAATTAGAAAAAAAATACAAAGGGCTGGAATGATAGCACAGTGGTAGGGCATTTGCCTCGCACATGGCTTATCCAGGATGGATCTTGGTTTGATCTCTGGTTTCCCCATATGGTCCCTGAGTCAGGAGCGATTTCTGAGCACTTAGCCAGGAGTAACCCCTGAGTGTCATAGGGTGTGGCCCAAAAAAGAAAATAAAGAAAAAAAGAAAAAATTTAAATGTTAAATTAAAGAACATTGCGGGGGTGCTCCAAAATAAGCAGATAAATTTGGAGATGGGCAAGTTAGGGAGCTGAATGTTTATCTAATGTGATTGCCCTTAATCAATAAATAGTTCCCACTTACGAAATTCATAATTGTCTCCAATTTTTAAGCTTCAGGGTTGGAGAGATAGTTCAGAGGATAAAGTACTTGCCCTGCAAACAGCCAGCTCTGGTTTAATCCCTAGCATATTATATGGTTCCCTCAGCACTGTTAGGTGTGACCTCTGAGCACAAAACCAGAAGGAGCCCTTGAGCATTGTTGGGTATATACCCTCCAAAAAATTTTTTTTAAAAGAAACAAAAGAAACAAACAAAAAAATAACTATTTTTAAGCTTCAGTGTTCTTCAGAAAGAACGTTCCTCTGGCAAGATTAATTGAATCAGTTCCAGTGATCACTGGGCTATCAGACAACAAAGCCAGATTGCCATATTATCTACTTAAACAAACAAACAAACAAACAAACAAACAGAACTATGAGGAATTACTACTCAGCAGGTAATAAGTTAAAACCATAATATTTTATTCAGGTAACATGAGTATATACAATTTCTCATCATATATGTGAATGAATAAGTGAATGTCTGCCACAACATGCATAAACTCAAGGGGTACTCAGGAGGCACACCAGATGTATCCCTAGATTGCCCTGGTGTGGAGAGCTGAAATAACCCCCATGGAGTTCCTCAAAAGCCCCACGTTGGTTGCCAAATGCTGAAGGTGTCTTGCGTCTCAGCATCTTTAGTGGGGAAAAAAATCCTTCATGAGAGGAAAATGGGTACACAAGTGACCGAATATGAAAAATGAAATAATAAAACCACACACAGAGTATGTAGGGTCAATACATCTTCTAGCAGGAGTGTGACAAATTTAATCTTTAAGCAGGGGACTTTATATGGGGCAAAGCCAGTCATAGGTAGTTTACAATCACAAAGCAAAGTTTAACAGTAAACAATACTTAAGCTATGGGTGCGAGCCATAAGGATTTTGAGTTATAATAGAGAACATTATAACTCAAGGCAGCTCTTTGCAAGCTTACTTCAAATGCAAACTCAGGAATTATTAGGAAGTAGAAAATATCTAGGAACATGGTTTTTGCTGAGCTGGGCTCTATTGATTTAGAGGTCAAGTAAAGGAAGGAGCCAAATCCCCGAACCCAGGTTAGATCCCAGGCATCCCACATGGTTCCTCCAAGCCTGCCAGAAGCAATCTCTGAGCACAGTCAGTAGCTCCACTGGGTGTGCCCAAAAACAAACAAAAAAATTATTATCTTCTGGAGGAACAAAACAACATAAACAATGAAATGAGCCCAGAAGTACAAATGTATGTGTAAATAGCCCATTTTGGCAAGAGTGCAAAAATAGAAAAAGAAGGAAGAACAGGGAAAATATCTCATGTGGAATAAACTAGATGCCACGTATATTACTATCCATCTGACAAAAGTAAAAATTAAAAAGACAATGACATGGTTCAAATGCTGTCAATGTGAAGGATAGTGAAAGGGTTGGCAGTTTCTTTTTTCTATTTGTTTTTTTGTTTGGGGACCATGCCCAGCAATACTGGATGTGTACTACTCTGTGCACCAGGAATCACTCCTGGTGGTGCTCAGAAGACTGAGGATTCATTATGCTGAGGATCCCTTGCAACCTTGTGCAAGGCAAGCATCCTACCCACTGTACTCTAGCCCCAAGGTTCGGTGGGTTTCTTTTCTTTTCTTTTTTAATAAAAAGTTGTATTCAAATGTACTGAAAAAGAGAGGGAAGAAGATAAAGGGAGAGAATAATTAAGGGAGAGAGTAATGTACCCCAGAGAGAATAAGGGTTACTCCAAAGGCAGAGAGAGCCCCAGTACAAGTCTCAGTGTACAAGTACAAAAGCATGAAAGTGCATATCTCAGGAGACATGAGGTAATATGTACTCCAGCACCATGTGCATGACCAGCAGCACACATATGTGTGGCACTGACACATAGATCCCAGGGAACAGTTGTGCTAGTTCTGGCAGTTTCTAACAAAATTAAACACTCTATGACCCACTATTCTCACTCTTGGTCTTTACCAATGAGAAATGAAAAAATACACCACAAAGACATATGAGAATGTTCACGGTGGCTTTATTTATTATCACCAAAATCTCTTTGGTAGAAAGAGGTGTCCATGAGTAAGAAAATAACCAATGTATCTATGCAACAAATACCATCTAACAATAAGAACTATCAATACATGCAAGGTGAATGAATCTCAAAGTATTTGGTACTGAATATAAGAAATTTTAAACCAAATCACAAACTTTATGATTCCACATATTTATGGTTCTAAAACAGGGACATCTAATTTATGACAGAGAAAAAAGTCTAAACAGTGATTATTGCCTAGAGAGAAAGCAAATAAATAACTTTCCTACTTGATGATAAAATTCTATATCTTGGGCCCGGAGAGAGAGCACAGCGGCATTTGCCTTGCAAGCAGCCGATCCAGGACCAAAGGTGGTTGGTTCGAATCCCGGTGTCCCATATGGTCCCCCGACCTGCCAGGAGCTATTTCTGAGCTGACAGACAGGAGTAACCCCTGAGCAATGCTGGGTGTGGCCCCAAAACAAAACAAAACAAAAAAATTCTATATCTTGAGGGGTTTGGTGCCACATTTGCATTTCTGTAAACATATAGATGTTTAAATTAAGCAAAGATATACAAACACATGCAAAGATTCATGCAATACAGAATATAAATTTTACATTTTTAAAAACAAGAATGAAGCTTTAGTTAATAATACATGTTGAAATATTTAGGGGAAAGTGTACAGTTGTCTACAGTTCACTTTGTAATGTGCAAATGAACTGAGAGATGGAGACAAAATGGATAAATAAATAAAGACCTGATGCAAGAATTACTGTAAAATGCTCATGGGAAAATCAAGACAGAAGTCCCCAAACTTATTTGGCCTATAGTATCCTTTTCACTCAGCCACCCCTGGAAATCTAACTTCTTTAAGCAAACAGAAAGTTCTTCCCAGATTCCCCAGTTTCCACCAAACTCTTAGGTTATCATAGCTCCTACTATAAGTGTGGAAAACCCCTTTTCTAGAAAACAGCTGAGTAGATAATGTGGGATTAGTTGGATTGAGGGATTGATCTGATCCCACCCCACTCAGCATATACCTTATTACTCATTAAAATGTCTTTGAATGTAGTACTTTTGATTGGTGTGTAGAGCACCTAATCCCACCTCCAGGTATGGTCTCTTCCTTCAGAATAAATACTTGGAATTTCAGGAAAATTTACTTTCTGGCATTTCCAGACTTCCACAGAGCTTGCTGCTTCTTAGGAGCTGAAGGCTTACAAGTTGGAATTCCTGAATCCATAATCCATTTCTCCGTGTGTGTGTGTGTGTGTGTGTGTGTGTGTGTGTGTGTGTGTGTGTGTGTGTGGTGTGTGTGTGTGTGGTGTGTGTGTGTTTGTGTGTTTGTGTGTGTGTATCTGTATGTGTGTCTTTGTGTGTTATTGCCTAGATCAACATTTGCTTCCAGACCTGCTTCTCTCCAGTGTTTTAGAATTTGAGGATTAATTCTATAAATATTACTTTTAAAAGGTTCTTAATTTTAGGGGCCAGAGCGATGGCGCTAGAGGTAAGATGTCTGCCTTGTGCGCACTAGCCTAGGATGGACCGAGGTTAGATCCCCTGGTGTCCCATATGGTCTACCCAAGCCAGGAGCAATTTCTGAGCTCATAGCCAGGAGCAGCCCCTGAGCATCAACGAATGTGGCCCCAAAACAAAACAAACAAAAAAACAGTTCTTAATATTTTTATTTGTGAATTTGTGTGTGAGTGTGTGTGTGTGTATGTGTGTGTGTGTGGTGTGTGTGTTGGTGAATATGGGGGTACATCATCTTCTATTCTCCATTTTCATGAAATCTTACTATCCAGGTACTCCTTAAAATAGATTAGTCCTATAATTTCATCATTAGGATTTTCCCCCCAAATTTCTAGTTAATAAATGTTCCTTTATAGTATTTAGTTCTTGAATATTCCTCTTTCACCTGTAATTTTAGGAGAGCTTTCCTCTACAGTGAGAATAGAAAATGTTTGAAATGTCCTGTTATATTTCTGGCCTTAATAGCAACCATGAACAAAGAAAGTGTTTTTTTTTTTTTTTTGTGGTTTTTGGGTCACACCCGGCAGTGCTCAGGGGTTATTCCTGGCTCCAGGCTCAGAAATTGCTCCTGGCAGGCACGGGGGACCATATGGGACGCCGGGATTCGAACCGATGACCTCCTGCATGAAAGGCAAACGCTTTACCTCCATGCTATCTCTCCGGCCCAAGAAAGTGTTTTTATACACATAATATTTTTTTCAAGTTCTGTATTAGCATGTAGGCTAGTACTGGGTCCAAAGATGGAAAATTCTAACCAAGGCAATAGACCAGATTTTCAACTTTTCTATACCTGTAAACCATCACCAGTCTATAAATCAGTTACTGAAGAATGCTGTTCTAAATCAATGACAAAAGAGCTGCTGAGTGAACTGAACTCTCCAAATGATTTCTAACTTGGTAATTTTTTGGAGACCACAAAAGATAGGATTCCCTTTAACAAACATTTCTTCCATGAAACCATAGCACCTAAAATCCTACTTCCTATACTGAGTTGTTAGACCTGTCTGTGTATACCATTTCTTTCACTTACTATTAGAGGATGAGTCTGTTACAGTTTTCTAAAGTTCAGTTTCTGTATCTATGCAATGCAGTTAAAACCACCTACTTACTAGGAATATGTGAGAAGCAGAAATACAAAAGAAGTCTTCACCTTGCAGGACTCAGATATTCACAAATCTTAGGTACCACAGTTCAGTTGAATAACATCAATCCCTCAAGTACATTAACAGTTTAACAGAGTAAAAATTTTATTACTAGTTTTGCAACTATGTCAATAATAGAAGCACATCACAACTAATTATTAACTAGGTCACCGTTTTCAAAATTACTGACAAAATTACTGACACGACAGAATTACTGCAAAGGTAAAAAAATGTTAGCAAATTTTTCATCAGCACTAATAAAAGTAAGAAGTTAATGGAATAATACTTTAAAATATGGACATAAAAATAATTCTCTGCCTGAATCTGACCATGGATGAATATCAAAGTAAAGTCAGTTGGTGACTCATCATTGTACACCCATTATTCAGCTCATGAGCAGAGAGCAGAAAGCATGGCTGAAGAGCATAGCTGAGTAGCCTTTTTTTTTTCTCCTGGAGATATGTAATATCACTTACAAAATGAAGTTCAAAAGCATGAACAGGCCCTACAGGGATGAAAGTGCAGCAAAGAAACAAAAGGAGGCAATACTGAAGGTGAATTTCTAATAAAAAATTTTAAATCTTAAAAATTTTAAAACCAAGAGTTTAGGAGAGAATTGGCTAATGGGATTGCTGACCCTCAGACCACCTATGTAGCCAGAGGATCTCAGTAAAGGCAGATTCATTGTATAAAGGAAAAAAGTGGCTGTGAGAGAGCCAAAGAGAATGTATAACTGGTAAAGTAATTGCCTTGCATGAAACCGAACCCTGTTCTATCCCCAGCACTATATATGCCCCCATGAGCACCTACAGGAGTGATCCCTGAGCCAAGAGTAAGCCCAGAGCATCACCAGGTGATGCTTCCCCATCCCTACACAAAGTGCCTGTGCGAAAAGGGAAAAAATAGATCAGGAGTGATGCCAGAAAGCTTTTTTTAAAAGCTACATTCAAGGAACTGTTAGTGATATTTCACAATATTGAAAGTGCAAAGACTGAAATGCTGGAGGCAAATCCATTCTTAGGAGTATGACAAGTCACCACAGCATAGAAAAAAATACCCATTCCACTTCCTAAATTAGAAGATGAGAAGGCAAGTATTGTTTGACTACTCTCGATAAGTTCCTTAACAAAGAAAAATTTCAATCTCAATGCTTTTAATGTTTTAAGTGAAAGTGCTAAATAAGTATGTCTTACTAATTTATTCCATTTTCTATATATTTATAGCTAACAGTAAGAAGGTATATCATTCCATCAAAAGTTTAATGACTGTCACAATGGCCTGAGCCATAGTACAGCAAATAAGATGCTTGCCTTGGACACAGCTGGTCAAAGTCCAATCTCTAGCATTCCCTATGGTCACTTGAGCACCACCAGAATATAATTCCTGAGTGCAGAGCTAGAATTAACACCTGAGCCTCTCTGGGTATGGCTTAAAGCTTAAAAAAAAAATAGCTTAACAGTTGTGGCCAGAGAAATGATACAGTGGGTAGAGCTCTTGCCTTGCACACTGCCAATCTGGGTTCAATCTGCAGCATCCCATGTGGTCCCCTGGCATTGCCAGGAGTGGTTCCTGAGTGCAGAGCCAGGAGCAATCCTCAGCATCACTGGGTGTGGCTTAAAAAATTTAACAGTCATAGAACAATCCTATCTTTGCCTATTTGTTAATTAAGATTAGTTTACGAGGTTTGAACTTGTGGAGCCATTTTATTTCTATCCTTCCAGTTTTACAGAACTGCCTGTACCTATAACTTTTGACCATTAAAGAGACTTTCCCCAGAGTTCTTACCAACGGGCTCAAACAAATGGGAAAACAAGAATTTGAACTTATGTAAAAAAAAGTTTTTAAAATTTGTCTGTGACTTGAAAACCACTGACACATCTGAACAAACAATTCCGTAAGTTCATCTTCCTATCTCCCCAAACATCTGAGCCCTAATGTTGCAAGATAAGCCTTCTAGAATATTTGTTTCATTTGTACTTTATTTCATGTTTGTTCTAATCTCCTGCATGCAGAACCAAAATATTGACTAATGTGATAAAAAAAATATAGTGTGTTAATTTTACAGTCAGACTCCACATGGACTGTTTTACCCACTCCTCCACAACCTTAAATAAAGCCACCTTTTAGAGCTTCTGTTTCCTAATCTTCAAAATAAGGATGCCTTTTTCTTGGAATTATGGAAAAGAAATAAAAAACAGAAGTGTGGTACCCAGTAAGCATTTACATACAGCTATCATCATTTTTATCCTTAATATTTCTATCATTAATATAAATATTGTAGAGTTCATAAGTTTGCTGTTGTTTTAAATAACAGCATTAAGTAATAAACACAATGGATCCAGTTTTTCTTACTAGCTAATATGGAAGATATCCAACATTTGCTGGATAAGAATTGACCTCATCTTCTTCCAGATTATATTCTCCCCAAGATACATGTGCAAAAGACACTGTCAATTCTCACTCATCTTCTCGCAACCCCAGATTCCTATGTCAAAACCCTCCCCACATGCAGTCTGTTGAGTGTTTCCTCTTTTGAGCTAATTAAAAACGAAGACATTTCCCATTTCTCAGAGCTATCTGACAGATCACTAGTATCTTGCTCCCTCACAGCTCACAGGACATAACTGCCATTTCTCCTGTGACGGCAACACTGGATGCTAAACTAATATATGTCATTCTTTACAAGGATCCACAAAACCGCAAAGGTCTGTAACAACTCAAGTCTATCCCTTTTCTCTTGTCAATAATGAATTCTCTACAGATTCATGAGTTGGTTGTTGGGATCGGAGAGATAGCATGGAGGTAAGGCATTTGCCTTGCATGCAGGTCGTCGATGGTTCAAATCCCAGCATCCCATATGGTCCCCTGAGCCTTCCAGGAGCGATTTCTGAGCATAGAGCCAGGAGTAACCCCTGAGTGCTGCCGGATGTGACCCAAACAAAACAAAACAAAACAAAAAATGAGTTGGTTGAACAATGAATTCTTCAACTTCATTCCCCCCACTATATCTGAATTAAAAAGTTAATTTTGGGGGGCTGGAGACATAGCACAGCGGTAGGGCATTAGCCTTGCATGCAGCGGATCCAGGACAGTCTGCGGGTTCAAATCCCGGTATCCCATATGGTCTGGAGAGATTTCTGAGCTCAGAGCCAGAAGTAACCCGAGTGCCACCCTCCCACCCTCACCCCCCAAAAAAAGTTGACTTGCGTGAAAGCAAAATCTTTCCTCAAGAGTTTCTACCTACAGCCTCAAATTGCCTCAAATTCCATGATCTAGAGAAATAGAAGAAAACCATTCTGATGAAGGTTGCTCAACATCATAGTCCATCCAATACTTGAAGTCACTTAAGCTTTGTTTTTTCCATGTTATACAATTCAGTTCCAAAGGCATGATTTTCAGTCCTTTCTCTCCCCATGTGTAGCCCTAGGATCAGCATGGGCTTGCCAAGTAGCTCTAAGGACAAATTGGTAAAGAGCTTCCTTTGCCAACTTTGGGTTGCCAAGCAATTACACTACAGATGATCCCTTTGCAAACATTCTTTCATTATTATGGAAATTTTTTTTCATTTGAACTCGGTAGTTCAGGCAAATTATTGGCCTAAAATCATGGTTTAAGGGAAACAATGCTCGAGTCCTAAAAACAACAGAAAGTTTTTCTTGTTTTAGAAAAAGAAACCACCAATTACTAGTAGAGACGGAAGAAGGATAAGCTGACTTATTAAAAAAAAAAAAAAAAAAAAAAACTCTTGCCTCTCTCCTCCAAAGCCAAAGCCATGTTGGGAGAAGGACCCAACAATGGGAAGGTTAGGGAAAGAGTTGAGGTTCACACCCTAGAAAGTGAATCCAACTAAAAAAGCAGAAGAAAAACCCCAAACTGCCTTGCCAGAAGCAGGTACCTGGAAAAAAAAAAAAAAAGGAGCAAACATTGTGGTCTTAAAATGACTGCTCCTCTAACCTAGCAAGAAGTACACGTGTGGGGAGACAGAGACACAGAGCGGTCCCTTTGCGTGGGTCTGCAGAGCAACTGGAGGACCACTGAGCCCCAAAGTCTTCCGAAGGGGCAATCAATGGACCCGGTGTCCTCAGGTGACCCCTAACCAATCAGCCAGAGCAGAGCAGAGCGGAGCGGGACTTGGTCCCGCGTGTCCCTGGCTGGATGCGCACAGGCTGCCCGGCCTCCCGGGGGGCTATCCGGGCTTGGAGCACTTGGGCCCCCCAGAGGGGGTGCTGAAGGCACCCCAAGCCCGGAGCGCGGTGGGACTGGGTGGGTTCGAGATGTGAGCTTGGAAAATAACGTTCCCTAAAGGTGACCGACCAGGTCTAATAAATAGGCATAGAAAAAAGAAGGGGGAAAGGCCCCGCGAGTCACACGCGCTGAGGGTGCACCTGGGCGGGCTGTCAACTCGCCTTTTCTCCGGGCCCCGAGGGCGAGGCGAGGGCGGTGCGGGAAGCAGGTGTCTCCTTCAAACCTGCAGCCCGCATTCACTCACCTCGCAACGCCCACAGTCGGGTGTGCACCGCTCCACCCCGGAGGGAGGAATTCCCAATTCCGGCCCGGCTTCTCCCCTTAGGGTGCACAGGGGGATCCCCACTTGCCTGGGGCCTCCAAGCCCAGGTAGAACCCGGAGGGTCCTAAGTCGCAGATGCACTAGAACCCCAGCACTCTGGACCCCCAGATCCGCTCCTCTGCTCCATCCCAAACCCCCTGGCTGACCAGGCCCGGCCTGGTGCGCGCCCCAAAGGACAGACAGGTCCACCAACCAGCCTCTCTCCCCTGCCTTCCAGGCGTCTAGAGCCCGGGCCCCCCGCAGCCGCACTCACAGAACTCGGCGATATAAGGGGTCACCGCGTAGTTCTCCTCGCACCAGTCCAGCGTGGAGGTCGTGGGCCCCCAGTAGCCCTCGCGGTCCACAGCCGGGGCCATGGTGCGCGCGGCCGGAGCGCCGGGCCGGGCCGAGCTGAGCTGAGCTGAGCTCCGACCGCTCTGTGGGGGCCCCAGGCCGGCTCCTCCAGACCAGCCCGCGCGCATTCCCCTCCCCTCCCCGTCCCTCCCATCCTGGGGGGTGGGTCTCTGACGTCACCATGGACGCCCCGCCCGTCCGCGCCGCCCCCTCCCTGCTCTTAGCAGGAAGGCTGTGATGGATGCTGCTGACCTGACCTGGGCAGCCTGCCCGCCTAGACTCGCCAGGGCTGTAAGAATGGGGTGTCTAGGACCTGTCAGGATGCGTCTTCGTGTGTGTGTGTGTGTGTGTGTGTGTGTGTGTTGTGTTGGGGTGAGAAGGGTTTAATTGCTGCTGCGGGGGAGGGATGATGTCCTGAATCAAGGCCTTAGTAAAAAAAAATATTAATCTGTGTAGACATGTACCTCCTGGCTGCCCACAGACTTCAAGTAAACTTCAAACCCAGACCCCCTCTCCCCCCCCCCAAACAGAACACTCTTAGCTCCTTGGCCCCCAAGATCCCAAGAAATTACCTTATTTTATTTTGGGTTTTGGTTGTTTTTTAGGGGTGCCATATTCAACAGTGCCAGGAGTTACCAGGAGTGACAGGAAATGACTCCTGGTTGTGCTGGGGAGACCATCTGGAATGTAGAGGAATTAAACTGCTCGCTGTAGTATGGCTCTGATCCACCCTCCCCCCAATGAAATGATTTTTAAAGTAAAGGTCTAAGGGTCTGTTGAGAGCAAAAGGAAAGGCAACTCAAGATGGAGTGTGGGTGGTGGTGGTGTGTGGGTTAAGGGAGAGTGGGGTTTGAAGTCCCGGGAAAGAACTGCACCCTGAACAGTAAATATTTTTGGTTTGGCTTCCAAGCCCAGAGGTTTCTAGCCTTTGTCTATAATTGTGCCCTGGCCAGGTAACCAGCAGCCTCTCTACCCTGCTTCCAATCTCAAGACTCATACTCCAGTGAGCAGCTAGAAGGATCTTTGAAAAACACAAGCAACTGCGTCTATGGGACCACAGCTAGCCAACTCTCCCATAGCACAGAATGTTTTGGGTCCACGTCTATCTTTCTGCCTTTGTTCCTAGGATTCTCTAGACAGTCTTTCTCTCTTCATTTGGCTCATACTGGTCCTGTAAAATCCAGCTTCCTGGATCCCTTCTAACTCACCCTGAGAGTTCTCTTGCCATTTGTACACATTTTTTTCTTTAAAAAAATTTTGGTGGGGGGAGGGGAGCACATTTGGTGATGCTCAGAAATTACTCCTGGCTCTATGCTCATGAATCACTCCTGGTGGTGCTCAGGGGATCATATGGGATGCCAGGGATCAAACTCAGGTTGGCTGCATGCAAAGCAATAACCTTACATGCTGTACTATCCAGCCACTAAACTTTTTTAACTGATTGAGCTGTGATTTACAATACTGTTAACAATAGTTTCTCATGCATATAATCCTAATACCACTCACACACATCACCCATGCGTGAGTAATAGCACCTTTACTTCACTTGTGTGAGATCCTGTGTTGGATCTCTAGCACACAAAACAAAATTGTATTTGACACACATCATACCATGATACATTCTGATCAGAAACATTGCTTTCTGGGGCCAGAGCAATATCACTGCAGTAGGGCATTTGCCTTGCACATGGACAACTCTAGATGAACCCTGGTTCGATTCCAGGCATCCCATATGGTCCCCCAAGCATGCTAGGAGTGATTTTTGAACTCAGAGTCAGGAGTAACCCCTGAGCACTGCCAGGTGTGACCCAAATTCCCCCCCCCCCCAAAAGAAACATTGCTTTCTATTCTTTATGGTTCTCATGGCCTGAACTCTGAAAACAGTTTGAAATGAATCTAGCTTGAGGGACCAAGTATGGGGTTCTAGGGTAGAGCATGCGCCTCACATATTCAGGTCCTGAGCTTTATCCTCAGCATTGGTGTTTATGGACCTAGACCAACCCTAGCTGGCTACCACATGGGTTGTTGCTTCACACTGCTGGGCTAAGCACCCCTCCTCAGTGGCACTGTTTCCCAGGACCTTTGGTTATATAGACTAAGGGTATTACCTATACTCCTCACTGAGTAATAGAAAATTACTCAACAATCCCTGAGAAATCTACCTTCTTTAAGGAACAGAAAGAACCTGAAGTTATTTACTCCCACTTTATGGAAAAATGTTCTAACTAAACAGGTAAGGATCCAAGGCCATAAAGAGCAGAATGCCTTTTAGGCATATATGGTCACAAGTACTGGTGTCCCAGGTCTGCTAAATGCAAGCCTGGCAGCTCTGCTGTCTGCAATTCCCCTCTTCCACATTACCATGGCAGCCAGCTGTAGTTAAGTCTCACCAAAGAGGACTAACAAAGATTTTTAACAAAGAGGGTTTAACCTTTGGTGAGCACCACAACAGAAAGATTGAGAAAGCACCTGGCCAACCCTTGGCAAGCTCAACTCTTGGCAAGCATTGTGTGAGCCCCACAGCGACCCCTGGTGGGCTACCCCCACAGCAAGTGAGCCTTACAGGAAGAGATAAAGCACTGGTAGGCAAGCAGGCACCAGGGCAAGCAAGCACCACAAGATGGGTCTGCATTGTGGCACCATGTCCAGCACTTGAGCTGTGACTTCCAACAAGCTCCACAGTTAAAAGTACAAACTCTACAGCCAGGCAACACAACAGCGGTATCAATTACCACAGGAAGGGAAGGTGGAGGGAATAAAGTTAAATAAACATCTTCAACGTGTAAGGAAGATAAAAGAGAAAACAAGAGATGGAGGCATCCCCATCTCTAGAAAGTGACCTAAGCAGAAGATAGTTGTTGGACTTTTAGTTTCACTGTGCAGAGTCTAGGCCTGGAGAGGATGTGTTGAATTGAAATAGCCATGTCTGAGCACTTTCATGTGAATAATAGACACTGACTGCTGCTCAATACCCTGGTTGACTAGATTCTCGGATTACACAGTCAATCATCAAAAGATCAGTAAAAACTAGTGAAGGGTAGAGACAAGTCTATGTCGAGTCTTTTTTTTTTTTTTTGTGGTTTTTGGGTCACACCCGGCAGTGCTCAGGGGTTATTCCTGGCTCCAGGCTCAGAAATTGCTCCTGGCAGGCACGGGGGACCATATGGGACGCCGGGATTCGAACCGATGACCTCCTGCATGAAAGGCAAACACCTTACCTTCATGCTATCTCTCCGGCCCCTATGTCGAGTCTTTATGTTTATTTGTTTTGGGGCCATTCCTGGCTCTATGCTCAGAAATAGCTCCTGGCAAGCTTGGGAGACCATCTGGGGTGCCGGGGATAAAACCCTTGTTCGTTCTAGGTCAGTCACTGTGCAAGGCAAATGCTCTACCTCTGTGCTATCACTCCGGCCCCTATATTGAGTCTTTTTTTTTTTTTTTGGTTTTTGGGCCACACCCGGTAACACTCAGGGGTTACTCCTGGCTATGTGCTCAGAAGTTGCTCCTGGCTTGGGGGACCATATGGGACACCGAGGGATTGAACCGCGGTCCGTCCAAGGCTAGCGCAGGCAAGGCAGGCACCTTACCTTTAGCGCCACCGCCCGGCCCTTTGAGTCATTTTTATATCCTGTAATATTTTTGTTTTGTGCATTTTAAAATAAATGTACAAATAATTTATACAAGAAGACACTTGTTAGTGTACTCAAAATTAATAAGCAGAAATATATACTCAAAAGTTCTTTGCTGCTGAAATGTGCAAATAGAGAGACCATAACAATAGAGAGAATAATACTAAGCTGGGAGTAAATTAAAAACAACAACAACAACAACAGCAAAACAGGGTGCTTTGAAGCCTCTATGTGGAGAAGGCCATTGAGCCTGCTGAGGGACCTAAAGCAGGAGACAAGTCCTTGGCTCAATCATTAGTAAAAAAAATATAAACCATAATTAGGACACATTAAAGAAAGAAAAGTGCCCCTGCCCCAGACAAAAAGTGTACTTCAGTGGGATTCCTCTGAAAATACTAAATGGGTATCACAATTCCTTCAATAGTGTTTGGTCTTCCAATATTCTAAAATATTCCTCCAACTACCCCCCACCACCAGTATGGAATAAATTCACAAAATATAGCAGATCTAGAAAGCTCTACTAGTCAAAACAGCATAGTGTTGTCATAAAAATAAACATATAAGGACAGAGAAATTGCTCAGTGGATTTTTTTTTTGTAATACATTGATTTTCAATTAGTGTTTTACATGCAGGAGACCAGGTTTGCTCCTCAGCACCACATGGTCCTCTATGCATTTCCAGGAGTGACCCTTACACATCAAGACAGGAGCACCCCTGTGCACTGCTGGGTATAATGTAAAACAAATCAATGGAATAGAATTGAAACTTATAAATAAATCCTTAAATGCTTGTCAATTGATGCCTGAACAGTTTAGTGGAGAAAGAATAACAGCCCAGCAGTATGGTACTTGTCTTACATGTGTAAAACCCCATGTTCTATCCCCCCCCTTTTTTTTTGTTTTTGGGCCACACCCGTTTGATGCTCAGGGGTTACTCCTGGCTATGCGCTCAGAAATCGCCCCTGGCTTGGGGGGACCATATGGGACGTCGGGGATTGAACCGTGGTCCGTCCTACGCTCGTGCTTGCAAGACAAATACCTTACCTCTAGCGTCACCTTCCCGCCCCCTGTTCTCTATCCCTTTTATGACACATATACAAAGTCAACTAATTCTGCTAGAACAAGTAAAATCCACAAGCAAGGAGGCAAAAATAAAATTGACTTCATTCTTCCATGATAAATAAAATTTAATAACAAATTAAACAAACAAATGTTAGAACTAGAGGCTTTACATGAAAGTAAATTTTTGAAATTTTCAGTCAAGCAACAGTTTCTTATATACCAAAAGCACAAGAGACAAAAGAAAAAAGAGCTAAGAAGGATTTTATAAAAATTTAAAACTTTTTGCTGCAGGGGCCAGAGAGATAGCATGGAGGTAAGGCGTTTGCCTTGCATGCAGAAGGTCGGTGGTTCAAATCCCTGCATCCCATATGGTCCCCTGAGCCTGCCAGGAGCAATTTCTGAGTATAGAGCCAGGAGTAACCCCTGAGCGCTGCCGGATGTGACCCAAAAAATAAAACAAAAACAAACAAACAAAAAAACCAAAAAATTAAAAAAAATTTTTTGAACATTTTGCTGCAATAAGGTAAAAATGACAACCCACAAATGGGGTTTCAAATCCTACATCTGGGGCCGGGAAGGTGGCGCTAGAGGTAAGGTGTCTGCCTTACAAGCGCTAGCCAAGGAACGGACCGCGGTTCGATCCCCCGGCGTCCCATATGGTCCCCCCAAGCCAGGGGCAATTTCTGAGCACATAGCCAGGAGTAACCCCTGAGCGCCAAACGGGTGTGGCCCAAAAACAAAAACAAACAAACAAAAAAAACAAACAAAAACAAAAAACAATCAAATCCTACATCTATAAGAAACTTGTCTGTAGAATATATAACTCAATAAAAAGACAAGTGAAAATTTTAAAATGGGCACAATCTATGACTAGACATTTTTGCAAGGGAGATACACACATTTTCTTTTTTTTTTTTTTTTTTTTTTTTTTTTTTTTTAGTTTTTGGGTCACACCCGGCGTTGCTCAGGGGTGACTCCTGGCTGTCTGCTCAGAAACAGCTCCTGGCAGGCACGGGGGACCATATGGGACACCGGGATTCGAACCAACCACCTTTGGTCCTGGATTGGCTGCTTGCAAGGCAAACACCGCTGTGCTATCTCTCCGGGCCCTACACATTTTCTAATAAGCATGTAAAGATGTTTAGATTTGACCTCAGATAAAATATACAACTAGATGCTGCCATTTCATACACACCAGAATGCCTACTGTCAAAAAAACAATAGCAAGCTTTGCCAAAGATGGAAAGAAATTAGAAGCCTCTGTGCTGGTGTGTGTAAAATGAGGTGACCGTTTTGGAAAATAATTTGGTATTTCCTCAAAATGCTAAGAAAAGTTGCTCTATAACCTATCTAGCAGTTCAACTCCTAGATATATACTAAGACAATAAAGTTATGTCTACAAAACTTGTATCAAAATCATAAAAGAACTATTAGTATTAGTCAAAGAATGGAAACAGACCAAATTTTATTGGTGAATAATTTTTTTTAAATGTGGACTACTCAAACAATCTATTATTGTTTGGCAATAAAAAGGAATGAAAGGGCTCAAGTGATAGTACCATGGGTAGGGTAAATATTTTTCACACTGTGGTTAATCTCCAACACCACACATAGTCCCCTGAATCCTGTAGGAATAAGCTGAGTATTATTGGGTATGACTTAAAAAAGCAAAACCTTGGGGCTGGAGAGATACCATGGGGTAAGGCGTTTGCCTTTCATACAGAAGGTCAGTGGTTTGAATCCTGGCTTCCCATATGGACCCCTGAGCCTGCTAGGAGCGATTTCTGAGCGTGGAGCAAACCCCAAGCATTATTCCAGAAGTAGCACCTGAGCCAGATGTGCCTTCCCCAAAAGAAATGAAAATAAGATTAAGAATATAGTTTAGCAGTAGAGTATTTGCCTTGCATGTGTCGGGTCCTACTTGGATCCCTGAAACTGTCAAAGAAAATTGTGTGTGGGTGGGAGAGGATGTGGTTTTGAGCCACACCTGGGTATACTCAGAAATCATTACTGGTGGTGCTCAGGGGTTTATATATGATGACCTAACCTGGATCAGCTTCATACAAAGCAAGCACTTACTCACTGTAATATTACTCCAGCTCTATTCTCGTTTTATCTTTTTTGTTTGTTTTGTTTTTGTTTTTGATTTTGGGGCCACACCCGGCGGTGCTCAGGGGTTACTCCTGGCTGTCTGCTCAAAAATAGCTCCTGGCAGGCACGGGGGATCATATGGGACACTGGGATTCAAACCAACCACCTTAGGTCCTGGATCGGCTGCTTGCAAGGCAAATGCCGCTGTGCTATGCTATCTCTCCGGGCCCCCATATTATCTTTTTAATTAAAAGAAATTAGATATAATGTTGGTGTGTGACTCTGTCAATGTGCCAAAAAACCCAAGAAACACAAATTTTATTTTAGATACTAAACAATAAATGTTCTAAATCATGAAACAGTGTAGTATATGAATATCTAAATAAAGTTATTTAAAAATCTTATTTTAGAAAAAATTTTTCTTTTTGGTTTTTGGGCCACACCCGATGACAACACTCAGGGATTACTCCTGGCTCTGCACTCAGAAACTGCTCCTGGCAGGCAAGGGAGAACATCTGGGATGCTGGAATTGGAACCACTGGCTGTGTGCAAGACAAATGCCCTATCGCTCTGCAATCTTTCTGGCCCTATTTTAGAAAAATTTTAAAGTAACAAATAAATTATTCATAATCTCACCAACTAGAAATAATCATTATTAACATTTAGGTATATTTTCTTCTAGCATTTTATCCCTATTTTATGTAATAGATAATTCTGCTATTATATTTAATTTTTAGTTTTTACTGAATCACCATGAGATAATTACAAAGTTGTTCATGACTAAGTTTCAGTTGTACAATGTTTGAGTACCCATCATCACCAGTGTACACTTCTCTCCACCAATGTCACTCCTCCCCAGCCTACCTCTTTAGCAGAAACTTTTGTTTTCCCTTTTCGGCATTGTGGTTTGTAATGCTCTTACTTATGAGGTATTATGAATATCACTTTTTGTTTTGGTTTTTTGGTTTTTGTGTCACACCGGCAGTGCTCAGGGGTCACTTCTGACACTACACTCAGAAATCACTCCTGGTAGGTTTGGGGGATCATATGGGATGCCGGGATTTGAACCACCATCCTTCTGCATGCAAGGCAAACACCCTACCTCCATCTCTCTGGCTATCTCTCTGGCCCCCTCAGGAATATCACTTTAGCTCCTTTCAGCACACTCAATTCTTTTTGTTTGTTTGTTTGTTTTTTTGGGGGGTCACACCCGGCAGTGCTCAGGGGTTACTCCTGGCTATCTGCTCAGAAATAGCTCCTGGCAGGCACGGGGGACCATATGGGACACCGGGATTCGAACCAACCACCTTTGGTCCTGGATCGGCTGCTTGCAAGGCAAATGCCGCTGTGCTATCTCTCCGCCCCCCCCCCCTTACCCCTTTGTGACCTATGAATCCCTATGGACCAATCCTCCTGGCCTATGTTTCTATTGTTTTCAGGTAGTATTATCATACTATGTTTATTTATATTCCATAAATGAGTGCATTCATTTTATATCTGTCCCTCTCTGACTCATTTTTTCAGTATGATACTCTACATGCCATCCATGTATAAGCAAATTTTATAACTTCATTCTTTTCTAACAGCTGCATAGTTTCTTTATCCACTCATCTGTTCTTGGGCACATGGGTTGTTTCCAGATTCTGACTATTGTGAATAGTGCTGCAATGAACATAGAAGTATAGATGCCTTTCTGCATTATGTCCTTGAACAGGGTATATTCCCAGAAGCATTATTGCTAGGTCATATGGAAACTCAATTTCTAGTTTTTTGAGCAATGTCTTTATTGTTTCAGTCAACATTTCCACCAGCAGTGAATTAGAGTCTCTTGCTCCACTACCCAGTCTCCACAGCCATACCAACACTGGTTGTTATTCTTTGTGATGAGTATTGATGTTCTTTGTGATAATGTCTTTTGTGATGAGTGGTGAGTTACCTTTTTGTTCACTCCTCATCTTCTTTCTTAGTCATTTCTCATGTAATTAAAAAAAAACTTTGTAAGCACAATAGTTAAATAATTTATCACTTTCATAGTTATACTACTTAATTATTCCATAATATACCACTTAATTGTTATTTTCTATTCCCTTAATAGTGAGAACTTAGGTTATTATATTTATTTTAAGTTAGCAAATGAGATGCCTATTTTTGAAAGCTTTCAACTAGATTCCTCATTTACTACTAGCTCCCAATATAACAAAAGAAGTGCAAACTATAACCCATTTTTTCCATGTGGGCTATATTACAAAACTTCATAACTTCAAAGGAAAAGTTAAAGCAACAAAAACCAAGCCCTTAGGCTTTGCCACAGATTATGTTATCTTAAATCTACACATTACTTCTTGACTTTTACAGGGAGGCACATTCATGGCAGTGCCTATCAACACATCTTCCTCTACCTCAATGAAGATAACTGTGTCCTTCATTCAGTAGACAACCTTCATACAACCTGCAGACACAATCCTGGTTTCTCTAGGATTAATTCCCCCCAGATGGCCCTGCAGCCCTTAGATCCCATATAAACCCTCTCACATTTCTAGGATTCTGTTTTTGAGTTGATCTTTCAAACCTGTTTATTCTTATTTTTTGTTGTGTTGGTTTTGTTTGTTTGTTTAGGGGCAGAACTTGATGGTACTTAGGCGGTGCTCAGGGCTTACTCCTGGCTATCTGCTCAGAAATAGCTCCTGGATGGCTCAGGGGACCATATGGGACGCCGAGATTCGAACCAACCACCTTAGGTCCTGGGTCTGCTGCTTGCAAGGCAAACACCACTGTGCTATATCGCTGGCCCCTCCTGGCAATTTTTTTAGGAATCATTCCTTGTAGTGCTCAGAGACCTTATGGGAGGACCCCAGTTGGCCTCATTCAAGGCAAGGGCTTTATCCATTGTACTATCTCTCCAGTCCCTTAATCTATCTCTAGATCCAGACATTATTGGTCCTGGTCTGGGGTTGATGCTCAGGTAATATTTATGTACTGATGAAGAAGAGGCAGGAGAGGCAAAAGGAAAGAAAAAAGTGAAGGGAAGAAAAAAGGGTAGGGACAGTAGGACAAGCACTTATTGGACATTTATTGTGTGTGTGTGTGTGTGTGTGTGTGTGTGTGTGTGTGTGTGTGTGTGTGTATTTGGGTCAAACCAGTGATGCTCAGGAGTTACTCCTGATTATGTATTCAAGAATTACTCCTCGCAGTGCTAAGGGACCATATGGGAATGCTGGGGATTGAACCCAGGTTGGCCATGTACAAAGCAAATGCCCCAACTCCTGTACTATCGCTCTAACCCAAATATTACGAGATTTCTATGTAGATATCCTTTTTTGGGGGGGGGCACACCCGGCATTGCTCAGGGGTTACTCCTGGCTATCTGCTCAGAAATAGCTCCTGGCAGGCACAGGGGACCATATGGGACACCGGGATTTGAACCAACCACCTTTGGTCCTGGATTGGCTGCTTGCAAGGCAAGCACCGCTGTGCTATCTCTCCGGATCCTAGATATCCTTTTTTAATTTAATATTTGTTAAGAATGAAGAAAATAAACTGTTCACTTAAATATTTTACAGGAATGTAGTTAACAGGAATATTTTGCAGGGATATATAAAAATTTCATAAGAATAAGTTCCATTAGCATAGAAATCATGCAACTAAAACTATTATATACCCAAAATATAATTTGGTACAAATTAAGGACTCAATATGTAGTAAATTAATAATATAAAAAAGACAAGGATTAGAGGATAAAGGTGAGGAAGAAAAAAAAGGCAAGATTAAAAAGGTAAAAGAGAATAAAATTTTAAAGCATTCTTACATTCTCTGTTTAATATAAGCAATGCATGTTTATGGAAAAAGTTATAAATGAGAAACAACGTGTTTTACTATGAAATGTGTAATATCTAAATAAAACTCACATTTATATACAAAATATCAAGAATAATGAAATTAATTTTGACACAATCACCACTCAGGTTAAGTAAGAGTCAGGACTGTGGGGTCTAGAGAGATAGCACAAAGGGGTAGGATTCAATTTCCAATATCCCATATAGTCCCCAGAGCCTGCCAGGAATTATTTCTGAGAGCAGTTTCTTAAAGCAGAACTAGGAGTAGCCCTGGAGCACTGCTGCTGTGACCCAAAAATAAATTTAAAATAAATAAATAAATAAGAGTCAGAACTGAACCCATTTCTTTTTTTTTTTTTGGGGGGGGGCACACCCGGTAATGCTCAGGGGTTACTCCTGGCTATGTGCTCAGAAGTTGCTCCTGGCTTGGGGGACCATATGGGACACCGGGGGATCGAACCGCGGTCCGTCCAAGGCTAGCACAGGCAAGGTAGGCACCTTACCTTTAGCGCCACCGCCCGGCCCCTGAACCCATTTCTTAAACCCCTGTGTCTACTTGTCCAGTGTCCTCATTTCCTCTCTGCAGAACTACCTGCCTAAACTTTATTTTTTACCATTTATTTTTACTTTTCTAGACACTTTCATAAGATGAATGTATACCTGAACATAGGTTTTGCATAGTTTTGAATTCTTTGTTTTTTTGTTTTGTTTTGTTTTGTTTTGTATAGTTTTGATTTCTATGAAAGTGGTCTCTCTTTCGCAGCTGAGAGGTCAAGCGGCTCAAACAGGAGAAAGTGGTAGAGCAGAAGCTAGTGAAGCTGTCGGCCAAGAAGGAGAAACTTCACCACCTCATGGAGCAGCTCGCTGGGGACTTGTCGGCCTCTGGCAGTATCAAGCAGCTGCCCTGCCTTCCTTTCTGCCCTGTGTTCCCAATGGTGAGGTAAGAGAGGGCTGGTCTGGTGCCAGGACCCCTGACAACCAATGCCTCAGCACCACGACCACGGATGAACCTGGAGCAGCAGCGGCATGTGTGCTGGCTGTGACTTACTACCACTTAATTTGGGTGAAAGCTAGATGTTGTTTATTTTTCATTAAATTATTTTGTAATGGAGGCTTTTTCTACACCTGTCTGTAGATGCAATTGCAAATGAAAGAGGTTTTGCAGACAAAACCTTTGTATAGATAAGAGGAAAAGACAGCATGGTGATGTTTTTATACGAAAATTTAATAGTATTTGTAAGAATAAAGAAGCAGTTTAAACCAAAAAGTGCTTCCACTTGAAAGCAGTGTGTGTGTGTGTATGTATGTATATATATGTATGTATTGTATATATATATATATATACATACATGGTATTTTGTTTGCTTGTGGGCCTCAATTGGCAGTATTTTAGGGGCTGCTTTTCCTCCTTTCCCCCTTTCTCCTTTCTCTCTCCCCCCCCCCTCTCTCTTTTTGGTTTTTGGGCCACACCCAGCAGCACTCCGGGGTTACTCCTGGCTCTAAGCTCAGAAATCACTCCTGGCAGGCTCGGGGGACCATATGGAATGTGGGGATTCGAACCACTGTCCTTCTGCATGCAAGGCAAATGCCCTACCTCCATGCTATCTCTCTGGCCCTCTCCTCTCTTTTCTTTATTCTTTTGCAGTTCTAGTGATCAAACTAACGGTCTCACACCAATGAGGCATAGCTCTATTGCTGAGACAACTCCAATTTCATTCTCAATGGTTGAAGACAACAAAAGAGACAGGTTCAAGAAACAAATCAAACCCAGGCACACGATCCCCAGTAGTACAAGTTCCCCCAAGCACTGCCAGAAGAACTTCGGAGACCTGCTGGCCATAGTCTCAAAGCCAAAAATACACAAATAAAATGTCATTAGAAGAGCTAACACATAATATTTACCCTGTTCCTGGCACTGTTTTGAGTCCTCTCTAACATTGCCTTTTAAAATGAAGTTGGCTATCATTTATAATAGCCTAATGAATGACGGCTTCTGGACCAACTGGCCTAATAAGCTCAGAAGAAGGGGCTGTGTACACCAAAGAAGACTGGGGCAAGCTCTTGGTTACTTTCTGAACCTGAAACATAGGAAATGTTTCAGGTCCAGTAAGTACAAAAAGTGTGCAGAGACCATGTCTTATGGGATTTAAGGGACTTAGGGCAGGACTGAAACTACCCAACAGTGCTCAGGATCTACTCTCAGCTCTGTGTTAGGGGGTGGTTTGTGGTATGTTGGAGACCATGTGGTGCTGGAGATTGAACCTAGGTCTTCACGGAAAGTTTGCATTCAGCATGCTGAGTCAACCTAGATGATTGGAGGGGAAAGATTTCCATGGCTTAATTTGCAAAGATCAAACTAGTCTTGAGGAAGATTAGATGTAGAAACTGCTGAACACACTTGCAGTGATTTGACTAACAGTTTCTGGAGAGGAGGGGGCAAGTGTACAGATGAGAGAAGAGCTATAATCAGCAGGATTGGGAAGAGAGTTGGGCAGAGGAGCCAAAAGGGGCCTTGTCCTAGGTTTCAGCCACCCCCAGCTAATGAAAGATGAAAGAATCCATCTGACTGTGGTGGGTGGAGTGGGGCAGTCAGCCAGAGCAAAAGGTGGGAGAAAGCATTGTTGGACAAGAAAACAGCCTTAACAACTGAAAAGGGCAAGAAAAGTGTGGGCAGAATGAGTTCAGAATGGTTGCTTGTATGTGCCAAGTGGGCTGATAGTATGCACAGGGACGAAGACAATTGTCAGGATGGAAGATATAAAAACTGCCTTAATATGCCCTAAATCAAGTGTCTGGACATATCTTTTCAAAGAGAACAGATATGTTCAAGAAAGGGAGAAACATTTCTTTGGGTTAAGAAACAGAAGTTTGGGACTTTGATTTTGCTTTGTTTGGTCTTTGGAGAAGGAGGTAGAAGAGGGTGAGATGGAGAGTAGAATCAGGAAAATTAACCTAATCATCTTCAACTAGATTAGAAAGTCAAGGTGAATCATCTTGACCAAAGACAGGTCAGTCAGGTTAAATTGCTGCATAGGTCCTAGGCAGTCCTAGCACAATTCTTGGAATGAATTCTAGAGGAATTCCCTGGCACCACATTTTTCGCTGAGCACTACCAGGAGTGATTTCTGGGCAAAGAACCCTCAAAAAGTTGATGGAAACATTAACAATAAAAATTACTAAAGACAGTTTTTCTGTAAACAAGAATTTCTCTTTTTAACATTGCCTACAAATAAAATCCACTCAATTTACTACCAGAGAAACAGGATTAATCCTTGAGCACAGCCAGGTGTGGCTTAAAAAAGGCAATAAATAAATAAATAAATAAATAAATAAATAAATAAATAAATAAAAATGAAATAAAACCACTGGCATTTGAGTCTCTTTAAAAGCCTGGCTTTCTCACAGGCTGTCAGGCCAGTTCCCTTCTAGTTGCTCATCCAAATTTCCATATCTAGACCGGACAGATTAGCTCTACTTTATAGTCAGTTCATATCATGTTTGTTTACAAGTGAAAGTAAACAAATCTCAGTGTTTTAACTAAATTAGGATCATTATTCTCAAACATGACATAGTCAGAAGCCATGCAACCATTTTATGACGCAAAATTCTTCCTTCTTTCTGTTTTGGCTCCTTCACAATCTTGTCATGATTGTCATGAGATGACTATATTTTCTATCTTTGTGGGGGGTGTTGAGTTTTTTGGGCCACACCCTGCAGTGTGAAGGGGTTACTTCTGGCTCTACACTCAGAAATCACTCTTGACAAGCTCAGGGGACCATAAAGCACCCAGGGAATCAAACTAGGGTTTGTCCTGGGTCAGCTGTGTGCAAGGCAAACACCCTATTGTTGGATTACACCTTATTTTATCTAGAACAGATTACCCCTGGTTTTTCTGTATCTGTTTGTTTACAACTTGTTTCACTGAAAACAAAGATTGTCTTATATGTAAACCCTGGGCAAAGATAGGCTCAGGATAGCTACCTCACCTTGGTGTGGTCTCTATACTTAATAAAAACAGTATCTCCGGCAAGCAGGAGGCTCTCCATACTGGGTAGAAGACTGCCAGACTACACGCCCATTTGCAATCTTGTTCAGAAGTGGGCCTTGTGATCTATCTCAGAGAGCTGAGAAAACTGGAAAGAGAGAGTCTAGAGGATGGGCATTTCAGCTGGGCCAAGAAAATTTGATTTTGTTGAAAAGTAGACAAAGAAAGGGGAAAGGATACTGAAAAAGAAGGAAAAAAGATGACAGAAGGAAAAAGAAGATTAAAAAGGGGGAGAAGCTACTGAATGAGCAAGTAGAAAGATATCCCATAAAGCTCCATTACCAACCCTCTTCTGGAAGTTCTTTTTTGATTGATTCCTTACAAAGCCTACCCTAATCTCATTATTTATTAGGCCTACCCTAAGTCTCATTATTTTCCCTCCAAACTGGTTTCCCTTCTAGTGTTTTCTTCACTATGTGAAATTCACAACCATTGACCCAGTTTGCTAAAAGAAAGTTTGAACTCCTCACTATCTACCCACCCAAACTAATCAATCCCTGTAGATTCTTGTACCTGCCTGCTTGTACCTTGTTTTGTATCTTGTTTTGTACCTTGTCATTGTCTCAGTTTAGGACAGGTGACCCACTGGGTATATAGGTCCATGTCCAACCCCCCAGGGGAAACTCCTGCCCTGTTTCAGCCCACAATTTAGTCTTTGTGTTGTGGTTGCCCAAGGGCTATTAAGTTCTTGAAGCAAAAATATCTATGCCCACTTCTAACTAAAAGCCTGCTGTGATTTTCCACTCCCTGTAGGATAAGATTCAAACTACCTGATCTGAGGAGAGAGGTTCTCTTTGACCTGGCCATTTCTTGGGTGTCATTGCTGCGTTCTACATACACTCCAGTCACAGTAAGTACTTTGAAATACTCTTCCCTTAGAAGAGTCACTTCTCTCACTAGAAATATGTTCCTTCAGCCTTACTCTCCTCTTCCCTCCTGACCACTTGGCCGACCTTTTTTCAGATCTCAGCTCAGAAGCAGGCATCTTCTCCAGAAACTCATTTGAGTCCTAGCTTTGTGATGCTGATCTTTCTGCACTGGTGAGGTCTGTTGTCTTCATTGACAAGATCAGTGTCTCCCAAAAGAACAAAACCTTAGAATTGCTACTCATTATTTTCTTTCAGAATCTGACGGAATCACTTTTGGGGGTCCAGAACTGCAGCCTGGGTCATTGGAAGGCAGATGGTCTAGAAATAGATCTGGAGAGAAACACTGAATCAGACTCCAGGCAGCTTTGGGACAAGGGAAGTGAAGTGTTTTTGTCTTTAGCAAGTCCCAAGTACGCAGCAATGCACTGGGATATACCCAAAAGAATCCCTAACTCCCCAAATATTTCCCCCTTTCTCTCCTCTACATTGTTGCAGTCACTTAATAATACTGATCATCAGGACCAGAGCAATGGTACAGCGGTAAGGCTTTTTTGCCTTGCACACGGCTGACCCAGGACGGACTGCATTTCGAACCCCCCAGTATCCCATATGGTCCCCCAAGCCAGGAGTGATTTCTGAGTAGCCAGGAGTAATCCCTGAGTGTCACTCGGTGTGGCACCCCCAATGAAAATTAATAATAAGAATACTGATCACCAGTGACTGGGTGATAAACACTTTAAAATAGGCATGTAAGGGGCCTGAGAACAATACACTGAGTAGGGTATGTGCCTTGCATGCATCCTATACTAGATTCAATCCTTGGCATCCCAGATTGTTCTTCAAGCACTGCTAGGAAAAATTCCTGAGTGTACAGACAGGAGAAAACCCTGAGCATCAGCGGGTATGACCCCCAAACCAAAACAAACAAACAAACAAATAAAAATAGGCACTTAAGTACATTAGTTCCTAATATCCAAGCCCAAGTCAACGATAATAGAATCAAAGGATCTAAACTTTAACAATCTAAACTCAAAGGGGCCTGTTACACTGGCAGGCCAGGGGCAAAGGGTGGTGGTTTAGGATGTACTCTGGGTCCATTGGCGGAGGGAGATTGACATTGGTGGGAAGGGCCCTGATTCACTGTATATCTCAAATTCAACTATGAAGGACTGTAGATCACTATTAAAATTAAAAGGCTCACTAGTTCCTTCACCTGAAAAATTGAGCTAATACCGAAACTAACCCCATAAATTTGCTATGAAGAATAAGTGAGATAATGAGCATTGAAGCAAAAAGGAAAATACTAAGCTATGGATAATGAGCGAAAGAGATTAGGGGTGTGTGTGTGTGTGTGTGTGTGTGTGTGTGTGTTTGGTTTTATCATTATTTAGAAACAAGCAAAGCAGAAAAAGGACTTCCAAAATCTGCCTCAGGCCATTCCACTGTCATTCATCATGGTAGCACTTCCCCCAAGCTTCTGTGCTGCACTGGAGTCTCACCATGTAAAATCCTCCTTCAGCTTTAGAGTATATACCAAGCCCAGTGTGTGCACAATCTGGTCTGCAACTTTCCCTGGTAGGGACGCCTGATAGCAGGTGTCATTGAACTGCAGTATAGTCCCAGTATTGTCCCAAGGCTCACTAAGAGGCTTTGCATTCAAATGGGAGGAACAGAGGTCACTGGACCTTTTTTTTCTAGGCCAACTCTAGCTCAGCCCAAGGTGCTAGCGTGGAAAGACACGTGAATCCAGTTCCGCTTAAGCCCCGCCTCTATCCCGCCCAGGCCCCGCCCCATTTCTGCCCACTTTACCGCGGGCCCAGCATGCTTTGCGGTGGTCCTGCTGTGACGTTTTCTCCGGGTAAAACATCTAGCAGAGTTGTAGCGGGAGGGAGAGGAGGCCAGGGGCTGGAATTGCTTCGGAAGCCTCAGTTCAGAGTTTATCTCGGCGTTGTATTGTGAAGAGCTTATAAACCTCCTGTATTCCATCAGTACCATTACAACTGTATTCATGGAATGAATAAATATTGAAATATGTCATAAGATATTGAAAGGCAGGTGCAAAACAGTATTTATAAATCAAATCAATTTTAAGCATAGGCGGGATGCAGAATTCATTAAGACTATGTGCATTTTCTAATTATTCTATCATGTTTTCATTGTTATATGAAGCTAGTGTAGATGAGGGGAAAAACTATTTCCATTTACCGTTTTAGCTCCGGGCTGACATCCTCAGTTTAGGAAATGAATATGGGTTTAGGGTTCCAAAACTGGAGGTGGGTGGTATTGCAAAGGAAGATATAAAGACAAAATGGTAAACAAATGTTTGCTCTACCAAACGATAAATCCAGGTGAAAATGTATTCTCTGGCAAGAACTCTCTTCTAGGTACAGATGCTTTCTAAGTTCTTGAAAGAGGTTGTAATGTTTTTCTTGAGGGGCTGGAGCCCACGAGGTTTATCTGGGTTCAATCCCTGGCACCCAGCCTTACCAGCCAGGAATAAGTCCTTAGCACAACAGTGTGTGAACCTCTGCTCCTGTACCTACCCTACCCCTCAAAAAAAAAAAATTAAAATAAAGCAAGTCTAGGTTGTTTTCAGTTAAAAATAATTCACAATTCTTGGGGAGTGGTGGCGCAAGTGGTAGGGCATTTGCCTTGCATATGCTAACCTAGGATGGACAGACGGCAGTTTGATCCCCTGGCATGTCATAAAGTCAGGTCTCCCAAGCCAGGAGTGATTTCTGAGCGAATAGCCAGGAGAAACCCCTGAGCATCACCAGGTGTGGCCCCCAAACAAACAAACAAAAAAAAAAACAAAACAAATAATTCACTGTTCAAAGTGATACATTTTGATGTAGCTTGCCCCACCCTTCATTAGATTTAGAAAAGAATGACAAAGGTTAATCAACTCACTATATACAAAGGATTACTCAAAGAACAAGACTTCTTGTGCCTTAGAGATACTACAGCGAATAGAATACTTGTTTTGCATGGGGTTGGCCTGGGTTTGAACCTTGACATTTGGTATGGTCACCCAAGCTCCTCCAGGTGTAATCCCCGAGCTCAGAGCCAGGGGTAGGCCCTGAGCACTGGCCGGTGTAGAACAAAGACAAAATCTAAGACTCTTCACTTCTCAATTCCTTAATCCTCCACTTCTTAGTTTATATTCAGAACCAATTTTTGGGGGGAGTCACACCCGGCAGCGCTCAGAGGTTACTCCTGGCTCTGTGCTCAGAAATCGCTCCTGGCAGGCTCGGGTGACCATATGGAATGCTGGGATTCGAACCACCGACCTTCTGCATGAAAGGCAAACGCCTTACCTCCATGCTATCTCTCCGGTCCCCAGAACCAATTTTTATAATTAGAAACAAAGGCACTTTTGCAATGAATGGTTACTGGATTTGTATCTAACATTTAGTGACTGGGAATATTGGCTTTTTTTTTGGGGGGGGGGGCACACCCGGTGACGCTCAGGGGTTACTCCTGGCTATGCGCTCAGAAGTCGCTCCTGACTTGGGGAACCATATGGGTCGCTAGGTGATTGAACCGCGGTCCATCCTAGGCTAGCGCCGGCAAGGCAGACACCTTACCTCTAGCGCCACCGCGCCGGCCCCTTGGGAATATTATTAAGGCTGGGAAAGGACTTGAACTTTGGATTCAGATGGGATTTTCATATTTTTTTTATTCTGGGGCCACATCTAGTGATATTCAGGAGTTATTCCTGGTTCTGCACTAAAAAATTACTCCTGGTGGTGCTCAGGGGACCATGTCATGTGAAGCCTGGAGCAGAAAGGAACTTCATTTTATCAACCTAAAGTTAAGTTTCCAACTAAGGCTAACAAGGCTAAGTTCCATGTAATGGCTAAGTTTTATCTCAACAATAAAACCAGACCCCAACAATAACAATACAGAATACAGACCCCAAAGCCCTATAAACCACAATATACCATCCTAGACATCTAGCCATAAAAGGACATGATGAAACACCTTAGACACATCTTAGACAACAGCTAATCAACTTAAAGTCAAGACTTCCTGCTTCTAGCTCTATAGAACCTGACTTGTGACCCCTGGGCAGCGTTGCCTTCTCCGGAAGTTTGCCCTGATCGTTAAGTTTGTAGCTTGTTGGTTGATGGAGTAAAGCTTTGCCTTGCTTTATTTCAATTGTGTGGTCTTGTCCTTTGACTCTGAACCCTAACGCTGGAATGCTGAGATTGAACTCCGATTGGCCTATGCAAGAAAAACTCCTTATCTGCTGTACTATTTCGCCAGTCACTCAGATGTTTTTATTTATTTATTTATTTATTTATTTATTTATTTATTTATTTATTTATTTATTTATTTTGTGTGTGTGTGGTTTTTGGGTCACACCCAGCAGTGCTCAGGGGTTATTTCTGGCTCCAGGCTCAGAAATTGCTCCTGGCAGGCATGGGGGACCATATGGGACGCCGGGATTCAAACCGATGACCTCCTGCATGAAAGGCAAACGCCTTACCTCCATGCTATCTCTCCAGCCCCCAGATGTTTTTATTTATTTATTTATTTTTATTTAAACACTGTGGTTACAAGGTTTTCAAAAATAGTTATTTTCTCCACAGATAAAGTTGTTCATGGTTGAGTTACAGTAAGACAATGTATAACAATCTTCACCAATGCACATTTTCTGCTGCCAATGTCTTCTGTTTCCTTCTCACCCTACCTGATGCCCTCTTACCTTCTTGTCTCTGGAGCATACATTTTTCTTCTCTCTCTCTCTCTCTCTCTCTCTCTCTCTCTCTCTCTCTCTCTCCCTCTCTTTCTCCCTCCCTCCCTCTCTCTCTCCTCTCTCTGACTTCTCTCTCTTTCCCTCCTTTTTTTTTTGACTCTGTGATTTTCACTATAGATAATAAAGGGATGTCATGTATGTTACTTTATCATGTGTGTGCAAGGCAAATGCTTTATGGCTTGTGCCACTGTTCTGGCCCAATCATACCAGGTTTTTTTGTTGTTGTTGTTTTCGTTTTTTCTTTTGGTTTTTGGGCCACACCCGTTTGAGCTCAGGGGTTACTCCTGGCTATATGCTCAGAAATCGCCCCTGGCTTGGGGGGACCATATGGGACACTGGGAGATCGAACCACGGTCCGTCCTTATGCTAGCGCTTGCAAGGCAGACACCTTACCTCTAGCGCCACCTTCCCAGCCCAATCATACCAGTTTTTAAACCATAGCTCTGCAAATAATTATAGTCTTGAGCGAGCCATGAAATCTTTCTAATCCTCAGTTTTCTCATCTTTGAAATGGATAGAACTACCTGCCCTGACATTTGACTGTAAAGATTAGATGAGATCATAGGTACAAAAGCACACATATAAATGCCCTATAGCTTTCAGCTATAGTGATTATAATAATTATTATAGGTGAAAGGCAGATAAACTGGCTCTTTGAAATGACTCTAGAGATGAACTGATAAACCATTATGTCTAGTAAGGAATAATTTATGAGATGAAAAGTGGTTATAAAACATTCCCCTGAAGGTAATGTGAGTTTCAAGTAGCCAGAAATTTCTTTGTAGTTTTAAGAGGTTGTGGGTGGTGCAAAGGGCTTAGTATGAAGCGGAGGCTGTGCTCTTAGTCAACACAGGCCACAGGAGGTAGTCATAAACTTATCCTATATGTTCTCAAAAGTGTCAGAAATAGCAAATAATTAAAAGAAGGAAATAAAGCACAAGACTAGGAGTGAATGTTTATATGCATTTGCCCACTGGGTTGAACTCATTATCCTTGTCTCTGTGAGTCAGTAATTCCCTGCATGTACAGACTAATTCTTTAGATCACAGAAATTATATATTGGATAATTGTAATAGACATGATGGGTGTGTGTGGAGGAAGGATATAGTGGAACTAGGTATGGAACTAATATTTACTCATTGCAAGCTGGCAACCTTTTTCATTACAACAAGCTAGTGGTCAACTTCCATTGCCCTCCTGCATGGAGGAGGTGATTAATGAAGTGGAGAGCAAGGGCTCTGAAGTTAGAAAAATTGGGTTCCTTTCTAGAGGTATAAGCTGCCTCATTTAATATCTCTAGATCTGGGTTTTCAAAATGGGCATGATCTACTTGTGATACTGATGGTTGGAAAAAATATAGGGGTCTGACAGAGCTCCTTAAACTTAAGACAACTATATAAACATACTTTCTAACAAGGGCTAGAATTTTAGGATGCCTCTAAGGGATACTATGCCCCACAGGATACTTCTGCTAGAACCTGTAGAGATGAGAGAAGAGATAATGTTCAGTAATTTAAAGGATATTGGTAAGCATTAAGAGAAATGAATTTAGCTGTTCTACTGGAAGTGGTTTGGATTAAGACTGATCCTTTCATTAAAGACTTGTTTTTGGGGCCGGAGGGATAGCACAGCAGTAGGGCGTTTGCCTTGCACTTGGCCAACCGAGATGAATTCGGGTTTGATTCCCAGCATCCCATATGGTCACCTGAGCCTGCCAGGAGTGATTTCTGAGTGCTAAGCCAGGAGTAACCCCTGAGAGCTGGTAGGTGTGGCCCAAAAATAAAATAACAACAAAAAGACATGTTATTCACTTAGACAAGGCCCTGAGCTGGCTCCTGGGTGAATACAGCTGGGGCTCTGTTGCAAGAAGCACAAAAGCTTAATCTTGAAAGGAGCTTCTCTGGATTGCTGTAGGAATAAACCTGAAGGATCCAGACAGTTGCTACCCCTCTTGGGGAGAGAAATATACTATCTCCTCACAAAGAAATCTGGAGCAGCATTGTGTGAGTGTGGGAGGTTCCCACTGTTGGCAATGACTGAGAGAAAGGGAAAGTGGGAAAGGGTGGGTGAGATATTAAGTTTCTAAGTCATTGGTTCTACCTCAGTGGTTATTGATGAGCAATTTGAACCATGGGCCATGGTGAGTTTTAGGGAGGAAAAGGAAGGGAACATGACTGGGGCTGCTGTGAGGAATGGTATGCAGAATCAGGCTAGAGCAGAAGCCATGGAGGTAGGTTCAGAAAGAAACTGCTAGAGCTATTCAGCCAGCAGTAGGGCATTTGCCTTACATGCAGCTGACCCAGGACAGACCCAGGTTTGATCCCTAGCATTCCATATGGTCCCCAAGCTTGCCAGGAGTGATTTCTGAGTGCAGATCCAGGAATATCCCTGAGCACCAAAACAAAAAAAGAAAGGGAAAAAGAAAGGAAGAAAGAAAGAAAGAAAGAAAGAAAGAAAGAAAGAAAGAAAGAAAGAAAGAAAGAAAGGAAGGAAGGAAGGAAGGAAGGAAGGAAGAAAGGAAGGAAGGAAGGAAGGAAGGAAGGAAGGAAGGAAGGAAGAAAGGAAGGAAGGAAGGAAGGAAAAGAAAGAGGGCCTGGAGAGATAGCACAGCGGCATTTGCCTTGCAAGCAGCTGATCCAGGACCAAAGGTGGTTGGTTCAAATCCCGGTGTCCCATATGGTCCCCCGTGCCTGCCAGGAGCTATTTCTGAGCAGACAGCCAGGAGTAACCCCTGAGCACCGCCGGGTGTGGCCCAAAAACCAAAAAAAAAAAAAAAAAGAAGAAGAAGAAGAAAGAAGAAAGAAAAAGAGGGGCCAGAGAGGTGGCACAAGCAGTAGGGCATTTAAAATACCTTGCACGTGGCTGACCTAGGACAGATGGCAATTCAATCTCCCTGCGTCCCATACGGCCCCACAAGCCAGGAGCGATTTCTGAGCGCATAGCCAGGAGTAACCCCTGAGCATCACTGAGTGTGGCCCAAAAACCTAAAACCAAAAAAAAGAAAGAAAAAGAAAAGAGAAGAGAAAGATAGAGAAAGAGAGAGAAAGAAAGAGAGAAAGAGAGAAATAGAAAGAAAGAGAAAGAGAAAGAAAGAGAGAAAGAGAAAGAGAGAGAAAGAGAAAGGAAGAAAGGAAGGAAGGAAAGGAAGAAAGAAAGAGAGAAAGAGAAAGAAAGAAAGAGAAAGAAAGAGGAAGAGAAAGAAAGAGAAAAAAGAGAAAGAAAGAGAAAGAGAAAGAGAGAAAGGAAGGAAGGAAGGAAAGGAAGGAAGGAAGAAAGAAAGAAAGAAAGAAAGGAAGAAAGAAAGAAAGAGAAAGAAAGAAAGAAAGAAAGAAAGAAAGAAAGAAAGAAAGAAAGAAAGAAAGAAAGAAAGAAAGAAAGAAAGAAAGAAAGAAAGAAAGAAAGAAAGAAAGAAAAAGAAAGAAGAAAAAAAACTGTAGGGAATGGATCAGAGGGTGCGTTTCTTCTCTAAGAAGCCATGTCTGTCATAGTGATTTAAAACGTAGGGCAGTCTTTTTTTTTTTTTTTTTTTTAGGAGGTGCTTTTCTTTCTCAGGGCTTATTCCTGGTTTTTTACTTAGAAATCACTCCTGAATGTGCATAAAGTACCATCTGGGACACCAGGAAGCAGACTTGGGTTGGCCACATGCAAGACAAATATTTTACCCACTGTACTACTCTCTTAGCTCAATGTCCAGTTGTCTTAACACTGCATTACTCTCACATCTTTAGTCATTTAAATTTCTGAACCTCAGGGGCCCGAGAGATAGCACAGCAGTAGGACATTTGCCTTGCACACAGCTGATCCCAAACAGACAGTGGTTCATATCCCAGATGGTCCTCCGTGCCTGACAGTAGTGATTTCTGAGCGCAGAGCCAGGAGTAACCCGAGTGCCACTTGATGTGACCCCAAAACAAAAACAAAATAAAGAAAAGGGCAAAACACTAATTTATCATTTTTATTTTTATTAAGACATCATGACTTACAAAGTTGTTCCTAATAGAGTTGTTTCAGGCATACAATGTTACAACACCAATCCTACCACCAAGGTCCCCTTTCCTTCACTACTGCTCACAGGTTCCCTCCCACCACCTAGCCTGCCCACTTGACAGGCACATAACAAATTTATTTTATATTACTTGCTCCAATAAACTAAAAGGAATGGCAAACAGAATTATCAAAATATAAATAACCATCCATTTGTGATGATTGATTGCTATGTTTTTAACCTTTCTTAATCTAGGAGAAGACAAACATATGCACCATTAGTGAGTGCCATACTCAATGCCATATGATGGGAAGTTATCTCCCGTCCTTTAAAGAAACTCCTTTATGCTTTTTGCAAAGCTGGTTTCCGGGCTATACATTCCTTAAGCTTTGCCTATCCATGAAGCTCTATATAGTTCCTTCAAATCTGAATATTACTCTAGCTGGATAGAGTCTTGTTGATAGTATGTTTATTTGGTTGAGTTTTTGTACTGTATTATTCCATACATCTGGCTCATAGAGTCTCATTTGATAGATATGCTGTACATCTTATTGACTTTCCTTAGTATGTACATTTCTTTCTTTTTGATCTTATTGCTTTCAACATTTTGCCTCACTTTGAATTTGTCATTGTGTGTGTAATTTGTCTTGTAGTTTTTCTAATTGGCTCTAATTTTACTGGGACCTTTCTATGCTCGTAATCCTCAATTCTGAAAAGTTCTGATTGATGATGTTAAATTTTTTGTTAAATTTATTATTTCTTTTTTTTTATTTATTTATTTATTTATTTATTTATTTATTTATTTATTTATTTATTTATTTTTGGTTTTTGGGTCACACCCAGCATCGCTCAGGGATTTACTTCTGGCTCTATGCTCAGAAATCACCCCTGGCAGGCACAGGGGACCATATGGGATGCCGGGTGAATTTATTATTTCATCAGCACATTTGTCTTCTTGTTCTTCAGGAACTCTGATATTCTTTTATTGTTTCTTTTGAACTCATCCCATAGTTCTCTGGTATGCTGGTCATTTCTTTTTAGACTATTTTCCACCTGCTCTTTCCTAGTGGTTTCCTCTTTCCTCTTGAAACTGCTGTTATCCTGCTTCTTGGGGCTCCTATTGATATTTTTAATATCACCTTCCATGCTCTTTATTTTCGTCCTTTCTGATTGTGGTAGTCTTTCCATTTTAATTCATACTTTATATTGTGCTTTTCTGACTACCTGTGCTATCATTTCTTTGAGCTCATTGATCATCCTCATCACTAAAGACATTGAGGAATTACTGAGCTGCCTGAAATGTCTTCAGTGATATTGTTTCACTTAGTGTTCTACCTTAGTGTTCCACCTTAGTGTTCTCCCGTTTGTTTTTCTAATGTTCTTGCTGTGTTGGGATGTGTGTGTTTGTGTGAGTCTTTGTAGTTATTCTTCCTGGAGGATACTGAGGGATTAGGCTGAAGAGTACTTTTTATTTTTTGCCTGTCCTCATATAATGACAGAAAGAATAATTAGCAGTGTTATTACACTGTTAGCAGTGTGTAATTTGTTGAGTAGTTCAATCACACAGATGAGCACTAAGTTGTGATGACGGCGCTTATATGGTGCAGGTTGTGGAAACTACTGGGACATGGTAGGAAGGGGCTCTACTGTTCCAGATTTGGCCTACTGATGTCAGCTAGAGGGATAGTGGAGCAGTACACAAAGTTAGGTTAACTTATTTAAAGCTCAAAAACATGCAAAATGTATTTAGTTTTAATTTGGGGGGGGCACACCTAGTGATGCTCAGGAGTTACTCCTGGCTATGCACTCAGAAATCGCTACTGGCTCAGAGGACCATATGGGGTGCCAGGGATAGAACCAAGGTCCATCCATCCTGGATCCACTGCATGCAAGGTGAACACCCTACTGCTGTGCTATCGCTCCAGCCCCAATAATAACCTTTTTTTAAATTTTATTTATTTTTTATTAATAATTTTATTGTGACCAAAGTGAATAACAAATATTTCACAAAATTTATTTTCTTTTTTGGGGTTTTGGGTTATACCCAGTAGCGCTCAAGAGTTATTCCTGGCTCTCTCCTCAGAAATCACTCCTGGAAGGCATGGGGGACCATATGGGATGCCAGGATTCGAACCACCATTGGTCCTGGGTCGGCCACTTGCAAGGCAAATGCCCTACCGCTTGCGCTATCTCTCTGGCTCCGATTTGTTTTGTTTTGTTTTGTTTTTTGGGCCACACCAGGCAGTGCTCAGAGGTTACTCCTGGCTATCTGCTCAGAAATCGCTCCTGGCAGGCATAGGGGACCATATGGGACACCGGGATTCGAACCAACCACCTTAGATCCTGGATTGGCTACTTGCAAGGCAAACACCGCTGTGCTATCTCTCCGGCCCCATCTGGCTCCGATTTTTAAAAATTATTTAGTTTCTTTAGTTTTGGGGCCATACCTGGCAGTGCTCAGGGATTACTCCTTGCTTTGTGGTCAGAAATCACTCCTGGCAGGCTCGAGGGACCATGTGGGATGCCACGAATCGAACCAGGGTCTATCCGGGGTCAGCTATGTGCAAGGCAAATGCCCTACCACTGTGCTATTGCTCTGGTCCCAAAATATGCAAAATTTAAAACTATCCTGAGGACACTAATGCAGTCATGTATTATTTAATGACATTTGGGTCAATATAAGACACCTGGGAATAGGATCCCAAGAGGTTCTGCCATTTGGCCTCAGGCTTTCTGTAATTATACTTGAAACCTCAGAGGTTTCTTAATTATACTAATCATGTTCCCACACTACTGAAATCATATGAAGATACATTCTGCAGAACCTATATCTGTTGCTAAGTGGTTCTCTAATAATTATGACCCTACAGCAAAACTACAAAGAGAAACAAGAGAAGAAAGGTAGAAAATGTAGAAATGATTATCTCTGGCAAGAAGGAAGGTGGCAGGATCAGGGAGTGGTGCCCAAGGGTCACCAAAAGTAATTGTGATGTTCATTTTCAGAAATGACTGTGTGCATATTTTATTGCCCTTGCATTTGCTTTATATTTTTATAATTAAAATAATTTTTTTGGTTTTGGGCCACACCTGGCAGTAACCAGGGATTACTCCTGGCTCTGCACTCAGAAATTACTCCTGACAGGCTCGGGGACCATATAGTATGTTGGGATCAAACCCAGGTCAGTAATGTGCAAGATCCTACCTGCTATGGTATTGCTCCAGCTCAAGCATTCATTTTTTGTTTGTTTGTTTGTTTTTGAGTCACACCCAGCAGTTCTCAGAGGTTACTCCTGGCTCTACACTCAGAAATCACTCCTGGCAGGCTTGGGAGACCATATGGGATGCCGGGATTTGAACCACCGTCCTTCTGCATGCAAGGCAAACGCCTTACCTCCATGCTATCTCTCCGCTCCTTTAAGCATTCACTTTTATATCTGTGCTTATTTTTAGCAGGTCCACAGCTGAAGGTGCTGGAGTGGAACCACTTGGAGATCAGGATCAAGTATTAAGGGATGATGCTCAATCCAGTAGTGTGGGATTAAGGTGTAGGGTCCACGATGCAGTGTTTCTTGGCCTAGGCTATGTGATGCTGTGGATCTACTCCATTGTCTCACACATGCCAAGCATGTGCCCTTACAATTTAGCTAATTCCTTGTTCCCTACTCTATAATTGATTTATATGTATTTTATAAATGTTCCTTTTGGGGTGAGGTTTGGATTTGGGCTCACACCTAGCAGTATCCAGAGGCTACTCTTGGCTACAATCAGCATAGCTCAGGGATTTGTATGTCAGGAATCAAATGCAGTTGGCTTCAGGAGAGGCAGACTCTAGGGTTGAGGTAGGAGGGAGATGGAGGGCACTGGTGGTGCAAATGTTGTACTAGTGAAGGAGTGTTGTTTTTTTTTTTATAATAACTAAAACCCAACTACAAACATGTTTATAATCATGGTGCTTAAATGAAGATATTAAAAAAATAAAAAGAGGAGAGGCAAACACCTTAAACTGAACTATTTGGGGGCTGGAGAGATAGCATAGTGGTAGGGTGTTTTCCTTAGACGCAGAAGGACGGTGGTTCAAATTCCGACATCCCATAAGGTTCCCCGAGCCTGCCAGGAGCAATTTCTGAGCATAGAGCAAGGAGTAACCACTGAACGCTGCCGGGTGTGACTTAAAAAAACAAAACAAAAACAAAAACTGAACAATTTGCTATTAATATAAAGTTCTAGAAATATATCCCTTCTAATACTAACTGCTAAAAACTGCATACTAGTTTTAAAAAGAATTAAACTTAGAAAATTTCTTGGAGTAATTTGATTTTTGGTGAATTTCTTCTGGCCTATTAACCATTTGGCAAAGGGTTTGAAGAATTGCTTACTTGGACAGATGGCTTTTTGTAGGCTGCTTGTTTGAAAATTGGCCTAAAAGTAGATGTGCCAAAGGTCAGGGCTATTAGCAGGAAACAAGAAATGGTGAGCCCAGAGTAAGGCCCTATCCTGTCTGGAGGAGGAAGGAAAAGGCAGTTGGAGGCCTTGGACTTAAATCTGATGAACAAGTAAGCTCAGATCTATTCTATCAACAACACTGCCCTCATGTAGCCTTTAGATATGCCCACTTTTCTGCACACACACACCCCCATAGTCACCTCCTAAGTGCAAGTTCCTGCATGTCCCCCTGACAGCTCCTGTGAGGGTAATAGCTGTACTGGGTCATCCGTTCTGACCAACTTGTGCTCCACAAAAACCAGAAAATTTGTCCTGTGAATCTGACCTCTTTTCCTGCTTGACACCATTCCATGACTTCCTCTGACTCATAGGCTAGTCAATGATTAATGATATAGGTTCTTGGACAATGAGAGCAGATTATGCTTGGGAAGAGATCAAAAAATGTGCTGGTCACCCAGTTCTTCACACAGTCTTTTTTAAAAAAAAATTTTTTTTCTTTATTTAAACATCTTGATTACAAATATGATTGTGATTAGGTTTCAGTCATGTAAAGAACACCTCCTTCAACAGTGCAACATTCCCACCACCAATGTCCCAAATCTCCTTCCATCCCACCCCACCCCCACCTGTACTCTAGACAGGCTTTCCAGTTCCCTCATTCATTCACATGATTATGGTAGTTCTCAGTGTAGTTATTTCTATAACTGCACTCACCACTCTTTGTGGTGAGCTTCATGGAGTGAGCTGGAAGTTCCAGTCCTCCTCTCATTGTCTCTGAGGATTGTTGCAAAAATGACTTTTATTTTTCTTAAAACCCATAGATGAGTGAGACTATTCTGCATCTCTCTCTCTTCCTTTGACTTATTTCACTCAGCATGATAGATTCCATGTACATCCATGTATAGGAAAATTTCATGACTTCATCTCTCCTGACAGCTGCATAATATTCCATTGTGTATATATACACCACAGTTTCTTTAGCCATTTGTCTGTTGAAGGGCATCTTGGTTGTTTCCAGAGCCTGGCTATTGTGAATAGTGCTACAATAAATATAGGTGTGAGGGAGAGGTTTTTGTATTGTATTCTTGTGTTCTTAGGGTATATCCCTAGGAGTAGAATAGCTGGGTTGAATGGGAGCTCAATTTCCAGTTCTTGGAGGAATCTCCATATCGCCTTCCATAGAGGTTGGACTAGACGGCATTCCCACCAGCAGTGGATATGAGTTCCTTTCTCTCCACATCCCCGCCAGCACTGATTGTTCTCATTCTTTGTGATATGTGCCAATCTCTGTGGTGTGGGATGGTATCTCATCGTTGTTTCGACTTGCATCTCCCTGATGATTAGTGATGAGGAGCATTTTTTATGTGCCTTTTGGCCATTTATATTTCTTTTTTATCAAAGTATCTGTCCATTTCTTCTCCCCATTTTTTGATGGGATTAGATGTTTTTTTTATCTTGTAAAGTTCTGTCAGTGTCCTGTATATTTTGGATATTAGCCCCTTATCTGATGGGTATTGGGTAAATAGTTTCTCCCACATGGTGGGTGGCTCTTGTATCCTGGGCACTATTTCTTTTGAGGTGCAGAAGCTCCTCAGCTTAATGTATTCCCATCTATTTATCTGTGCTTCCACTTGTTTGAAAACTGCAGTTTCCTCCTTGAAGATGCCTTTAGTCTCAATGTCATGGAGTGTTTTACCTACGTGTTGTTCTATATACCTTATGGCATAAGGTCTGATATCAAGGTCTTTAATCCATTTAGATTTTTATCTTCATACATGATGTTAACTGGGGGTCTATGTTCGCTTTTTTGCAAGTGGCTAACCAGTTCTGCCAGAACCACTTGTTGAAGAGGTTTTCCCTGCTCCACTTAAAATTTCTTGCTCCTTTGTCAAAAATTAGGTGATTGTATGTCTGGGGAACATTGTCTGAGAACTCAAGCCTATTCCACTGATCTGAGGGTCTCTCTTTATTCCAATACCATGCTATTTTGATAACTATTGCTTTGTAGTACAGTTTAAAGTTGGGGAAAGTAATGCCTCCCATTTTCCTTTTCCCTAGGAGTGCTTTAACTATTCTAGGGTGTTTATTGTTCCAGATGAATTTCATAAGTGTTTGATCCACTTCTTTGAAGAATGTCCTGGGTATCTTTAGAGCAGGGGTCCTCAAACTTTTTAAACAGGGGGCCAGTTCACTGTCCCTCATACCATTGGAGGGTCTGACTATAGTATAAACAAAACTTATGAACGAATTCTTTTTTTTTTTTGTTTTTGGGCCACACCTGGTGGTGCTCAGGGGTTACTCCTGGCTGTCTGCTCAGAAATAGCTCCTGGCAGGCACGGGGGACCATATGGGACACCGGGATTCGAACCAACCACCTTTGGTCCTGGATAGGCTGCTTGCAAGGGAAATGCCGCTGTGCTATCTCTCCGGGCCCATGAATGAATTCTTATGCACACTGCATATATCTTATTTTGCAATGAAAAAACAAAACAGATACAAATACAATATGTGGCCCGTGTGGACCACTGTTTTAGAGGGAACACATTAAATCCATACAATGCTTTGGGGTGTATTGCCATTTTAATGATGTTAATCCTGCCAATCTATGATCAGGGTATGTGTTTCCATTTCCGTGTGTCCTCTCTTATTTCTTGGAGCAGGGCTTTATAGATTTCTTTGTATAGGTCCTTCATGTATTTGGTCAAGTTGGCTCCAAGATATTTGAGTTTGTGTGGCACTAATGTGAATGGGATTGCCTTCTTGATGTCCATCTCTTCCCTATCATTATTGGTGTATAAAAAAGCCATTGATTTCTGTGTGTTAATTTTGTAGCCTGCCACCTTGCTATATGAGTCTATTGTTTCTAGAAGCTTTTTGGTAGAGTCTTTAGGGTTTTCTAAGTAGAGTATCATGTCATCTGCAAACAGTGAGAGCTTGACTTCTTCCTTTCCTATCTGGATTTCCTTGATATCTTTTTCTTGCCTGATCGCTATAGCAAGCACTTCCAGTACTATGTTGAAGAGGAGTGGTGAGAATGGACAGCCTTGCCTTGTACCAGAATTTAGAGGAAAGGCTTTTAGTTTTTCTCCATTGAGGATAATATTTGCCATTGGCTTGTGGTAGATGGCTTTAACTAGATTGAGAAAGGTTCCTTCCATTCCCATCTGGCTGAGAGTTTTTTTTTATATCAAGAATGGGTGTTGGACCTTATCAAATGCTTTCTCTGTGTCTATTGATATGATCATGTGATTTTTATTTTTCTTGTTGTTGATATTGTGTATGATGTTGATAGATTTTATGGATGTTAAACCATCCTTGCATTCCTGGGATGAAACCTACTTGGTTGTAGTGTATGATCTTCTTGATGATGCATTGGATCCTATTTGCCAGGATTTTCTTGAGGATCTTTGCATCTGCATTCATCAGGGATATTGGTCTGTAATTTTCTTTTTTTTTTTTTGGCTGCATCTCTGTCTGGTTTTGGTATCAAGGTGATGTTGGCTTCATAAAAGCTGTTTGGGAGTGTTTCCGTTTTTTCAATTTCATGGAAGAGTCTGACTAGGATTGGTAGTAGCTCCTCTTAAAAGGTTTGAAAGAATTCATTAGTAAATCCATCTGGGCATGAGCTCTTCTTTTTGGGCAGATGTTTGATTACAGTTTCAATTTCCTCAATAGTGATGGGGGTGTTTAGATATGCTAGATCCTCCTTACTTAACTGTGGAAGGTTATAAGTGACCAAGAATTTATCCATTTCTTCTAGGTTCTCATGTTTAGTAGCATAAAGTTTCTCAAAGTAGTCTCTGATTACCCTTTGGATCTCTGCAATATTTGTCGTGATCTCCCCCTTTACATTTCTAATACAGGTTATCAGATTTCTCTCTCTTTCTTTGTGAGTTTTGCCAATGGTCTATCAATCTTGTTTATTTTTTCAAAGAACAAACTTCTGCTTTCGTTGATCTTTCAGATTGTTTTTTGGTTTTCCACTTCATTGATTTCCGCTTTCAGTTTTGTTATTTCCTTCTGTCTCCCTATTTTTGGTTCCTTTTGTTGTTCATTTTCTAATTTTATGAGCTGCGTCATTAAGTTATTCAGGTATGCCCCTTCTTCCTTCCTGATGTGTGCTTGCAAAGCTATAAATTTTTCTCTCAGGACCGCTTTTGCTGTGTCCCATAGATTCTGGCAGTTTGTGTCTTCATTATCATTTGTTTCCAGGAAAGTTTTGATTTCCTCTTTGATTTCATCTTGGACCCACTGGTTGTTTAGTAGCAGGCTGTTTAATTTCCAATTGTTAAAGTTTTTCTTCTGTGTGCCTTTGTAGTTCACATCTAATTTCAGAGCCTTGTGTTCAGCAAAGGTAGCCTGCAAGATTTCTATCTTCTTCATTTTATGAAGGTATGTTTTATGTGTCAGCATGTAGTCTATCCTGGAGAATGACCCATGTGCATTGGAGAAGAATGTGTATCCAGGTTTTTTGGGGTAGAGTGTCCTATATATATATAAATATATATATACATATATATGTATATATATAGTATATATATAAACTAGTCCTCTTTTTTCCATTACTCTTTTCAGGGCTAGTATGTTTTTGTCGGGTCTCAGTCTGGTTGACCTATCAAGTGTTGACAGGGCCGTGTTGAGTTCTCCCACAATTATTGTGTTATTATTGATGTCTTTTTTCAGATTTGTCAGTAATTTATTAGATAATTTGCTGATCTCTCATTGGGTGCATATATGTTTAATAGTCTGATTTCTTCCTGTTGCACATATCCCTTGATTAGTACATAGTGTCCATCTTTTTCCCTTACAACTTTTCTGGGTATAAAGTTGGTGTCATCAGATATTAATATGGCCATCCCAGCTTTTTTAAGGGTGTTGTTTGATTGGATGATTTTCCTCCAGCTTTTGATTTTGAGTTGTTTGTTCTGACTATTCAGGTGTGTTTTTTGTAGGCAGCAGAAGGTTGGATTCATCTTTTTGACCCATTTTGCCACTCTGTGTCTTTTAATTGGTGAATTTAGTCCATTGACATTGAGGGAGATGATTGTCATAGGATTTAATGTCATCTTTGTAGAAAAGTTTGCTGTGTTTGTTGGTCTCTCTTGTCTTAAAGTAGACCTTTCAGTTTTTCCTTTAAGGCTGGTTTTTCATCTGTGAAGTTTCTGAGCTGTTGTTTATCCATGAAGCTATATATCTTTCCTTCAAACCTGAACATGAGTCAGGCTGGGTGCAGTATTCTCAGTGAGGCATCCATTTCATTCAGTCTTATCACAATATCCCACCACTGTCTTCTGGCCTTGAGAGTTTCTTGTGACATGTCTGCTGTAAGTCTTAGGGATTCTCCTTTGAATGTAATTTCCCTTTTTGATCTTGCTGCTTTCAGTATTATATCTCTATCTGTGGGATTTGTCATCGTAATGAGGATGTGTCTTGGGGTGTTTTTCTTTGGGTCTCTTTTAACTGCTACTCTTCGGGCATGCAGGATTTGATTGCATGTAGTCTTTAACTCTGGGAGTATCTCTTTGATGATGTCTTTGACAGTTGATTATTCCTGGAGATCTCCTACCTGGGCCTCTGGGACTCCAATGATTCTTATGTTGTTTCTGTTGAGTTTATCAAAGACTTCTATTTTCATTTGTTTACATTCCTTGAGTACTTTTTCCATTGCCTGATCATTTGTCTTAAGGTTCTTTTCCAATTTCTTCTGCTGTGTTGAGTTTTTCTGCATCTCATCTTCCAGCACACTGATTCTGTTCTCAGATGCTGTTACTCTGCTGGAGAGGCCATCCACTGAGTTTTTCAATTGAGCTACCGTGTTTTTCAGATCTGTTATTTCAGTTTGGAGTTTTCTGATATCTGTCTCTGTGTTCTGTTCAGATCCATCTATGCTTTCTTTGAGTTCTACAAACATCTTCCATATTTCTATTCTAAACTCCTTATCTGAGAGGTTAATCAGATGGTTGGAATTTTTTAGGTCATCAGAGCTATCGTCTTCATTCTCTGTGCATGGTGTTTGCCTGCGAGGTTTCCCCATTGTCACACTTGTAGTGTGATTTTTTTTCTGTGTGTTGTGGGGGTGTTCATTGGTTAGAAAGAGCACACGGCTGCGAAGTGGAGCAGAGCGGCTGTGCTCTTCTGGAGTCTCTGGGAGAGCTATTTTTCTGGGCCCTTTTCGGCCCATTCCCAAGAGGTTCAGGAGACAGGACAGTGGAAAAACACGCACAGGCAACACTCACAGTTTCTCAGAGTCGGGGACCACTGGGCAGGTGTAGATTTTCCCAGCCTGACATCACAAACAGGAGTCTTCACACAGTCTTAGCTGTGACTTATTATGTTATTGTTGCAAGACTGTGCCCTACTAACACTTCTGCCTTACACAGTCTCTCCTGGTTCACCTCAGAATCTCTCCCTAAGCTCCCTGCACCCTCCCACACTTGTTTCTGTGTCTTTCCTAGAAAGTGTCTGGCTTACTTGGTTGGCCTGCCTAAAAAGGCAGGGCCTGGTTCAGTGAGATTAGCACTATAGTGGTGATGGCTCTGGACTGGGGCAAGATTTTCCCCAGACAAGGGGCTTCCACCTGGCCGACACCAGACATAAAAGACCTAGATCAACTTTGTGTCAAGGCCAGAACACTGAGAGGTTGAGCACATGAAGCCAGAACTTCCTTCTGCGGGTGGAAACAAAGCCACACTCTGTTCCAGGCCTGCTTGTGGGCAGCCTGCAGGACATGTTCATTGGCTCAGTGTTTGCAGGGACGGGGGCTACTGGGGATTTCCTGAGAACCTTGTCCCTGAGAACTATCAGAAAGCTAAAGTTCCGCACAGCCAAAGCTGAAGTCACTGACAACTGATCAGCAAGATCCTACACTCTGTAAAAGAATCTACCAAAGGGCACCCGGTAGGCAGATCCTATTGTCCTCTCTGGGACCTCCACTCCTCTCCTCTGGAGTCCATGAAGATCTTTGATGATCCCTCAGCCCCATTGAGGGCAGAAACAGGCAGGTTCTAAGTCAGTTCTTGCAACCAGTGATGATTGCAATTGCAGGAATTGAACCAGAGCAGCTGTATGGGGGATGGTGGGGGATATAGGAAGCACCTCTAACCTAGTGGGGTGCCCTCAGTCAATGAGAGGGGAGTTCCATTACAGAGTCTTCCCTTCTCCACAGAGGAAGATCTTGTCAAAACTTTGTTTTGAAGCAGGCTGGGTCTGTCAGATGATGTGGGGGGTGAGGAACAGAGAAGGGGTGTCATTCAAAGAAGGCAAAACATGAGTCACACAGGTGCTAGGGTGACTAGGGATGCTGTGTTACTGTGGGGTAGTGGTGGCAAAGAATGTGGCAAAGAAAGGTAGTGGCTGAGGCTTCAGGAAGTAGTGCAAGATTTTCAGCAGAAGAAAGAAGGAGGCAATGTGGAAAGGTTACTGGGGTCATCTGTGTGGGGCTTTGAAGGAAAGTGGTATTAGTGCCAGCAGGCTGTGGTACTGCTTCTGAGAAAACTGGTGTGGACTGGCAGGGCCATGGCAAGACAAGGAATGCAGCTTGGACAGATACCATTACACTGTTGGACAACAAAGCTAGGTGACTCACATGTGAAGTGTGTATTATGCTCCTGCCCTGCTCAAGAAAATGCATGTGAGAGAAAGGAGCAGGTCAGACACATGGAAGCATGTTCCTGCTCCTTCAGCCAACATGTATCAGTCAAGTATAGGCTCACTTGGCTTAATAAACAAGGTACAAGTTCCTCACAGCAGGTGCTTAAGAAGCAGAGTTGTAAAGCCCTGTTGGAACTTAATGTTTTGACTTGTAAAATTGGACAAAGTCAGGTGGGGAGTTGGCATTAAAGTGGAATGTGAGGGTTGGAGATGCACGTGGTGGTAGTGTCTCCTTGCATGTGAGAAACTCTGGGTTCCCAGAACCACATAAAGTAGAATATGGAGTGGGGGTGAGTTGGGGGGCAGAACAAACATTAGAGTAAGGCAAGAGCAATGACAAGGCCCAAGGAACTATAATTCTGTTTGACGGTGGTTTGTGTGTGTATGTATTTGTGTGCATGTGTGCGTGTGTGTGTGTGTGTGTGCATGTGTGTGTGTGTGTATCTGTGTGCATGAATGAGGGGCATGAAGAGAAATTATGGCCAGAAAACACAGCGTTTCACTGTGCTGAGTTTCAGATACCAGTGTAAGGATCAGGGATGGAGTGAGTTAAACTCAGGGATCACAAAGCCACAAGGCCACATGATGAAGCTTTGCTTAAAGATAATCCTGGAAATGGGTAACAAGGAAACAGGGAGATCAGCAGGTAGCTTTTGTAGATCACTGTGAGAGATGAAGAGGCTCTGGATGAGATTTCTAGCAGGACAGAAGGAAACCTAGGACCTGTTCAGTGAAATATTGCAAGAGACAGTTGAATTGCCTCCTTGATGTGTCAGGGTCTAGTCTACCCTAAGTGTCAACTGATTCAGGTTTAGTTAACAAGGATCCTGGTTAGAATGTATTTACAGGCCAGGGGAAGAAGAGAGAATGGAAATATGTTTTGCCTTAGGATCAGGAGCTTGGTGCTATGCTAGGAGCCAGATATATAATGATCTCACTGAATCTCAACTCTGTAGTCCAATGGAGGGAGCACATCTCCATTGTTCAATTATGGAAACAGACCAGAGGATCAAGTGACTCATTAAATGCCACACTCACAAAGTAGGGGAACCCTCTCATGACAAGACTTTGTTCCCTGTCTTAGGAGTTTCCATGGAAGCCAGACAGAACTTCCTTTTTCTTTTTCCATCCAAGAACCCGCTAATTGTTCACCTCATCAAGACAAAAACTCACTGGATCTAAACCCCAATGGATTTAAGAATGCTGGTCAGAAACTAGATTTAAAGAGCAAATATTAGAACTAAACGGTCCTAGTGATCTTATTACTTAATAAAATACAAGGGCTTTAAGGGCTCTGAGCCAGGATCTGAGCCATAATCCATGCTGAGACTGGATGACTTAAGGAAAATATGTGTATTTCTCATCATTTTGGTGGCTGGGAAACTTGAAGTCAAGTTTCTGGCAGATTCGTGGTATGATGAGGTACCTCCTAATGATTTGCAGATAGACACTTTCTTGCTGTTCTCACATGATGGGGAGGGGAAAAAGAGAAGAATCTCTTGTGTCTTTGTTTCTCTCCCTCCTCTTTCTTTCTTTCTTTCTTTCTTTCTTTCTTTCTTTCTTTCTTTCTTTCTTTCTTTCTTTCTTTCTTTCTTTCTTTCTTTCTTTCTTTCTTTCTTTCTTTCTTTCTTTCTTTCTTTCTTTCTTTCTTTCTTTCTTTCTTTCTTTCTTTCTTTCTTCCTTCTTCCTTTCTTTCTCTTTCTTTCTCTCTCTTTCTCTTTCTTTCTTTCTTTCTTTCTTTCTTTCTTTCTTTCTTTCTTTCTTTCTTTCTTTCTTTCTTTCTTTCTTTCTTTCTTTCTTTCTTTCTTTCTTTCTTTCTTTCTTTCTTTCTTTCTTTCTTTCTTTCTTTCTTTCTTTCTTTCTTTCTTTCTTTCTTTCTTTCTTTCTTTCTTTCTTTCTTTCTTTTTCTCTTCTCTGACAGACACCTGTTCAGACTCCAGGCTTTGAGGTTCTGGGATAGTGTTGTCTCCTTTGTAGAATTGCATATGTATGAAGACAATATAAGTTTGTCAAATGGGGGCCTATTCCAGGGCCTTGCTCTACAGATAAAAAAGCCAATTTCAGAGGCAGAGAGACTCTCTGGACACCCAGAACTAAAATCGTAGAGTGGCTTAGCACCAATGTTTTTCTTACTTTTAGATTTCTTTTCTTTTTTTTTTTTTTTTTTTTTTTTTGGTTTTTGGGTCTCACCCGGCAGTGCTCAGGAGTGTCTCCTGGCTCCATGCTCAGAAGTCACTCTTGGCAAGCACAGGGGACCATATGGGACGCCGGGATTCAAACCGATGACCTTTTGCATGAGAGGCTAACGCCTTACCTCCATGCTATCTCTCCGGCCCCTAGATTTCTTTTTTTTTTTTTTTTTTTGGTTTTTGGGCCACACCCGGCAGTGCTCAGGGGTTACTCCTGGCTGTCTGCTCAGAAATAGCTCCTGGCAGGCACGGGGGACCATATGGGACAGCGGGATTTGAACCAACCACCTTTGGTCCTGGATCGGCTGTTGCAAGGCTAACACAGTTGTGCTATCTCTCCAGGCCCTAGATTTCTTTTCTTTTTTCTTTTTTCTTCTTTTTTTTGTTTTTTTTTTTTTTTTTGGGGGGGGGGTCACACCCGGCAGTGCTCAGGGGTTACTCCTGGCTGTCTGCTCAGAAATAGCTCCTGGCAGGCACGGGGGACCATATGGGACACCAGGATTCAAACCAACCACCTTTGGTTCTGGATCAGCTGTTTGCAAGGCAAACGCTGCTGTGCTATCTCTCCGGGCCCTAGATTTTTTTTCTTAATTAATTTTGAGGTGCCATACCTGGCAATGCTCAGGAGTTACTTCTAGCTCTGCACTCAAATATCACTCCTGGTGCTCAGGGGACCATTTGTGATGCTGGGATCAAAGCTGGGTTGGCTGTATACAAGGCAAGTATTCATTGTACTATCGTTCTCACCCTTGTAATTTATTTTGGGACCCATCCACCCAAAGAAGTGCTCAGGAGGTTTGGCTACTTCACTGGTGATTCTTGGCCAACGGGTTGGAGTTCAATGCAAGGACTTGAGAATGTGATGCTGCTCAGGCCTTGTGATGCCAAGAATATCTGGGTATCCCTAGGTGTGCTCAGGATTTCTAGAACTAAGTTCCAGTAATGCTCAAGAGTGATTGACTGATTGCAGTGCCAGGAATTGAACCTGGGTTGGTTGGATGCTAAGCATGTGCTCTAACCACTATATGTTTCTCAGCCTTGAGGCCAGTGTTTTTAATTTGGGAGGCCATATCTGGCAGTGCTTATGGGTTACTCCTGGCTCTGCACTCAGGAATTACTCCTGGCAGACTCGTAGGGCCATATGGGTTGCCAGTGTTTGAACTCAGGTTAGCTGCATGCAAGGCAAACTTATCCTCTATACTATAATTCTGGCCCTTGATTTTAAATTTTTGTTTTATTAAAACACCATGATTGGAGGCCGGAGAGATAGCACAGTGGTAGGGCATTTGCCTTGCATACGGCCAACCCAGGTGTGACCCCTCCAAAACAATAAATAAGTAAAGCACCATGATTTACAAAGCCTTTCATAGTTGAGTTTTTTTTTTGTTGTTGTTGTTGGTTTTTTTGGGCCACACCCGGTGGTGCTCAGGGGTTACTCCTGGCTGTCTGCTCAGAAATAGCTCCTGGCAGGCACGGGAGACCATATGGGACACCGGGATTCGAGCCAAACACCTTTGGTCCTGGATCGGCTGCTTGCAAAGCAAACGCCGCTGTGCTATCTCTCCGGGCCCTCATAGTTGAGTTTTAAACATAGAATGTTCTAGCATCAACCTCACCCTTACCAGTGTTCAAAGGCTCCTTTTACCCACCTCCAGTCTGTCACCTTGACAAGCTTTAAAAAAAAATTTAGTCACTGTACAATTATAAAATTATAAAATTGTTCATAATGTTTCAACATTGTCTACTTCCCTCCACCAGTTCCCCACCTCCCACCCTGGTTTGCTTTACTGCCACTATGAGGAGTACCTTAATAAATAAATAAATAAATAAATAAATAAATAAATAAATAAATATGTATATATGTGTATGGACATATATAACCACATTTTAGCACCACCTTCTCCTCCTGATTAAATGCTTCCCTCTACCATGGTCATTGCCCTTCCTTGTCCTTTCCCCCCAGCCCCTGCACTATTGAATACCAGTTCTTCTGTTCTTGCTTTTCCACACTCCCTAACATGCCACCTTAACAGGCACATTTTTAGGTTTTGGTTGTTGAAGTTTAGATCTCACATTTTCAATGTAGCTGACTTTGTGATTTGAATATTTAGCTCTATCATTCCTCTTCGCCACCCATGTACCTGAGGCTTCTCAACAAGGCCAGTGTTTGTTTTTATCCCTGTACTTTCTGCTCTAATTTTACTCATCATTCACACAGAAAAGATTACAGCTTCCAGGGCTGTAGAGACAGCACAGCAGTAAAGTTCTTGCATGCAGTCAACTCCTAGCAGCATAATATGGTCCCTCAAGCTCTACCAGGACTGATCCCTGAGCACAGAGCCAGGAGTAAACACTGAGACTAATGGGTGTGCCCTTCCCCCCCAAAAAAAAAAAACCCCACTAAACTAAGAGAAGCAGCTTCCTGCTTCTGTCCTGGGTTTAATCTGCATTCACACAGTTCCCTAGGACTCGGGGAATTTAAGATTATGGGAAGCCTGCACCAGGACTAGTAAACAAAGCTGGACTACTTCACAAGCCTTATATACACAGTCTTACTACTGGCTTACAAAGGTAAACTGAATCTGAAATAGGTTCTTACTATAAACATAGGAGAGCGGCAAGCTATGATTTCACCAGCTTCCAGCTATACAATTGCTTATTTTGGTCCAGTTTACAATGGCTGACACTACGTTCAGGACCTCTTACTAACTGTAGAAGATAGTTGAGTCCATGTTGGAGTGGTGAGAAAAGACACAGATATAGGACATTACCAGTTGTGTCATCTGAGTCACAACAGAGAAATGCAGGGAGCTGAGAAGACCAAAGGAGGGCTGTTAGCTTAGTCTGGCAGAAAGCTTCAGAGAGGGCTTCCTGGAGGAAAGGTCATGAAAAGGTCAAGTCTTACCTTTATTTGTTTTTGTTTTTTGGGCCACACCAAGTGACGTTCAGGGGTTACTCCTGGCTATGCACTCAGAAATTGATCCTGGTTTGGGGGACCATATGGGACACTGAGGGATTGGACTGTGGTCCATCTAGGGTAGCACATGCAAGGCAAATGCCCTACTGCTTGTGCCACCACTCAGGCCTCTCACCTTTTTAAAAAATAAAAAAAAAAATAGTCTCTTGGGGCCCGAACGATAGCGCAGCTGTAGGGTATTTGCATGCGGCCAACCCAGCAGGATGGACCTGTGTTCCATCCCCATATAAATGTCTTTTGTGCTGGTAATATAGCTTTCACTAATCCTGATAAACGATATAATTGAGGAAAAGAAACTATTTCAAAACCACTTTAGGTGGGTTAGAAAGATTGTATAAGAGTTATAGTTCGGGGCTGGTGAGGTGGCTCTAGAGGTAAGGTGTCTGCCTTGCGAGCGCTAGCCAAGGAAGGACCGAAGTTCGATCCCCCAGGGTCCCATATGGTCTCCCCAAGCCAGGGGAAATTTCTGAGCCCTTAGCCAGGAGTAACCCCTGAGCATCAAACGGGTGTGGCCCAAAAACAAAAAAAAAAAAGTTATAGTTCTTTCTTTCTTTCTTTCTTTCTTTCTTTCTTTCTTTCTTTCTTTCTTTCTTTCTTTCTTTCTTTCTTTCTTTCTTTCTTTCTTTCTTTCTTTCTTTCTTTCTTTCTTTCTTTCTTTCTTTCTTTCTTTCTTTCTTTCTTTCTTTCTTTCTTTCTTTCTTCCTTCCTTTCTTCTGTTCTTTTCCTTCCTTCCTTCCTTCCTTCCTTCCTTCCTTCCTTCCTTCCTTCCTTCCTTCCTTCCTTCCTTCCTTCCTTCCTTCCTTCCTTCCTTCCTTCCTTCCTTCCTTCCTTCCTTCCTTCCTTCCTTCCTTTCTTGCTTTTATTTTTTTTTATTTTTGGACCCTACCTCAGGGCTTACTCCTGGTTCTTCACTCAGGGATCATTCCTGGCAGTGCCAGGACCATATAAACTACAAGAAATTGAACCTGGGTCAGCACTGTGCAAGGTAAACACTTTGCACATTGACCTATTGCTCTGGCCTTATATATTTTTTTCTTTTAAAATTCTTTCTGATAGGCTTGAGCAATATACTGTGGGTAGGCCATTTACCTTGCACTTGGGTTTGATCCCACAGCATCCCATAAAGTCCCCGAGCCCTGCCAGGAGTAATCCCTGAGCACAGAAGTAGAAATAAGTCTCTGCACTGTCAATGGGTGTGCTCACCACCATCACCAAAAACCTTCTGAAACTGAAGAAGAGAAAAGAACTCTCAAACGTAGTTTATGAGGTTAACATTATTTACTTTGATACTAAAAATCAGAAAAGGATATCATGCACAAAAGATAAATACATTCACCAACATCACCAATGAACATAGAAGCTATGTTTTCCATAAAGTACTATTAAGGGGAATAGCTCAGTGACTGGGAGCATTTGCTTTCCAACTGTGGTCACAAATTCAATCGCTGGTGCTGCCATATGTACCAAGTACAATCATGGCATCTCTGCTGTCTGTGCTCCCTGGTGATGCTACACTTTCTGTCCACATTGCAGGTGAATTTGAACTCCACAATAGAGGATACCAGCCCCATGAACATGACAACTAAATGGCACATTGTGAAATCGTCAGTTCCACAATCTCCATAGAAGGACAGGAATCCCTATGCCCCAATCCAGGTAGGACAAGAGATGGCAGATCCAGCAACAATTCTGACTTGGAATAATCCACACATGGTTGGGAAGGAATAGCAGGCCAGAAACTCACACCACAAGCTGTTCACTCACAAGCCAATAACTCCACTATGTGAAACACGAGTCAAGATGGCAGCTTCCCCTCCAGGCCTCCAAAGCAGCCTTTATTGGAAAAAACAAAGACCCCTCTTAAGGGGAGGGGAAAAAGTCAGATAAAGAGGCAATGGGTAAACATCTTTTTAATATGTAAATCAAAGTAATCAATCAAGAGACATCTAATGAAAAGGCAATATGAGGCCCAATCCAAAGGCCTCTATCAATAGCACATGAGACCCATAACCATGAAGGGTACCCTACAGTGATCACAGGTGAGTATGGTGGAGAGCATTGCAGCCAGGAAATGCATGGGTATCACGCCTGGAAAGAACATGTGCAAGCACCGAAGCAAACCTTTATACAAACCTTGTATGTTTTTTTCAATCACAACACCCAACAACTATGATGGGAACTGGGGTGGGGGCGGGGTAATGGAAAAGTTGGTCCATTGAAAATGTTTTAAAGGGGCCGGAGAGATAACATGGAGGTAAGGCGTTTACCTTTCATGCAGGTCATCAGTTGGAATCCCGGCGTCCCATATGGTCCCTCATGCCTGCCAGGAACAATTTCTGAGCACGGAGACAGGAAAAACCCCTGAGCACTGCCGGGTGTGACCCAAAAACCACACACACACACACACACACACACACACACACACACACACACACACAAGAAAGAAAAGAAAGAAAGAAAAAAATGTTTTAAAAATTAACTAAAAGATGGGGCTGGAGAGATAGCATGGAGGTAGGACATTTGCCTTTCATGCAGAAGGGCAGTGGTTCGAATTCCGGCATTCCATATGGTCCCCTGAGCCTGCCAGGAGAGATTTCTGAGCATAAAGCCAGGAGTAACCCCTGAGCACTGCCGGATGTGACCCAAAAACAAACAAAAAAATTTGACTAAAAGAACACCTTCCATTCCCCAAAGAAAAAAAGTCAAAAAACTAACCTACAATGTTAGCAAACCCCTAAATGTTAGCAAGTTAAATTTAATGATACATTAAGAGCACTATGCACTATAATCAAGTGAGACTTATTCCAGAGATGCATGGGTATAACCAAATGTACAAAAAGAATATTAATCCAATAATTACATCTGCAGAGGGAAGGATAAAACTTATATGTCCATGAGCTGGAAAGACAGGATAGTAGGCAGGGCTCTTGAGGTGGAGCTGGGTCATTTCTGACAGAGGGTGTGGCTATGGGCTGTTGTACCTTCAGGTAGAAAGGGAGATCTGCCCCACCCTCTCTGAGAAGGCCCCAGAGTTGTTCAGCCAGGTTCAGACTACCTGGGATTTCAGCCATCATGTTCTTTTGGAGCTTAGTTGGGAAGTAGGCCATTTCTCTGCAAGGCTGCAAAAGACATCTTATTTTGATTGTAAAGCCTTATATACAGCAGAATCTAGAAAACAATATCAAAAGATATAGAGTAAGACATAAAGAGTTTGAAAAAGAACCCAAAGTATTGATGGGAAGAATTAATTTATTCAAAGATTAAATAGAGAACAACATAGAGAACTACTGCTAATCTCTATTAGTATTCTAGTGGTCTATATTTGAAGGAACTTTGGGGTGTGTGATACTTGGTGATGCTTAGGGACTACTTTCTATTTGGGGTTCAGGAGTCACTCCTGCCAATGCTGGAAGGACCAGGAAATGCCAGGATTGAACCAGACCTCCTGCATGCAAAGCATATGACCATTGTAAAATTTCCTTGGTCTTTCAATGATATTTTTTAAAGAAATAGGGAAGACTAACTAACATAACCACAAGAGACCCAACTAAATAAAGCAATCTTGAGAAAGGGGGAAATGGAGATATCATCTTACTCAATTTCAAAATATATACAAAGCAACACTCATTAAACCAGTATTGGACTGGAATATTAATAATCAATAGAAGAGAATAGAATAGAATCAAGATCCCAGAGATAACTCACACATATATCGATGTGTTAATCAATTTATGACAAAGGGACTATACAATGAAGAAAGGAAAAATTCTTTTTTTTTTTTTTTTTTTTTTTTTTTTTTTTTTTTTTTTTTGGTTTTTGGGCCACACCCGTTTGATGCTCAGGGGTTATTCCTGGCTATGTGCTCAGAAATCGCCCCTGGCTTGGGGGGACCATATGGGACGCCGGGGGATCGAACCGCGGTCCGTTCCTTGGCTAGCGCTTGTAAGGCAGACACCTTACCTCTAGCGCCACCTTCCCTGCCCCAGGAAAAATTCTTTAACAAGTGGTAAATACTTGAAAATTGGACAGCTACATGCAAAAAATGAAACTGTGTTACTCTAATGCTATATACAAAAATATTCAAAATGAACCAAAATTTGGCTATAAGACCTGAAATTATACCGCACTTAGGAAAGATTATAGGTTCCATGTTCCAAGGTATCAGTATCAAGACTGTCTTTGGGGGCCGGAGAGATAGCATGGAGGTAATGCATTTGCCTTGCATGCAGAAGGTCAGTAGTTCGAATCCTGGCATCCCATATGGTCTCCTGAGCCTGCCAGGAGCAATTTCTGAGCATAGAGCCAGGAGGAACCCCTGAGTGTTGCTGGGTATGACCCAAAAACCAAAAACCAAAAAAAAAAAAAAAAAAAAAAAAAGAATGTCTTTGTGTCTCTACTCCAATGACAGAAGAAATTAATGCAAAGATAAATAATTGTACCTACATAAAATCAAAAGCCTCTGCACATATATCTATAAGCAGAATAAAAAAACAGCAGATGGAATAGAAGAGGATATTGATACCTTTGGATATCTGATCAGGAGATAATATTGAAAATCTATAAGGAACTCACAAAACTCATCACGAATAACCTATTGAAAAATGGGAAGAGGGCCAGAGAAAATATAGGGATTTTTTTTTTAATGTAGAGATACTTTGCACAGATTGACCCAGGTTTAAATTCTTGGCTCTAGGGCCCGGAGATATAGCACAGCGGTGTTTGCCTTGCAAGCAGTGGATCCAGGACCTAAGGTGGTTGGTTCGAATCCCGGTGTCCCATATGGTCCCCTGTGCCTGCCAGGAGCTATTTCTGAGCAGACAGCCAGGAGTAACCCCTGAGCACCGCTGGGTGTGGCCCAAAAAAACTAAAAAAAAAAAAAAATTCTTGGCTCCAAATATATGGTCTCCTGAGACCTGAATAAGAACTAAGAGTAAGTACTAAGCACATCTGGGAAAAGAATAAAGAATGGACTAGATAACAGACCTGAGGCTCTGTTATAGGACTGAATTTGCTAAGTAGAGAAATGTGAGAGTTTTCCTAGACATAGTGGGGGTTGTGTAAAAACATTTATTTCTAGAACTTTTCTCTCAGCTGCTTAGTAGATGGATTGTGGTGCCTATATAAGAACTAAGTTACATTTTTCTATTTGTGGGCTACACCCAACAGTGTTGAGTGCTTAATCCTGCCTCTGAGCTGAGGGTTCTCTTCTGGCAGGGCTGAAGGACCATATGGGGTATTGGGTATAAAACCTAGGTAGGCTGGGTACAATGCAAGAACCCTACCTGCTGTACTATCTCTCCAGCGCAACATTAAATTTTTTAAAAATTAAATATTTCTATATGCAGCCAAAAAGAAAGAATTTGAGGAGATTGTGAAAAGTGAAATAAATCAGAAACAGAAAGACAAATGGTTGAATTCACTTTTATGTGCAGTTTTGAGAGTGTGGGAGATGGAAGCAAGGGAGGAGAGGGTCTAATGGCTGGATGGTGGGGGGTGGTTTCTTCTTTAATACCTTTTTTAAAAATGCAAGAGGATGGGCCAGAGAGATAGCATGGAGGTAAGGCAATTGCCTTGCATGCAGAAGGATGGTGGTTTGAATCCCGGCATCCCATATAGTCCCCCAAGCCTGCCGGGGGCGATTTCTGAGCGTAGAGCCAGGAGTATCCCCTGAGCACTGCAGGGTAAGACCCAAAAACCAAAAACAAAAATGCAAGAGGAAATATTTCCACAGCTTCTTAACCCGCACTCTCCACTTCCCAGAGTCAGTCTGACAGTGGAGAGGAAGTCACTGAATCAGCAGGCCCCTCAGCAGGGAAGAGTGTTCCTTCAGTATTCTCAGCATGTAGGAAGGTCCTTGTCAAACAACTCCAGGTTCCTCTTTGAGTTGTACACAAGTTTGCTCCTCTGAGCTCCCTCTCTCTTCATGATTCAATGGGCAAAGTCCATACACTCTGAATATTTTTTAAATTAATATCTTTATTTAAGCATCATGATTACAAACTTGTTTGCAGTTGGGTTTCAGTTATTAAAAAAAAACACCCCCCTTCACCAGTGCAACATTCCCACCACCAATGCCCCCTAACTCTCTTCTCCCCCACCCCTTGCCTGTATTGAGACAGGCATTTTATTTCTCTCACTCACTACCATTGTCATGATAATTGTTAGTGTGATAAGCTTCATACCGTGGGCAGGTCCTTCCAGCCCTCTTCTCTATTGTCTCTGGTCATTATTACAATAATGTCTTTTATTTTTCTTAAATCCCACAGATGAGTGAAACTATTTTGTTTCATTCTCTCCCTCTGACTTATTTCACTCAGCAAATAGTTTCCATGATAAATTTTCCCTTGCACATTTTTCTTCACACTTTGTGGACTAGGTCATATAGGTGACTGAGAGCACCCTTTTGTTTTCTCAGGGGGACAGAAGAGGAGGGAACTAACCTCTGCAGACTCCCCTCCTCCCAACTCCAAGCCTAGGAGAAATGCCTGCCTCAGGCCACTTGAGTGCTTTCTTCCTCAAGCCCTGGGGTAAGTTGGAGGGTTTCCTGTCTTTTTCCTCTCCCGAGGTGAGGAAATCAGAGCTCAGAGTTCTTTAAGGTCACCTAGCTGAGAAGGGATGGAACAGGACAACTGGTCCTATGCAGAGGGAAACTAGGGTTCTCTTCATGGCTCAGGGAATCCAGCTTAATGGATGGAATTAGCTGTTGGGGGAGCTGCACTTGAAAGACAATATCTGGGGTAGCGAATACGAGGCTCTCGAGCTGCATGCGGCTCCCGGCCAAAATGAATGCGGCTCTTTGCCTCTTCTCATTATATTGTATACTGTGGCTCTTTGCCAAATTTGGATCTTGTTCTGCTGCTTCTAAGGAGGGACCTCTGAGGAGAGATCTCCGAGCGCATAGTCCCGCCCCAGGCTGTGTCCTCCTGTCTCCCATCCCTCAGACACAACTGCACGGGTCAGCGAGGGGGGGGGGGGAACCCGTGTGTCACATGTTGGATCACATCTTGCCATTAGTTCTTAGTGTGGAGGACGCAGCACACCCTCACCATCACGGCAGGATTTTGACCCTCACTCAGAATGGCAAAATGCAATATGTGTTTAATAGATTATTGTTAAAATTATATGCTTTTGTGTGAGTGCTTGTCTGTTTTGGCAGGTCACTGCGTGGTGTGGCTCTCTGACTCTCACAGTTTAAAAATTTGGCTCTTTGTGTTGAACTTGTTCACCACCCCTGGACAATATGCTTCCCAGACCCAGAGCCCAAAGTTTACTTCCCTGAAGGATGTGCCACTCACAAATCTCCTTTACTGATGATTTATTATAAGCCAGGCATGGTGCCAATAAGCCCTGCAATATTTTCTCCCGAGACTCTCTTAAATCCCATGACACAAGGCACCAGATGTAAACCCTGTTGCAGGCAAGGAATCCAGGGGCTGGTAGAATTCAGCTGCTCCCCCAGGGGCTCATCAGATCAGGGGCTGGGGCTACCTGAGATTTAACTGACAGCCTTAGAAAACTTTCTGTTGGTTTTAGTGTCCATGAAGGCCCCAAGAACTGAGGGCAAGACAACCTATAGCTAAGAGACTAATTTCTCCTAATCCGTGAGCAGTCTTTTCCATCCTGGAAAATTTCCTTTGAGGGCAAGACAACCTATAGCTAAGAGACTAATTTCTCTTAATCTGTGAGCAGTCTTTTGCATCCTGGAAAATTTCTTTTGAGTTGCAGAAATACAGTTCTGTTTTTTATCTTTGTTCCCTCCTGTTTGACCAGTGGTGTTTAAAAGCATCAAAGGATGCTTTTAGCGTCAATGTTATGGAGAGACTTTTTTTTTTTTTTTTTTTTTTGGTTTTTGGGCCACACCCGTTTGACGCTCAGGGGTTACTCCTGGCTATGTGCTCAGAAATCGCCCCTGGCTTGGGGGGACCATATGGGACGCCAGGGGATCGAACCGCGGTCCTTCCTTGGCTAGCGCTTGCAAGGCAGACACCTTACCTCCAGCGCCACCTACCCGGCCCCATGGAGAGACTTTTGACTACATTTTCCTCTAGGTACTTAATGTATGTAGGTCAGTTATCAAAGTGTGCTTAAGAAGGAAAAAGAAAAGAGAAAGAGAGAGGGGAAAGAGGGAGGATGTTGGTACTTGGGATGACTGAAATTCAATCATGAATAACTTTGTAACTATGTATTCCATTGTGATTAAAATTAGAAAAAAATTTTTTTTGGTTTTTGGGCCACACCCGGTGGTGCTCAGGGGTTACTCCTGGCTGTCTGCTCAGAAATAGCTCCTGGCAGGCACGGGAGACCACATGGGACACCGGGATTTGAACCAACCACCTTTGGTCCTGGATCGGCTGCTTGCAAGGCAAACGCCGCTGTGCTATCTCTCCAGGCCCAAAATTAGAAAAAATTTTGAGAGCGAGACTAGAGAAAGACGAGAGACTAAGAACCCCACCCGAAGACTACCAAAGCTGAAATTACAAGAGATGAAGAAATGGGGATTCATTGGAGAATGAACCCTGCTGCCTATCTCCGTACCTACGTTATTTGGAACTTGCTGCCAGTGAGAAAGATAAAGGGGAACCAACTGAGAGACACTTTCAGGGATGCCACCAGAGTTGGACCACTCCTGCCCTGCTCCTAAAAATCTGGGCTCGAGCGCCCACTGGTGGCCAAGTTGTGAGATTCTAGTTGGGTCAGGATTAGGAGAGTTTCCATATCAATGGGTCCTGGAGAACTGGATTAAGAAAAATCTCATTGGTAATGTCTCAGAGGGGAAAAATGGGTCATGAAATGAGGAAAGAGGCAAGGATTTCAGCCAAAATAAGGAAAATCCAAGTTAGGAAATTGAGGTCGGAGTGCCAGTACAGCAGGTAAAGCATTTGCTTTTCATGCAGTCAACCCAGATTTGATCTCCAGCAACCCATATGGTCCACTGAGCATTTCCAGGAATGATTCCTAACTGTAGAGCCAGGAGTAAATCCTGAGCACTCTGGATGTGGCCCCCAAACAAGCAAATAAAAAAGAAATGACAAGATTTTGCAGAGATGGAGGGACTGGGTAGGATCCCCGGACCTCCTAAAATGCCAAAGACTTCTCTACTCTCAGCTTTCCTTTAGAAGGTCCCACTGCTCAGAAAGATCTACTCCCTCCCATCCTTCCCTCATATCCACTCTAGACTTCATACATAAACACAATAGGAGAATGTGTATGGGGTGCCTAGGCCTTCAAAAGACCCGTTAGAGACCACTGTACCTCTTTGTACAGAGTTCCATTTCTTCCTTTTGAGGCTAAGAGGAACATCACCCAAATGATGAAATGGTCTTTCTAGTGTGATGAAATGCTCCACATCTGGAATGGATTTGTTGTTTCTTTCACTCTGGTTAGGTCCAGTCTAAAATCCCTTTGCTCTGGAATCATGATAATGTCCCTTTGCATTAAATGCTGTCTGGTTATATATTTTGTCTTTAAGCACTAATGTCCATGAAGGAAGTGCCCCACTCAGATCAGACCATCCTTATGTATCCACAGGGGTCCAAGGGAACACCTGGGTGGTGTACTTGGATGGGGACATACTTCGTAGTTGAGGGTGGAGGAGTCCTTTAAAGACATGATGGGGTGCGGGGGAGGGATGCCTGTCCCCCAGGGAAATGCGTGTCCCTGTGTCCCTGTGACTACACCAAGCTCACTAAGACCAGTCAAACCACAAAACAGACATTACTTTGTTCAGGATTAGGGTGGAGTACAAAAAGGTGGGTATTTATTTCTTTTTTCATTGATGCATTCATTTTGCAGCAGACATTTATTGGCATCTACTCAGGGCCAAGCCTCTAACATTTGTCTGTCCTGTGGTTCACTTGCAGGTTTAATGAGCCCTTAGGAAAATGCAAAAGGCACGTGTCAATGTCTGTATGGATCTTCAGTGAACAAAGTGGAGGAGCCCTGGTCAAGTTTTGGGTGGGCTTGCTCCAGTGCCAAAGTGGCTCTTACCATGTCCTTTTCCAGGGCTGGCAGAGAGTCTCCCTTCTTGACCAGGATCCAGTTGTGAAGCTGCTTAGAATCTTGGCAGTCAAATGCCAAGATCCAAGTAGGTCACCTGGGCAAGACAGGAAGGGCAGGGCCATGTTTTCATGTGGCTCCCAAAGACGGTCATGGAACTGTCATGGGCATGTCAGGTTGGGAGAAGAGGGTGCTCATCTGGCAAATCCCAGAAACTCAAGATGAAGGACAGTGGGGTACAGTAACATCCTTCTCTTTTTCTTTTCCTCCTCTTTATTATGCAAGCTGTATCTATTCCTTTTTTTATTTTTTATTTTTGCTTTTTGAGCCACACACTGTGACACTCAGGAGTTACTCCTGGCTATGAGCTCAGAAATTGCTCCTGGCTCAGGGACCATATAGGACACTAGGGATAGAACCAAGATCCATCCTAGATCGGCCACTTGCAAGGCAAGTGCCCTACTATTATGCTATCGCTTCAGCCTGCTGTTTCTGTTCCTTATTGACAAGTGTAAAAAAGCACTTAGGTTTGGCTGTGTATAATTTGAAAAATTGATTCACCCTGTCATCTGCCCTCCCAACACACAAATAGACACATTCACACACACTTTTGACACATGTATGTATACATACACTTATATATACAGAATCACTTATAGAAACGACCACACACACTCTTTACACACTCACATATAGATATACTCACACATTCTCAGGCATAAACATACACTCCTGGCACATATAAATATATATACCCTCACACACATCAACACACCCTCCTGACACACATGTATACATACACATTTTACACACAGACTACTTTTGACATACATTTACAATCCTCACACACATGTACATACACACAATCTCCTCACACACGACATATGTACACATTCGCATACATTCCTGACATATATACACAGACCTCACACATGCATAAATATTCATACACTCCTCACACATAAATTAAACACATACTTGCATACATAAACACACAATTCCTAACACATATCCCCTCACTCACATCTGGCAGGGAGATTTTCTTGCAAGGGGCCAACCAGGGGTCAGTCACTGGTACTCCATAGGGTCCTCTGAGTCCCGCTAGGAGGACTGTCTGAGTGCAGAAATAGGAACAAATCCTGAGCACCACCAATGTGCAATGTGATTCCAAAACCAAAAAAAGAGAAAAAGAGAAAGATCCACCTTTGTTCACAGAAGGCTTCCTGGGGCTGCTATGTGTGTGTGTGTGTGTGTGTGTGTGTGTGTGTGTGTGTGTGTGTGTGTGTGTGTGTGTGCAGGACTCTGTCCAGCAGAGCTGGGAGGTATGGGCTAGGGGTGAGGAGATCCAACTCAGGATTGCAGGGCCTTATTTAAGCCCCTTGTCCTTTTTTTTTGATTCTGGCCCCACCTTTATTTTATTTTTGGTCTTTGGGCCATGCCTAGTGATCCTCAAAGCTTACTCCTGGCTGCCTGGCTATACACTCAGGAATATTCCTGGCAGTGCTTAGAGGACTATATGGGATGCCAGGGTTCATACCCAGATTGGTTGGCCACATGCAAAGTAAACACCCTACTTACTGTACTATCTCTCCAGTTCCTCACCTCTATTTTTTGGGGGGAAGGTCACACCTGGCAGGGCTCAGAGGTTACTCCTGGCTCTGCACTCAGAAATCACTCCTGGCAGGCACGGGGAACTATATGGGATGCTGGGATTCAAACCATATGTCCTGGATCGGCTGTGTGCAAGGCAAACACCCGTGTGCTGTGCTATCTCTCCAGCCCTCTCACCTCTATTTTTAGGGGGGGGGGAAAGTTTATGAAAGTCTTGGCAATGGTGCAAGGCCAGGACTTATGTCCAGCCCTCCAGAGTTCCAGAAACCTGCACCATCGGGGCTCAATTTTTTCCAGGGGAAGTGTCGGACCACACTTAGCAATGCTTGAAGGTGCTGTCAGCTGTTCTGGGAGACTATGTGGTACCAGGATTCACATCAGTGTAGGCTGCATGCAGGACATGTGCCTTACTTGCTGTGCTGCCTCTCCAGCTATATGGGCCATTCTGTTTTTATTGGAAATGTTTTATTATCCCCTTGTCTCCCTGAAAAAATCCTTTAGAAGTTCAATTTTTGGGGCCAGCGCGGTGGCGCTAGAGGTAAGGTGTCTGCCTTGCCAGCGCTAGCCTAGGACGGACCGAGGTTCGATCCCCCGGTGTCCCCCAAGCTAGGAGCGACTTCTGAGTGCATAGCTCAGAAGTTCGATTTTTCTTCTTTTTTTTGTTTGTTTTTGAGTCACACCCAGCAGCGCTTAGGGGTTACTCTTGGCTCTACATTCAGAAATCTCTCCTGGCAGGCTCGGGGGACTATATGGGATGCAAAAATTTGAACCACCATCCTTCTGCATGCAAGGCAAAAGCTCTACCTCCATGCTATCTCTCCAGCCCTAGAAGTTCAATTTTATTTTATTTTATTTTGCTTGTTTTTGCTTTGGAGGTCATTTCCAATAGTGTGCAATAAGGGGGTATTAAGGGTCAGGGATCAAACCTGGGCTTTCTGCACTTAAGCATGTGCTCCAGGCCTTTGAATGGTCTTTTTAGTCTGTCCAAAAGTTCAATTTTAACTCTCAAATGTCACCTCCACTTATGATACCCGCCTGTGCCTCTGTTCTCCTCTGCTCTGGGTCCCTGCATCTGACTTCACAGCCTGCTGTTGAAGCTTGGCCCACAAACAGTAAGGGAAGTTTTCAGTTTACAGTCTCTGTGCCTGGAGCATGTTTTATTCAAGCGATGCTGGGAAGATGCAGATTCCAGCTCTGTATCCCCATAGCTTGGACCTGACTTAGGAGAGTAGCTCCGTGATGAGAGATGAGAAGAACTTAAAGGTTGTCCCATAGAAGATGGGCCAGGGGTTTTATCCACAACCACTCAACTTTGACCTTCCTGTGTTCCAGGCTCTGTGCTGCTTCTCAACCTCTGCCAAGTTTGGGCATCAGAAAAGACATAGGGAGGGGCAGGATAGAAAGTCATTGCCAAGTAGGGGCAACCCCATCTTCTCAGAAGTGACACTGATTAGAAAGGAGTAGCCTGGGAATGGTGCTCTTGGACTGCTCTAAGAGCCTGAGAAATACTGCTGGAATGCTCAGAGATTTTGAAGCCAGGCTCAGAGGCCAGCAAGGCTAGCAAGGTCATTGCCAATTTGAACCTCCTTCTCCTCCCCATCCCCTGCCTCATGGATGCTTTTATAGAATAGGCTTTCAGGAAATAAAGAGGAAAAGAAGAGAGATCATTCTGGAAGCAGAGAATATTTATACTGATTGCTCTTGCTAAAAAATAGTGTGTGCACGTGGGCATTCATGGATGTTTAGTGTGTGTATGCATGGTTGTATGGTGTGAGTATGCATGTGTGTGGATGCATTGTGGCACATAAGTGTGTGTGTGCACTTATGTGTGTGAATGCACACTCAGAACTTCTGGGTAGAAGGCTCTTCAAGCTATGTTCTCCGCCGAACACATATTGCTTGCTGTTCTCTATGTCTTTTCATTTACATACTTGCTCTTTCAAGCATTTTCTCCTCTTGATCATTTTCTCCTTTCCTTCTTCCCCTGCTTGCATCTTTTTAAGTATATTTTGTCAATAAAAACTATCTTGCTTCACTATATAAAAAAGGAAATAAACCTCCCAGCTTTTGAGGGGAAGTATGATAAACAAATGAGTTCAGGGATAGAAAGAAATAGCTAGTAAGACCCCAGTTACATTCCTTTATTTCCTTTAGTGGAAGCTACTCAACTCCCTAAGGGCTGGGCTTCTCCATAGGGGTGGATAGCAGGACCTCTACTCAGAAACCTGAGTGTATCTCATTCACCCTTTGGCTCTTCTTGGGACAATGACTTATATTTAGTGTTGGAGTTAATGCCATTGTGATTCTGTTTGATTAACTTGTTTGAAAAATCTTTCAAAGCATCCCAAAGATTTACATATTTGATCTTGCCTTTTCATTAAAGCATTTAATACGTGCTTATTCAATATCTCTCAGATGCTCCTGGGCCAGCTCAATAGCATCTGCTGATGTCATCATTTTATGTTATGCAAATTGTTTTTATTTGGTTTGATTTTGGGGCCACACCTGGTGGCATTCAGAAATCACTCTTGGCAGGCTCAAGAGACTATATGGGATGCCAGGGATCTAGCCCGGGTCAGCTGTGTGCAAGCAAATACCTACTTGCTGTGCTATCACTCCAGTCTTAATTTGTGCACATTCTTGGCAAGTCAGCTTTACCCTTCTCGAATCCTGGGGCACTCCTGGGGCACTCCTAGGTCAGAGGTCCTGAGGCAATTTGTTGATATCCTCTGTCCTGGCCTGCACCAAACCCCAATAATTTAGAGGGACTGTGCCTCAAAATGCACCAAGGGTCCTGAGAGATAGTATAGCCACACTCAGTTTGATCTCAATCATCACATATGGTCCCTCAGGAGAGCCAGGTATAATCCAAGAGCCACAGAGCCAAGATCAGCACCTGAACACCCCTAGATGTGGCCCACACTGCAAATTAAGATAGCATCCCCAAACAACAACAAAATAATGCAGAGCAGATCATCAGCTGCATAGTCAAGTGAGGGAACACCCAGGGGAAGGTCCATAGGATTGGGTGGGACTAATTCAGACCCTCAGTGATCGCTCTAAGGACCTGCCAGTCTAGATTTTAGCAAAGACACAAATCAGTAACATTTGTTGTTCCTTAAAAAAAGAAAGAAAGGGAAATAGGCAAAGGAGATAGACACTTTGAACACCTTAGTGTTCACTATTTTCATTTAGAAACATACTCAGGGGCTGGAGAAATAGTACAGCGAGTAGAGCATTTACTTTGCACATGGCCAACCCAGGCTCCGATCCTCAGAAACAGAGCCAGGAGTAACTAACTCCTGAGCTCTGCCAGGTGAGGCCTAAAAGTCCTTCCAAAAAACCAAACAATAAAACCGTTTACTCAGACATACATCTTTCTTTCTTTTTTTCTTTCTTTCTTTCTTTCTTTCTTTCTTTCTTTCTTTCTTTCTTTCTTTCTTTCTTTCTTTCTTTCTTTTCTTTCTTTTCTTTCTTTCTTTCTTTCTTTCCTTTCTTTCTTCTTTCTTTCTTTCTTTCCTTTCTTTCCTTTCTTCTTTCTTTCTTTCTTTCTTTCTTTCTTTCTTTCTTCTTTCTTTCCTTTCTTTCTTTTTTCTTTCTTTCTTTCTTACTTACTTTCTTTCTTTCTTTCTTTCATTCTTTCTTTTTTTATTCCCTTCTTTCTTCTTTCTTTCTTTGTCTGTTTCTTTCTTTTTTATCTCTTTCTTTCTTTGTTTCTTTGTTTCTTTCTTTCCTTTCTTTCTTTTTTCTTTCTTTCTTTCTTTCTTTCTTTCTTTCTTTCTTTCTTTCTTCTTTCTTTCTTTTTCTTTCTTTTCTTTTCTTAACATAAATAGGCTTTTTTTTTTTTGCAATTGTTTGTTTTATTGTTATTATTTTTTTTCCTGGTTTTTGGGTCACACCCGGCAGCGCTCAGGGGTTACTCCTGGCTCCACGCTCAGAAATGGCTCCTGGCAGGCTCGGGGGACCATATGGGATGCCAGGATTTGAACCAATGACCTTCTGGATGCAAGGCAATTGCCTTACCTCCATGCTATCTCTCTGGTCCCCTGTTATTATTTTTTAAACCATACCTGGCAGTGCTTAGGGCTTACTCTTGACTGTGCCCAGGGATCACTCCTAGTGGGTCTCAAGAGACCATTTGGGATGTCAAATCCCAAGTGTGACCCCAAAACAAAACAAAATAAAAAAAATTCCAAAGAAATTACTCCTAGCAGGCTTGGGGGACATATGGGTTGTTGGGGATTGAACCTGGGTGGGCAATGTGTAAATACCCTATTTGCTGTGCTATCTTTCTGGCCCCAACGCAAGCACTTTAACCTTGGGTCCTTGCAATACTTTTTATAAGTCATGTTTTTTAAAATGGGGTCGGAGAGACCACACAGCGGTAAGGCGTTTGCCTAGACATTGAAGGACGGTGGTTCAAATCCCGGCATCCCATATGGTTCCTGAGCCTGCCAGGAGCGATTTCTGAGCGTAGAGCCAGGAGTAACTCCTGAGCGCTGCCGGGTGTGACCCAAAACAAACAAACAAAAAACAAAAACAAAAAAATGAGCGGGGACCGGAAAAATAGCACAGCAGTAGGGTGTTTGCCTTGCAAGCAGCCAGTTCAGGATGGACAGTGGTTCGAATCCCGGCATCCCATATGGTTCCTCGTGCCTGCCAGGAATGATTTCTGAGTTCAGGAGTAATCCCTGAGTGCCGCCAGGTGTGGATCCCCCCTGAAAAAAAAAAAGAAAAATAATGAGTGTTACGATTTTCTCCTATTTTCGTTATATTGCCTATAATATAGGATACAGCAGTTTATTTAACTTACCTTTCTTTCTTTTTTTGTTTTTGTTTTTGGGCCACACCCGGTGGTGCTCAGGGGTTACTCCTGGCTGTCTGCTCAGAAATAGCTCCTGGCAGGCACGGGGGACCATATGGGACACCAGGATTCGAACCAACCACCTTTGGTCCTGGATCAGCTGCTTGCAAGGCAAACGCCGTTGTGCTATCTCCCCGGGCCCTTAACTTACCTTTCTATTGCCCACATATTTTACATTTTTTCTGTTGCTCAAAAGGCAACATTCTTTTCTTAAAAGGCAACATTTGAAGCTCTAATGAGCATTTCCTGTTACTTATACATGTCCCTTTGCCCTAACTCTTCCTTTTGTTAGACCACCAACTTGAGAATCCGTCTAAAACCCAACTTTCTGTGAGTTATTTTTAAAATAATTATTTAAAAATAAAGTTGGAAACCCTAGAGGGGAAGTAGTGGCTGGCAATGAGGCTGGCACATTCTGTTTTGCTGATCCTTAATTAATTACACAAATGAGGTTGGTTTGTGAGAGTACATTCTGTCAGCACACTTTTTATTGTCTATATTCTAGACAATTTTACAGAAAAAGGTTTCTATGCTTAAAACTGCACAATATTTAAATATGTGAGTAGGGGCTTGAAGCAATAGTACAGCAGATAGGGCATTTGCCTTGCATGCTGCCGACCTGGGTTCAATCCTTGGCATCCCATATGGTTCCCAGAACACTGCCAAGAGTAATCTCTGAGTGCAGAGCCAGGAGTCATCCCTAATCACTACCAGGTGTGGCCCCAAATCAAAACAAACAAACAAATAAATATGTGAGTAAATGTTTATCTACATATTACTTAAATATAGATATGGTGTATGTACATGTATGTATCCCTCTTTCTGTCTGCAGTTCTCCTGCATGCAAATACCAGTCCGAGTTTTAGCCACCTTCTCAGTTACAGATATATTATATGTAAGTGTGTATCTTAAGTAGAAATAAAGCAGGAAACAAAGTAGTATGTATGATTTGAAGCAATACTGGTCCATACTTTGAAGATATATATGAGTGTTCCCAGAAGTGTGGGTAGCAATGATACAGCAAAGCACTGGCAGTGGCTATCTCTGGGCTATCTTTTGTCAAATCTGTGTTTTCCTTTTATTTTATTTTATTTTTTAAGCAGGATAATTTACTTAAAAATAATTTTAAATAAAATCTTTATTTAAGCACTATGATTACAAGCATGATTGTTGTTGGATTTCAGTCATAAACAGAACACCCGCCTTCAACGCAGTGCAATATTCCCAGCACCAATGCCCCCTCCTCCCCCACCCCTGCCTGTTTTCAAGACAGGCATTCTAATCTCACTCATTAACATTGTCAAAATATGTATTTTCCATAATCATCCTAATACATAGTTATTATTTAAATTTTTATTAAAACACCACAATTTACCAAGTTGATCATTGTACAGTCATTTCAGGCATCAAATGTTCAAACATCAATCCCACCTCCAGTGTGACCTTCCTTCCCTTCACCAGTTTCCTTCCTTTCCCAAGCCTCCCCCTTGGCAAGTACAAATTGACTCCATATTGTTTGTTACAACCAAAGGCAAATGGAATTATCGAAACTCAGGCTGTGCCTGGAGCTAGTGAGCCTCTGTGTTATTGTTTATACTCACCAAGATTGGTGATCTTCTATGCAACTTTCCCACCAGCTTTGCTGTGATTCTATTGGGCTTACACTACCATTAATTTTGATCTATAGGTCTGGAACAAAGTTGGTGGTTTGGCAGTTTGATAAAGTTAAATTGTGGATCTTTTTGTCAGTGGGTATCAGGTATGCTGTGGGCTGCAGACTTTCAGGCAGAAAGAGGAATCTGTTACCCCATTTCAAAAAGGGCCCAGAGTTTTCAATCTGGACCAGACAATCTGGGAAGTCACAGGTCAGGCATTACTTCTTATTTATTTTTTTATGCTTTTATTTATTTTTTTTTACAAATTCCTTTATTTAAATTCCATGCTTTACAAAGTTGCTCATAATACAGTTGTTTCTGGCATTCAAAGTTCCAGCACCAATCTTACCACCAGTGTAACATTTCCTTCACCATTGACCTAGTTTCCCTCCTTCCCCCAAGCCTTTTGGCAAGTACAAATAATTTACTTAATATTGCTTGTATCAACCAATGGTAACAGAATTATTGAAGAAAACTTAATTAAAAGAAAATTTGTAAAAATTGTCATATCTTGGGCCCGGAGAGAGATAGCACAGTGGTGTTTGCCTTGCAAGCAGCCGATCCAGGACCAAAGGTGGTTGGTTCGAATCCCGGTGTCCCATATGGTCCCCTGTGCCTGCCAGGAGCTATTTCTGAGCAGACAGCCAGGAGTAACCCCTGAGCAGCGCCGGGTGTGGCCCAAAAACCAAAAAAAAAAAATTGTCATATCTTGCTATGGAAATTGTCATATCTCTTTTACTAAGCTGTTTAATGCTAGTTGAGCATGTGTTGTTGATTTTGTTCAATGAGCCTCAGTGGGTTCTATGATAATGTTGCATCTAATTGGGTCTGCTCCTATTGGGATGTCAGTATCAAAAAATGTGAAAGCTACTTCAGCCCAGGACTGTTGAGAATTAAGTAAAGTTCTGGCCTGGCAGACATGGTGGTAACTGTGGATTGTGAAAGTGGCTGCCAGGGCTTCTGAAAAAATGGAGGCACTGAAGGAGACAGCCCACTCTGACTCCAAACAGCCCCCAGTAATCTCAACCCCCAAACTGGCATAGTGAAGTATCTGCAGAGATTAATAGAAAAGCGATGAAGTTGGGCTATGGGCAGTGGTTGTGGGGTTGTTTGCAGCTGCTACGGCTTCAGCAAGGTGGGGGACTTGCCCTGTCCCCTTCCTAAGGGGCCTCAGTGCAATCAGCTTTGAGGCTGGCGTACTCATGAGTTTTCACAGCTTGGCTTGCCTCTCTTTGAAGAGTTAAGTGAGTCATTGGTACAAGCCAAGAGGCAGACATGGTGGCAGCTGTCCAGGCATTACTTTTTAAAACATGCCAAAAAGTTGTTCTAATTGTTGGCCTTTGGCATTTGAATAATTTTTCCTGACAAGTTTGTTTGTTTATTTGTTATGATGCTGGGGATGGATTCCAGGGCAAGTGTTATAAGTGGTATAGTGGTATAAGTGGAGCCTTGGCCCAGCCTTTATGAGTAGTTTTTTGTTTTTGTTTGTTTTTGGGTCACACCCGGCAGCGCTCAGGGGTTACTCCTGGCTCTACACTCAGAAATCACTCGTGGCAGGCTCGGGGGACCATATGGGATGCCGGAATTCAAACCACAATCCTTGACCATATGGGATGCCGGAATTCAAACCACAATCCTTCTGGATGCAAGGCAAATGCCCTACCTCCATGCTATCTCTCTGCCCCCCCCACTTATGTGTAGTTTTTAAGCCATGTGCTTAGTAATATTAGCAAGGCCAAGATTTTTATTGCAAGTAAAGTTTTGCAGGGAACTGCAGTGTAGTGATTGGGAGGTTGGTGGAACAGGGAAGGGAAGGGAAGGGCATAGATGATTATGTCTCCCAAATACCATAAACCCCCTTGCATTCTTGTACTGCAGTGAAAGAGAATCCCAGGACCAGGATTTGGTTTGGTTTGCCTCTGAGGTGCTGTGAACCAGACTGTGGTGTCTGGAACAAATGCAGGACTGGGAAGTATGGGGTGGATCCTCATCTTGGGGGACTGCCCAGATCCTTGAGTCACCCTCTTAGTACCCTAATGCCTTAGTCCAAATTCGGGTAATTTCTGCCATCTCATACCATTTTCTCCTGGGAAAAGACTCTCCCTGAATGCTGGGGTCTCCTGACCAGCCAAGTGGATGTGTGTAGGGAATGGTCAAGTCATTTTCTGCTTCTTTTCATTAGACTATTTTGATTGTTATTCATCTCAAATCTGTATATCTATAAGTTGGAAAAGGAAAGGTTCTGGATTAAGACTCAGATCTTGGGCCCGGAGAGATAGCACAGTGGCGTTTGCCTTGCAAGCAGCCGATCCAGGACCAAAGGTGGTTGGTTCGAATCCCGGTGTCCCATATGGTCCCCCGTGCCTGCCAGGAGCTATTTCTGAGCAGACAGCCAGGAGTAACCCCTAAGCACAGCCGAGTGTGGCCCCCCCCCAAAAAAAACAACAAAACAAAACAAAACAAAAGGCTCAGATCTTGAGCCAGGTTCTGCTACCCACTCTCCTGAGATTCTTTCCCCCCTCCTCGCAGTGAAGGGAGAGTGTGAATAAGGTCTCCCCAGCACTATGGAGCAGAGTTGGACTTTACAGTGGAATTATCTAGAGTCATTTCTTTTGAGTTTTTTAATGAATTAAAAATTGGGCAGTGGGGAGGCATTGGCATACAATTGGCATACAATGCTCATGGGCTACTCCTTGCTCTGTGTTTAGGGACACATATGCAACATGGTGGGGGGGCATACAAGGTAAGTGCCATTGGAGGCTACACCCAGTGATGCTCAGGGGTTACTTCTGGCTCTATACTCAGAAATTACTGCTGGTGATGCTCGGAGGTCCTTATGGAATGTTGGCAGTCGAACCCAGGTCAGTTGAATGTGCAAGGTTATTGCCCTGTCAGCTGTACTATCTCTCTCGTCCCTCACTCTTCCCTTAAATTTGAAGATTACCACCACTAGTTGCATGTACTTGCATAATATAGTGAAAGTTAAAACCTATCAATTGAGCTGGGGAGATGATGCAAAGGACTGAGTGCCTGCCTTGCATGTAGGAGCCCAAGACTTGATCTCCAGCTTCACAGAGTCCCTTGAGCATCACTGGGAATAAACCCCCGAGTGCTGAGTTAGGATCAGGCCCTGAGCACCCCAGCCCCAAACAAGAAAGTAAATTAAATAGAAAAAGTTGCTTATTTTTTTATTGAGACAGTGATTCACAAAGTTGTTCATAGCTGTTTTGGTTTGGGGCCACAGTTGACAGTGTTCAGGGTTACTCCAGGCTCTGTACTCAGGAATTACTCTTGGCTGGCTTGGGGACCATATGGGATGCCAGGATCAAACCAAGGCTGGCTACATGCAAGGTAAACACCCTACATATCACTTTGGTCCCTCATAGCTAAAATTTAGGCATACAATATTCCAGCACCAATCCCACCATTAGTGTCAATTTTCCTCCACCAGAATCCCCATGTTCCTCCCACTCTCACCCTCTAGTCTGCTTCCTTGACAGTTTTTAGTTTGCTGGTTGTGGTTTTGATCTCCTGTTTTCCATGTTGCCTCTGCAATTTATTTACACAGCTTCTCAAGCCACAGAGATCCTTGGTCCCTGCCACTCCTCCCACCCACATCTTCCTGCTACTCCCCTCCATTATTATCTGTCTTCTGTCCTTCTCCTTTCTATATTCTGGGGTCAAGGATGATGGAGTTATCCCCCTTTAATACTTTGAATTCTCTTGTGCAATTATTCTATATACCACAGATAAATAAGATCATCCATGTTTATTCTTTTCTTCTGACTTACTTCACTTAACACGAGACCCTGCAGTTCCATCCAAGTTGCAATAAATTACATGATTTAATTGTTCCTTATAGCTGTATACGATTCATTGTGTATACATACCACACCCTCATAACCTACTCATATGTTGTTGGACACCTAGGCTGATTCCATACTTTCCTATTGCACTAAATGCTGCAATGAATAATGGTGTGCAATTGTCCTTCTGAATGAATGTTATGTCCTAACGTGATTTTTAAGAACTGACCCTATATTATCTTTTTTTTTTTTTTTTTTTTTTTTTTTTTTTTGGTTTTTGGGCCACACCCAGCGGTGCTCAGGGGTTACTCCTGGCTGTCTGCTCAGAAATAGCTCCTGGCAGGCACGGGGGAGCATATGGGACACCGGGATTCGAACCAACCAGCTTTGTTCCTGGATTGGCTGCTTGCAAGGCAAACGCCGCTGTGCTATCTCTCCGGGCCCAACCCTATATTATCTTAAAATTAAAATTTGGTACATTTGAAACAATAAGAAATTTCTTGTGGTCTAGTAAAGGTGGGTCCAGGGTGTTCAGCCCGTTGATCACCTTAACCAGAGAGCTGCTGAGGGTTGAGGGTTCCCAGGAGGAAGTCACAGACCAGGGAGGTGACTGTGAATGAGCTGAAGAGGGGAAGGAGGAAACTTACCCCTGGGCACTCATGAGAGGAGAGAGGAGAGAGAGGTTGGAGGCAGGCAGCTTCCAACAGCAGAGGAATAAGAGCAAGAGCTTTAAGTCTTGAGACATCTGCCATAAACTTGCTATGCAGCTTTGGAGGAAATTAAAAAGTCTCAGGGCCTCTGCTGAAGGTAATCAGTCTGGTGGGTGTGAAGTGAGGAATGTGGTCATGGTCTCCTGTTCTATCCCTTCAAAACTGCTTTCTTTTGGACATGTGAGTAAAGGGGCCCTCTGTCTTCTCAGATCCTGAGTCATGCTGCTTCCAAAATCCACCCTTCATGTGTGTGCTCATGATGTGGAGTTTTAAAGGGTGGGGCGAGTCAAGGGAATTACAGTGTCTTTGGGAGGAGAGTATTTAAAGCTTACACTAAATATGACTTTGTCGAAGTCTGTCTGTGAGAAGGAGGAGAGTATGGGGCTGTGGGGAGAGAGGCCAAGTCTGGGTGGGATGAAGATTTAAGGAGAGATGAGCTTAGGTGTAGGGAGGACGTCCTGAATGTGAGAACTCTCATGCTTGGCTTTTAACTATGGCCGCATATTGGCTCTTCTGGGCCCACCATCCTCAGGACTTCCTTTTTGTTCATTTTGTGGCCACACCAGACAATGCTCAGGGGTTACTTCTGGCTCTGCACTCAGCTATTACTCCAGGCAGTATTTAGGGGACTATATGGGATAATGGGGATTGAACCCAGGTCAGCTGCATACAAGTTGATGCACTATCCACTATTGCTCTGGTCTCTAACATGTGGCTTTATTATTCAGCATCTTAACCTCTTCCAGCTTCTGTGTTCACAAGCTGAGCATGGCTGCTCTTCCACCAGGAAGCCAGAAGGCATTGAGAGGGCAATGGGGTTGGGGGCCATGGCACAGTGACTCAATTGTTTTGCTTCTCTATTGCCATATGAGAGAAATGCTTTCAAAGGAGAATAGCTTAGAAGAACCATAGTTTAATTTGTTCATGATTTTGCACCCAGAGCTGGGATTGGCTGGCTGTCTTTTGCAGATTTCCTGATGATAGTTGAGGTGTAGAAAGACAATAAGTGGGTGGGTGAGGCTGTGATATTTTGGGGATCCTGGAGGACTGGGTCTTCCTTACAAGATTTTCTCAGACTTCTAGACAGGGCAGGGCAAGTTTTCAAGTTTGCAAGAGCAGGTCTTTTCCAGACTTGGGTGGGGCCACTTCTCTGAGCTAAGTTCAGAGAAGTCTGCTTTGTATTTAGTTCTGTTGGTTAAGGCAAGTAACAGGCCCAGCCCAAGTTCAACCGAGAAGACGCCTCTGGGTGCTGATAGTCAGGGGTGGAGTCCTCCAACTGCATAGAGTCATTATGTCACTATGGCTGACAGAAAGGCAGTAATTAGAACAGATTTTATCTCAACTGTCTCCTTTATGGATCTCTTAATTTGCCTCTAGGAAATAATCTCTTTATGAGTAAAAATTTAGGGGCGCAGTGATAGTATGCATGTAGGGTGTTTACCTTGCACACGGCCAAGCTTGCTAGGAATAACTCCTGAGTACAGTCAGGACTAAGCCCTGAGTGTTGCTGGGTGTGGCCCCCGAAACCAATATATATATAATTAAACTGTAATTAAAATACAGTATCATTGTTTTAGGTGGGCACCATGATGTTTGAGGATGCAAACCCCTCATATCAAAAATCTAAATGACTTTATGTTTTTGTTTTGGGCCACTTCTGGCTCTGCACTTAGTAATCATTCCTGGAGGGCTTGGGGACAATCAGTAGTGCTGGGGATTGAACCCAGGTCACCACCCATACCAGGCAAACACCCAACCTATACTATCACTCCAGCTCCTCTGAGAACAATTTTTAACTCCCCCAAATCTTTCAGAAACCATAAAGAACTAACAAAGGTTATATGTATGGTGTACATATTATATTACACACTGTATCCTTAGAACAAAGTAACATTGAGGAAAGGCAAATGCTTTAAGGGAAATCATAAGGAAGACAAATGTTTGCAGCACCTTCTATCCTCAAGACTGTGTTCACTTTCATGTTCTCAATCACTCTCGTGTTCATGCAGACAAGGAAATGTGCATAGATATGAACCAGCACAATTCAAGTCTGTATTATTCAAAGGCCCATTATATTAAAAAGTGATCACCACAATAAGTAGTTGATAACATCTATCGCTAGAGGGACAGCACAGAGTTAAGTTGCTTTCCTGGCTTGTGGCTTACAATTCATCACAGGCACTATCTATGGTTCCCTGAGCACCTCCAGGAGTGATTTCTGAGCACAGAGCCAGGAGTAAGCCCTAGCACTCCTAGAGTGGCCCCCAAACCAAAAACAAATTAAAAAGTTTAAAAACAAAACCAAAAAACTGTCACCATGCAGTTACAAATTATTTCTTTTTGTGACAAAAACTTTTAAGATAAACCCTCGTAGTGGCTTTTTTTTGGGGGGCCACACCCATTTGACGCTCAGGGGTTATTCCTGGCTATGCGCTCAGAAATCCCCCCTGGCTTGGGGGGGACTATATGGGACACTGGGGGATCGAACCGTGGGCTAGCGCTTGCAAGGCAGACATCTTACCTCTAGCGCCACCTTCCCGGCCCCCGTAGTGGCTTTCTTGTGTGTCATACCAAACTATCAGGTAAGGTCACAGAACTGAACATTATATCCCAAACCTCAAAGTTCCTACCTTTTGACCAACTTTACCCATTTAATCCCTTCACCTTCAGCTACAACTGTCATATTGAACCATCTCTTGGCAGTCATTTTTGGGTGCAATATTTTGAGAAAGAGGCAGGTTCAACCAGTTCCTGTTACCTAATGGATGCCTCAATCCCTCATAGACTTAATTCTGCCCTGTTGTGACCTCAATGTCCTGGGAGCCTGTCTTTCTAGCAAGGATGCCAACAACAGCCTTTGTGGGGGCCAAGGACTGGTGGAACTTCAGGTCAAGTGAGGTTATCGGGAGCGTGAGAAGAATGGAGCATTTCTCTACATCTCTGAGCCCAGCAGGCTGGTTATGCCTGTCTGGGAAGGACAGTCAGGAGCACATTCCTAGGCAGTAGGCCCAGAAAAAGACTTGGTTAGAGAGTCAAATGTTACATATTGTGGCAATTTTAAAGTATACTGTTATACGAAGAACTATTTTTTTTTTTTTGATAAATCTCTAAGCATACCTGCATCTGACAGGTCATCTTCTAGGACCTGAGTTTACAGAAGGAAGTCACTTGAGACAATGCTTTTTATACTGATCGAAGAAATTATCACAAAATCGTGTTTCTATTTGGTTTGATATTGGAGCCTCATCCTGGATTTGTGCTCAAGGATCACTCCTGGAGGTGCCTGGGGAACCATATGAGATGCTAAGGATTGAACCTGGGACAGTCTGCTATGCAAGTCAAGTGCCCTCTGTACCTGCTATATTTTTGCTTTAGCCCCTAAAATAATGTTTCTTGTAGTCTATTCCATGACAATTTGTGTGTGTCAAGCACTGCTGGAAATGTTTATGCATGATGATTTTCTCCCCTGTTTCCAAGCCCCTTGGGAGGTGTCATGGTTTCCCCCAGGGCATGCCATCATGTGCACCAGAGCCTTACAGGGGGATGTGCATTCAGGAGCTCTTTCTTAGGGAGTCCACCCCTTATCATGGAACCTTAAAGTTTCTGGCTCAAAGAAGGACTCTTCTTGGCTTGAGCATGAGACCTGAGGGTTTCTTTTGTTTTTTTGTTGTTTTTTTTTTTAGGGTCACACCTGGCAATGCTCAGGGCCAACTTCTTTTGTTGTTGTTGTTGTTGTTGTTGTTGTTTTTGGTTTGTTTGTTTTTGGGTCACATCAAAAACAGGGATTACTCCTGGCCCTACGCTCAGAAATCGCTCCTGGCAGGCTCAGGGGACCATATGGGATGCCGGGATTCGAACCACTGTCCTTCTACATGCAAGGCAAATGCCTTACCTCCAAGCTATCTCCCTGGCCCCTCAGGGCCAACTTCTAACTGCACTAAGGAATTACTCTTTGTAGGGTCAGGGGTTCATATGGGATATCAGGGATTGAACTCAGGTTGATTACATGCAAGACAAGTACTCTACTCTCTATACTACTACTGAGCCTGAGACCTAAATTAAATCATCACTTTCCTTTGGAAATCTCTGCTTGGAAGGATGAACAAAGTAGGAAAGAGTGGCTGAGTTAAAATGTTTGTTTTCAAACCAGTTTCTCTTTTTCTGTCTTCCTTTGTCAGCATAAAATTATATTTATTGGGCCATAGAGATAGTACAAGTGGGTAGAGCACTTGCCTTACAGGCAGCAGACCTGGGTTCAATCCCTGGCATCCTAATGGTTCCCTAAGCTCCACCTGAAGTAATTCCTGGGTGCAGAGCCAAAAACTACTCAAGAGTACCACTAGTGTGATCCAAAACAAACAAAAAGGATTATATGTACATGTCATGTGTACATATTTGTAATATACATATAGACAAAAATGTAAGTTTGTACTCCCCCTTGAGTGTTTTGATTGGGAATGAAAAATCAAATAATAAATAAATGTAAAAACTAGTAGACACAGGAATAATTTCCTCCTCACACCAACAAACAGAATAATCCTCATAAAACAACCATTGATACTTAGGTAAATAGAAGCCAAAACATGGGCCACATGGCTTAAATGGAGGGCTACTGGCTGTGCAAGATATATTATGCAAAGAACTAGCAAAGCAATACTTATTGCAATTAGGGCTAAATAGAGATAAGATGCTTACCTTATCTGTCCTTATGTGGCCAACCAGGTTCAATCCTTAATAGATCACAAAGGCTACTTTTCTTGTTTTAGTTCTGCTTTTGGAACACACCTGGTAGTGTTCAGAGGTCATTCCTAACTCTGCACTCAGGACTCACTACTAGCAGTGACCAAGTGACCATATGTGATGCCAGGAATCAAAGTGGGATTGGTCACAGTCAAAGTAAGTGTCCTATTGGTTCAGCCAGCAAAGGCTATTTTGTGCCAGGCACTGCCCCTGATTTTTGACTTGATTTTTTTTTCTTTTTTGCCATACCCAGTGGTGCTCAGGACTAAATTCTGGTTTTGTGCTTAGGTATCACTCCTGGAGGTGCTCAGGTATCAAACCCATCAGCGATATGCAAGGCAAGTGTTCAACCTGTTGTACTATCACTCTGACCCTCAATTAATTTTTTGGGTTTTTGGCCACATTCAGTGGCACTCACTCAGGGGTTATTCCTGGCTCTGTGTACAGAAATTGCTCCTGACAAGTTCAGAAGACCATATGGGATATCAGGGAATACACCTGGGTTAGCCAAATGCAAGGTAAAGGCTCTACAGGCTGAGCTGTTGCTCTCTCCCTCAATTGATTTATCATCTTGGTGCAGTGCTCAGGGGAACCATGCAAGCAAAAGCTATGTGAAAGTCCTCTGGTACAGATCTCTTGGGTCTGTACCCAATTCTCCTTCACTTATACCCTATTGTCCTGTGGAGGAAGAGCTGTTTATTCCCATTCTTCAGGCTCAGTGGCATTAAGTTGACTTGACCCAAACTACCCAGATAGTGTATTCAGGACTTTAGTCTTTTCCTATTGTATTCATTTCTAGAATTTTTGTACAGATCCTAATTCCCTTATTCTCAGCTCCAGTATCTAAGGAGGTAGTTTCGAGGTAAGGCTGAAGTGGCCAGCCCCAGCCTGGGTCCTTACTGCTCCAGACCCTGGTAACGGGATATCTGGCCACCCATGACCACTAGGTGGCGCTACAAACCAGGTGTCGACACATAGGAACAGCCAGGACACCCTCCCACCCATTTTGCTAGACTCACTCCCAGAGCTTCTGTTCTCCCCAATGCATGTAGGGGGCCTGCTGGAGTAATGCCCCACAGTAGAAACCACATTGATGGGAACTGACCAGCCCCAGAATTCACTATAAGATCCAGGCACCTACTAACCTGCCTTCAGCACCTGTTTGCTCATCCTTTCTTAGGCATCATTGTTACAAGACTTCAAGGGCTTCTTTCAATAAGGCTTTGGGGGGTCCAGGAAAGTGAAAGTCCTGAGGCTCCCCCACTCCTGCACTTGAACTTCATGGTAATGTGAGAGAGTCAGAGCAAGGGATGCTCTGACACAGCCCCCTCCCAACTTCAACTATGAGCACCTGCCATAGCCCAGGACTGGGGTATAAAGTGGCCACACTGGGCGAGGTCCCCACACACCATGGGTTCTGAGAGGCAGGGATGGAAGCAGGGACTAGGTCCAGATTGAATGTGTTAGAGACGCAAGGGCCTAGAGTTGGGAGTGTCAGAAAGGGAAGAAAGCGAAGGTGGACCTCTCCCAACCCATCGCCTCAGTCATCAAACACTAGGAGGCGGCTGGGCTGCCCCATGCAGATCTTGTCTCCCAGGAGTGGGGCAGTCAGTGGAGGCTGGCTGCATATGAAAGAGGATCTCTGTACTTTATTGAATCAGGGGTCGATGGTGTCAGATGGGGCTGGTAGGTGAGAGCAGAGTTTGGTTGTGCTGTGGATGTTTCTGGAACCAGCCCCACATGCCCGCACATGGCTGATTTCTGCCCATATCTCCTCCCACCACACATCGCGCGACACACAGGTACAAAAGTGAAAAAAATGCAATTGCTTTTTTCCTTCTTTTACAAATGACGGGTTTCCAGCCCCTGCCAGCAGGGGGCAGTCAGGGTTGTTAGGAAATAACAATCCATTGAAAAGGCAACAGCTCATAGAAAACAGTGAGGAAGAAGCAAGATGGAGAAGAGGGTGAGGGGGAGGAGAAGGAGGTTCCCCATCTCAGAGGGCCCCTGAAAAATGAGTGCAGGAGCACCCTTGGAAACCATTACAGGTGAGGCTCCAGGACTGGGCATAATTCCTGGTGGGGCACAAGGGAGAGTACTGAGTACTGCTGGCGTCAATGGGATCTTTTCCAGTCTGGCTGCTGGAAGATGGAGTGAGAAACTGGCAGGGCTGGCACTGGCATGCCTGAAGCATCCAGAGGCTCCCAAAGGTGAATGGATTCAGTCATGCTACTCACTGTCCCTAGGCCTGAGCGATCACTGCCTGTCTCATCACCTCCCTCCCGGGAATGATAGGAAGGGTACAAACAGCAGGATGGAGATTGGCATGACTCAGGAGCAGTGGTCTTCAATGGCTGGTCTGCAGGTGTAAAAGGTCGACCACCACTGATTTAGAGAAAAGTGCAAAGGGGGCCTGTCTGGGAGGCAGAACGTGGGCCTCAGTTTCCCCATCTGTACACAAGGGGGAGAACTGTGCTTCCTATAACTCAAGTCCTATCCAGGATCCCAAGAAAAGGGAGAAACATGTCATGAACCTCAGGGCCCAGAGCAGAGGGGACTGGTGGCAAATGAAAGCACAGGTCCTAACCTCTGAGGCCAGCGGCATTTTCTCCCACATAACCTCCTGGCATGGGGCAGGTGGGCCCAAGCCTGAGGGAAGGCACTTCAGGAACACGTGGACAGTCCCCTGCTGTCTGATTTAGCATCAACCACCCTCTGCTTATGGTTTAGGAGCAACCAAGACCAAGGGGTTGCTCCCGAGAGGACTCTGCTATCGGGAGTGTTGGTCCAGGCCCACAGAGTCCCCTAGTCCCTCAGGCACTGGCACTTAACCGGAAACTCACTCAGGACCAGGGTCTGAGGGGGACCCCAGACCATGCTATTTTGGTCACAAGATGTCGGGGCTTTTGAGGGCCAATTCCCGGGTGTCCACACAGTGCAGGGCCACCTTGGGGCTGGAGCCGGGTTGCCGGGGGTAAGTTCCCCCCCGCACCAGGCGCCGGCACTGCACTCCCTGGCCCACACCCACGCTCTGCAGCGCGGGCAGGTGCTGGAACAATGTCTCGGGCAGGGGCACCAGGCCTGTGCCTGTCAGGTCCAGCTCCTGCAGGGAATACAGGCCCGAGAACACGTCGGCCCCTGCCCACTGGAGCTGCGGGTTACCTGACAGGTCCAGAACCTGCAGGCCTGGCAGCCCTTGGAAGCCATGGGGTGCCAGCTGCGGATGGCCCTGCAGGCTGCCCAGCGACAGGTGCGTGAGGCCAGCCAGCCCCAGGAAGGCCCCAGGGCCCACGGCCGTCAGCGGGTTCCCATCCAGGCTCAGGTAGCGCAGTGGCAGGTCTCGGAGGTCGGGCACAGTGCGTAGCCGGTTCCAGGCCAGGTTGAGGCTCTGAATGGTGGGCAGGGGCAGGTGGGCACCGCGAGGGCGTAGAAGGCGGTGCAGGAGGTTGTGGGACAGGTCCACATGCAAGGCCCGGCCCTGGCTGCGGGAGGCGAAGGCGGACACAGACACCTCGCGCAGCCGGTTGTGGCTGAGGTTCACGTCGCTCAGCGGGGAGCTGGCGAAGCTCTCGGAGGGCAACGCTGCCAGCCCGTTGTGGCTGAGGTCCAGCGACTCCAGGTAGCGGAGGCGGGAGAAGGCCGTGGGCGAGATGCTGGTGAGCAGGTTGTGGCTGAGATCCAGGCCGGCCAGCGTGGTGTAGCCGGGCCCTGCCAGCACCGACTCGTTCACCGTCTCCAGCCGGTTGGAGGAAAGGTCCAAATGCGCCGTGTCCAGGGGGATGGGCACAGGCATGATGTGGGGGCCCAGCCCGCTGCAGTCCACTCGAGTCAGGCTGAAGCTGTCGAAGAGGCCGAAGGTCTCCACCTCACACTGGCACCCAGGGAAGCACGGTCGGGTGGACTGGGCCTTGCTCACAGCCAGCCACAGCAGCAGGGGCAACAGCAGGGGCCACGGCATGGTGGGCGCTAAAAAGAGAGACATAGTGAAGCAGGCTGCAGACCCCTTCCTCCCAGGCTAGGTGGCTCCTATGTGGGCACAGCTGAGTTGGGGCTTCCCCCTGGTTACTTTCCAGAACATTCCTCATGCTCCCTAGTCCTCTCTGTTTTCAGTTTCCCTTATCTGTCAGGTGTAGAAATTGGTGGTTTGGGTTTAATTGTTTTCCAGTTTTGGGACTTTACCCAGAGGTGCTCAGGGCTCACACTTGGCTCTGTGCTCAGAGGTCACTCCAGAACATGCTTGGAAGTGTATATGCAGAGCAAAGAATCGAACTAGGCAAAAAGCCTTCCATCCTGTACTGTCTTCCCAATTGGTGGTTTCCACACTATTTTTCTTCAGGACATTGACACCAACAAATGCAATTTGCATTCTACCACATCCAACCATGAGCCACCAGTGGTATATACTGGCACTGACATGTCAAGTAAGATTGGTGGAGCCTGAAGATAGTACAGTGGTTAGAGCACATGCCTTGTACAGGCCCAGTCCAGGCACTGCATGGATCCAATCCCCTATCTCAATCACCACTGGGTATAGCCCTGGGTATATCAATGGTGGTCTCCGAGCACTGCCTGTGTGGCCTGGGAAGTCCTCAGCACTGCAGGGCCTGAGCAGCATTGCATCCTTGCATGGATCTGCAGGTCAGGTTGCTGAGTATTACCAAGATGATACCCAACCCCCTGAACCAGCCCCCTAGGAAGCATCACTCCCCACTGTCTCCATTTTACCCCCAAAGAGTACCAAATACAAGCTGCTCTGTCTGGCAGAAGGGAGAGTGGATCTGGAACCTTTTATGCCTGATCACCATCTCTGCCATCAGACTGCTGTTAAGGGGCCAGAGAGACAGCACAACAGGGAAGGCACTTGCCATGCATGTGGTCAACTCAGATTTAATCCTCAGCGCTATATAAGGTCCCTTAAGTACCACCAGGAGTGACCCCTGAGCCAGGGGTAAACCCTAAACACTTCTGGGTAAGTCCCCAAACTCTGACAATAGAACTCAAATGGGTTTTAGGAATCCCAGAGGAAAGCACTGGCCTGACTGGTTTGTGGGGGCCTCTCCAGTGCTCATGGCCTATGGCCCATGGGTAGGTCCCCTCAGTACAGGGGTGAGGGTGCTGTCACTTCTCTGTTGAGTCCCTAATCCCTTGAAGTTACCCTACGAGGTGACATTGCTTTCCTATGTCAGAGACAATGGAGACTCGGAGGAACAGCAGACTATGAGCATGGAGAAAGCAGTGCCTGTCCCCATCTGAACATGGTGACCATGCCGAGACCCACCTCAGCCTTTTAGTCCTCTAAGAGTCTCTTCCTGCAAGGGCGGTGCAGTAACCCCATCAAGGATGGCAATGGCAAATGGCCAGAATCACAGTCCTAACCCTCCAGAATCCACCATCTATTTCAACTGGCACTATGATTTCTGGAGGGCTTTGAGGACCCCATCCCAGCCCTCTGTGCTCATTGTGCTTCTCACCCCTGTGCCCCCCCAATATTCTTGCAGTCCCCACCACTAGGTATATATATATATATATATCAGAAGAAGCAGAAGGGCCTCAGAAAAACAAAAGTCCTGGGCCTGGAGGGATAGCACAGCGGCGTTTGCCTTGCAAGCAGCCGATCCAGGACCAAAGGTGGTTGGTTCGAATCTCGGTGTCCCCTATGGTCCCCCGTGCCTGCCAGGAGCTATTTCTGAGCAGACGGCCAGGAGTAACCCCTGAGCACCGTTGGGTGTGGCCCAAAAACAAACAAACAAACAAACAAACAAAAAAAAGTCCTTACTTATCCCAAACCAGTCAATAATCGGGCAGGGCATTCCAGGCAGAGGTCCAGAAGACTAAGGCACAGGCTTTATGTGTGAGAGCTCCAAATCCTGTCTCTGGCACCATATGCCCCCCCAAGTGCCACCTGGAGTGACTTCTTTTTTTTTTTTTGGTTTTGGGGCCACACTGGCAGTTGCCCGGGGGTTACTCCTGGCTCTGTGCTCAGAAATCACTCCTGGCAGGCACAGGGGACCATATGGGATGCCAGGATTCAAACCCCATTAGTCCTGGGTCCGCTTGCAAGGCAAACGTCCTGTTATCTCTCCGGCCCTGGAGCGACTTCTAAGCATCTCTGCATGTAGCCCCATAATAAGCATAAACCAGCCAGGACTAGTGTCTGGCCTGCTCATGCCACCGCAGGGCGAGAGAGTGTTGGCACCCAAAATAATTTTTCCCACTGTCTGGTACAAGAACTGCCAAACAAGGAAAGCTCAGTCCACAGTACCTGAGTGCTGTCACACTGTCACACGGCACCCTTGTCTGTTCTGTTCCACAGAGCTGGCTCAGGGTAGATGGACAGAGGAGGCTGAGCAAAGTCCTAACTGCTCACCCCCAGTTCCCTGTCACTCGCACCAGGAGGCAGACAGGGCTGCATCCCAGCAGGGCTCTTATCTGAGGTTCCCTGCTTCACCCCGTCCGGTCCTCCAGGGAGGGCGAGGGGCCAGGGACCAGCCCACCTCCTGGACAGGGGGTGAGTCGGGTAGCGTTACCAGCTGGACATGAAACTTTAACAGGGAGCCACTTGATCTGTGCTCTGGCTCTACACAAGGGTAGGGAGAAGGGCCCCCTCTGATCCCCATCCCCGCCCTCCTCTATGAGCTTCACCCCCACTCCTTCTTTGAAGAGACCAATTTGAGGATTAAACTCAGCCCAGGTGCATCCTGGGTTTGCTCTTGGCTGGGGTTGGACAGAGTGTTCTCGAGCCTGTCTGGAACAAGAAGGAAAATATTGAGTTGCTTCAGGCCCCTTTTGTTCCCCTGGGAGAGATCCTTGCTGCTCAAGACTCCCTCCTCATTGGGAGGGCCCCTCCTTCCCTGCTAAGCTGATCTGCTCAGACCACCCTTCCTTGGGTTTAAACAAACACCCAAAGGCCCTCAATTACTGTTTGGTTCCCCAAGGCGATTATACAACATGCCTATTAAATATCAAATGCCCCTCACATGAGCTCTTGCTTATGTAACGGGCTGCACAGCCCCACGGGCACCTAGTCTAGGCCGCTGCTATTCTCCCTACCCTGTGGAATCAAGTCTACACAGTATTCCTCAAAGACAGAGTGGGTTCAACTTACTCAAGGGCAAAATTAGCAGTGAGGAGCTGAACAGGCCAATGGCTGTTGCAGCCATGGAGCTGAGCAAGGGGTGATAGCCATGGTCAAAGTGGTGGGGCTGTACCTGTTCTAGGGACAGATCCCCTACTGGTGGTGCCTGGCAGACACCTCCCCTGGACCTCTGCTCAGTGGCAGCCAGACAGTCGCTGCAGTGAATGCAAATAGCACAAGTTGGGGCCAGCCCTCCTGGGAGCCAGTGCTGGACACATGTTCTCTCATTCAAGCCCAGGCATGGCATGAAGTCAATAAACTTACATGTATTCTAGAGTGGAGGAAACTGAGGATTGGAGGAGGAAGGAGGCAGGGCCAAGAACACAACTCCCTGGCACTTTGTTACAATTTGGTTGATACTAAAGCCAGTGTTTCCTGTGAGGCTGGGATGAGAAGTGTCAGTCCCCAGCACCATTAGGATGACTCCATGGGCCATGGATGGGATGTGGAGAGGTCTTAGTTCTGTTCACTCAATGGCCCTGGGGGTACCTGAGGTCACAGTAGGTCCCACAGCTTCTCAGGGGGCATTCCAGGCTGTTGCTGGAAGAATGAGGAGAAATCCCCAAGCAGCTTCACAACTCTGGACCCAGAACTGGCCAAAGGCTGGTGAATGGGCTAGAAAAAGGATCCTCTTGTTTTGCTCAGAGGAAATGTCCTCCATGCGGTGCCTCTGAGCAAGTCTTTACATGAGGCTTCAGAGATGCAGGCATCTGGCCTGCTGCTCTAAGTTCTTTAGAGGCCATGGAGAGGTCAGAAAGTTTCCAGGGACAGGGACATTAAGGAAAACTCAGAAGCGGCCAGTACTGTAGAGTTTATAAGCCCTCACTTTACTGATGATGAAGGCAACAAAGGGGGTGCACAGGGAAAGGGAGCAGGGTGAGGGGTGCTCAGGTTTTGGTCTCCCCCTCCACCCCCAGTATGGCCACAGACACAGGAAGGTTCACAATCTTATGGAGGGCCAGCCCTTTAATGCCAGGGTAACCTGTACCACAGGGTAACCTGCATATCTAAGGAAATTATAATTATGCATTCAAACATAAAACAAACCCAGCCAAACCCTACTTTTGGAAAGTCTCAAAGAAAGTACAGCTTCCCTTTTTCCCCCAAAATAGAATTTTGAGGGATTCAACCTCTAGCAATCTCATTTTCTCCCCTATTACTTCTCTTGATGTCTGAATGTACCTAAAACACTGGGAGCAACAAAGGCTCTGAGAGGACTCCCTCTAGGCCGGTTTTGCTGCCCCGGCCTCAACTAGGCAACCTGCGCCCCTCACAGGCCAGGGGGGAAATGTTGGGAGGAAGGCAAGAGAGTGAGAAGTGGGTCTGGTCCCTCTCACTCCTCAGATCTGAGGGAGTGGTGAGGTGGGGACCAGCAGTGGGCCTGACCTGCCACATCTCTCTCTCCCATCCTGAAGCAAATTCAGATTAAGTATCAAAAAGTTCTGATTAGGGGCCGGAGCGGTGGCAATGAGCGGTAAGGCGTCTGCCTTGCTGGCACTAGCCTGGGAGGGACTATAGTATGATCTCCCAGCATCCCCTATGGTCCCCCAAGCCAGGAGCAATTTTTGAGTGCATACCCAGGAGTAACCCCTGAGCGTCACCGAGTGTGGCCCAAAAAACAAACAACACAAAACAAAAAAACCAACAAAGAAGTTCTGATCACTTCAAATCAGAGTGGTTTGGAGAAGTCACAAGTTCTCTTTTCTTTTTAAATTGGTGCCACTCTTAACTGATATAGAGACAGCTCTGCAGCTCTAAAGCTTGATTGAGGCCCTGAAGTAATTGGAGCTGCCAGAACTATATCCAACTGTGCTGGAATGGGGTGTGTATGTGTGTCCACACCGTGCTGGGGGCTCAAATGTAGGGCCTCTACCCCCAGGAGCCTAACATACTATCTCCTAACAGGTGTTGGGGTTAGGAGGTGTGAGTGATACAAATTCCTCCTGACAGACACCACAGCTGTGGGAAGGAGAGGGCTTCACAGAGGGCAGGAAAGCCTGGAGCCCCAATGTGAGGTGTAAATCTGGCAACTCTTTGCCTCTCTGGACCTTTCATTCCTCTGAATCTGGTATGGTGATGCAGACTGGGCAAGCCTAAGACAAAGTTGTGGAGTTGACAGAGAAGATGAGCACTCCCTGGGGGAAATAAGGCCCCAGGTAGAAGCCTACAAGCTGGAAAGATTGTATTTGCTCAACTCCTTTGGCTCCACTGCAAACATCATCAGCCACAGCACCCCTCAGATGGTTCAATAATCACTGCACCCCTTATTCCACCAATCACTGTACCCCTTGCATGGTCAATCAATCACAGCACCCTCAGTCCACCTGTGCTGTGCTCCTCAGATGGTCGATCGATGACTGCATTTCTCAGATGGTTCAATGACTGCCTGGGAACCTATAAGGACTTTCTCGGTGTGGTGGCTCAAGAAGCCTTTTCCTGTTGCTCAGAGTTGGACCCCAACTCTGTCATTCTGGGACCAACTCTCTGATCTGAAGGAGTGACAACACTGGAGGTGCAGTGCCCAAGGAGTCACAGGCACAATGGGGCATAGTTCGAAAGTGGCTTCCTCTATCTTAGACCATTATCTCATTCTAGGATACAGCACTAAGTGAACACCCAAATTATACACTCCCTTTCCTTCAGGGCTCTGAGCATGACGCTGAGGATAGCTGGGTGCAAGCACTGGTCCTGATGGTCCTGGGTCAGTGTGGGCTGCTTAGGTCCTTTGGCAAGTCCCTTTATATTGAAGAGCCTTTGTTGTCACTTCCTGATAACAGGTTCATTCTACATAACCTAATGCAGGTATTTCAGGATGTAACAAAAAACCCTTCATCATGATCAGAGCAATGGTACAGTAGGTAGCATGTTTGCCTTATATACAGCCAACCTGGTTGATCTCTGGCATCCCATATAGTAGATTGAGCCCACCAGGTGTGATCCTTCAGCACAGAGCCAGGAGTAAGCCCTGAGTACTATTGGGTGTAGTCCCCAAACAAACAAACAAACAATCAAAAAGTTCTTCCTAAAGCTCTACAAAGTGACAGGCCAGGAGAAATCTGTGTTGAACATGAAGCCTGTCTTTGTATGGAAAGGGGACAGAGGACCAGCTCACCACAAGTTGCTAAGGCAGCCCTTGAACCTAAGAGAACTGAAGGTTGCTTCCAGGTAAAATGCATCTGTGTGTCTCCTACAGCCACATCAGTTCTCAGTCCTGCTATTTTCTGTGGCACAGCAGATACACATCTCCTTCTGGAAGCCATGTATCAGAAACAAGCAGCCTGAAGGCATAGTAGGACACCAGGCAGAAAAAGAAATTTTGGTCCAAGATATATCACTTCTACAAACCCCAACCTGCAGGGGAAAAAGACGTTCCTGATCAGCTGTCACAGAATGTGGGCATAGGCAGATAGGATTTGGTCATTGCTCTGAACCTGGGTTTGGGGGATATGGTCTCAGGTCCTCTAGAAAGGTTATAGCCAAGTTCTCCACCACTGGGCTCACAGAAGCTAAGACTTTGTGAATAGCTGCCACTGGGAAACTATTCAAAGGGGCAAGTATATTCTTTGTATGTAGAGACACAGGTTTGCTCCCCAGCATCACCGTACAGATCCTGGTAAGAGAGCCTTCAAAACAGTGTAGGTCAGTGGTCCTCAAACTATGGCCCGAAGGCCATATATTGTATTTGTATCTGTTTTGTTTCTTCATTGCAAAATAAGATATATGCAGTGTGCATAAGATTTCATTCATAAGTTTTGTTTTTACTATAGTCAGACCCTCCAATGGTCTGAGGGACAGTGAACTGGCCCCCTGTTTAAAAAGTTTGAGGACCCCTGGTGTAGGTGATGCCATTCCCCTCTTATAAACCTTTCCCCTTTTACTTTTACCTACAGAAATCAAACTCTTTCTGCATGGGGACACCTGCAAGTTCTCTCTCCCCCCACCCTACTCAGACCCTCCCAGAGCTGGGACTACTGACCTAATCTGAGTGGATAATCCTCAGCTTCTACTCCAGGGGTCCTCAAACTATGGCCTGCAGAGAATATTTATCAGGCCCACTGGGTGTTTTTGGCACCGCTTCATGTCCTGCTTAGCAGCCAAATCATCCCCGACCCACAGTGTGCATATGTGGGATTGTGCTGCACTCTCCAACTCCCCTCCTTCTCTCTGTCTCTCGATTCCTCCTCTCACTCTAGGACAGGGGTCCTCAAACTATGGGCCTGTGGGTCACTATTCATAGTTTTTTCTTTAAAATATAGTCTAGCCCTCCCACAGTGTGAAACCTTTGTTTAAACTGTTTGAGGACTCTTGCATATCTACTCACACTTTCTACAACTCAGAGAATCTTCAGACAAAGAAGCTGGAGAGTTGCAAGGAAACTACAATCCAGACAGAGGCTAGGATGGCCACGCAGGCCTAGGCAGAGTCTTAATGCCTCCCTAGTGGCCAGCCCCTGTTCCTGCCAGCCTACCAAAATCTAGCTATGCGCTCGTCTCTAGCTGCCCTGCGCCTGCCTGCTCCCGGGCCTCCCACACCCCTGCTGGCAGCCCTCCTGCCACTCAGATGGAGCCAATTCTGTGCCATTACTGACTTGCCTGTTTCCTGACTTGAAGTGTGAACAGCTTGGGGCTGGAGAGAGTTTCTGCAGCTACCGCAAATGTAGCTGGGCAGATGAAGACCCCAACGTTTGGAGTTCAGTGCAGAGAGTCCAGTGCAGATGAAGAGCCCAACTTTTGGAGTCCAGTGGAGAGCCAGTTTTGCACCTCTAAGTCCCTTTGTAGCCTCCCCATCCTTGAGGAGCCCCACGGTCTGCACAGGGATTTCCAGACATGGCTACTATAAGCATCTTTTATAAGAGATGCCTTACACGAGTGCATATGTAGTAGATGAAGGTGTATGTGTGACTGGCTAACTCTGTGGGAGACATGGTGGGCTATGTTTTGTATGCTCCTCCATGGTCCCAGAATGGGCCATAGTCCTCATCACCATGTTGGGGTCTACTGGCTTCCCTGGGGTTAGGGGTTCCAATTCAGGTACCTGCCTTGGCACTCACCCCAGCATCTCCAGCCCAGACTGGCCAGTTTTGCCACAACTTCAATAGGGAATCTCTGGCTCAGGAAATAGATGGGCAGAGGGCTGAGCCTTGGGTGGATCAGGCCTATAAAACAGGCCTTCACTTTCACAATTCCTGGAGCCAAGATGCTTCTCACCCTGCTCCCCATTGCTGTGAGCTCACATAAGCTCACGCCAAAGAAATCCCCAGGTGGAAATTCTATGAACCTCCTACCCCCAGCCACTTAGCTCAACAAACGCAAGGCAGAAAGAATTTCAGGGCCAAACTTCCAGAGCCTCACAGGCTGGCTCTCCTGACAGAATCACTAATGCCCCACATCTGTACAAACACGTTGGCTCACCACGAGTACCCCACCAGCTTCTGCCTCACCACAGTCCTTGACCGTGGGGCTGGCTCATTCTACGGACAAGAGTGGCATGTAGCATAGAGGAACCAGTGTTGTGTATGTAAACATTTTTATGGGATTATTATGTTACCGACCCTACCCTGATCGGTGATTGTGTTCTACCCTAGGGTGTGACCTGGCATTCTGCTCCCACCCTAGGGTGGTACTTGATTCTGCTCCCACCATTGGGTGGTATCTGATACCACCATTGGGTACCTAATTCTGGGGCATAAAAGCAAGGGTCTGTGGAAGGTGAGGGGCTTTTTTCCTGGGGCTTATTCTTAGGCCTTTTGGCTTCGACCTCTTCACAGAATAAAGAGCTGTTTTCTTCGAAAGCCTGACTGCCTGTTGGCTTTCTTCCCATCACATTCACCTCAGAACCGCCGGCTGAACAGGGTAACAGACTCGTGGTCTGAGCTGGAGAAGAAAGGCCTCATCCTCCATCCCTCCATCAGTCAACCTCATCAGGGGCTGATTTGCAACAACCGGGACTCAAAATAATGATGCCTCAGCTCCAGACTCCGTGCTCCGAATACACTCTGCCTCAGTTTACAAGTAGGTAATTAAGGCTGCAAATGCTGGATAGTGAACATGCATCTTGCCTGTTCTCTCTGGGCAAGGAGCTAATCACATTCACTGCTGTGTCCCTGAAAGTGAGCACAGGGCCTGGCCCAGAGTGAGCAACTATGAAGATATACCAGATGCTCTGAATCCTGAATTCATGTTGGGCATCACTTAGGTTTTCCAAGGTCCCAACCATGGTTATCTTATAGTAGCCCAGCAATATCAGCAGGGTTGAGGGCTGGGCTGGCCACTGCACAGCAACAGAGATGCCCAGGGATGGGTGGGGGAGTTCAGCAACTTACCCAGACTCAGAGCCCCGAAGGAAGCTGGGAGGGTACCCAGTTCTTTTGACGCCTGCCTGGGGCCTGACCTCATCTCTGTCGTCATCCCTGATGCAGCCTGGAGCCCAGTAACCTCACCCAGGAGGATAAGCTCCAGGAAATGAGCAAGGTTCCTACTGCTATTTTCTCCTTCCTCCAGTTTTTCTTCCTGGAGATGCTCAAGTTCCCTTGGGCCAGAGGCCACAAGTATGGGCAGAGGGGCAGCACGCTGGTACACTGCAAACATCTACAAGAGCCAAGCAGACCAGGTCTCAATGCCCCGGGGCCTCCCCACAATGAACTAGGTGGAACCTCATCCTTACACATCTCAGTCTTCACTGGGTAAAGACTCAATCCTACCGTGGAAGGCAGCCCTATACCTGGTACCCTCAGGACTGGCTGCATTTGGTTTTCTGATTCCCTTGTCCTAATGGGTGGTTTCGGGGGGGGGGGGGGCAGCAATAAAAAAGGCAGAGGACCAAGACTCTGAAAAGCACCCTTCCCAGCCTAGAATTTTCTCTCAGGGCTGCTGGGGTTTGGAGTACTGACTGAATTTCCAGGAAACTGCTAAGGGGAGCCAGAAAACCAGAAAGGTCCCAGTTGCAGTTGTGTTGCCTGTGTCAAGTGAGAATCAGCACTGTCCCGAGGTGGTAGGGCCTGCCTTACACCCTCTACTGCTCCAATCACCTCAGGCTTGGTTCCTTACCTGCACAGGCCAGACACGCTGAGCACCGCCCATAGTGAACTTCCTGCCACTATGACCCTGCCACTGCCCCAGACAACTAACGTTGCAGAGGCTCTGCACAGTCTGTTCTCTCTGATGAAGACACAGAGATGTTTTCCTTACCTACTTAGCATGCAAAAGCTCACTTATGTGACGACTAAGTCACTTCCTCTGAGGGGCCTTTCCAGACTAACCTGCCTCTCTCAATCACCAAAAAGCTATCTCCCTGTGGGCTCCCAGAGTGCCAGGACTGGCTTGCCAAGATCCTCCCAGTTTTCGAGGGCTGTTGCTCATTGGAATCTGTATCCAATTCTTCTCCTGCATGAGCTGGCCCATGTGGAGAGAGACAGAGACAGACAGACAGAGAATAAGAGTGAGAGGGGGAAAGAGGGGGAGAGAGGGAGAGAGAGAGAGAGAGAGAGAGAGAGAGAGAGAGAGAGAGAGAGAGAGAGAGAGAGAGAGAGAGAGAGAGAAGGCCACGGCAGATGTCTAAAAGCCACAGCAGCAAAGCCCCCAACCCATGCATCTTAGTCTGGGCCACCTGTGCTCCCACAGAACATGCCCAAGTTCTGTAGCTCAAGGAGGAGGAGACTAAGATGCAGGAAGATGAAGACACTCGTCCCCCTCCACTGTCACAGAGCTGGGGAACAGTGGATGGGGGCAGGATTCAGGCCATTCTGACTCTGCCAGGCACAGCATGTGGCACCAGGCACCACCCACAAGTCAAATGGTTTCTTGGAATGGCCTTTCCCCTGTCCATGCCTACTTAAACCCTCCCTGCTGCCTCCAGGTCTGAATCCTTGGTATTTAAAAGCCACATATGTACTGCTGCGCCTGCCTTCCCTCCTCCCAGTCTCAAGTTAATGTCTCCTCCAACACAGCCCCCTCCAAAGTTGCATCTGGCAATTAAAAGCCCAGCAAGAGCTTCCTCTGAGCCTGGCACTTCCAGCCTCCAGGGAACACACCTGGCTTCCCCAAGGGGCCAGGCCCACCTCTCATCCCTCTCTAACTTCAAAGGTACCTCCATGGCCCTCCTTCAAAAGAGCAAACTAGTAGCTGGGAAAGGGCACAGAATGAAGTGCCAGAGCCATTGGTTTGTTTCCAAGCTGGGGGCTCAGTCATCGGGTACAGAAAAAAGAGAGGAAAGGGCCATCAAAACCTCCCTTTTCCGTGGGGAAACTGAGGGCCCGGAGCACCAGGGAAAAAAGGTTGTGCTAGCCTCCTGTCCTTGGTTGTGGCTTTCCGACAATCAGCAGGTGTAAAGTATTAGGGACTGGGCTGCTCTTGTTAGAGTCATCTTCAGGGATTCAAGATCCAAAGCCTGGGTGAGCTCTTCGGGTTAGCTCTGGCTGGGCAAGTCTAGACTGATTTAAGAGAAGAGCAGGAGGCAGGCGAGGAAGGATGGGGAAGTGCCTGAGTCACCCCACAGCCCGCCAAGAATGGGCGCGTCTGCTCCCAGGTGGCCCCGAGGGGCTCCAGAACCCACAGCAGCAGCAGCAGCAGCAGCAGCAGCAGCAGCAGCAGCAGCAGCAGCAGCAGCAGCAGCAGCAGCAGCAGCAGCAGAGGAGTCCTGCCGCTCCCACCCCGACAGGGGGCGCTGGAAGCGGCGGTTGCCCCAGCCCAAGGCGACGTGTAGAGGCTTCTCCTCCCAGGGCTGCGGCTCTGGCACCGGGCAGCCTCCATCGCTTTTCTGGCCCCCCTGGGATCCGAGGGCAGAACCCCCACACCAGGAGGCCGGGATGCAAGCTGAGAGCGGATCGCCGGCCTCTCTGCTGCCCCGCAGTCTCTTGCCATCCTAAGCACCTTCGCCCTGAGCAGCCACTCTCAGGCCAATGGACATCCCACTTCTCCTGGACGGGGTCAGGACCTGAAGGTGCCTGCGGGAGCAGTTTGCTGGGCCTCATGCCCCAGCAGGATCCCTTGAGGCCAAGCCCCTTACTCCCACCTTGCAATCTGTCCAGCTCCCCCCGGACAGGGCAGGCCCGAGGAGTACAAGGGGGATGCAAAAGCAAAAAAAGGCTGATCAGCATCCAATCTGTCTGTCCAGTTCCGTGCCCGGGCAGCTGCAGGGGAGAGTGGAGGACCCGGGTTGGTTGGTTGGTTGGTTGGTTGCCCGAGAAACCGAGAGAGAAAAGTTTGCAGCCAAGTCAAGTCGGGGGGCCTCCGGGAGGACGGAGTGCAAACAGGGCAGCGAGAAGTCGAAAGGGGGGACGGTGTCTGGCTCTGGCTTTCGACCCCGCACACGCACCAGGGAGGCCAGACCCAGACACGTCGACAGGCAACAGACCACGTACGCGGACACACACGACACAAGACAAGACGCGCGCCCCCACACCCCGACCTCCAAGGCGGGCGGCCCTGCAGACTAGCAGAAGCCAAGCCCCCGAAACACACACACACACAGACACACACGCACACACACGACTGGGAGCAGAGGCAAGTCCCTGCACCCGAATCCACAAAGACCCGGCCCCCCCAATGCAAGATGCACGTGTCCGCAGCAAGATCCCAAAGGCGCTGGCCCATGCCCACGGGCCCCGGCCAGAGTCTTTGTCTCCTGCAAGCCTCTCCTTCCTTCCTTCCTTCCTTCCTTCCTTCCTTCCTTCCTTCCTTCCTTCCTTCCTTCCTTCCTTCCTTCCAGATCCCCTCTGCCCCGAAGTCCGGGATCCCCCCCACCCCACATCCATCCGATCCGTCCCGGCACTTGCGCACCCTGGGTGCAGAAAAGTTAAGGGGGCCCCGTGCCCGCCCCCCTAGGGCGGAGAGGCAGGGGTTCCCCCGAGACCCGGCACGCACACCCACCTGGAAGACCGCGCGCCGAAGCCGCCCCGGCACGCTCACCTCGGCGGCCCGGCCGTGGGCCCTCGGGCCGCCGCTTTTCTCCGCGCCGCGCCTCGCCTCTCGCCTCGCGGCCCGCCCCCCGCCAGCTGCGGGCCGCCTCCCCCACCCCCCGACTCGCCCGCGTCCGTCCACTGAGCGGCCCGAGCTGGCCGCCGGCGACTTAGGGAGTGTCGCCAAAGTGCCGGCCCGGCCCTGCGCGCACCCCGCGGCCGCCTGCGGAGCCCGCGCCGAGACGGGGGTTCCACCCCAGGGAGCGTCTCAAAAGTGCGCACGCGGCGCCCGCTCGCCCGCCCGCCCGCCCACTCCGGGCGGCCTCGCTCCCAGCTAGCTAGCTTCCTCCCCCCCGGAGCGGCCGAACTGTCTCCGCAGATGGCCGGCCGCGCGGGCGCGAACATCTGGAAGGTCGCTGGAGGCTGCTGCGGGTGTCTGCGCGCGGGGAGACTGAGAACTGGAGTTGGAGTGGGCGAGGGTTTTTGGTGCTGGATAGATAGAATTCATCCTTACCCATTGCACATCCTCCTCTTCATATGTGTGTATAGATCTATATGTGTATTATACATATATATGAAATATGTTATTTATGAAGTATATATATATATATATATATGTATGTATGTATGTATGTATGTATGTATGTATATTGGTTTTTGGGTCACACCCGGCCGATGCTCAGGAGTTACTCCTGGCTGTCTGCTCAGAAATAGCTCCTGGCAGGCACGGGGGACCATATGGGACTCCAGGATTCGAACCAACCACCTTTGGTCCTGGATTGGCTGCTTGCAAGGCAAACGCCGCTGTGCTATCTCTCCGGGCCCCGAAGTATATATATTTTTAGAAAAGGATGGAAGGTCAGTTCAGAGGCTTAAATCACTGCGATTCCAAGTATCCAAAGCCTAGAAAGACCTGCTGGGAGAACAGGCCCCGAGAGAGACTCTGAATAGTGTGCATTGGCAGAAAGACAGACAGGCAAGAGGCAGCTACTTACTTTTTCTGCAGAAGAGCGCTGGCTTCTGTCGGATTTCTTAATAGGGACTGTGTGTGCCCAGGCTGAAGTTCATTCCTCCCTCTGCTGCCCACCTCCTGCCACCCTGTTTTGTTTTGCTTGGAGGTACACCCAGCAGTGTTTACTCCTAAACTCTGTTTTCAGGGATCACTCCTAGCAGACCCACAGGGTGGGGAATCACATGGGATGCTGAGGATCAAATATGGTCAGCCAGAAGGCCTACCCGTTGTACTATCTATCGCCCTGGCTCTGCCACAGTTCTTGATAGTAAAAGCGGTGCAAAGCAGCCCAGAAACTTTAAAATGGAGTGTGGGGAGTGCAGGAGAACTGCCTGGTGGCAGCGTTTTCTAGAAGAGACAGTTTGGCTCCCATCTTCCACACAGAAGGTGGATGGGGGATGATAATGGGGGTTTTAGGCTCCATAGACTAGCTGGCCAAGGGCCTGAGAGAGGCTTTGATCCACAGACCTCCCAGGAGCATGTGCTCTGTTGAGACACGCCCCCCTCAGCCTGGGGAAATTGGGCAATGTGCCCCCTGCAGTGGCCTGGGCTTGCTCACCCAGGCTTTTTCTCTTCATTTCTTTACCCTTTTTTTTTTTTTTTTTAAATCTTGGGCTTGTATGTCAGCCTATCTGTCTGCCTCAGGAGAACAGAGGCCAAGGCAGCTGGATAAAACTGGCTGCAGGAAAACAAAATATTCCTGTACCCCAATTCTGCCACTTCTGTGGTCCTGAGTATCTCTCAGCTGGGCTAAGGGCAGTGCCCTGTTCCTCAAACAGAGTCTCCTGGGTCCTTATGGGCTCATTCTCTCTCTCTCTCTCACTCTTTTTTTGTTTTTGTTTTTGTTTTTGGGTCAGCAGTGCTCAGGGGTTACTCCTGGCTCTGTGCTCAGAAATCACTCTTTGGCAGGCCCAGGGGACCATATGGGATGCCAGGATTTGAACCACCGTCCTTCTGCATGCAAGGCAAATGCACCACCTCCATGCTATCTCTCTGGCCCCTCATTCTTTCTCTTTGGTCCAGCAGCCGGCCTCCCTTGAACCCTCAAATGAATCCCAATTTTCTGGGAACTGGGAAGCCAGTGGTGCACTGGCTGCAATTTCTATCTTTTTTTTTTTCTTTTTTTAAGTATGAGACATCAAGTCACTAAAATGACTTTATGTCACTTTTATTTAAGTAGGAATGATGTATCTTTGACTAGTCAGTCATTAAGGAAAAAGGAGAATAAAACTGCAGGCATCTCAGTTCCTTAGATTTGACTGTTTCAGTAACAAGAACTCAAAGAACATTTTCCTTGTCATTTAGTAACAATATCAGTGCAGATAACTAAAAGTTTAATATTGTTTATAAAAACCAGAGAATGTTTTGTCCTGACAGTTTAAAAAAAATGGACATTATAAAATACAAACAGTCACTAACTTCAAGAAGATTTAAACCTGTAAGAATTTGAGAGCTGCTTCAAAGAGAAACATTCAAAACAAGAGTGAACTTCTAATTTTGCATCAGGGGCCAAAACTTGCCATATACTCAAAACAAATTATGTTCATCTCCTCCAGTTATACAAAAAAAAAAGGTGGCATTACACAGAACAAATTCATTAGTTCTCCTAGCATGTCAATGAAACAAAATGAATGTGGAAGAAAAATGATAAGACTCAAAGGAAGAAGCTGCAGATACAAAATGAGCATGGCCAACACAAAATCTTTCACATACCCTGGTTCACAGACATCTATCTGCTTGGGTTTAGGCTTCTTTCTGTTTTGTTTGTTTTAAATCTTTCAAGTATAGCACTCTATTTCCTAAGAGAGAAACTTGAAGAGAAAAATTGAAAAGACATCTTAAGTAATAAGATTTAGTTATATAGGTGAGACATCTTAAGTAATAAGATTTAGTTATATAGGTGAGGTACTATCTTTAAAATGGTATCACAGACCCCCTGTGCATCCTGCCACCTCTTCATAGCAGGGCTCCACCATCAGGCTGCTGAAATCCTCCTTCTCTGGGCATCCAGAGCCTTGTCCTGAATAGCAGGTCTGCAAGAGCTCAAACTCCACAGGTTCAAACTCCAGCACTTTCTGCCTCAGGGGAACCAAGCCGGCCAACTAAGTATATGCACTTGAAGAAGAGCCCTTTACCCTTTGAAGTCTTCCTTGTCAAATATTACAGATGCAGGGAGAGGGGGCCGGAGTTTAAGGTGCAACTGATTCCAGATCACTCTGAGCACAGCCAAGAATAACCCCTGAGAGGCCAGAGTAATAGGGGGTAAGGTTCTTGCCTCTTGCACAAACCGATCCAAGTTTGATCCTCTGCATCTCATAGGGGTCCCTTGAGTACCAGCAGGAGTGATTCCTGAGTGTAGATCCAGTAGTAAACCTTAAACATTACCAGGTATGGCCCTGAAACAAACAAACAAACAAACAAACAAAAAACCCCAGCAACAACCCCCCCCCCCAATTGAGAAACCCCTGAGCACAGAATCAGGAATTCCCCTTAGCGTCATCAGGTGTGGCACATCCTCCCTCCACCCCCATAAAAACAAAGTCAGGGATTGTCTGCAAGCCTAGGGGGCTCAGGAAGGGAGGTGACAGAGTACAAGAAGAAGGTGACTTGACCTTCTGGCCTCAACTCCCTCCTCTGCAGGCTTACTCAGCCCGGTCCCCTTTGGTCCTGCCCTTTCCCTGCCCCTCTCTTCAGTGTGGCTGTGGTATCAGGCTCCAGCACAGCACAGCACAGCAGGAGTGAGAAGAGCCCTGGACATTCCTTAACAGGAAAGGCTGGGATAAGACCACTCCATCAGCCTGTCCCTTCCCCCATCCTTTGCTTCAGGTCAAAGGTCTCCCTGCTTGCAGCCTTCCACTTCTGTCTGCTGCCCACAAGCAGCAACACTGATCTCTCTGAACTGCCAGTCTGTAGAAGACATCCTGACCATTGCCAGCTTCAAGCAGTTCAGTGACAAAAGCCATATGCCCTGGCTTTTAAAGCCTTTGGGAGGTGTCCTCATGCTGACCGCATTTTTCCTTTTTCTGATCACCTCATCTTCCACACCCTAAGCCAGATTCCTCTAGAGCAGGGGCGGGGAACCCTTTCTGTAAGGGCCATGTGGATATTTATAACGTCATTTGCTTTGAATGTCTGAGTATTATACTTGGACTGCCGAGAAGAACACGTGTCTGTCCCGCCAGGGATCAGACCACAGGATGTCGTAGACCCTAAAGGCTGGAATTCTCACCCCTGCTCTACAGACATGGAAAGTAAGGGATTGAGTGGGGCCTTGTCTCTGCAGTTATCAAGTTTCTATCCAAATTCCTCTTCCCTGGAAGTCCCTCTCTGCCAAAGTTGGTCTCTCCTTGTGGGTTTTTATCTTCAGTGTTCTGTTTTCCCTGCCTGTTATCAGACTAGTCACTGTTACTGGCCAGGGACTATGCTGGATACTTTTTTTTTTTTTTTTTTGGTTTTTGGGTCACACCCGGTGGCGCTCAGAGGCTCAGAGGTTACTCCTGGCTCTGAGCTCAGATATTGCTCCTGGCTCGGAGGACCATATGGGATGCTGGAATCTGTTCTGGATCAGCTGTTTGCAAGACAGACACCCTACGGCTGTGCTATCTCTCCGGCCCCTATGATGGATACTTCTAAGATCTTTATTATATTCTTAAAATCTTTCTACAGTTCTCTTTGAGAATGGTAAGGCCTAGAGAGGGCAAGAGACCTGTCCAGGATGCCTAGTATTATTCTCTTATAGAACAACAGGACTTCTGTATACTTATTTCCATCTTCCCATCCACTTAGTTAAGAATGTGCTGCTGTGGAGAGGACTTCACACAAGCCTCTGTGCAAACTGTCTGGATTTCTCCACAAGCCTCAGATTCCTTATCTGTGAAATGGGGTGAATGAGAACTCCTACCTCACATGAATCTAGGAAGAATCAAATGAATAAATACAGATGTAAATGTGAGTGTATATAAGTGTTATGTGCTCTTACTGATTTTCATGAGCAACCATATGAGGTACTAGATTATGGATTTCTTTTTTCCTCAGAGCTTTCCAATCTAGAGGCCCCTGTGGCTGCCTTGCTCATTCCCCAGGTCTTGAGAAAGGGAAAGGGTTTCCTTTTTCTCTGCCTTATTATAGCTGGCAAGGCCCAAATAGAAAACCTTTCAAACTCAATGTATTTCTCTGAACCTCCAGGATCCTATCGCTATTTGCTTGCTGCGTGTTCTTTCCATCTGTCAAAAGCAGGCAGGTCTAAAGCTAATAGAACATTAGCCCAATGTGAGGAAATAATAGAGAAGAACTGGAAGAGACAGTAAAGACCTTCCAAACCCTCGCTGACATGAGAATCCTGGACAGCCTGTGGATGTTGCTGTGGTTTTAAAAAAGCTTTGTGGTAGATGGGATGATAGCTCAAAGGGCTATCAGACTTTGCATGCTGGAATCATGGGTCCCATCCCCAGCACCACACTGCCCTTAAATACCACCAGGAGTGACCATGGTGATTCTGATCTCAGTGTGGAGATAGAAGATCATGGTTTGAGTGCCCGCCCTATCCCTATTTGTTCTCATCTGTCCAGCTCTACACAAACTTCCTAGGCACTCACTTACCATCTTTAATTTGCAAAGGTAGAAACAGGCTTAGTTAACAGTGTCTCTTCTAGGGTCCTGCCGCTGGAACTCAACTGTGGTCCTGCCTCTGCAGGGCTGGGATACTGAGCCTGGTGTCTCAGCAGTCACCATACCAGAAACATCCTCCCCTCCTGCCAAAACCAAATGCTTCCCTAAATATTTCTCTCCCACTCTCCCACCTCCATGCCTTTTCCCCTGTGTAGAATGACTTTCTCAGCCAATCCACCAGCTGCAGTCCTCACTGTCTCCTTAGCTTGCCACCTCCTCCACAGAGACCTTTCCATTTCCCACATTTCTCTTCCTCCCAACCTAGAAGAACTCACTAAATGCCTCTGCATGGCCTCTCTCCAGCCCTGCCTCTTGCTGCTGAGATTTGTGGATCCTCTGTCCCTAGCTGTTGGGGTTCTGCCTATCCCTTCCTCCATTCTCAGTAGAGAAGTAAGCCCTGAACCAACCCCTCCCTTATATTTCACGCACCATTTAGATTGGTGTCACCTCTTCTAAGAAACCTTCCCTGACTTTCACAGCCTTTTTTTTTTAAACAATGGAAGCTCTGCAGAAGTGTTTGGTGAGGAGACTTTGCTCAAAAACAAGAATATCCACTTACTCATTTGTTGCACAGTCTGTGAGCCATGCAGCTCATAAAGGATCTCAATTTCAGAATAGTCTGTAAACTTTTTTCTTTTCTTTTTTTTTGTTTTGCCTTTATTTGTTTGTTTTTGGACCACACCCGGTGATGGTCAGGGGTTACTCCTGGCTCTGTGCTGAGAAATCACTCCTGGCTTGGGAGACCATCTAGGACACTGGGGATTTAACTGCGGTCTGTCCTAGGTCAACCGTGTGTAAGGCAAATGCCCTAGCACTGTGCACCTCTCTGGCCCTGTCTGTAAACTTCATACTGCCTGTCTTCTCTTCTCTTAGCTCTAAAATGAGAAGAAAGGGGGGTGGGGAGGTAATGCTAGGTTCAGGATGCTTGTGCCCAGCCCAGGTCTGTTCTCTGGGACCAGATTACTCCTCACTATAGGGCCTGAGTAGCACAACATTCTTGGGCTCTGTCATTTAACCTTGTATCCTAGTTGTTTGAGAATTGCTAGGAGTGAGCTTGAGGCCCCTCTGAGTATCTCTTTATTTTATTTATTTATTTATTTATTTGGTTTTATTGGGGAGGTCATACCTAGCAGCGCTCAGGGATTACTCCTGGCTATGAGCTCAGAAATCGCTCCTGGCAGGTTCAGGGGACCATATGGGATGCCATATCGAACCACCATTCTTCTGCATGCAAGGCAAAGCCCTACCTCCATGCTATCTCTCCGGCCCCTATTTATTTATTTATTTATTTATTTATTTATTTATTTATTTTTTGGGTCACACCTGGCAAAACTTCTGGCTCTGCATTCAGAAATCGCTCTTGGCATGCTCAGGGAACCATATGGGATGCAAGGAACAGAACCCGGGTCCATCCTGAGTCAGCAGCTTGCAAGGCAAATACCCTGCCACTGTGCAGGGCTCCCTACCCCCGCCCCTCCCCAGTATCTCTTGGTGATTTCCCCCACCAAAAAAAAAAATTAAAACAAAGCAAAGAAAATCTGAGAACTGGCCTTTAGTAGAAAGCATGTCACAGTAGGGGATCTGGGGAGATAGGACAGGGTGGAAAAGATAAGGTAATGGTGGAGGGAAGTGGATACAGTATTGAAGAGTATGATGTTGGAATGTTTTTATACATAAAACCCTGCCATTATCAATATTATAAATCATGATACCTAAAATAATATAAGAAAAATAAAGCGGGGGCTGGAGAGATAGCATGGAGGTAAGGTGTTTGCCTTTCATGTAAGAGGTCATCAGTTCGAATCCCAGCATCCCATATGGTCCCCCGTGCCTGCCAGGAGCAATTTCTGAGCATGGAGCCAGGAGTAACTCCTGAGCACTGCCGGGTGTGACCCAAAAACCACAAAATAAATAAATAAATAAATAAATAAATAAATAAATAAATAAATAAAGCAAGGGAGATAGTTCTTATGTCAAATGTACTTGTAAGGACTCAGGCACTATTACACACACACATGGAGTCAGCAAGTCCTGTTTTGTTAATTTAGTTTACAACACAGGAAAAACATTTATAAAATTAGACAGGGAAACTGAGGCAGGAGCCTTCCCAGGAGATTGCAGAATGGGGTGGGGTGGCTTGGCAGGAAAATTTTGACAAATTGTCTCCTTAGCAGCTGTAAACCTGGTCTTCTGCCAGGAGCCCAATCCCATTCCTAGGACTTGGATGCTGGCTTCCAGACTTTCTCTAACATCGAACTCTGCTCTCACCCCACATCCAAGAGCAAAGCTGGCCTGCAATTCAGATGCACCAAATTGAGAACTAAAGAACATGGAGAATCAGGACGAACATTCTATTTCTCACTTCCCTCTTTTCATAGGGAATGGCTAAGGTCTAGAGAGAGCAATTGACTAGCCAAGGTCATTGACACAATAGCTTCCATCCTCCCTCCACCTTCCCTCCTTCCCTCCCTTCTTCCCTCCCTTCTTCCTTCCCTTCCTCCTTCCCTTCCTCCCTCCCTCCCTTCCTCCCTTCCTTCCTCTTCTTTCCTTCCTCCTTCCTTCCTCTTCTTCCCCCTTCCTTCCTTCCTTCCTTCCTTCCTTCCTTCCTTCCTTCCTTCCTTCCTTCCTTCCTTCCTTCCTTCATTCCTTCCTCCCTTCTTCCCTCCCTTCCCTCCTCCCTCCCTTCTCCCTCCCATTCTTTCTTTCTATCCCCCTCCCATCCTTCATTTCTTCTCTTTTTCCTTCCTGTCATTTACTTATTGAGCATCTGGCACTTATCTAATCTGGATCTGGGCTCTGGGGAATACACAGTGTAGTAGTTGAGAGAGCCATGCTGGCTATGGAAGGTTTGGGAATATAGACATAGGGAAGCAGGAAAGCACATTCAAAGCAGAAGGAAAATTAGGAAAGTAGGGAGTAATAAGTGGTTAAGTGTGTATGTGTGCATGTGAGTGCATGGACATGCATGCATGCGTGTGTGTATATGTGCGAGTACAGGGCACATAAGAGGCCCCTGAAAAGGCCCTTGCAAGTGGCAGGACATGGGCCCACTGAGGTGGCAGGTCTTGGTGACCCATGCAGGGAAGCCTAAGTAATTTCTACATTTTTAAACCCAGAATGGCATGTCCAGGGAGAAGAAAGGCAGGGTGGGGGATCCTGCCTGCTCAGTAGATTCCCTAGATCCAGTCAACTCTCTCTAGTTTTATGCACACCTCTGACCCCATCCTTCCCATCCTTCCTCCCTCTGCCTGCAACTCCTGATCTCTATCTTCTTTTTAACCTTATTAATTTGTCTCATTTGATCATTATCTGAACCCTGCCTCATATTATCTGTGTCCAATCTCCCTGGCAGGAATCTTCATACTCCACAAACTCAAAGCCCCTGACTGGGCATCTACTCTGGCTTTATCACTAACCAACCTGCCAAGAACAGCTATTAGTAATATACGTATAGCTTATTAAAAAACAACAGCAGAGGGAGAGGCTCTGCTGGGCTCAGCAGACTCCACATGCCAGGACTTCACTGTTCCTCTTTCCACTGGTATGTGGGGGGCACTGAGCAGGACAGCTAGCCAAAAGGCCCCCTGTGCTGACCATTAGTGCAGGGGACTGAGACCCCCCATCACCACACCAAACCGGCCTTCAGGGCCAGGCCTGGTAACTGGGTCCCTGGGGTGATTGGGGGTGGGAGAGAAATTCCTCCCTTATGCATACTGGCCCCCTGCCGGGGTGTCTTTTCTTACTAGTACTCATTTTCAAAAGCATTCGTGCCAGCGTGACAAATATGCTTTTTAACCATTATCAAACAATGTTCTTAATTTTAGACTGTTCCTAGGAAAGTAAATGGAATGCCCAAGATTTGGAGGATAACACTCGAATAGATCTCTAAAGTCAGTCTATATGTGGGCATGACTTTCTATACAGTGGTCTTCTCTCTGACTGCCAAGCCTAAACCATAAACAATTCATCTATATAATGTATATAGACCCTCTTATATATTGTCCTTCCCCCACCCCAGAGTCCCTTCTACCCCCTTCTCCCCCCCAACCCGAATCCATTATCTTCCCTTATTTAACCCTCTTTACCCTCAGTTCTTTTTTTTTTTTGGGTCACATCCGGCTGTGCTCAGGGGTTACTCCTGGCTGTCTACTCAGAAATAGCTCCTGGCAGGCACGGGGGACCATATGGGACACCAGGATTTGAACCAACCACCTTTGGTCCTGTATTGGCTGCTTGCAAGGCAAACGCCACTGTGCTATCTCTCTGGGCCCTACCCTCAGTTCTTAACTCGTTAGGCACCAAGACCGACCTCCTGCCCCAACAAACCACCACCCAGCTCCTCAATGAAAGACACCCATTCGGTCCTTCATCTCGTGCTTCAGCAAGAAATCACAACCAACACGCCTGCTGACTCAAGCTTTGTGGCCCCTCTCACCCCCATCAAATCATGGACTGTTGCATGATACCAGAATCAGCTTCAGCAAAACCCCCAGCTCAAGGACACTACATGATTCCGTAATGCAGCAAATCATGTCTCAAACTCAAGATCAAGGTCTGTGAATTAAAAAAAAAGTGCCTTGGCTTTCACTCCCTACAAGAATATCTCAATAGACCTAATTGGAAGGCCTATATTGCCTTTGTAGTTTTAATACCTTTATAATAATGCATCTTAAGATGTGTATTCCTAAATATACAGGTAGCCTCCTCCATCACTTGTTTTCTTCAAATACCTTTCTTTTTTTTATTGTAAGAATTTATTCAAGAGACAAAATTGATTAACATAATGCGAATACCTTTCTTTTAACTCAGTTTTATTTATTTGTTCTATTTTTATATATACATATTTTCTTTATCCTCACCAGTTTTGGTGCTGCTTGGTACAAAAACCAAGAAAACATCTTGCCTGGGATAAAAGCTCAGATCAAAACCAGACCACAGAGACTGTGTAGCCTGTCATCCTTACTTAGAATAGCACCAGAAATACAATATGACACCATATGCTTTTGGATAGGCACAGTAAAAAAAAGGGGGGAAACCATAGACACAGAAACAAGATCTTATTTTCTAGGGATAAGAACTCACACTTTTTATAACCCAAGGGTGCCTCCCTTCCTGAACATGTGTCATGTGGATACAATTCAGTCTCCATGAGATTGGACAGTGTTGGTCCAATCCCAAACCCCAGATCCCAGACGTAGAACTGATACAGCTCCCTGCAACAACACCAGGAACTAAGCTCCGTTGGGAAATTTCTAACATTGCTCTGGCACCAACTTGTGCTAGTTCTGATATGACAATGAGAACAAGGAAATGACAACTTGATCCAAGACCAGGTTGTCCTATCACATCACCTAACAGTAAGTGGAAATCAGAAGGTGTATCGTCCTTTGATCTGTGCAAAAACCAAGAGCACTAACTACAGAAAACTGACTTTGACAACTGAGACTGGGCAGAACTTACCTTGGGACAAGAAAGGAAAACCCTACCCTAGGCTGTAGCCTAGGACTCTTGCAAAAATCAAGATCTCTTATTACAGAGGCCCACCTTTGACAACAGAGACTGAGCAGAACCTTTGGAACCATAATATTCTAGGTTTCGGCTTAGGGACAGAGCAAAAACAGGGATCACTTGTTACAGAAGACTGAACACAACAACAATGATAGAACAGAACTTCTAGAACTGTAAAGACTCTATCCTAGACCTTGTCCTATGACCTCCACAAATACCAAGATCTCTAGCTACAGTGGCCTGATTTTCTCATCCACAACTGAGAGGAAAGTTTCCTGGCACCACAAAAAAGCCCTTGGGATGTGGTAACGAGTATGTATGGAGCCAATGGTTGTTCCCATGATGGTATGCTTCAAGGGCGGAGAAACCCTGAATCTCTTAGACCACGGGAATTCCCTTTTTTCCCCAGTACTTACTGTGCCTATGCCAAAAAAAAAAAAAAAAAAAAAAAAAAAAAAAAAAAAAAAGATGGGGAACACCAAACCCTGCCACACCAGCACTTCCTCTTTGTTTTGTTTTGGATATTATTTTCCTTCTCTTTTTTTCTTCCACTTTTTTCTTCCTTTTTTATGCGTGTGGTTATTATTTGGTCACTTTTTTTGCTGGGTGCATTTTTTTTTTTTTGGTAATTATTACCAATTTTTTTTCTTTTCTTTTTCTTATTCTTTTTATCTCCAACAGAATCACATAACTTGAATCATTCAGCCTCAAAAATTGAGGAGGGAAAAGGATGATATCAGGACCAGTCATATGAACATGTAGTGGAAATAAAAAATGATCAGACTTGAATACCAAACCCAAAGTCAATGACAACAGAATAGATACCCAATCTACAACAAGTTGTAAATACAACAAGCTATAAATACAGTTATACTAGTATTCTGGGGGGGTAAGGAGAAAGATATGGGATGCTTGCTGGGAACAGGGATAGAAGGAGGACAACACTGGAAGTGGGAATGCCCCTCATTCATTTTCACTATGTAACTTAAATATTGCTGTGAAAAATTTGTTGTTGTTGTTGTTGTTTTTTTTTCGGGCCACACCCATTTGATGCTCAGGGGTTACTCCTGGCTAAGCGCTCAGAAATTGCCCCTGGCTTGCGGGGACTATATGGGACGCGGGGGGATCGAACCGCAGTCACAGTCCTTCCTTGGCTAGCGCTTGCAAGGCAGACACCTTACCTCTAGCGCCACCTCACCAGCCCCAGCTGTGAAAGATTTGTAATGCACTTTGGTCACAATAAATTTTTTTTTTTTTTTTTTTGGTTTTTGGGCCACACCCGGCAGTGCTCAGGGGTTACTCCTGGCTGTCTGCTCAGAAACAGCTCCTGGCAGGCACGGGGGACCATATGGGACACCGGGATTCGAACCAACCACCTTTGGTCCTGGATCGGCTGCTTGCAAGGCAAACGCCGCTGTGCTATCTCTCCAGGCCCGGTCACAATAAAATTTTATTAAAACAAAACAAAACAAGAGCAGAATTGATAAAGACAATTTCTATGGTCAAAGTCTGACCAGTCTTTTGGGCCCCTTATTCCAGCACCTTCTATAGGAGAGGAGGCTTAATTACATTGTTGTGTTTAAATTCTCCAGTTCCAGTCCTCTAAGGGCCAGCTGACTCAAGGGAACTCTGTTATCAGGCTTATGGTACATGATTACTTTGTTGTGTCCAAAGTGTTAGGCACTCCATTTATTACTTTCTGTCCTGGAACAATCAAGAGTACATAGGCTAACCCCATAGTTTATTTACTCTTGGAATCATTCCTCTCCCTGAACAAACAAGTTGTATCAAGAGACTTTAATTTGAAAGTTCTTTAATTTACTTAAGTTAATATTATATAGCATAACTCATCACAAATTAATTTTTATTGATCTATTATCTGAGTACCATTTGCCATTCTATTAAGTTTTGTTGGAACAAGCATTATGAAATAAATTTGTTATGTGCATGCCACGGGGGCAGACAGGGGGCTGGGAAGGAACCTGGGGATTTGGGTGGGGAAAGGTCATACTGCTGATAGGATTGGTGTTGGAATGTTGTATTTCTGGATAAAAGTTCTATAATGAACAACTTTGTATATTACAGGATCTTAATAAAAAATAAATTTAAAAAAAAGAAACAAAAAGATTTTGTGGAAGATTGGGGCCTCCCAAGCAGTACTCAAGGGACATGGGGGCCTCTCTGTGGTTCTCAGTCAAGCATGTTAGTGGTACCATGTAAGAGCCAGAGGATGCAAGGCTGTTTGGGCTCTTTGATTCTGAGGATTATCTGGGCCACATTGGAAGTAACCTCCAGAGCTATACTCAGCTATAGACCCATTGGCTGCTTGCAAGGCATGTATCTTAGCCTCTGTATTATCTCTCTGTGACCCTATCATGCTCTTATCAAAGATATATATTTTTGGTTTTTGGGTCACACCCAGCTGCACTCAGGAGTTACTCCTGGCTCTATGCTCAGAAATCACTCCTGGCAGGCTCAGGGGACCATATGGGATGCTGGGATTTGAACCACCGACCTTCTGTACGCAATGCAAATGCCTTACCTCCATGCTATCTCTCCAGCCCCAATATTTTTAAATATTTAGTTTTGGTTTTAAAGCCACACCCAGCAGTTCTTAGGGTTTATTCCTAGTTGTGGTCAGTGATCACTCTTGGTGGGGTTTGGGGACTCTCTAAGGAGATGGGGATTGAGCCAGGATCTATAACATGCAATGCAAGCACTGTATCCCTGTTCTCTCATTCCAGTCCTAAGATTTTCAGATTCAAAAATGAAGACACATCTGCCTCATAAATCGAGGGGGGAAAAGAGGATGATACCAGAAGCAAACAGTTGCTTACAATTTGAGTGGAAATAAAAAATGATCAGACCTAAACACCAAACCCAAAGTCAATGACAAAAGAATAAAGACCCTAATCTACAACAAGCTAAACACAAAGGGGACCTGTTATATTAGCAATCCAGGGGGCAAGGGGAGGAGGTATCAAATGCATGCTGAGAATAGGGGTGGAGGGAGTACAACACTGGTGGTGAGAATGGCCCTGATTTACTGTCACTATGTACCTTAAGTATAATGTGAAAGACTTGTAATTCACACTGGTCACAATAAAAAAATTATAAAAAATATAGAGGCATAAGTAAAAAGTAAAGTCATAAATAGTCATTAATAGTCAGCTACAGAGATTTGTAATACAAATATCATGCACTACACCCTATTCTATTAAGAACAGCAATGGTGGTTATAGCCCTGATATTAATTTCACATTCTACAATAGGAGTGGGGAACTTCTGCTGGCATCTCCTGTGTTCCAAGATAAATCAAGAATTTTTATATCCTGCAGATGAGAGAGATCATTCTGTGTTGGTCTCCCTCCCTTTGACTAACTTTACTCAGCATGATACTCTCCAGGTTCCTCCATGTAGCAGCAGTTTTTTATGGCCAAATAATATTCCATTGTGTAGATGTACCATAATTTTTTTATCCAGTCATCTGTTCTTGGACATTTGGGTTGAAGCTGTAAACCACAGTGCAAGTGTTCAGGAAGTATTCAGGACTTACCCCAGACTCAGGAATCAGTACTAGTGCTGCTCAGAGATTGCAAATACCCTACCCACTAGATTATCTCTCCAGCCCCATTTGTTGGATGGCATTTCTTACTGAGGCCATAAAAATCACTTCCCGTGTGCCTCATCACCTCCAAACCAAGTCCTTTAGAGCAGTCCTTAGAGTTCTTTGGAAAATGAATCTCGGGACTGGAGAGATTGCACATCAGGTAATGCCAGGATTACCTTGCAAGTGTCTGACTGTCTGGGGTTCAATCACCAGTACAGAATGTGGTACCCTAAGGAGGGTCAGAAGTAATCCTGAGCAACACCCTGTGTGGCCCCCAAATAAACAAAACTAACAAATAGTCTGATCTCAATTAGTTTCTACTTGACTTAAACCCCTGCTCTGCTTGGTGCTTGGAAGCAGTGTTACTGACAAGGACAAGAAGCAGTCTGTGGAATCTGCCCATGGCCTTCCCACCTTTCTTACATTGGCCCCACTCATGTGTCTACCCTGATACCACACTGGGGGTGAGTCAGAGCTGGCACCTTCCAGGCCAGGAGAGCAGACAACTCTTCAGAAACCTGCTCTAACCTGGCCCTCAGAGTAAGTCGAGCATCCTGCTCTATACTTCTGCTGCATCCACTGGCCCACTCTGTCTCCCTTCTACATGTCCCCTCACCAGACTTAGCCATTCCTGACTACCACTGGCTTCTCTGCCTTTCAACCCCAGTTTGTGAGTATGATACTCTGCTGGGACTCCAGTGTTTAACCCAGGACTGAGCTCAATGAGAATTTGCCAAAGGGCCTTCGGACATAATCAGCATGTCAGGAAGGGTCAGGAAGGGATGGGACTAGATGTTTGGAACAGGCACTGTGATAGTAGCCTGAGGAGGCTGGGCCCAAGCAAACAGTGAGTGGGTTTACTTAATGTCACTGGACTGGGTCCAATAATGGGTCAATTCCATCACTTCCCAGCAAGATGACCAGGCCCTTTTTAGATTTTCCATTTGACTTCTTATAAAGTACTGAGAAGAATCCCTGAGGTCAGTGTCTGGTGGGGAGGGGATGACTGACTCAAGTGTCTTTGTACAAGTGGTTGTCCTGGGGCTCTGAAGGGGAGACACTCTGGGACTCTTGGAACCAATCTAGCCAGCTATGGTATTTTATTTTCCTGGGAGTTCAGAAAATAGAGATTCTTTCAGAGCTTGGCTTCATGATACCCCAAGTTTAGAATCTGAGAAGATGGCAAGGCCCTTTGAAGTGGATTCTCTATCCGTGGCATACAGTGAGTTACCTTAGAGGCCAGGTTATCATACTTGGGGAACCTATAGCTCAGAATGGGCAGAGGGCTTGCTCAGGTCACACAGTTTTAGGGCAAAGACACAGCCAGATTCCACCCCTTTGGGGCTCCAAGTTACTCTTCTTTTTATTTTCAGTTCTCCTGTTCTAGCCTATCTATGGGGGCACTGCTTGGTCTGTAGCAACAGGGTTTCTGAAGATAATAATTTTTGGGTTCTGTTCCAGGAGGCTACACTTTGTTTTCTGGGTCCAATGACTGAGCAGAGTTTGGGTCAATTGCTCCTTATATGCTCCTAGTCAGGGCATGCACAAATAATAGCTCCCAGGTTGTTGCAAGAGGGAAGAATGGATCATTTGGGTCAGACTTGGCTTTGAGTCCATACCAAATCCTTAAATAAGAATCTGAAAGCCCAGAGAGGTCTATGATGTTCCTGGATTCACTCAGCTCATGAATAGAAAAGTCAGGACTTGAACCCAAGAAAGTCTCTGATCTGAGACCCAGGCTATTGCATTTACACCAATGCAGCCACATTAGGAACTCTTCCCTTCACACTCTGGCAGGAGAACAGAGAACAGAAGCAGATAGGAAAATGATGGGCCAAAATATATAGTGGGGTCAGAGAGCTAGTACAGTGGGTCAGGGCTTGCTTTGCACACTGCCACTCTGGGTTTAATCCTCAGCACTGCAAACATTCCCTGGAGCATCACTAAAAATGACCTCTAAGCAAAGAGCGATGCTGGGTGTGGCTTTCTCTAATTAATTAATTAATTAAAACAACAAAAAATAAGGTATGAGCAGCAGAGCAATGTGGGAAGTAGCTGTGCTCTTAGACACACAACCTGGGCTTGAATTTTCACTCTGTTGGTTCCCTTAAGCCCCTTCCAGACTCCATTTTCTTTTTTGAAAAGCAACATACTGACTGACAGAAATGCAGTGGAGCCTTTGCTATAGAGTATGGAGCCTTTACTACACACAACTCTAGACAGCACAATCACATAGCCAGAGTTTATTATGACCCACAATAATAATCTTCTCTAATAAATGATTCAGAAGGAGGCATTCAGTAAAGCCCTGTTAAGTAATAGGGGTGATTAAGTTCACATGGTTTCCCTTCCCTTTGAAAATAAAGGGCAAAGGGCAGAGGGCAAGGGAATTGACTGAAACTGAACTCTTCTGTGTGTCAGCCCTGTGCTAGGGGTCAGAACCAGGACCACTCTACATGAAGGCTCTCCACACAGCAGATGCTAAAACTGGGGAATTTGAGGCTCAGAGGTAGGAGGTGGTTGAATGGCTTGTGAGTCACTGAAGGAAGAAGTAATCCTGGGAACTCAGAACTTAAACATGTATTTCCACAGTCTTCATGCCTGAGGCTTCTCTGAACTAATTCACCTCTTGCTCACCTGTTGAGGGACTCCTGGTCTTAGCAGACCCCTGGTCTTTGGAGTTACACCAAACATGATAACTTCACTTGTTTTGAGCTCTCTGAGTTCAGAAAGTAAAGCCAATAGGAATAGAAGCAATAATGGTAATATATTTGCCTTGCATGAAATTGACCTGGGTTGCTGCACTCCATATGATCCCCTGAGCTCACCAGGAGTGTTCCCTGAGTACAGAGCCAGGAGTAACTCCTGAATATGGCCCCCAAAACTGAAAAAAAAAGGGGGAGGAAATGAGGCACATCTGCACATTTCAGCACATTTCAAAGCAGGACCAATGAACATTCCCACTGTGTGACAGAGCCCCCAGATATCCCAGAGCAAAATCCTGCTCTGGCTATTCCCATTGTTTCTAATGACTCTTTTTTTCATCCTGAACATCTCCAGCTAAAGCCCCAGGAACTGGAAGGTCCAATTCTGTTCTCAAAACTTGGAATTTGGCAGAATCAATAGCAGTATGTAGAATCCTTGCCCTGCACAAGGCCAACCTGGTTCAATGCTTGGCATCCATCCCATGTGTCCCTGAACCCCAGCAAGAGTGATCCCTGAGTGCAGATCCAGGAGTAAGTCCTGAGTACTTCTGGATGTGACCCAAAATAAACTAAGTGAAACAAAAAATCTGGAACTTAAAAAGCCAACTATTTTGAAACATCAACACAAAGTTGGTGGTCTCATACCACCTCATTTGAATGCTTTGTTTACTTAGCTTAAAATATTTCAAAGGAGAAATAAATTAGATTTAAATAATCTGACATTTAAAATTGGGTTCACTGGTGATGGATGTGGTATTGGAATTATGTACATGAGAAACCATTATTACTAGTATTGTAAACCATAGAATCTCAGTTTTTAAAAACATGACATCATAGGGGCTGGAGGTAGTACTTTTAGCGCATGCCTGGCAAATACCAAACCTGGGTTTGATTCCCAATGCTACTTGTTTTCTGAGCATTGCTGGATGCAGCTGGGGAGCTGCTACCATCACTGGACAGGGCTTAGGGATTGCCAGCACTGCAGAGGTGCAAGCAGCATTACTTTCTCAGGCCCTTGCCCTGAACTGATGGCCCCATAGGCTGTGACTCACAGGTGGAATCCCTGACCTCCTGAGCATTTTGGGGCTCCCCCATTAAAGAGAACAAAATAAAGCACTTGAAAGATAAAAGCCCTAGGTCCTGGTGGGAGAAAGATCGAGAATTTGATTGAGGAAGAGAATGGAAGGAGAAGGAACTGAGGGAAAGCAGGCAGGTTCTGGAGCAAGGTGTGTGTGTGTGTGTGTGTGTGTGTGTGTGTGTGTGTGTGTGTGTGTGTGTGTGTGTGTGCGTGCGTGCACGTGCGCACTCGTGCATGCTTGCTTACTCAAGGCCAAAACAGGTTGAACTCAGGTTGAACTGTCAAAGAGGTGAGGACAGTTCATCAGCACTGAGATTTGTACTATCAGAACAGATATCACGGGAATGCTGACATCAGGTGATGGTGCCGTCCATGGTAAACTGCCAGGATTAGGACATGGCCCCACAGCAGCTGGATCCAGGTCCCTTTCAAGAGCTGTTTGGAATTAATTGCTCTCCTGCACCAAGAAGAAGGGATAGGGACCAGAGCAGGTAGGGTGCTTGATTTGAATATAACCTACCTGGGTTAGAACTTTGACAGCACTTTGTGCTCTACTTGAAGTGATATCTGAATACAGAGTCAGGAGTAAGCCCTGGGCACAGTTAGATATGGCCCCAAAAGCAAAAAAAAAAAAAAAAAAAAAAAAAAAACGTGGGGGGAATAGCATTGCCAATGTGCTTTCCTTAGTATCTCTAGAGTAAGTCATAAGAATGAAACATCCATAAACGTTTTATGCTGTGGTCACCTTGGGGGCTCAGGCTCACTCTGTGAGGGTGGTCTAGTGTGCTCCATGGATAAACTGGAGCTCAATAGTGAGTTCAGTTTGTGAGACAACCATAATAGTGAGTCAATGGGCTGTCAGGACTGGAGGCTGGCTATCACTGTGACAGTTGCCCTGACCAATAAAACTTCAAGTCAGTGGCTTAGAGAACACTCACAAAGAGTAGGACACACTTCTTATCTTTTTTTTTTTTTTTTTTTGGTTTTTGGGTCATACCCAGCAGCGCTCAGACGTTACTCCTGGCTCTACACTCAGAAATTGCTCCTGGTAAATTCGGGGGACCATATGGGATGCTGGGATTCGAACCACTGTCCTTCTGCATGCAAGGCAAATGCCTTACCTCCATGCTATCTCTCTGGCCTCTTCTTATCTTTTTTTTTTTTTTTTTGGTTTTGGGCCACACCCGGCGGTGCTCAGGGGTTACTCCTGGCTGTTTGCTCAGAAATAGCTCCTGGCAGGCACAGGGGACCATATGGGACACCGGGATTCGAACCAACCACCTTTGGTCCTGGATCGGCTGCTTGCAAGGCAAACGCCTCTGTGGCCTCTTCTTATCTTAACCTAGTGATTCTTCATGACTCTCTGTGCAAAACACCACCATGTTACAGAAGGGATACTGAGGCATGGAGGAGTTTAGTGAGTTCTTCAGTTCATGGAGGAATTGAGATCTGCATTCAAACTCTCAGGTGGTAGAGTCCACCTGAATTGCCTCATACCTACAGGGTCAGTGGGAGGCAGGTTGTGACACTCTGGGGATTTCTGCCCTCTCATTCATGGAGAGGTTCCAGCAGTATGAGTGGCAGAGGCCTGTTTTGGGACAGGTTTGTTTGCTCCAGAAACTCTAGTGCCCTGTTCCAGGCTTTTCTTCTTTAAGGGAAGCCGGCAGACCTAGTGACTATTGAACCCACAGATAGGCCTCAAGCAGTGAGGCAATGGGGAGACAGGAAAGGCAGGATTGGATGAAGTCAGTGCACTGGGGCAAATGTAGTCTCAGTGGGAGGTGGTCCTGTATCTGGCCATCTCACTACACAAAGCCAGGCAAGTCTTTACTCCCAGTAATCTGCTTCCATATGTCTACAGGAAGGGGCCAAATCAGTATTTCTCAGGACCCTCCCCATCTTGGTTCTCTGCTCTGAGTGACTCATCAACTCAGAGAAAATTGACAGCAGGTATGCCAGGAAATATTCCTTCCCGACGAGTTACTTCCGGATGAGTGATGTGCTTGGGCTTTCTCCCAAAGGAATGATTGATGGTGGTTCAAACATACACACTAAACCTGCTGTACAGGTTGTTAGGAGATAGAGGACTGCTGGATGGTACAGAGAAACTCACCTTAAATGCCCCTATGGCTTGCCAGTCTGCTCAGCTGTTTCAGAGAAGGTTTGGGCCAGGAGCCCTCATCCCCTGGGCCATGTGGCCACACAAACCTGCCATTCAGTGACTATCACTTTAGGAGAGAAGCAGAGTGACAGTTGGAGGGTATTAGACAAACAACTCTGTGCTCTGCCTTGGCTGTTAATTCCCTGAGTGTCCTTAGAAATTTTCCTTCTCTCTGCTTCAGTTAGTTCAAGTGATCCTCCTCATGGGGCAGGCAGCTGGGAGACCCTTGAACTGTGTTAGCTCCGTTATTGTAGGCCAATATGAGATGTTTGGATTCAGGGAGAGGGAGAAGATTCTTTTTCTGTTTTTGTTTGTTTGTTTTTGGGCCACACCCAGTGATGTTCAGAAGATACTCCTGGCTATGAGCTCAGAAATTGCTCCTGGCTTGGGGGATCATATGGGATACAGGGGATTGAACCCAGATCCGTCCTGGGTCAGTCACATGCCAGGCAAATGCCCTACTGCTGAGCTACTGCTCTGGCCCAAGATTCATTATTGTATGAGAGAAAAGGGTGAATATTTTGCTTTTTTGTGTTGTTGTTTTTGTGGTCACACCCAGTGCTGCTCAGAGTTTTACTCCTGGCTCTGTGCTCAGGATCTTCTCCTGGGATCACAGAGGAGACTTGGCACACACCAAGGAAGCAGGAAAACAAGAAGACAGTCATCTCTGAGCCAAGGAGAGTGGTCTCAGGAGAAACGGAGCCTGCTCACACCTGCTTTTAGAACAGTGTGAGCCATCCGGTGTATGCAGCTTCGTTATGGTACGTCTCACAAGCTAACACACTCGTGGTGCAGCATCAACCTCAATCTGTTCTGTACTTCCAGAGCAGATTGGATGAGCTGCTGACTGAGAAAACACCAGACCTACATGGGCCCAGCGCGAATGCTGGCTCTGCCTTCCCTCCTGTCCTGCAGCAGTGTTCTTGGGTTCTTGGGTTCTTGGGTGGTTCTTGGGGAGAGGGCAGAGATATAAATGAGCAATCCTGATCAAACCTGCTGGGCCTCTGACTGCCCTCAGCCTCCTGTCTACCCTCAGCCCTATCCCTGGCCTCTGCTCTAACTTTTGGGCTGCAAGGTCATCTGTGTTCATGGAAATTTTGCCTTTGTCCAAAAGTAGCAGCCAGCTTGCTGTCAGTTACTGACCAGCTTGATTTAGGTCTTGACACCAGGGCAGGTTTAGAAGGGTATGAAGAAGACATTCCTGGGGTCCTGGGTAAGGAAGTTGATAGCATAGCTATAGGAGTATTTTTACTAAATATGTCCTTGAGGAGGGGCATTTTGGGCCATATCTGGTGATCTCAGGGCTTATTCCTGGCTCTGCACTTGGGAATTACTTCTGGGGGTATTCGGAGTACCTGGGGTCCTGGGTAAGGAAGTTGATAGCATAGCTATAGGAGTATTTTTACTAAATATGTCCTTGAGGAGGGGCATTTTGGGCCATATCTAGTGATCTCAGGGCTTATTCCTGGCTCTGCATTTGGGAATTACTTCTGGGGGTATTCGGAGTACCCTATGGGTTGCAAGGAATTGAACCAGGTAGGCTGTGTATAAGGCAAATGCCCTACCCACTGTAACTGTCTCTCCCACCATAGCACATAGAGTCTTACCTGAAACAGCTCTTTCTGGTCCACTGGTTAATGGGCTTCTATAGACTCAGAGAGACTGGGGTTCAGCAAACCTGCTTGTCCTCCAAGGCTTTTGGAGGAAGGTTGAAGAGTATGTCAAGAAACATAGACCTTGGGACCAGAGAGATAGCATGGAGGTGGGGCGTTTGCTTTTCATGCAGAAGGATGGTGGTTCAAATCATGGCATCCCATATGGTCCCCTGTGCCTGCCAGGGGCGATTTCTGAACATAGAGTCAGGAGTAACCCCTGAGTGCTGCCTGGTGTGACCCAAAAACAAAAACAAACAAACAAACAGAAAGAAACATGGACCTAGATGTGCCCAGATTGTGTAGTCAAAGCCACAACCCAGCTCTGTGAGAAGGGGTTTCTTCTCATCCGGTCAAGCTGTTGGGAAGGCCTTTCTGCCTTGGACTCTCAGGACCCTCAATAAAGGCAGCTATTGTGACTGTTTCATAAGGAACTGCTCAGTAACTTGCTGAATGGGATTCCTGGAGAGCCAGGAAGTGCAGTGTGGGTGGAGATGTCTGGCACCTCCAGAGGCCCCCAGGATTCTTTCCCACCTGCCTCCTTTCCTGGTGCCTGGGAGGGACTAGAATGGAGTTATGTGTGAAGTGGTTATGTGTGGGATGGGTAGATGGATAAATGAATGAGCAAATGAGTCAACCCTTTGTGATTTGATTAGTCTTTTATTGCTTTTAGGAATGTTGTCTGAAGTTAGAATGCAATTGTGCTTTCTAGAGGCTGCCAGTATGTTGGCAGAAGCACACATAAGTCCAATAACCCTAGTAACTGTGTTGTGCATGTCTGAGAAAGGAGGCACAGGACTACTTGGGGTGGAAAAATCCAGGAGGCTCCAAAAGCCTCAGCTGAAGAGGTAAAAACAGCCAGAGCAATAGTAGGAGGCTTTCCTAAAATGCAACCAACTGATTCATGAGTGTAGGTCCAGGAATAAGCCCCAAACACAATCAAATGAATTCCACAACAAACAAAAGAATACTAGAGATGAGGGTTGGGGACATCTGTCCAGGCAGAGGATAGCACTTGCAGAGGAAAAAATCTGTGAGCAACCCTGCTGAATCAGAGGAATATGCCTCTGTAAAAATATGGAGGACTACCAAGTGAGTGAGTGAGTGTGGGGAGCAGAGATGCTGTCGGGGATGGAGGTACTCACAGTCCTACGGGGTGCTGCTGAAGCCCCTGCAAAACCCAATGTGGCCTTCTCCCAGAGTCTGGGAGAGGGTTAGGCTGCAGGGGTTTGTGGCATCTCCCTCTTGCCCATTCTTTCAGATTTGAATATCCTCCTTTCTGGTGGATCTCCTTAGACTTCAGGTCTGACTTGGCCAGAACCCGGGATGGGAATAGGGGTGTCCTAAGAACAGTGCCCTTTTCTGAGCCCAGTTTCCTCTTCAGAATGGCAATGCATGTGTGACAAAACCCTTACAGGCCTCCCTGCCTGGGGTTTGGAACTGAGAGGTTAGAAGGGATGAGAGGCACTAGGACAGAACCTGGTTCTTGTCAACACAGTTCTTGTCAACGCAGCAGCCATGGACTATCCTGCAGAAACCTTGAAGCTAGAGAGTTGGATTCTGGTCTGTCAAAGCCATGGGGTCCTCAGGAAATGTTTGCTTCTTTCTTGGACTCGTTGCCTCTTTGTTGTTGTTGTTTTGGTGCCATACTTAGAAGTGCTCACTGGCCATAACTGATGGTACATACCTATCCCAGCTCAGTGCTGGGGGCTTGATCCTGGTGGTTTTCAGGTAATTGCGTGTGGTGCTGGAGATGGAAAGTGGGATCCTGCATACAAAGTATGTACCCCTTTACCCTTGAAACATCTTTGGCCCCCAATCTCCCCTTCCTATAAAACAGGGATGACACTATCTGTCCCTCCCCCAGAGTTACCTGCTGCTTAGACCTGGCTTGGTTCTGGCTGCTGTCTTGTTATTGGTAGATCAACAGGCTCACAATTATGATTGTCCTAGTGGCTTCCAGTCAGGCTTCCTCCTTGCATCACCCCACCACAGGCACTCTGTGGCGTTGGAGGGCATAGAACTATGCACAGAATGGTAGGCCCATGACTCTGGCACTTAGGCCTAACCATGTGCTACACTCTGGGGACACAGGAACCAGCAGAGGTGACTGTCTCTATGGAGTATTGTCAAGCTGGAGAGGTGGAGCAATAACCTGTCATTTCAGTAAGAGCTTAGGGTGAGGAGCAGAGCTGGGCCTGCAGAGTGGAGAAAGAGAGCTGGTGACAGCTCAGGTGCAGAATGAGAAGTTCCTGTGTTGTCTGAGTGTAGACAAGCCCTTTGATTTTTCTGTCTCACCGAACACCAAGTAACCCTGGTCACCCCCTAATCCTGGATGTCAGGCCTGTGACTTCCTCAGACATCGTCAAAATCTGCATGATTAAATCCTTATTCTAATCCTGCAGGTAGCACTATTCATTCCCATTTTTAAAATTTTTTGTTTGGTTTTTATTAGTTTTGGGGCTCTTTGGGGAGGGGCACATCAAACAATGTTCAGGGTTTACTCCTGGCCTTGTACTTAGGAATTATTCTTGGTGGTGCTGAATGGGTTGCCGGGGATCGAACCCAGGTTGGCTATCTGCAAGGCAAACACCCTACCCACTGTGCTACCTCTCTGGCCCACATTCCCATTTTGTAGATGGGAAAATTGAGGGCCATAGTGATGAGAAGATTCTCCCCCTGGAACTCCTTGCTTAACAAGCTGCCTCTCATTTGTGCATTTGTCTCTGGTATGCCTGGGCTCCCACATTACATGAGAATAAGCCTCCGAGGTGTATGTATCCTAGAAATGTGCTAAGACAGATACTTTCTTAAAAAGAATCCAGACCCAGAGAGACAGTCATAGTAGGTAAGACACTGTCCTTGTATGCAACTGACCCTTGCTCTATATCCATATAGTATCATATCTGAGCTGACCTGTTCCAAGGTGATCCCTGAGCACAATTGAATGTTGTCCAATCCTCTGCCCACAAAGAAAAAACCAGGAGGCTCAGACCCAGGAGAGAGCTCTAGTGATAGAGCATATGCTTAGCTAGTACAAGTCTCTGAGTGTGATTCCTAGTACCACATGTGCCCTTCCACTCCCAATAGACACAAGCACCAGCCACTGTGGCCTCTGTGTTGCACCAACCACACTGCACTGGAAACTGTGTCCACCTTTATCTGTATTTGCTAGAACGTTCACACTGGGAGCATTTCCTCTCCCAGGCAGGGTGGCTCCGCTGTTCAAATGGTTATTGCCTCCTGGGTATTCTAGACCTTCTGATCCAGAGCCAATGTTTCCTTCCAAGAAAAGGTACTGAGAAATTGGGAGTGGAGGGGTGTTGAAGGAAACGCCCAGTGCCAAACATTAGGGAATTTCCAGATCTGTGGATTTCCCCAGCTCTTGATTTGGAGCTCAGGCCTGGTGACAAGGCTCCTGGCCTGTCCTCTGGGTCAGAAGGATACCTGGGAGCCAGCTGTGTCTCCAGCTATGTACTGGGAAGGATCTAACCCTGTGAAGAGAAACAGCTAATGGCTGAGAATATTACATGCTCTCCCGGCCCTGCAGGCAAATGGACTGGTGCTATCCAGGTTACAAAAGATAGCAATAGATCCCAGACATGGAACAGGGATGGGCAGAGCTGTTCTGGGGTCCCATTTTGCCGATGTTGGTGCACAGAGGACTGGCACAGAGATACTATCTTTCAGAGCTGTGATCCACAGTAAGAAAAGGGAGGAAGGATTGTGCTGAGACAAAAGGTTCCACATGAAAGAGCAAGACTGGAGTGGCATTTCCACATAGGGGTTAACATGCATATATCTGGAGGCAGGTCCAACCAGACCTGGACACTCCAGTTCTACAGCAGCTCAGGTGGTACCCCAAGGACTAAAGATGTGCTGCCTGTCTGATTTGTGGCCACATCATGCTCAACAGTCCAGCTCAAGAGTCTGAGCAAGTGGGACGCAGGAGGATGCCAGGGGAGCTGGTTCCATGTGCTGCATAGAACGCAGCCCCCAGAACACCAGAACTTTAGGCACATCTTAGTGCCTTGTCAGGTTTTCAAAAATAGAACTAAAATACTTCTTTTTAGCTTTTCTGTTTGTTTTGTTTTGGGTTAATACCTAGCAGTGCTCAGGGATGACACCTGACTTTGCACTCAAGAATTACTCCTGGTGGTGCTTGGGGGACAATATGGGATGCAAGGATAGAACCCAGGTTGAGCACATGCAAGGCAAATGCCCTCTCCTCTAGCCCCTTATTTTTTTAATTATCTTTATTTAAACACCGTGATTACAAATATGATTGTAGTTGTATGATAACAGTCATGTAAAGAACACCCCCCTTCACCAGTGCAAGATTCCCACCATCAATTTCCCAGCTCTCCCTCCTCCCCACCCCACCCACACCTGTACTCAAGACAAGCTTTCTATTTCCCTCATTCATTCACATTGTTATGATAGTTTTCAGTGTAGTTATTTCTCTAACTGCACTCATCACTCTATGTGGTGAGCTTCATGTCATGAGCTGCACATACATGGGAAGATGGGGGAAAATAAAGGTTGGGACTGAGGCAGTAAAAGATTAGAAATGAGCTTTGTAAGGGCAGTATCAAGGTCACAATACAAGATGGACATTATGCATATATAAACTATATGCATACAATACTATCAATAGGAGACCAAGGAGAAAAAATTTTTAGTGACTGTCCCAACATAAATCAGTGCTAGAACGATCCGCCCTCCTCCCAAAGTGCATTCTCATTACTGTAGGGAGAGGTAGGGGGAAAGCCTGATGACCCCTATAGAGCCCACCTGGACTGTCGCTCAGGGAAGGCCTGGATTCTAGGGGGAAAAGAGAGGAATGGAAGGGGGCCTGCCAAGCATCCCAGCTCTCCCCAGGCTAGGAAGAAGGCCTTCAGCATGGGGACTCCCAAACCCTATACCTGAGAAGAGCTGGCCTTCAAAACCAATGGGGAAACCGGAAGCCAGATATCTGCCCGCCCTCCTCCCCAAGCACCTTCCCCCTGGAGTATGGAAGGAGGAGGGAAGCCTGAGGACCCCTAAGAATCCACCTGAACCCACTTCTGGCCATCTGAGCCAGCGCCTGGGGGGGGGTCTGGAGTCCAGGGGAAAAAGAGGGGGATGGCTGGGGGCCTGCCAAGCCTCCCAGCTCTCCCCAGGCTAGGGAGAAGGCCTCCAGCATGGGACCTTCCCAAATCCCATACCTGGCAAGTGCTGACCTCCAGAATCAAAGAAAATTGGAAGCCAGATATCTGCCCAAACTCCTCCCCATGCACCCCCCCCCAGAGTATGGAGGGATGGGGGAAGCCTGAGGACCACTAAGAGTCCACCTGAATCTACTTCTGGCCATCTGAGCTGGCACCCAGGGAAGGCCTGGAGTCAGGTAGGCCCTTATTTTTTAACTTGTTTTTAAGGGTTGAGAGACTTCCAAGTCTTAGACATTCTGGTGTTCACTCCTAGGGATACTAAAGCCAGTTGGGTTATTCGATATGAGGCCAAGATTGCAATGTTGCTGGGCCTTATGTCCTGGGGTCTCCAGAGTCACATCTACAGTTCTTAAGGGTGCAGGTGGTGTCTGGGTTCAAATTTGGCTTTCTGTTTTTTTTTAATTTAAAAATAATTTTAAAATTACAAACATGTTTGCAGTTTGGCCTCAGTCATAAAAAAAGCAGCTCCCTTTACGTGCACAAAATTCCCACCACCAATGCCCCCCCCATTTCCCTCCTCCCCAACCCCCTGTCTGTATTCGAGATAGGTATTGTACTTCAAATTTGGCTTTCTGAATATGCAAAGCAATGGCATGCCTGCACACTAAACTGTCTTCCCAGCCCTTTAAACTTCTCTGAGAAAAAGGCTATTAGCCAGCTCCTTACACTTGTCTCATCACTGAGGCTCAGTTTTGTCTTCATCTTCCAACTGTCATGTCACTCAAAGAGGGGAGAGTTGGAAGAAGTGGCTGCAGAAATAGGGAGAAGAGGGGGAGAGTGAGCTTTAGTGAGCATGCACTCTACCACGTCACACCTGGGTCAAGATATAGGGATGAGATTGAATGCTAACAAGCACTAAGTTATTGACGACTACACTAAAACCAACACTGTGACAGTGATTAGGTAAAACCAAGATTCAAGCTAGATCAGTCACATGTAAGGCAAGGGCTATTGTGCTCTCTCTCTAGCCAAGACTCAACTCTTTCTTATGGTTCAGCCCTATTCTTGCTACTCAGACAATGGCAGGATCTTCTTGTTGCATTCTTTTTTTTTTTTTTTTTTTTGGTTTTTGGGCCACACCCGGTAACGCTCAGGGGTTACTCCTGGCTACGCGCTCAGAAGTTGCTCCTGGCTTCTTGGGGGACCATATGGGGCGCCGGGGGATCGAACCGCGGTCCGTCCAAGGCTAGCGCGGGCAAGGCAGGCACCTTACCTTTAGCGCCACCGCCCGGCCCTCTTGTTGCATTCTTATAGGAATTCTCTGGGATTCATGATTCTGATTTCAAAGGCTCCAGGACATGGAGGCTGAGGGAGAAGGGAGAAATGTGTGACCCCTTTTAGACAGGCTTGTAAGCTGGGTCTTTAGGGGGGTGGGTAGAGAGTCTGGAGTTGGGGACATTGCCATCTGGAGAGGTGGGTAGCTGGAAAGGGTGTGAGGTAAGGAAATCTGGGACTACAGGACACAGTCCTAGAGAGGGAACACAGTCCTAGAGAGAGTGTCCATCTCTCAGAGTGAACCAAGAAGGCACAAGGAAGAAAGCATAACCAGCAACAGGAGAAAAGGAAGTGCTTAGGCATCCAGGGGAAGTTCTGAAGAGTTCAGAGGTCACCAAAAGGCACAGCCACTGGCAGTTGTAGAAGGCGCCAGATGCCCCTGTGGCTTTTCCCATCTGCCATCAAATAAAGTCTGTGCCTGGGCTGTTGCAGAGCAGAGACTGAACTACAGCTACTTGTAGTATCATAGGAATTTTCAGGAGAATTGAATATGAAGGAGAGTGCTAGAGTCTTATAGAGATGTTTTTGGAATTCCACTCTCAAAGTCAGCATATGAGATGATGGTAGAATAGGAGGCAATGACTGATCTCAGCCCACTCAGAGGGTTGGGCTGAGATGACAGCCTATATGGGCACTAGCACTAAGTTCAGACACCCTGAGTGGCCAGAGAGTCCTGAGAGGGTTGCAGAGATGCTTCTCCTCCCCACCTGCCCCGAACAAGTCTGGATTCTTTGTTGTTGTTGTTGTTGTTGTTGTTGTTGTTGTTTTTGGGCCTCACCCAGTGACACTCAGCGGTTATTCCTGGTTCTGTGCTCAGAAATCACTCCTGGCTTGGGGGACCATATGGGACACCAGGGAAAGAACCCAGGTTCGTCCTGGGGCAGCTGCATGAAAGGCAAATGCCTCACCGTTGTGTTATCGCTCTGGCCCCCAAGTCTAGATTCTTAGAGGTGCTCTGCAGATACTAGCAACTTCTAACAAGCCAAGTGAGTTTCTTGTCTACTCCTCCAAGGGGCTCAGGTGCAACCACTGAGATAGAACCCAGGGGAAGGCTGGGACTTAGTGCACAGACCTGAAGCAACAGCTGGAGGGGCTCAAAGGAAAGAGGATGCTCAGAGGCATCAAAAGCTCTGGGAGAGACACAGGAGAGGAGACAGGGTTCCCTGTTGTAGTCCCCTCCCAGACTCATCCACATCAGCACTGAGGATCTCAGAAGTCCCTAAGCAGCAGTGGGGAAAAAGGTGTGTGTTGGGAAAAAGAGTTCAGATAGACTGAATGAGGAACAATGGCAGCATGCTGGAAAACAGGAAGTCAATGACCAGAACACTGGCGCCACTGTGGAAAGTCACTGAAGCAAGAGTCCTGAAATTGCTCTAGCACTGCTGTTTTCCCCTCAAGAAACAGTCCCATTGATAAAATACCCACAACCAAGATGTTTGTTCTGATACACTGAGGTCTGCAGATATAGTAAAGTTTAGTCTGGTTAGAGTTAGGCTCATGATCAAAGAAATCTGTTCTTCTAATGATTCGTGGTTCAAAACAATAAATATCCTACATGAGTGACAATTGGGGTTCAAAGGCCATGAGGCTGTTAGCTACTTGGCCCCATGATTTTTCTTATTTCTTTTTCAGAATTCTTTGTGGTGCCCCTGCTCCGTCTCTATTCAGACCCAGCAGTGCATTGGTGGGTGAGACAGGAGAGAGGTCCAAGAGGAGGCTGGGGTCCCTTTAAGGGTCTTGGGCTAAAATGCAGTTGAAACCAAGTTGGTGAGCACAGGGTCTGCAGCTTCCCCATGTAGTGGGATCCCTGGAAGGCTGGGGGTACCAATATTCTATGGCTGGGGCTTTGTGGCCACATTATAAGTTAAAAGTATTAAGGAGATCAAGGCATTGAGCTTTGCTCTGGCTCTAAGCCCCAAGCCTAAACCTTCCTGCCCTGGCAACCCCTCAGTTCCCAGCTCCATACAAACAAACAAAGCTTAGGATTGATGGTGAAATGAAGAATTTAGGTAAATAGATTTTCTGCTTGTTAAACTGGTACAATCTCATCTGATCCAAGCACATATCATGATAAGGCCTCAGTAGCCTATGAACAATTCAAAGGCAGAACCGGTTTCCCATTCTTCCTGAATCCCCAAAATATAGCACTGAATTTATTACGAAGGCCTCAAAGACATTTGATGAGTGAGTGAATGAATGAGTGAACAAATGAATGAACCATCTATTTTTCACCTGGCCAGATATCAAGAAGCAATAGCAGAGCCTGATGTGGCATGGTGCCAAGACAGATGTACAGAGAGGACAGTTGATGTAGGTTTACCTTCTCCTAACCTTCCAGACCTTTCCCCTACCTACCCCACACTGCTCTGTGCCCTGGAGTCTGTTCCAAATCAACACCCACAGACTCTTAAACTTCTCACTAAGTTAGTCAGAGGGGGACCCAGCAGGACAGAAGCTGGAGAGGAAGAAAAGAAGCCAGGGTTCTTATTCTATATGCCCCCTCAGATCAGGGCATCTTCTGACAGAGGACTCTACCCATCAGGCCCTCACTGATGAGTCCTCATTTTCCTGTCCACTTGGGTCCTGGTTAAGACTAATTTTGATCTTCTGAATGATTGAATATATGGGTAATTGGACAGAGGGATGGATGATAGATGATGGTTGGTTGAATGGATGGATGGATGGATGGATGGATGAATGGTTATATAGCTGGATAGAGAATAATTAGATGGATAGCTAGATGGGGTAAAACTAGCATTACATTGTTAATATGGGTTAAATGAATATAGAGTTATTAAATCAATAAATAAATGAATGAATGAATAGATAAAACTAGTGTTTTTGCAGTGTTAGGAGTTCACATTTTATAGTCTGGATTAATATTCTTCCTCTACTGTTGTATTAAATAAATAAGGATGGAGCTGGATGGCGGTGGATGGAGGCCTTTGTGCTTAGGCCCCAGCCACGTGGCTTTATCCCCATCCAGCTGGCGGATTCCAGGCCCAGGTAATCGGCGTAATCAAGACTCACTCACACGCAGGCTTCAGGAAGCATCATCTTTATTCATGCCCTAGCCACCACAGGTGTGTGGCCTATGTCATAACCTTTCAAGCATACAGCCATTTTAGGCTTGCCCTGTGTCTTATCCTCTTTCAGCCATCTTCCTCAGAGAGCCCAGCAGGGCCAAAAGGCAAAAGACAAAAGGGGCCAAAAAGCCAAAAGGCCAAAAGCGCAAAAAGCCAAAAGGCCCGAATTCCCTTGGTCCAAGCCTTATATAACATTTCCCAGACCCCTCCCAGGAATGGGAGGGTCTAGCAGGTAAGGTTACACCTACTATCCGGTTCCCAAGACCCCTCCCAGAAGTTGGTGGGTTTAGGGTCTTAAATAGGTACACCCACATTTCCTCCTTTTCTTAATATTTTTATGCACCAACGTAATAGAGTGAAAATTAATATACCAGCCCTATTTAAAAACATATTTTTGCAAAATATACTTTACACCTGTAACCTAAAACTCTATTAATGCTTTTTTACCAAGCACTATTTCAGAACTTTTATGTTCCTATACTTTTAAACTATATTGGGGGAACTTCATTGTTCCTATACCTTTCCTATACACAAGTACTTCAGCATACATGCATAACATACATTTTAAAAACAGGCTAAGTACATTAAAATACACAGTAAAACATTTTGCAATTGAAAATATTAACTTTGAAAGACAACAAAACACATTTAAATTATAAAGAAAATGACTAAGACAAAGATGCAGGTGGTTAGAAATTAGATGTTAAACTGTATTACCTCCCTTTTATTTTTATTTTTTAACCATTAACTAACTAAAACTTATTTCATCACCAACTATGAGTAAACTATAAAATTACCTGCTAAGTTTCTACACCTAAAATCATAGTTTAAATGATTAATTTGTTTCACGCTGATCTCACCACGTTGATTTCACCATGTGGCTTTTGTAAATTTTTAGAGTTTAGATGCTGGTTTGTCCCAAGCTGATCTCACCACGTGGCTTCCTTTCATAGTTTCAGGCCCCGTAGACGGTTCTGTAGACCATGAGGTTGCAGGTTTTCAGGCTTGCCACGGAGCAAAGCTGAGCTGAGGCGTTTTTGCTTCTGGGCTGATAACCTTTTGCCGCTTTTCCCCTCAGGGCAGCACTTAGCAAGCCAGTTTTTGGCCACAGCTTTTTTGCAGAGGGCTTTTGGATGTTCAAAGTTCAAAGTTATTTAAACTAAAAGTTCAGTCCGAAATTTCCAAAGCCGAAATCCAAATTCAAGCTGAAGGTTGTTATCAGAAAATCAGTCCACTTTAAATACAGTCTTTTTTCTCCTCCGTTTCCAATTTAAGCTTTTAATTAGTTTTTGTAGAGGCCGAGGTTTTTGTTTTTTGTAACAAAGTTTTAGTTCTGGGCCTGGGCCTGGGCTGGAGGTGATGCAAGCTTCCACCTCTCCTGTTTTAATTGCCCTTTTTACCCTAGAAGGGGTAACGGCCATCTTTGAACATGGCTTCACGTGGCCAAACACTTTGGGCTGACTGCATTTGAACAAAGCGAAAATTAAACAGAAGAGCAGAAATATTACCATATTTGCTGTTTTCTTGGGTCCAGGATTCAGGTCAAAGTTCGGAGCGCCAGATGTAGTGTTAAATAATTAACGATGGGGCTGGATGGCGATGGATGGAGGCCTTTGTGCTTAGGCCCCAGCCACGTGGCTTTATCCCCATCCAGCTGGCGGATTCCAGGCCCAGGTAATCGGCGTAATCAAGACTCACTCACACGCAGGCTTCAGGAAGCATCATCTTTATTCATGCCCTAGCCACCATAGGTGTGTGGCCTATGTCATAACCTTTCAAGCATACAGCCATTTTAGGCTTGCCCTGCGTCTTATCCTCTTTCAGCCATCTTCCTCAGAGAGCCCAGCAGGGCCAAAAGGCAAAAGACAAAAGGGGCCAAAAAGCCAAAAGGCCAAAAGCGCAAAAAGCCAAAAGGCCCGAATTCCCTTGGTCCAAGCCTTATATAACATTTCCCAGACCCCTCCCAGGAATGGGAGGGTCTAGCAGGTAAGGTTACACCTACTATCTGGTTCCCAAGACCCCTCCCAGAAGTTGGTGGGTTTAGGGTCTTAAATAGGTACACCCACACTCTACCACTTATTAGATTTCTATAGCTGAGCAAGTTATATTATTTCTCCAAGACTTAATTTTCACAGCTTTAAAATGAGAATTAAAAGTAGTGATGGGCCGGAATAATAGTACAGTGGATAGGTTGCTTGCCTTGCACAAAGCCAACCTGGGTTCAATACCCAGTACCCCATAAGCACAGCCAGGAGTGGTCCCAGAGTACAGAGCCAGGTGTAAGCCCTGGACATTGTTGGGGCTGGCCCAAAAAGAAAATAAAAAACAGTGACTTACTTAGAGGGGCATTGTGAAATTTAACTCTGCAATAAATAGAGCTGAACATCTTTGTTAACTCACATTTGTCACCAATACTACTATCACTAGCCAGTCAGTCTGATGCAGGCCCACAATGCCTCTTGCAGTCTGAACCACCAGTAGTTTATGAGCAAGCAAGCCAGTCTGGGTTGCTGCAGAGAACTCTGTGAGTTCTTTCCCTGGAGCCACTCACACTTTGTCTCCTTTCTTGAATCTGATTGTGCTGCCTGTGCTATTGGCTCTGCCCTCAGAGCCACTAAGCTGTTAGTGGCACCTACCAGAGAGCCCTCTCTGTGTCTTGCACCTTATTCACTCAGTTTTTACTTTCCTTTATTTCCCCTACCTTTTATCATAACATTGTGATTTACCAAATTGTTCATAATACAGTCATTTAAGGCTATATTAAATGTTCCAACACCAACCCCACCACCAGTGTGACCTTCTCTCCACTAGTATCCTAAATTTCCCACTCTCCACCCTAGCCTGCACCCTTGTAGACACAAACAAACTTGTGGGGGAGAGAAGCTGGGAAAATGTAAGGGGATTTCTACAAGCTGTTCTTGGATATAAAAGAATGCCTCTGTTCAGAGACTTGTGTTCCCTGCTGTTATGAATGCAGGTTGTGCTGAGGAGAAAGTCATCCAGGTCAAAACAACCTATCCTTACAAATCATCTAGGTTAATGATGTCATGAGCATTGTAACTGCTATCTACACATACCATTTGAGTTAATGAAGCCATGAGCATTGTAACCACTATCCTTATATACCATCTGAGTTAATGATGCCATGTATTTTGTGACTGCTGTCTTCACATACCATCTAGTTGCCGTAATGCCTAAGTAATGTGAAGCTGTATTAACCACATTCAGTTTCTCACCTAAAGTTTAAAAACTTTTAAAAACCTTTAAAAACCCTGTCCCTACCTTCAGTAAATAAAGCCTATTGCTCAGACAATACTTCCCTGTGAGTGGTCTGTGGCTTGCAGCCTTCCTGAGTCCAGCCTCACAGGCTATGGGATGGAAGAGACCCTTCCTCAACCCTTGCAGTGGTCTCGTCAGGGGGTCCCCCACCAGAACCCAACACAAATTTAATTCATAACCCACGAATAGCTAGAGCAACAATTGGGAAAAGAAATATGGGAGTCATCACTTTCCCCAACTTTAAATTGTATTACAATGCAGTAGTCATTAAAACAACATGGTATTAAAATATAGATTCTCAGATCTATGAAATAGACTTGAGTATTCAGAGAATGTTCCCCAGACATACAATCAATCAATCTTTGATAAAGGGGCAATAAATGCAAAATGGAGCAAGGAAAGCCTCTTCAACAAGTGGTGTTGGCACAACTGGTCAGCCACATGCAAAATGTTGACTCAGACCTTCATATAATACCATGCACAAAGGTCAGATCCAAATGGATTAAAAACCTTGATATTAGACCCAGAACCATAATTTATATAAAAGAACACATAGGTAAAACACTCCATGACACTGGGACTTAAGCCATCTTCAAGGAGGAAACAATACTCTCCAAACAAGTGAAAGCAGAGATAAACAGATGAGAATATATTAAGCTGAGAAGCTTCTGCACCTCAAAGTAAATAGTGCCTAGGATACAAAAGCCACCCACAGAATGGGAGAAAATATTCACCCTTATCATAAGATAAGGGGCTAATATACAAAATATACAAAGCACTGACAGAACTTTACAAGAAAAAACATCTAACCCCATCAAAAAATGGGGGGAAAGAAATGAACAACTTCTCAAAGAAGAAATACAAATGGCCAAAAGGCACATGATAAAAATGCTCCACATTACTAATCATCAGGAGATGCAGATCAAAACAACAATAAAGTACCATCTCACACCACAGAGATTGCCACCCATCACAAAGAACAAGAACAATCAGTGCTGGTGGGGATGTGGGGAGAAAGTAACTCTCATTTGCTGCTGGTGGGAATGCACTCTAGTCCAGCCTTTATAAAAAAAACAATATGGAGATTCCTCAAAAAACTGGAAATTGAGTTCCCATCTGATCCAGCTATACCACTAAGGTACATCTAGGGATATACCTTAAGAACACAAAAACACAATACAAAAATGCCCTCCTCACACCTATATTCATTGTAGCACTATTTACAATAGCCACACTCTGGAAACAACCAAGATGCCCTTCAACAGATGAATGGCTAAAGAAATTGTGGTACATAATACACAGTGAAATATATTATGCAGCCATCAGGAGAAATGAAATCATGAAATTTTCCTATACATGGATGTGCATGGAATCTATTATGCTGAGTGAAATAAGTCAGAGGGAGAGAGATAGACACAGAATATTTTCTTTTTTTCTTTTTTTCTTTTTTTGGTTTTTGGGCCACACCCAGTGACGCTCAGGGGTTACTCCTGGTTATGTGCTCAGAAGTCACTCCTGGCTTGGGGGACCATATGGGACGCCAGGGGATCGAACCGCAGTCCATCCAAGGCTAGCGCAGGCAAGGCAGGCACCTTACCTCTAGCGCCACTGCCCGGCCCCAGAATATTTTCACTCATCTATGGGTTTTAAGAAAAACAAAAGACATTATTGTAATAATGCCCAGGGACAACAGAGATGAGGGCTGGAAGGACTGGCTCTATATGAAGCTAACCACAAAGAGTGGTGAGTGCAGTTAAAGAAATAATTACACTAACAACTATCTTGACAATGTTAATGAATGAGATAAGTAGAATGCCTGCCTTGAATAAAGGCAGGAGGAGGGGGAGGAGAAAGATGGGGGGCATTGGTGGTGGGTTGATTGCACTTGTGAAAGGGGGATGTTCTTTTTATGAGTGAAACTCACTATAATCATGTTTGTAATCATGGTGCTTAAATAAAGATATTATTTAAAAAACAAACCTACTTTATATTATTACAACACAAAGGCAAATGGAATGATAAAAATTTAGATTAATATGAGTCAATTTGAAATGATTGTTATATTTCTCCATGGTGTTATTAAAACTATTGTCTAAGGATTTACAGGGCTGTGATTGGTGCTAGTTGATTGGTGCTTCTGTGTTATTGTTTAGACTCACTGAGCTTGGTAAATTACTATGTAACTTTCCCACCAAATTTCCTATGATACTACTGCTCTGACCCTACTATAAAATATCAGAGTGTTAGCTGCCTGGTCCAAGATTTATAGAGCTAAAACAAATTTGATGGCTTGAAAATTTATTTAGGTCAAGTTTTGGAGTTAGACCTTTTTTATTGGAGGGTATAGAGTGTGGTTGTGGGCTTCTGTAGTTCGTGCAGAAAGGGAAATCTGTTCTCTACCCACCCACTCAGCCATTATGAGAATGCTGCAGAGGTATCAGCCTTGACCAAGCTACCCAGAAGCTATTACATCAGTGGCCATTATTTTATTTTATTTTTTTAATTTTTTGAGCTTAGTGGAGGAGCTGAGTTGTCTGTCTTCCAGGAAGATAATAGCAGTAAGTGGGGACTGCTAGATTTTTCAGTGGTGGGATGTGTGTGTGTGGTGGGTGTTGTGGAGGCATGGCCCAAACCCTTTCCAAAGGAGGTCTTGGCTATCTTCTCTAGAATGAAGGTGAGGGGCACAGCTGAATGCCTAGTGATGTCAGTAATGGTGGCTGCTCAGGCTTAGCCTCCAGACATGCAGTTTTAGGAAGATCCTATCTCTGCCTCTTAGGAGGCCCAGTGAAGCTCAAGAGTCACAGCCCTTTCTGTGAAGAGGCATCCGGGTGGTGAGTGAGAGAGTAAGGCTGAAGCATACACACAATTCCTGTCTGGTGCCTAGGCGGGAAGGCCTCAACTTTTACTAGGAGGGTAGCCTCCCACCCCACCCCCCACATAGTGACTTCCCCTTCACCCCCAGAACTGTCTTGCACAGTCTCTCTTACTCTCAGCTTCCCTGAAAATTTACTGAGGCTCCTCAAGTCAAGGACCCACACTGATCCTGGGAGCACAATTGAAGCAATCATAATGGCTGCCTTGTGTGCAGCATCAAGGAGCAGATGGATACTACACATCCACCATTCAACTAAACTTCACCTATCATCCATATAGCTATCTATCCAATAGCCCATATATCCACTTCTCTAGGGGCAAGAGACCAGCAGGAAGGGGTGAATACATCTATCACTTTATAGGTGAGGACTGTGTGCCCCAGAGAGTGAATTTACCCAAGGCCACTCAGACTCTGGGTATAGCTTTTTCCACCCAGTTTCTCTACTACTAAGTTTGTGTCTCTTACCTTCTGAGTCATCATAAGGAGTGGAACAAGAGACAAATAAAGCTATCTGTATCTGTAGATAAGAAAGAAACAGAGGGGCTTAGAAAATAGGTCTGATGGTACAGGGATTAAGAGATAGTATAGAAGTTATTGCACACAAATGATTCTGGCTCAATCTCCAGCATCACATACCTGAGTAAACCCTAGGCATTTCCAGTTATTCCCCAAAATCTAAAAAAAAACAAAAGAAAAAGAAAGAGGCAAACAGGCCTGAATGCAAGGACTGAGCCCATATGCAGGGTGGCCAGGTACTAAGCTTTGCTTAAAATTTTCCATCAACATGAGTTTTAGGAAATAATTGCATAATACATGCTAAAGAAAAACATGTGAATAGCTAGAACCAACAAGTAGTTAGGAAGAGACCAGAAACATGTACTCATGTGCACCCAAGATAGACTCAAGTCTGTCTCCCAATAGCAGAATGACCAGCAGTTACTATCACCATGAAGACTCTTTTATTTGTGGGGGAGAATATTAGGGTAGAGTACTCAGGGTTTATTCCTGACCTTATGAAAAAGAGAAACTCTTGATGGTGCTTGAGGGGCCATAGGCAGTGTCAGGGACTACATGCACACAAGACCAGTGCCTTATCTCCTATACTAGCTCTCTGGGATTCTCTCTAGGTTCTTGACTACTTTTGAGATAAATCCCACCAGGTTCCAGTGCTGCCAGGGCAGTGTGAGGTTTCAGTGGCTGTCTTCAGACATGTTGGTTTCTATCTCCCTCCTATCTATGCAACTGTTCTCTGGTCAGCACAGCACCCAGGTTCTTGCCATTTCCCCCAATACAGATATTACTGCCCCTGGCCCCTGACTTTCTGCAGCTTCCCTCTGTCTAAAATGTCCTCAATAGTCTGTCCCATCTGGTGATCCTGAGGTTCTTTGTGGCCTTCCCTACTTCCCCAAGCAGTTTGTTAGCCACTTCAGTTCTATACAAAGAGCTCATTTGTGATTTCTCTGGAGTGGGGGCATGGCTGATTTTATCTGTCCTCCCTGTGCTGGACATTCCATCTGAATCCAGGGACATTGTCTTTTTCCTCAGTCCCTTGCATTTGCTACTCAGGGCCTGGGACAATGTGCAGAGTCAGCAAGTTATCATAATGAGACCACAAGTCGTCAGACACTAACAAATAATTTCCTTGAATAGGGGAAAGAGAAGGTGCATTGCTTATACAAAGATAGGCTGACATTATCATTTAATAGCTAGAATCAGAATGTACCTGAAAAATCTGGGCTGTGCAGCGACCATGATATTGTCACAAGGAAACCTGATGGGAAGTTAATTCATTCCGAAGCACAGAAAGCTGAAAATGTTTGCATGTAAACACCCCCCAAAAAACAGCAGTTCACAACAAAACCTGTGCAGAGTTATTTCAGGCAGAGAGACTGGTGACACTACTTTGCTTTGATTTTTGTTTGTGGATCACACCTGACAATGCTCGGGGGTACTCCTGGCTCTGGACTCAGGAGTCACTCTTGACTATACTTGGGGGACCATATGGAGTGCTAGAATTAAACCCAGACTGGCCACATGCAAGGCCCGCTCTATACCCTGTGTACTATAGCTCTGGTGCCATGGTGAAGCTGCTCTGAATATCAATCTAGAATTCACAGGGATAGTGGGTACCACCCCACCTTCTCAGAGTAGACCTCATAAAAAGCCGCTCTATGTCTTTTATTTGCTTGAATTTATTTTGTGTTTTTTTTTGGGGGGTGGAGTGGGGTGGGAAGAGAGCAAACCAGTGTACTCAGGATTGTCCCTTGGCTCGGCTCTCAGAGGTCACTCTTGGCTCAGGGGACCACATGGGGGAACAGGAATCAAACCTCAGTCACCTTCATGGAAAGCAAGTGTATTGTGCCATGTCTCCACCCCTGCTGCTTTATTTATTTTTAAAAATTAATTTACTTTTTATTGAATTACTGTGTATTATAAAGTTACAAAGTTTTTTGTGATTGAATTCCAGGTATACAATGCTTCAACATCAACTCCTTTACCAGTGTCCACTTACTTCCCTTCTCCAGTGTCCTCGGTTTCCCTCCCATTCCCCAGTCTGCCTAAGGCCAGCCATGATCCAAGTGCCACTTTCAGCAGAATGTGGCTACGGGGGATGCTGGTGGATCCAAAGAGAGTAAGAGATGGAGCAGTGGGTCCAGGTCTAAGAGAATGCAGACATCGAAACAACAGCCACATCAACTCTGGGGTGCGTGGGAATGAAGTCGGGAAGGAAGGGGCCTGAGAGGATTCACAGATGTGGGCTGGCGTGAGCCTGGGTTTGGAAGGGATTCAGGGAGGGGAGCTGATGCGAAGCAGCTCTGGGAACTGAGCCAGACAGGGAGGGCTGAGTTCCCCCTGCCCTGCTGAGGAGGCCTCCTAGGGCTCAGGGAGAGGGAGTGTAATTAGGTGGGGTTTCTGTTTGTTTGCTTTGGTTTGGTTTGGGGCCACTCCCTGCTCAGAGCATGGCAGCTGCTCCTGGCAGTGCACAGGGGACCGTTAGTGCTGGGAATTGAAGCTCTTGAGCCATCTTTCAGGTCCCTAATTAGTGTTCTTTGGCCTGAAGGAGAAAAGCTGCCAGATCAGGGGGGAAAAGGGGACAGAAGTTGTAGCCTGAGGATATAAGAGGTGAGCTCTACACAGGCAGGACCAGCTGTGGCACCCTCCCTGGCAGACAGCCAAAAATAGCGTCTGCTGTAAAGTCAGGCTAGGGGTTGGGAGGGAAACTGGGGGCATTGTTGGAGGGAAGTGGACAATGGTAAAGTGATTGGTGTTGGAGCATTGTATGCTCGAAACTCTATCATGAATAACTTTTGTTTTGGTTTTTGTGTTTTAGGCCAAATTTGGTGGTGGTCAGGGTTTACTCCTGGCTTGTACTCAAGGATCATTCCTGGTGGGGTTTTTTTTTTTGGGGGGGGGGGCGCTAGAGGTAAGGTGTCTGCCTTACAAGCGCTAACCAAGGAAGAACCGCGGTTCGATCCCCCAGCGTCCCATATGGTCCCCCCAAGCCAGGGGCAATTTCTGAGCGCTTAGCCAGGAGTAACCCCTGAGCATCAAACGGATGTGGCCTAGAAAAAAAAAAATAAATAAAAATAAAAAATAAAGAAGAGAGTCCAATGCAGAGTGCTTTCATCTAGCTTGCAGTTGCAAGGACAAAGGATCCTGGGAAGACCAAGTGACAGGCAGAGATTCCTACGTGGTCCATCAGGTCTTGAGCCAGTTTACATAGAGGAATGGTGGGAGGTAGGCGGGTCCCCAGCCTGGGTGAGGCTGCTGAGACTTTCCTGTGGACCACATCCCTTTGTTGTTTTTTTTATTTTTAATATTCCTATTTTCTAGTTAATGGAAATGAATTTAGTGTGAGTATTTATGTAATACTCATCTATATACACAGTAAATGCTCACTTTATGTCACTGTGTCACATTCTGGTAATTATTATAGTGGTAATTATTTGTCATTACTTTTTTTTTGGGGGGGGGGTCACACCCTGCAGTGCTTAGGGGTTATTCCTGGCTCCAGGCTCAGAAATTGCTCCTGGCAGGCACGGGGGACCATATGGGATGTTGGGATTCGAACCGATGACCTCCTGCATGAAAGGCAAACGGCTTACCTCCATGCTATCTCTCTGGCCCCGCCATTACTTTTTTTTAATAATAATTTTTATTTTGACCAAAGTGGATTACAAATCTTTCACAGTAATATTTTAGGAACATATTGACATTGAATCAGGGGAATTCCCACCACCAGAGTTGTCCTCCCTCCACCCCAGTTCCCAGCATGCATTCCCAATCCCTCTCCCTTCCCCCTCGGGCTGCTAGTATAAGTGATCCCCTCCGTGTCTAGCTTGTTGTAGATTGGGTATTGATTCTGTTGCCGTTGGCTTAGGGTTTGGTGTTTAAGTCCGATCATTTTTATTACTACTTAGTGATCATACAACTGTTTGGTCTTGGTACCCTCCAATTTCCCCCTCCATTTGAGAGGCGGAACAAAATGGTTCAAGTTATGTGGTTCTGTTTAAAAAAGAGAAAAAAGAAAAAATAAATAAAATGGGGTAAAAATCAAATAAGCAAAAAATGGGCAGAGTCCTTCTAGAAGCTATAAATATTAATTTGAGAGAAGAAAGGGAAAAAGAGAAACACAACAATACAAAAAGAAACATCAAACAAAAAGTCTAAAAAGCACCAAAGCAATAAAGAAGACCACCACACAATAACCACGGTCCTAAACTAAAAACAAAACAAAGTACACAAAATGAAAACAACAACAACAACAACACCTATAGCAACGGCCCCCACCCATTCATTTATTTTGTGCTGCTTTCTTCTTCTTCTTTTTTTCCTTTTGCATAAGCAGTTAGGTCTCTGCCAGGAAGAGACAGCAGATTGGACACCTAAATCTAAAGCAGGGGTCTCAAACTCAGTTTACCTGGGAGCCGCAGGAGGCAAAGTCGGAGTGAGACAGGGCCGCATAAGAGATTTCGCTTACCGAAATTTTCGTGATAAAAAATCGCATTAGTGGGACTGGAGAGATAGCATGGAGGTAAGGCGTTTGCCTTTCATGCAAAAGGACGGTGGTTCAAATCCCGGCATCCCATATGGTCCCCCGAGCCTGTCAGGAGCGATTTCTGATCATGGAGCCAGGAGTAACCCCTGAGTGCTGCGGGTGTGATCAAAAAAAAAAAAAATCGCATTAGTAAGAAAAAAAAAATCGCAAAAAATCGCATTAAACATTTGCACACCCCGAACGGAACTGCTTGGAGTATGCGAATGTTCAATGCGATTTTTTTCTTACTAATGCGATTTTTATTGCGATTATTCGGTAAGCGAATAATCGCGAATACTGCGATATTTGAAGGCTGGCCACGGCCCACAAAATGTTGTACGGGAGGAGGGCCGCGAGTTTGAGACCCCTGATCTAAAGTTTAATTTGACTTCCTTTTCTCTCTTCTTTCTTTTTTCTTCATTTCCTTTTCTTCCTTCCTTCCTTCCTTCCTTCCTTCCTTCCTTCCTTCCTTCCTTCCTTCCTTCCTTCCTTCCTTCCTTCCTTCCTTCCTTCCTTCCTTCCTTCCTTCTTTCTTTCTTTCTTTCTTTCTTTCTTTCTTTCTTTCTTTCTTTCTTTCTTTCTTTCTTTCTCTTTCTCTCTCTTTCTCTTTCTTTCTTTCTTTCTTTCTTTCTTTCTTTCTTTCTTTCTTTCTTTCTTTCTTTCTTTCTTTCTTTCTTTCTTTCTTTCTTTCTTTCTCTTTCTCTCTCTTTCTTTCTTTTTCTTTCTTTCTTTCTTTCTTTCTTTCTTTCTTTCTTTCTTTCTTTCTTTCTTTCTTTCTTTCTTTCTTTCTTTCTTTCTTTCTTTCTTTCTTTCTTTCTTTCTTTCTTTCTTTCTTTCTTTCTTTCTTTCTTTCTTTCTTTCTTTCTTTCTTTCTTTCTTTCTTTCTTTCTTTCTTTCTTTTCTTTCACAGCATCATGTGAAAATACACATGAGAAATGAGCTGACATACCAGCCACAGAGTTAAGGATAGATCAATGTCTGGAAAATAAAAAGATGACCTGTGGTCATCAGACCACAGGAAAAAGACCACTCAATATAGAGTTGAGCAAGGATTTTGAATTGGAAGATCTCAAAAAGTAAAATAAAAAGGAGTTGCACATGCGAAAAAGACCCACATGCTGCCTGTTAGGAAAGAAAAGGTATAAAATAATGAACTGGGTTAGGGAGAAGCTCAAAGGACTGCATTACATGCCTTGATGTGTAAACCCTGGATTAGATCCTGGGCACTGCATAGTCCCCGGAGCATAGCCAGGAGTGACCCCTGAATATGGCTGGTTGTAGTTCCAAAGTGAAAAAATAAATGAAGTAAAACCATAAACAGTGATGAGGAAACTGACAAAAGCTTACTTAAAAATGGCCAGGAGTGACCCCTGAACATGGCTGGTTGTAGTTCCAAAGTGAAAAAATAAATGAAGTAAAACCATAAACAGTAATGAGGAAACTGACAAAAGCTTACTTAAAAATGGCCTTAAAAATAAAATTAAAAATGGCCTTAAAGTAATTTTTTATAAAAATGACAAATTTAGTGGCCGGAGAGATAACACAGCGGTATTTGCCTTGCAAGCAGCCGATCCTAAGACCTAAGGTGGTTGGTTCGAATCCTGGTGTCCCATATGGTCCCCCATGCCTGCCAGGAGCTATTTCTGAGCAGATAGCCAGGAGTGACTTCTGAGCACAGCTAGGTGTGGCCCAAAAACAAAACAAAACAAAACAAAACAAAAAGGCAAATTTGGTGGTGGTGGTGGTTGTAGGGAAATGGATGCGATCAAGGCTAATCAGAGATGTTGACAATAAAGTGGTTATTATTAACCTTTTGGTGGCCAACTGACAGATGTTGTCAGAATTGAAACACACATCTATACCTTTAGTATCTTGTTCAGGGATTTACCTCCTTACAGAGAAATTACTACATGGATGTAGGAAGAGGAAGAGGAAAAGGTATTTACTCCAGGACTGTTGATAGTTCTGGGAAAATAAAGGCACATGTACAAGAATAAGGCTGGTACTTTTATCCTCTCCACTGATTTATTTAATTTATTTATTTATTTTAAATATGGAACGCTTCACGAATTTGCATGTCATCCTTGTGCAGGGGCCATGCTAATCTTCTCTGTATCATTTCAATTTTAGTATATGTGCTGCCGAAGTGAGCACCTGATTTCTCATTTATTTTGTGCAGCCCTGAAAGTTACACAGACCTGAAGTGCAGTTCAACCAGTAGCCAGAGCCCTTGGCTTCCATCATTGTGCTGTCTTCATATCACTTGGAATTTATACTGGAAGTCAGAAGTGAATGGGCCCTGCTGAACTAACAGACCTGGGCCCTGGGTGACAGAGGCTCAGAAGGATCTTCTACAGGCACTGGTTCTTTGTGTGTGTGTGTGTGTGTGTGTGTGTGTGTGTGTGTGTGTGTGTGTGTGTGTGGTTTTTGGGTCACACCCGGCAGTGCTCAGGCTCAGAGGCTCCAGGCTCAGAAATTGCTCCTGGCAGGCACGGGGAACCATATGGGATGCGGGATTCGAACTGATGACCTCCTGAATGAAAGGCAAACGCCTTACCTCCATGCTATCTCTCAGGCCCCAGGCACTGGTTCTGATAGCATCACTCCACTGGGCAGGCAGGGCAGCAGGACCACCACTTGAAAGAAGAGCTTGAGATCCCAGAGGATGCCAGCAGAGACAATCACCCAGGAGAGTTTAGACCTCATCTTTCCCTTTCGGGGTGATCTGCTCCCACCTCAGGCTCTCTAACTCCCAGGCACATTCGTCCATTCCACAACTGTTTGAAAGTGAAAACATTTTTGTTTGTTTTGGGGCCACACAAGTGATACTCAGGTCTCTGAACTCAGAAATTACTCCTGGTGGACTCGAGGGACCTTATGGAATGACAGGAAGCAGACCCAGGCTGGCTGTGGTATAACAAGTGTCCTACCTACTGTACTTTAGCTCTGGCCCATTTCTATCCAAGTCAGACCCCAGGACTTTGCTCAGAGACTGCCCGCTTGCTCAGCCTCCACTCGTGATTGCTTGAAACCAAATTAGAGGACATTATGTAATTTTCCTGCCAGCAGAGGTGGGAGTAGTTTGGAAGGAAAGTCAGATTAGTTAAAACAAAATAATTACTGCTTCCTGACACTTTAAAATGACTGTTCAGCACCCAAAATCTGTGGACCTAGAGCTGTGCTCCTGTAGTCTTTGGCCTGGCCTGTGCTCTCTGTATACTCCTCCTGCTGAGTCCTATTCTCATCTCACATTAGCCCTAAAGAGGAGCTGCCCCTGGTCCCCCAAAACTGGCTTCTTCACTCCAGGCCTCCCTTTATCATGAGGGGCTGACATGATGCCTCATCAGATTATGAGCTCTAAGGTATCCCCTGTGCCCTTGTACCTGGCACTGTTCTTAGCATGTGGGCAGGTACTAGCATTTGCTTGACCTGTGAATGGTCACTTGGCCTTAAGCTGAGGCTGACAGTGCTGAACCTCTTTCTGAAACCTTGTCCCCCAGTCCCTCAACAGAATCTATGATGTCAGGGTCCCAACTGTCTTCTTGGTTTTGAGAACCCTACTGCCCCAGCCAATTCAGGCCTTTGCTAAATCCTGCTGCTTTTTCCTCTTCACAGATGTGGCTCATGTCTGACTTCTTCCCCACACCCTCCTCCGGGGACTCTGATGCTTCCAGAAGGGTGTGGTCAGCACTTAGTTCAGTTCAGCCTTGGGGAGGAGTTGCTTATGGCCTTTTCCAGCTAGGGTTGAGGGCACAAAGAATCCCTCTCCTCCCACTTCCCTCCTCCCCTTGGGCCTAGTTCTCTCCTTCACTTTGTGCCTGGCTCTTAGTGTTTGTGCTTGAGGCTTGTTCTCTTTAAGTTCCTTACTCCTCCGATTCCCTCTCGAGCTTTCCTGGTCTTGGATGTCTGTTAGCTCTTCCTCATTCTAGTGGCTTCTGTAGCTAAAGGTTAGTTTCAGTGACTCCCCAGCCTTTAGCCTGCTCCTGATTCAGCCACCTTCCTAGTTAAATAAGCCTGTGTTTCCATGTGTCTTCTTACCTGTGGGTTGGAGTTGGGTTAGGGTCAGGGGCTGGCTCTAGTGTAGTCTGGAAGGGAGACTGGACCCATAGCATCCTAGCCAAGGCTTCTAGAGCAGTATTAGATAAATAGGCATCCCCATCAGGGCATCCAGCCTGGAGACATACCCCAGTCTGTGCAGACCAACCTGACCCCTGCTTATCATTAATTCTGCAGGGCCCAGGCCAGAGAGTAGCCCCCCAAACAGGTCCCAGGGCTGTTTTCCCTTGCTCCTTCCTCCCATGCCTCTTGCTGGAAAATGGGCTCTGAGAGATCAAGGCTCCTTCAGGGTGAGGATTAAGACTCTAGGACCCAGTTAGGGGTGGGAGATAGCCAGAGCCTGTGGAGAAAGAAACATGGAAGAAGAGTCGGGGGAAGGAGGAGGCTCTGGACTTTCCCTTTATCCTTTAGCAGTTTGGTGTAGTGGGCAAATCACATTCTGAGCCTTGCCTTGTTCTCCTTGAAAATGGACACTGAATTCATCCCCAGAGGCCCTGTTACTCCAATAAAATGTTCATGACTAATCACCCAAAACAAAATGCTCCAGCAAATATTTCTCAAATTTGAATGTAGGCTTTAGGAATAAGTCCAGACTTGTGTTCAAATCCCTGATGAGATGAACATGGTGGAGTATGTGGTATGTGGGCATATATGGTGTGTGGTATCTTATGTGTGAGATATATGTGTGTGCTGTGGTGTGTTTGTATGACATGTATGTTGTGCATAGGATGTTCATGTGGTTCATGTGTATAGTATGGGTTGATTGGAATATGTATATGGTTTGTGTGTGGATATGTGGTGTGTGATGTATTTGTTGTATGTATTGTGAGTGGTATATGTGTTTTGGGTTTGTGTGTATAGTGTGGATGTTAAGATATGTGTGTGGATTATGTGGCGTAAGAGACGTATTGTGTATGGCATGCATGTGTGAGGGGGGTGTGTTCTGTTTGCATTTTGTATGTAGTCTGAGATGGTTGGATATGTGTGGTGGTTGTGTGTGATATATGTGTCATATGCATTGTATAGATATGTTTGGAGTGTGTTGTGAGCATGTGTGTTGTGCATGTAAACATTTCATTGAAGGGGTGGAGGATCGACTAATTCATTGATGGCTGTGGCATGTGTGGATCCTGTCTCTTCAGAAAAGAGAGGTGTTATGGAATGCACAGAAGAAGGAGCACAGAGAGCATACTCAGTCAACCCTGTGCTAATAAAGATGGTGATGGTCATGGGGCAAGAACTCAGAGAACCGTTCCAGGACATAAGAGCAGATAGTTAGATCATGGTCCCCACCTACACTGAAAACACATTGTTAAGGAGCCTAAGAGCGTCACCCAGCTGGTCGTGGGGTGCCCTTAGACCCACACCAAGTGGGGAGTGGCAGCTGAGGAACTGGGTAGTCTCAGCCTGAATAGACCATGGGGTAGGGTAGGGCAGGATGAAGTATAGGAGAGGCTCCATAATGGCAGGCTCAATCCTTCCTAAGAGGGGTCCTGCACATCTTGACCTCAGGTAGGACACTGGACACCTACCCCAGTGGCTACAGACCACAGTGGCAAACAACTAGTGTGCCCCTTCTGTTGCCTTTGTCCTCTGGCAGCCACCACAGCTGAGACCTTTTCTGTCTTTGTTTTCTGAGTCTTCAGTGACTGACTCTACTCCTCCTCCCCTAGCTTCAGGGTCAGAATGACTCACTCAATGACCAGTCAAGATCTCTGAGCTGATCCCGGGCACATCCCTTGCTCCTGGACCCCAACCTGTGAAATGAGTGCTCAGACCTCCAGGGCTCCAAATATCAATAGAGCATCAGCATGCGGAATGCCTCAAAAGGCACCCAAGTGATTTAGGTGATTAATTAACCCTCTCAACACTTTGGTTCTCTCTCAGTAAATCATTTGTCTTGCCATGCCAGTACTTGAGATGACATCAGATTTGTTCCCCACTCACATCTTCTCCTATTAGAAAGGGGAATTGGTAAGTCCAACCCTAGCCTATCCCTGGTGCCGACACCACTAGCCCTGAGAAAGCTGCTTCCTGCCTTGATTGCATCTAGATAAATAGAGCCTCATACTCGGGCCACTTGTTATGTACCAGGCAAGGTGGGCAATGCTTCCTGAGCATCAGCCATGCTGAGGGTCACCCACTGGGGCAAGGTCTGTGGCAGCACTCAGGTGACACTTGGAAGCAGAAGTCACAAATCCTGCAGAGAGAGCAGATGCCAGAAGCACTCAGAGATGCCATTAGATGACAAGTGCAAGGGATAAAAATAGAGCAGGGGTGGGTGGGGAAGGAGAGCGGGGCACATTAGATAGGGCAGTCCTTAGGGGGATCCTTCAAAGAGGTCCTTGGGGGCTGAAGAGTAACACAGTAGGGGGGTGAGCTTGCCTTATATGTGGTTGACATGGATTCGATCTCCAATATTCCATATGATCCCTTAAGCACTGCCAGGGATAATTCCTGAGTGCAGAGCCAAGAGTAACTTCTGAGAATTGACAGGCATGAACCTTCAAAATCCCCTTCAAAGAATCTGAAAGAGGGCCTTGGAATTGGCCCTGTAGAGAGACCTGTGGGTTATGTTCTTGGCTAGGGCCTGGAGGTAGGTGGGCACAGGGCTAGACCAGCAGGTCTCAACTTTGACTTTTGCTCTGAAGGACCTAAGGTGCCTTATGGGTTTTGGGTGAAGCTTGCCATGCTTGGCTTCTATTTAAAGGGGTCTCTACTTGCTCATGTCCTGGAGGTTCAATCCCAGCTCCCCATCTTTCCAACTGTGAGTAAGACATTCCACCACTGAGGAAGGAGGAAGCTGATGAGGAATGAGTCTGACATGCCTTGGCACAAATCTCTGTCTGGTTCTTGGCCTAAGAATAACACTTTGAGCAGTTGGTCCACTTCAGTCTCCTGGACACAATTGTGGTGCTTGTACCCACTGGCAGTGGAGCTGCCGAGAGCTCTGATGCCCCATCTAGAGCACGTGCCTTTGCTTTTGACTAGGCACTTTCCATACCTCCTTCACAAAATTTCCATGCTGTAGTCAGAGAGAGAACATAATAGGAAATGCACTTGCCTTGCAGGAGGCCAACCTGGGTTCAATCCGTGACACTGCACATGTTTTCCTAGATCCATTAGGAATGATCCCTGATGCCTACAGAGCCCTGAGTAAACCCTGAACACCCCTGGGTGTGGCCCAAATCCAATCCTACTTTTTCATGCGTGTCCTTTGCATTTTTTAAGAGCATATTTTCCTCACTGACAAAAACAATGCATACTCATATTAGGAAGTTGGGGAGCTGGAGCTGGACTAGAAAGTGCATGAAGGAAAGACATATAGCTCAAAGAGGACCCCTTTATGCTTTTGTCACAGTATTTCTTTCTGATCATATGTAAGTAACATCAGAGGAAACAGAGCTAAGCAACAGTTCTTACCTGGTTCTTTTTGCCCTAGGTCCTGCCCTTCACCCAAGCTGTATAGGCAGGGATGGGAGAGATTGCTCCCTTATGGCTTAGGGGACAGAGGTAATAAGGAAGACCAGCATGTGACTTTTGAGGTCTGAGTATGAGCATCATGTTGGGAGAACCAATGAAGACTTATGTCCCCAGATTCTAGACTGATCAGGAAAGTTCAATTGAAGAACTGAGAGGTGTGTGTAAGAAGTAGAGGGGGGCATGATCAGGAGTGTTGGTGCTAGCCCTTTCCACAGAGCCAGGGGAGGCAAGGGAATTGAGACCTGCTAAGGTTCTGGGCAACAGAGCAGATATGGGGAGTCCCAGCTGGCAGGCAGAGTCTGCAACATTCCCCAAGGCTCCAGAGAGGCATAGAAGAAAGGCTGGTAGTGCTGCAGGGGTGTGAGATATGGTCCAAAGAGCAATTGGGTTTCCAGGGCTTTATGTACAGGCTTTGAGGCTGGATTGGGCCACCCCAACAGAACTCAGGCATTACTCCAAGCTCTGTGCTCAGGGATCACTTCTGGTTGTGCTTGAAGGACCATTGTGGGTTCTGGGAACCAAACTGGAGTTAGCATGTATAAGGCAAGTGCCTTAACCATCATCTCTCTGGCCATCATCTTGCATTAAATAAATCTGTTTTCTTTTTGATATGATAGAAATATACTTGTGAATATATTGTACTGTATAAGAATACATTATAATATATAGAAAATTTGAAAATGGAATTATCAAATCAGGCCAAACTTTCTTTGCCGAATTTACTTCTTTATCATTTCTTTTTACAATAAAGGTGTCTGCTGCCTGGCCTAATATCTCCCCTGGGTAAGGACTGGGCAGTCTCAGTCTGTAATTAGATAAGCTGCACCTCAGCTTCCTTCCTGTTCCTCACCTGTCCCTCTTACCTGATCAGCCTCAAGGTTTGGCTCACTTCACCTTTGTACTTTCCTTGGGAATACTCCATTCTCTCCCCATCACAGTCCTCCTGGAGACAAAGATGCACTATCCATTGTGGTCCACTGTCCAGCGAGTCTTCAAAATGAATGAAATGTTTTGAGTGCAGCAAAATAGAAGAGGCTCCGGGGGATTATGCTAAGAGAAATGAATCAGAAGGAAAACTGCTAGAATTGGATTATTTTACCCAGGTGTACAATATACGGATATAAAATTGATGAATGAACAAAATGCAATAAAACATTACCAGTGAGTACTGACACCAGAACTAATGTTACCTGAGGGGAAGAAGGTGGAGCTGGAGAGTGGGGGAGGAAGTGAAGAGGAGGGGTACAAGGAAAGTGGTGGGCTCTGTGTGTGTAAGGGTGTAAGAGTGAGTGAGTGGGTATTTAAGTGAGTAAGTGTCTGTAAGAGAGTGAAAGGAAGTGTGAATGTGTGAATCTTTGTATGCCTGTGTGAGTAAAGGTATGTGGAAGTGTGAGAGTATGTAAAAATGTGTATGTGGGAGCCTGACTGTGTGTGTAAGTGTATATGTGGGAATGTTTGTGAGTATGTGTGAGTGTGCGTGAGAGAATGGGGGTCAGGGAGAAAGCATACAAACAGGCAAGCCCTGAACAAGAAGGAATAGATGGGAAATGTGCCTGTCAATGCCTGAGATCTCAGTAGGGGTTGAGGGAATCCATTGCCTACCATGGGGTTCATGGATGGGTTTCCTGATGTGAGTTGAGTCCAGGCTGAGCCAGACTAGGCTTCTTTGGTCAACCTCAGGAAATCAGGCTTGATTGTGGTCAAGCTGCCAGGACAGGCTGGGCCTTCACTTCTGTGAAAGCAGGAGAAGCTAGAGAGGTTGTGTAGCCTGACAGCCATGCTGGCTGGAGCCTGTCCACAGGCAGATAATGAAAAGTTTACCTGTGTGTTTAACGAAACAGAAAGGCATGAAGATGAATCTAAATCAGCATTCATTCAGACCAGCTAATATAACTGCCAATTGATATCCCTAGATATCTGCTGTTTTTAGAAGAAAAGAATAGGCCACTATGGGAAATTTCTTATAGTGGTAAATCAATGAGTAAAAGAGGGCATTGGGATAGAAGGGAGTAGCAGCTGTCTAGAACAAGCTGATGCTTCCTACTCTAGGTTTAACTCACTGGATTGCAAACCTGGGATCTTGCTTCTGACCCTCTTCGCCCTCTTAAAAAGGAAGAGCATTTTTTTCCCTTGAGGGAGAATAGAGCTACACCCAGGAGTTCTTAGGCCTTACTACTAGCTCTCTGCTAAGGTTTTATGGGGACCATATTGGGACATTTTGCAAGGGAAGTGCCTTAACTCCTGTACTATCTCTCCTGCCCGAATTCTAGCACTGAACTGATGAAGTGATTAGTTCAGCAGACATTTTTCTAGTGCTTGCTCTGTGCCAGGTCCTGGGCTATTGACTTGGGACCCTAGTGTTCAGGACTGATTGCTCACAGTTGGGTATGTCTGAGATGGAAGATGGCTTCCATCTGTCTTGTGCAAGATTATCATACACAGAAGCCACAGAGACCTCACGTTGCTTGATGAATGTGGCAAGGTCTCTAAAAGGGGCGATGAAGGTGAAGGATTTTGACAAATGAGCTAAGTTCTCTTGATAGCAACAATGTGGGATTCAGAGGAGGCCTTCCCTAAACTCCATTGATGGGACACTTACTCCATCTACAAGGCTAAATTTCAGATGTTTGAAAATGATCAACATGGGAAAGCTGGTGCTGAGGCCCAGAGAGGCAAGGTGACATTTTGCTGAGAGTCACATTGCTATGAGTCACATGAGGGGCATAGCAAAAAACAAAGAAATGCTAACTTTCCCCCTTTTTTCTGGGCATGTCTCAAGAACATCATCAACTAGCTAGTGGGGCCAAAGCTCCCCACTCTGACTTAGGCCTACTCCAGGCCGACTCTCTCCCCAACTCCTCAGCACCAATGGATATTGGATGTGCCTTTTGATTTCTGTTGGCTTTGCTAGTGTCTACCCTTGGTAAGGACTGGGCAGTCTCCAGAGCAGATGGTCCTGGGGAGGTTGTGCAAGTCCATGTTAGTATAGTAGATATGATAGCAAAGTACAGGAGGAGATGGATCTGGCAGGATGGAGCCATAGAGGCCACTTAGCACCCCTTGAGTTGGCTGTATCCTATAGGTCAAAAATCTAACTTCACCATCACCACATACTATGGCCAATTTGTTCTATAATCTAAGAGCTTATTTATTGTTTGTTTTCATTATATTCCTGCTTAAGAACCTTCTTGGTATTTCTTTTTCTTTTCTTTACTAGCTATCTTAAGTTGATAGGGGCATATTCCTATATTCTTTCTGAATTTTGGGGGGAGCCGCACCAGCAGAATTCAAGGCTTTCTTCTGACTCTATGTTCAGGAATCACTCCTAGAAGGGCTCAGAGGATCAGATGGGTTGCAAACTATGAAACTAGGGTCATTTTCATGCAAGGCAAGTGCCCTACCTGTTATACTATTGATCTAGCCCTTCTCTATTTGAAAACAATTTTTATTTTAAAAAATGTTATTAAAGTACCATGATTTACAAAGTTATTCATATTTGAATTTTAGACACACAATGTTCCAGCATCAATCCCACCACCAAAGTCAACTTCCCTCCACCAGTGTTCTCAGGATCCCTCACAAACTCCTACTCCAACCTGCCATCCCATCAGGCATACTTTTAAGTTTGGTTATTAAAGTTTTGGTCTCATAAATTTAATATTGTTGACTCATGGTTTAGATATTTAGCTTTATCATTCCTTAATTTCACTGATGTGCTGAATTCCCTTGGCACCTGCCCCTTGTTGCTTATCATCTGTCTTTTCCTCCTCCTCTCCTCATGCCATTTCTTTCCTTCTCTTCTCTCTCTTTTATTTATTTATTTATTTATTTTTTATTTTTTGGTTTTGGGGCCACATCCATTTGACGCTCAGGGGTTACTCCTGGCTATGCGCTCAGAAATCGCCCCTGGCTTGGGGGGACCATATGGGACGCCAGGGGATTGAACCGCTGTCCATCCTACGCTAGCGCTTGCAAGGCAGACACCTTACCTCTAGCACCACCTTCCCGGCCCCTCCTTTTCTTCTCTTTACTCTGGGGCCAATGGTGATCTAGGTAACCCTTTAAACCATTGAATTCCTTCATCCAGTTATTCTAAATGCTAGATATAAGTGATACATCCTGTGCTTACCCTTCTGTTTTACTTCATCTAACACTATATTTTCCAGTTCTATCTGTGTTGCATCAAATTGAATGATGTCATCATTACTGCAGCTGTGTAGTATTCCATTGTGTATATATACATCTTCACTATACACTTGTCATTAGCTGTCTAGGTTGATTCCAATTAGTAGTTATTGAACTGAGTACTGTAATGAAAAATGGTGTGCATATGTTCTTTTGAATGAATGTTTTCTTATCCTGGGGATAAATACCCCAAAGTGGACTTGAGTCATATGGCAGTTCAATTTTTAAAATTACTAAGAACCCTACATATTGTTTTCCATAGAGGTCAAACCAGATAACATTACCACCAGCAGTGGATGAGAGTTTCTTTTTACCATGTTCCTTCTCTCTGAAATTTAACAAAAGTTGGCTCTCATATTTGAGGCCTTAATCCATCTGGAATTAATCTATGTGTGAGATGAGAGGTGCAGATCACATTTCATTTTCCCCAGAAAGCTCACCAGCAGGGTTGGCTGATGCAGGAAAGGAGCCTTTCTTTGGTGAATCAATGATGCAGCTGCCAACTATCACATTTCTATGCTCGTGGGAGCTCGTTTCTGTCTTTGTGTGGATCCCTTGTTCGAAGAGGTTGCCACCTGAACCAATATTCACAGTCTTAATTCCTATGGTTTTATAGTAGCTTAGTAGCCTCTAGTTTTATTTTTTCTTTTGTGGAGAAGTAAGCGGAATATAGATTGATTTTTTTTGAGTCATCTATTTTAAAAACTGTTTAAATTAACTTGAAAAATTTCCCAGACAATGTTCTAGGATTTTGACTGGAATCTCGAGACCAACTTGGAAATATTTGATATTGTCAATTAATATTGACAGTCAGTTGACAATTTTTTGAATGCCAATTATTTCTCTCCCTTTAAAAAGCTTTTCAGTGTTTTCAATCAAGTTTGGAATCTTTTTCCATAAGTGAATTTGCATATCTTTTGTTAAATGGGCTTTAGGCAAATAAAAATTTTTTGCAAATGCAACTTTAAAGAATGTACTTCTTTATATTTTATGCTGTACATATATTAAAAAGCATGTTTTATGTTTATATATTATACTCACCTATCATGTCAAGCTAGTATTTTAATTAATAGCTTGAAGGTGTGCATTCTATGAAGGCTTTCATATCTGAAAGTAATATGAGTTTTGCTTTTATCTTTCTTTTTTTTTTTTTTTTTTTTGGTTTTTGGGCCACACCCAGCGGTGCTCAGGGGTTACTCCTGGCTGTCTGCTCAGAAATAGCTCCTGGCAGGCACGGGGGACCATATGGGACACCAGGATTTGAACCAACCACCTTTGGTCCTGGATCGGCTGCTTGCAAGGCAAACACCGCTGTGCTATCTCTCCGGGCCTGCCTTTATCTTTCTTTCATATCTTTGTACATCTTATTTCTCCTTAATAAGACTTAAGGGTTCCAGAATGGAATTTAATAGAAATTGTTACAGCAAAAATTGTTGTCTTGTTTATGGTTTTAAAGAGGATTTTACAAAAAGAGTTCACTATTGAGTATAATGTTTGCTGGATTTTGTATGTATTCTTTTTTTTGTTTTTTTTTTTGTTTTTGGTTTTTGGTTTTTAGGTCACACCCGGCAGTGCTCAGGGGTTACTCCTGGCTCCAAGCTCAGAAATCACTCCTGGCAGGCACTGGGGATCATATGGGATGCTGGGATTTGAACCAATGACCTTCTGCATAAAATTGTATGTATCCTTTATGAGGTTTCAAGTGTTTTATATCTAAATTGTGAGTTAAGGGGCCAGACTAATATTATAGTGGGTAGGATGCTTGCCTTGCATGAGAACAATCTGGGTTTAATCTTTGGCATACCATATTGTCCCTAGGACAATTACTCCTAGCACCACTAGGAGTAATTCCTGAGTGTAGACAGAGCCAGGAGTAACCCTGAGCACAGTCAAGCATGGCTCAAAAACAAAACAAAACAAAACAAAACATAAAAACCCCATGAGTTAATACTAAATTTTATTAAGTGGGTTTCCCATCTATAAGGTGACATGTGATTTCCCCCTTTAATTTACAATAATTAAATATGAATTAAGAGAAAGATGGTTATGAATGGCAGAAGTCCCATTATAAAGTAGCTTTGACATAAGAGAACATTCTTTTTCTCTCATACATTTTTCATTGAACATTCAAAGGTAGTTTGGCAATAGTACTTTGGAAAGTTGTAAATTCCCTAAGTTCCTTCCACTTTGTGCTTTCACCTCTCAAAATGGTACCTTTATGATTCAATGCAATAGATACCCATATGCTCTAATGTGACACCCTCATGATACAAGATGATCTTCATGATCCAAGATGGCATCTTTATGATCCAAGATGGCACCCTTGCCAGGAAGGTGTCCTACCCCAGGGAGTGGAGAAAGGGAAAAAAGTTCCAACTGGCTTTCTAGAAAGTTTTAGGGAGGTTGGTTTATTTATTTTTTATTTGTTTATAATTTACTTGGATTTTAAACATATGTTTATAGATTTTATAAGCTTAAAATCTTTCTTTATTATAACTGTTGACTCCAATAAATAAGAGAAGTGGGACTTAGGAATTAATAATTTCTAGAAAATTTGGCATTGGTTATATGAAAACTTATATTTGAATGTCTTATTGTGAAAGGTGAAATGTTTTCTAAAAACAATTTTCCATTGATAGAAAAGTTGTAAGCAGAGTACACATAATTTTTTTTCTGAAAATACATTTGTTTCCTACAAATGAAGACACATCTATTTTTCCATTACACACAGAATAGGACCAAGAACATCAGAAAATAAACTTGTATTTATTACTATAATTCATTTATATTTTTTTCATTTTCACTTTACACCCAAAGGATCCTGTTTAAAATCTAGATTGTTTTTCTTTTAATGGCCTCAGTGCTTCCCTAACTTTCATAATTTTGATAGCTTTGATGATTACAGGACAGTTATCCTGCAGAGAAGCTTCAATTCTGGCTTGTTTAATGTTTCCTTATGATTAGATGCCGGGTTTGACTCTTTGGCAGGAATGTCACAGCATGACTGTTTTCTTTTCTGGGCACCTGATTTTAATTTGCCCCATCACTGCTGATGTTCACTTTGATGGTGTTTGCCAGGTTTCTCCCCAGGAAAATTATTGCAGGAAATGATTCCTTTTTTGTTTATAATGAATAAGTATTTTGTGGGGAGGTATTTTGAAACTACATAAATTATCCCGTTCCTTATTATATTCTCTTTCCCTCCCCTCACTGCCTTCCTAATAATATGAGCTTCTGGCTTCTTAATTTATTCAATAAATTATAATCTGTTAATATCATTGCTTTATGGTGCACCGAGTATTCCAAATTTGAGATTAAACCCCAGTGAATTTTTGCTGTATACTCAACATTCTTTGAGCTCTTTCTTACTTTCCAGAACCACAAATTGCCCCAGGCTAGTCTCTCCCTGCCCATCAGCTCTAGAAAGACATCTGCTCCTTTTAGAAGCCATGATCGAAGTGATAGGGTGCTTAGGGCCACTTAGATCCTCTCCTTGGAGAGAGCTAGAGGCATAAATTTCTACTGCTGCTCAGTTCCACTCCAACACCACAGGTTCTGTCTTTTTGTCTCTTTCCATATTTGCAACTTCCTCCCCTAAAGGGTGAAAATCTGACTCCTATTATCTCTAATATATTATCTTATTTATCTTGTTACCAATCTAGTCTTACCACGACTGTGCCCCCTTTCTCTCCTGGAGACTCAATTTCATTCTGTATATGCTCTCTCTCTCTCTCTTTCTCTCTCTCTCTCTCTCTCTCTCTCTCTCTCTCTCTCTCTCTCTCTCTCTCACACTCACTCTCTCCCTCTCCCTCCCTCTCTCACATACACACACCCTCCTTTCTTGATGACTCTACCTATTCCCCATCTATGACAACTTTGCTCTCATCAGATTCACTTGTTTTTCTTTAGTTGATCATAGCTCCCCAACCCCCTGCTCAACTTTGCTTTCTCAGTCCCTTCCAAGGCCCATGTTTCCTGGTCTCCACCCACTTTCCATTTGTGTCCTGTGGCTGGGAGCTAGGAGTGGGTGCCACAAGGCCCTGATCAGAGCCAGGCTCCTCCCTGAAATGGAAACAGCAGCTGTGAGGCTGGCTCCAATAGGCATGTTGAACCTAGGGGCTACCTTTGTCTCAGAGAAGGTTAAAAAAATCAGACCCAACATTCAGATGGACATCTCAACCTGCCACAGCCACACCGAAAAGCAGGACTCAGTACCAAAAACATTCCTTGTGTGTGTGTGTGTGTGTGTATGCACACACATGCATGTCTGCACAGAGGCATATGTCACACCTGCATGCACAAAATACCTCTATGTGTGTCACACACATTTACATGCAGGCACACACATGTTCAAGAACACATTCCTGCACCATATAGTCTATGCATCACCTACACACATATAGCCATGCACACATACCCTTATGTACCCACATTTACATATATCCATGCACACACATGCCCCACACAAGCACATATACACATCCATGCACACTCATACATGCATATACACCCATACAAATATACATGTATACCCATGCAGATTTACACAGAAGGACATATACAGCACACATATACATCCATGTCTGCATGTGCATGCACATGCCCAAGAGCACATAATGCACATGCTTATGTCCCTGCCACTGGGGAATGTGTATTAGCAACTGCTCCTGGTACTTGGGGTCTCCCAGAAAATACTGCATTGTTTGGGAGTCTCCCGGGAGCCTTACCAGCATGCTTCCTGCTTGTCATGAGTCCGTGGAATGTCCCCCATGTGGATATGGATCAAGATTCAGCAAGACAATTAGAGATCACCACACAGCAGTTCTCAAAACCAAAACAAAACAAGCAATAACAAGTGCTGGCAAGAATGTAGAGAAAGGGAATCCTGTTCCTCTGTTGATGGGAATATCAATGGCTACAGCTGCTTTAGAGAACAGTTTGGGCGTGCCTCCAAAAATCAGAATTTACTTCAGCATTCAACCAAAGAAAACAAAAGTCTTGACTTGAAAATATCCCCATGCCCATTGCAGCTTTGCAAAGACACTCAAGGTGTGAAAACAGCTGGGTCTGTCCTATGTGTATGAATGGGTAAAGAAAAGATGCAATATAGACTGCAGACTATTATTCAGCACTGAAATAAGCAAAAGAACCCTCTTATTTGCAACAACATGAGTGGACTTGGAGGGCATGACTCTAATGTGAAACAAGTTACACAAAGACAAATACCCTGTGATCATACTTTTCTTATATGGGATCTAAAACATAAAAACGACCACAACCACAAAATTCCAAAGCACATCAATGAGGGCAAGAAGTTGATGGTTGAATAGATGGGAGAATGGAGTGGGCAAAACAGATGAAGAGGGTCAAAGGCTAACTTCCCATTATGAGATAATCCAGAGCTGGGAATATTCTGAACAGTTCTGGATCTGCAATTTATATCTCTGACATACTTCAGACCTGCTCAGAGAGAGGGTCCTAAAGACTCTCAGCACTAGGGGAAAAATTATAATGTAGAATGACATATGTTAACCAGACTAATTGTGGTTATTTTGCTTTATGTACACATATCAAATCATGATGCTGTATCTTTGAAAATAGTCAGCCCCCACTCCCACAATTGAATAAAAAAGACCAGTAGGGAGGGGGGGATGGAATTTATAAATTCAGCCATCTGCAGACTGGCTCCTAGGCATCCACAAACCCTCAGTAATCTTGGGGCAGCTCTTTGGCCCCTGTTTCAGACAAAGAGCAACACTTCCTAGTCAGTTATTTTCAGTTCATGTTTGACCTGTCAACCAGCACCTTTCCCCATGAGTAACCTGGGGATGAAAAGTGGAAGTGAAGCATCCGGGAGTAGGTCCTCAATGAACTCCTGGTGAATCACAGCAAACTGACCCTCTGAAGAATCTCTGGGGTCAGATTCTCATCAAAGACTTGGGGACTATACCCTATTGGTGGGGAGGAAGTGGGGTGTAAGGGTTGGGGCGACAGGTTACAGTGTAGGCAACTATATTTTTATTTTTTAATGAATGTTTATAACATTATATAGACTTACAATATTATATAGATTCCAGGCACCATCCTCTCTGCATACATGCCCTCATGAACCCCATCATGCTCCTTCTTGGCCTTTGCTGTACTAATGACCCCCACCAATGTCAGCCTTTCTCTCTGCTCACTTTCCTTCTGAGAGCCCCAATGTCCTCAATGTCTAAAAGTATGTTTGTGCCAACTTTCATTCATTCATTTGTTCTGTTTCTTTATGTGCCAGGTGGGGGTGGGATCATATGTGGTTTTTGGGTTTTTTCTTCTTCTTTGGATTTAATTTTCTCTGTCTGATTACTCAGCTAGTGAGCCCCCTGCTGGTATTATCACCCCTTCTCCCTGCTATTGCAAAGACAGAGTTTCTTTGTTTTCCCTTCTGTTTTGAGGAGCTGGGAGTGTTCCAGTATGTATCCGCTCGTTTCTCGGTCACTGGGCACGTAGGTGATGGCTGATTTGTGCTGAATAACGGTTGCAAAGAACATGGGGCACAGACGTCTCTTCAGATGAGTGACTTAATGGCCTTCAGATGAATCTCCAGTAGCAGGAGAGCAGAGTCTCTGGCAGTTGCGGCCTTCAGTTTTGGAGAACTCTTGACCTTCTTTCCAGAGTGACACCGTCCATTGGAACCCTCACCCCAATGGAGAAGAATTGAGCTTTCCTGTTCATGAGCTAGCATTCTTGTTTCTTGCCCTTTCTTGTCCATGCTCTGGGTGTTAGCACATGGCAGTGTTGGCAGCCCTGACTTCAAGGAAGTCAGAGGGCCTGAGCAGCTCTGTATGGCTGGGCAGAGGTCTGGCTGCTGAGCTGATTGCAGGACTCATTGTCCACACCTCTGGGGATCTCCTAAGGCCTCCATATCTGCGTCAGTTTCCTGTGTGGGTTCTGCTCCCAGTCTCTGGGTCCTGGGTACTGGACAGTGACACACTACACTGTAAACTCACAGCTCATGTTCTTTGGAACTCCCCAGCTATGCAGCCTCACTTCTGCACTGAGTTTCTCCTTGCTATGGACTGTTCAGAGGAACTTTCTTGCTCAATAGTCTTGGCCAGCCTTCTTCTATTATCTCTGTCATGCTGCCTCAATTTGAGAGAGGTTAGTGGCGATGCCCTAATGGGCAGGAATACACACAGCCCAAGGGGGATCTGAGTCACAGGTTCTATTCCAAAGAGACTGCTCCCTATATTTTGAGTGTATGTACTCTGGGCCCTGAGTGCTCCCCAGCTCCTGTGTGTACTCTAGGCTGTGAGTGCTCCCAGCTTCTGTGTACTCTGGATGTGAGTGTTTTCCCATATCCTGTGTGCCCCCATCTCCTCCAGGCCAGGCTGCAGCCTTCTGCCTCTCCTCTAGATTCTGGCAAGGTTGCTGGCTTCATTACTTTTTTTTCCTGGTAGCAAGGTGTGAGCTGGCCTGGAGGAAGCAATTCCAGAGAAATAAAGGGAGAATCTCAGTCAGCTACTCCCCTGGGACTCCATAAAGCATGAACGTCTGGGGCCTAAGGATGAACCAAAGGACTAGAATATGTTCTTGGCCTGCTCGAGACCCAGGTTCCACCCTATAGTACTGTATAGGCAACTGAACATTACTAGGGGTGTCCCTCGAACAAACAAACCCCCCAAATCTAAAATGAACAAATGCACTGATCCTGTTGAACCTGGGACAGGGAGCGTGGGGAAACACCTGTCTCAAACCCTGGTGAACAATGCTGAGGGCACTGAAACCCAAAGGTGGTCTTGGGTGCCAGCAGAAGAACATGGCCATGCTCAGCTCCACAGTGACTGGCAGCACCAGGGAAGGTTCTAGATGCAGCCTTATGGGAAGAAAAGGGGAAGGCAGTTAATCCATATCCTCTCCCCCTACCTTGTAAGTCCCCTATTGGGTTCTTCCTGCTCTCCAAGCCTGCCTTGTGCAAGCCCCTTTTTCTGAGGGGAGCACTATGGGACGTTGGCTGACTCCTGAGGATCAGAGGCAATCAGAGCAGGAGCCAGGCCTTGCAGCCCACTCGTGGTTTTGTGGTCTGGACTGGACGCTGTCTGGGCCCAGCTAGGCTTTTGGCTCCAGTGTCACAGAATACTGGTGCTCCTTGCTGCAGCCATGGCCAACTAGATTCATTCTGAGTCAGTGGCCATACATCCTTGCCAGAACAGCAATAAAGAAACCACCAAGGGAATTCACACTCAGTCAGCAGGTGATGCAAGTCAAGTTCCACAAGAAAACGCTCATTTTTCCCCTTTGATCATAGCCAACTGGAGTGTTTGAGGGCTGCTTAAAGTGTGTTTGTGGAACCTTGATGAGCTCACTGAACTCCAAGAATCCCCCTCAGCCTCAGAGCAGTTGCCTTTTTTGACCAAAAATCACCTAGAACAGTCTCTCAGTGGGGAAGGCCTCCAGCCGTCCCCTAGCATATCTCACTGGGCCCTCACACAGCTTCAGAAGGGATATTTCCTGATCTCACATGAGAGAGCAGTTCTGGCATGGGAAGTACTCCTCCAAAGCTTCCAATGCAGTGGGCAGAGGCAATACCTCTAAATCTGTGTTCTTGATATCTTCCACAGAAACCCCAAGAATGTTTCCCCACAGACCCTGTCAGATCTCAGCGTCTCTCACCAGAGCCCAAAAAGGCCAAGCTACGGGCCAGGACCAGACTTTGAGCTTTTACCAGTTTTTGAAGCCTTAGTGACCTCTGCTGGATAAAGCTTAAAATACCAGCCTAAGGCCACATGGGCAGTGTTTTTCAGATGCTTTTCTTTTTCAACCACTTATCCTTCCTTTCATTTATCCACCAATCAAGCCATCTGCCTAACCATCTATTCATTTGTCTAACTTTCCATAAACCCATCCATCTATCTACTCATCTCTTTACACACCTATTTATCCTTCCACTGTTGTACACACCCTTCATCTATCCACTCATCCTACTCACCTACTACCCCCACCTCCTATCCATTTACCTGCAATCCACCTACCTTTTCTTCTATCCATCCACTCACTCACTGATTCACTCTTCCACCCTTATATACACCTATCATCCATTCATTCTACTGCCCTACTCATCCACTCACTACTATTCATCATCCAGCCAGCTACCCCATAACTTTCTGGCATATACCTCTCTTTTTCTTTTTTGGTGTTTTTTGTTTGGTTGGTTGTTTTTTTTTTTTTTTTTTTTTTTTTTTGGCCACACCTAATGATGCTCAGGAGGATTATTCCTGGCTCTGAGCTCAGAAATTACTTCTGGCTCGTGGGACCATATGGGGTGTGGGGGATCAAACTGATGTCCATCCTGGGTCAGCCCTGTGCAAGTAAATGCCCTACCACTGTGCTATCACTCCAGTCCCCTCTTTCCCTATTGAAGTCTGTCAGTAACAGACTTCCCCTAATGGTGAATTGCTACCTTTGGGCAATTGGAGGGAGTCTATATTAGGTTGGAGTGGGGTGGGGGGAATTCTAAAGCCTGCCTATTGGCCTACCAGCCGACCTACTTGCCAGCCTGATGCTGCAGTGAATCAAGTTCAAAGAAAACCTGCTCCTGCTGTTGCTATTACTGCAATAAATAATTACAATTATTTTATAATTATATATAAATACATAATATTATAATATAATCATATACCATCATACTAATCATATAATATACGATATAATTATCATACATAATAACATAATATAATAAAATAATATATAATATAATATAATTTCTGTGTGTTGCTCTCTTTCTCTCTCTGAAGGTCTGTGGCCTCATTAAATGTTGCTTAAGCCCTCTTGCTCTTGGTTTCTCTCTCTCACTTTCTGTCTTAGACCCTTTTGTTTTCATTTCAACATTTGTTGGGGGTGGATTTAGCCTCAGCACTACCCATTATCCACATTGCTTACTTTTCCATCTGTAATCTATATACCCATCATCTATGTATCTACTCACCTGCCCACCACCCAAAGATCCTCACATCTACACCAGGAGCAGAAACCCAGCAAACATACCTTTGTATTAAGTATTTTCTGCTTCTACATGAGAGAAGAAAATGAGGAAGCCCCATATCTGCATGCACTTTCCGTTCTGCATACTATCTTCATGTCACCACAACAACCTGACAGAGTCATAGGGTCCTTATTAAATTGATGAGAAACTGGGGCCTAGAGTGGCAGGATGACAGGTACAGTAGAAACAGTCTTTGGGCCCAGACACTAATTTTAAATCAGGGCTCTGTCAGGTTTGGCATGTTGAATGGACTAAATGAACAGGACTAAAAAGACCACAACTGCCCTGAACTTACACTGTGGATGTTTTAACCATCCATCCATGCATCTATTTATGAGGCTCAAATGAGATAAGATAATGTCACAGGGCCATTAGAGTGCCTTTATGTTTTTATCATTGTCACTTCCTATCTGAGGAAAGGAATTAGGAATGCATTTCTGGTGAAGAAGGGGGTGATGGGATGGCTGACATTATGCTTTGGATGGGGTGAAGCCAGGGATTAGTATATATTAGGGATGAATGTGAACTCTGGGGGTTGATTGGGCTGGGCCTTTCCCGGCGGTGGGGTGCACCTAGCAATGCTCAGGAGTTGAGTTTTTCTGGCTCTGCCTTCCTGGCAGTGCATGAGGACCTTACAGGATGCGGGGTTCAAATCTGGAAGGACCATGTGCAAGTCAAGCATCCTACCCACTAAACTATCACTCTCTCCCATTCCCTTTTTAAAAAAATATTTTTGGGCTACACTCAACAGTGCTCATTGCTTAGTCCTGGCTCTGCCTTCAGGGATCACTCCTGCTGGTGCTTGGGGGATCATATGGGGGTGCCAGGCAAGTGCTCTATCTCCTCTCCAATCCCTAGTCTGCCTCCTTCTAAAGCCCAGTTCTGACCCTTAGGAACCTCTCCTCCCTTAGAAGTCCTATAGGTGCAGTTGGAACCTATCTCTAGCTAAGTATTTCCTTTTTTGGGACAGATTGAATGGCCCCAGAGAGACCCCTGAGGTGGAGAGGAGCCAGCTAGGTTACACTGTGTCTTGATGATACTCACCAAAGCCTCTAGATGCCACCCCCAGCCTAGGCCCTCTGCCTGGTCTCTGTCCCCTAAGACTTAGGAGCTCTAAGTGGAGGCTCAAACCCCTTCCTTGGATTGTTATTGCCTGGCTTGCTAGGTGAGCTGACCCTGGCAGGTGTGATGTGAGCCAAATGGCCTTCCCTGCTCAGCCAGATCCAAATGTGGATTCCTGAGATACAGAAATAGCCAGAGTGATGGTACAGTGGGAAGGAGCTTGCCTTGCATGCAGGCGACCTGGGTTCTATTCCTGGCATTTTATACAGTACCTTGAGCACCTCCAAGAATGATCCCTGAGTTGAGCCAGGAGTTAGTCTTGAGCACTCCTTGGTATGGCCCTAAAACATAAAACAAAACAGAAAAAGAAACTATCACATTTACAATTGGCTCTGAACTGGAGTTGGTTCCCAGATACACTAACTAGAGCCTCACTTTGTTTTGCTTGTCTCCCCCAGAATGCAAAGCTGGAGCATGCTTTGAGAGTGGGTGCCCCCCCCCCAATGGAGGTCACTTGCTAAGTGACCTGAGTCTCCATTTCCCTATCTGCAAAGTGAGAACTGAGAATAATGTCTTGGGAGCACACATCTTTCTATGCATCTTTCTGTGCGCATACATTCTGGCCTTGCCTCTTTCAGTTCACAGATTGCTTGTGGTGGGCACCATAGATGGCAGAGATGCCAGGATTATTCTCAGCACAAGGGGGTACCTTGTGAGGTGAGGGAGACTCATCACCTCGTGTAGGAAGTGATCACTAAACCATTCACAGTCCCCTAATTCAAGATTTTCTTTTTGAAGTAAAAACTGGTTTTACTTGGAAGTTCCAAGTAAGGGAAGAAAGAGAGTGAAAGAGACAGACAGACAGACAGACAGACAGACAGACAGACACAGTGACAGACAGAGCACTCAAGAGAGAATGCAGGCTCCAGAGTGAATAGAGGGCCCTAGTGTTAAAGTATAAAAGTATACATCTCAAAAGGGGAGATGTGGTGACATGTGCTTTGGTATCATGTACCCAGGCAATACATGTATGTAGGCAACATGTGTGTCCCCAATTATACCCACCTATCTTGCTAGAAGACTTTCTCCATTGCTGGCTTTGAAGTAACAAAAATAAACAAATGCTACAGCCAGCAAGGCATCTTGGAAGAGAATCCTTCCCCAGTATAGCCTTTCAGATAAAATCTCAGCCCTGGCTGATATCTTAAATGTAACTATGAGTCCATCTCAGACCCCAGTTTCAGATCTACAAATGCTGTAATACAATTTCATGGTACTGTTTAAACCTCTGGTTTGTTTTGTTTTGTTTTTGCCATAGTTATTGTGTTTAGGAGATATTCCTGGATATGTGCTCAAAACTGCAGGCGTCTTGCATCTCAGAATCTCTAGTAGGGACGAAATCCTTCATAAGAGGGAAGCGGGAGCACGAGTAGCCAAATATGAAATATGAAATAATGAAACTACACAAAATAAATAGTATGGGGACCACATCTTCAATGTGAGACAATTTTACTCTTCACGTTGGTGACATATATACAAGTGTCTGGTATGAAAGGGATTTCCACGTTGACAAAAGGCAGGCCCTAAAATATACATATCAAAAACTAGCCAATACAGGTGAAAAGAATCCTGAGCTAAAAGGGAGAAAGTAACATAAGGAGAAGGGGGTGTTCTGGTTTAGAAAGGATGTTCTTATGACAAAGGATGAGAAACTTTTTTTGCTACAATTTGGGGACTAGCCCATAGCAGCTAGCAAGGAAGATAGGAACTGTTTGTTTACCGACTAGAAGCTGAAACTAGAAAAGCTGTTTTGCATTTTCACTGACCATTATGCATTAGAAATGCACATTTATCTGGCCAGTGGGGGAAACTCTTAGCAGACTTTTGGGTGCTGAAAATTTCTGAGTCATAGACTGAGGACTGTAATTTTGGCCCGTATTTTTGCAAGGGAGAGAATGTACCAGATAGTAAGAAAAAAATTGTAATGTCACTATCATGTGATGAATATCAGAAATATTGCCAGTAATCTATGTAGGGCAGAGGTCTCAAACTCAATTTACCTGGGGGCCGCAGGAGGCAAAGTAGGGATGATCCTTGAGTGCAAAGTTAGTAGTAAGCCTTGAATATTGGGGGGAGTGACCCAAACAACTAAAACAAAACAAAACAAAAAAAGAGATTTCTCTAGGGCAGGGCCGCAAAATGTTGTATGGAGGGCCACAAACAGCCGGCAGGCCGCAAGTTTGAGACCCCTGATGTAGGGGATATAATTAATGTCCACCAATGGGTCTGCTGGATAAAATATTTCTTGGGGAAAATATCAGCTCACTCCACCAGGAAAGTCAATAGACACATCTAGTGGGCTTGCTTCCCCTATAATGGAGACATCTATGGTGCATGGCATGGCATAAGCTCTGTCCCTCCTAATCTATCTCTCCAGCAATAAATGATTGCTTATTATAAAAGATAATGATTATTATAGTGTACGATGTTTGAGGAGAGAGGCCACTCTCAGAGGTGCTTGGGAGACCATGCAATGCTGGGGATTTACCCGAGGGCTCTCACATGCAAAACCTGTGCTCCAGCCTTTTGAGTAAGATAATCTCACATAATGCAATGTGATCTATAGTAACCATCAGCCCAGCCCCAGTGTCACTGCTCTGATGTCATCATCATTGGGAAACAGCAAGATTCTAAGAACTCTGGCTTTGGAGACAAATCAATGTGGATTTAAATTTTGACTCATATGGGGTTGGAAAGATATAGTACAGGTATGAACACACTTGCTTTGCTTTGCATTCAGCCCCTTCACTACCTTTTTCTTGGGAGTCCAATTAGGTTTGGGAGGTCATAGAATGAATCAAGGAGCAAACAAATGTGTGTCTGATACATCCAGAAGTAAGTTCTAAGAGCCAGAAGTTAAGATTTTTTGTTTTTTGTTTTGTGTGTGTGTGTGTGTGTGTGTGTGTGTTTTGGGCCACACCCGGCGATGCTCAGGGGTTACTCCTGGCTGTCTGCTCAGAAATAGCTCCTGGCAGGCACGGGGGACCATATGGGACACCGGGATTCGAACCAACCACCTTTGGTCCTGGACCGGCTGCTTGCAAGGCGAACGCTGCTGTGCTATCTCTCTGGGCCCCAGAAGTTAAGTTCTAAGAACTAGGATATGGCCCAACACCCTCCTACAAATGAAAATAGTTGTGCCACTAACACATGCTTGCCAGAAGGCACACACCTCTGTGTAAAATAAAAATATAAAATAAATCCAGGCACCGTTTTTCTAACCCCTCAGGCAGACAGGTCTGATGAAGCAGGGAAGCAGTGGAGAAATAATACATCAAGCAGTCAAAAAATATTCACTGAAATCAGCTTGCTTTATTTCTCATGACCTTTCTCTGCCATGTGCTTTTCTATCTGCTGTGTGCTCTCACTGCCTGGTGCTGCCTATGCCATGTGCTTTTTCTTTCACTTATGAGCTCATTTTTCTGAGTCCCAAGGCCAGACTCCTTTATTATCCAGAACTCCACCCACCAGAGTGGAGGGAGGTCCTGTAATCCAGGTGGGCTTTTATATACCAAAAGAAGTTAGGGGGAAAAAAAGAAGCTGGGGGAAGGGTTACATCTCTGTGCTGGCTGTGGTGCTCAAACTTTCTTTAAGGTGCACTGCTGGATGTGCCTTCTTTAATTTCAGCAGAGTTATCAGGACAGTACAAGGGGCATGTGAGTGGCACTTGGGATTAAACTCTCAGTCTCACATTCACAAGACCACTGAGCTTTCTAACCACTCCTGATTTCTAACATAAAATAAGAACCACTGATATGCCACATTGATTGCTGGTGCACACACACACACACCATTCCCTGCTCTTGTGAGAAAGTTACCTCTCTGTCAATATTCTGTGTTCAACCCTGGGTTCTTCCTGAATGTGTCTCAAATGCCCAGAGCAGCTGCAGAAGCATCAATGTCCAGATCCTGGGGCCAGAAACAGAGGTCTCAAGTGCCAAAAGCACAGTAGATGCCCGTGATGATTGGAGAGTGGATAAAGTGAAAAGCAGGAAGCAGGAATCAGCTCCCACTTGCAGGCTGGAACTACTGGGAGGTGAGGTTGGAGCATGTCTTTACACAGCATACACTTGCTTTATGGAGTAGGCCAGGTTTAGTAACCATCAATGGGAGCAGCAGCTGGAGGAGGGGTGCACACATTGTGAGTTGTGTCCCTGACAGGGAGCCAGAACTCTTGTTGCTATATTTCTTCAGACTCAGTGTAGATGCTGACAGGAACGGCTCACCCTAACCCTAACCTTGCCATCTCAGGCACCCTTCCCTGTCTATGAAGACAGTAATGACAGTTGTCCTGGAGGGCAGTGTGCGTAGTGCCCACGTGGGCTTGGCACTGAGTGGGGAGGGGAGGGCTAGGTCCTCTGGGTAGGTTCCTCCTCGCTTCCTCCCCAGGACCAGCATGACAGGAGCTGTCCGGGGTGCTGAAGGCATCCCCCCTCCCACTTCCCTTTCCTCTCTCCTCTCCCCTCCACATCCCCACTCTCCTTTCTCTTTCTTTCCTTCCTTCTCCTTTCCCCCTCTCCTCTCCTTTCTCATCTCCCCTTTCCACTTTCTCTCCCCTTTCCCTTCTCCTCTCAATCTCTTCTCTCTTCTCTCCTGCTTCCTCGCATCTCTTCTCTCCTCTCCTTTCCCCTTTCCTCTCCTCACTCCCCCTCAGTTCCACCCATTCCTCCTCTCTCTCTCTCATATCCTCTTTCCTTTTTGTGCATGGCTCCCCAGAGCACTGGGGTCTGAACAGATTAAATTTTCCAAGTGGCTTCTCTGGGCCCTTGGAGGCAGTGTGGGGATGAGCTGTGAATGAGGCACTCACTCCCCAGCCAGGAGACTTGGAAAGCTGAACAAGCATAGAACTGGGGAGCACACACTGCAACGACTATGGAGCCCTCAGGCAGCTGGCTCAGGTGGGCTGATGCCTGAGGATGCTGGTGTGGGAGTCAGAGGGGCCACTTGGAGGCAGGAAGCTGGTCTAGCAGTGCAGCATGGCAGGTAAGTTCTAGATCTTGCTCCAAGGAGAGGCAAGGAACAGACTTGGGGGCAGGGGATGATCCCCAATTTTGAGGCTGGGAGAACTTGGCTCTGAAGGATCCCCTATTACCCTTCCCTGGGTTACTAACATCCTATTTGTGCTGCAGCTAACTAAATATGTCCTAGTTCATTTAAGCCAGAATTTTATGGGGATGAGAAGCTCATGAACTCAGCTCCAAGTGTGTGTCCAGTTGCTGAGTCTCAAATGCTCCACAGGGGACTTGCATACACCCACGGTGCCCTGGAGGGACCTTGGCCATCCCCACTCTAAAGGAGGGGTTGGAACAAGGGACCTGGCCATCCTAGAAACTAAAGACACCTGTAGATTATTCCATTTCATGGGCCCTCCTGTACAGATGGTGAAACTGAGACAAGGCATTCAAGGGTATGTCTCCTCACAAGGATAGGGTTGGGCCATCTGGGTGAGGCATTCACATACCTCTCTGTGCCTCAGTTCCCTCATCTCCTCATCTGTCTTCAGGAGCAACTTAAGGCTTGAGGTCTTAGGGCTATTCATTTTGAAAGTGGGGACTCTTATCTTTAGCTGAAAGCTGTCTGGGTCCCCCATCAGCCTGATAAGTTCTGCTCCTCCATTTATTTCCGTCTCTGAGGGTGAGAGCCTCAGGGTCTGGGAACACAACAAAGTGATGACTTGCAGGAGCTTTGGGAAGCACCAGCTATGGAGAGGAGAGTGGGGGTGGGGGGGGCAGGGGCATTGACCACGGTGAACTCACCCCTCCAAGAGCCAGTGCTGTGGCCACAGAAGCTCAGCTGATGATAGGCATAATATAAATCCCTTGAATCATGTGTTAGAAGAGAAGGGTGCAGGGGACCCCAAGTAAGCAGTCCTTAGTGTGAACCTGTCTACCCCAAAGCATCTCTGGATCACATGGGACTTCTGCCTCTAGAGTTATTGTGGATGTTGTATTCTGGGGGAAGGGTATTGGGATGGAGTTCTGGGGGGTGTTGCTGGGATTGGGGAACTAGGATAGAGTGCTGGGGTGGGGTGTTAGAGTGGGATTCTGGTGTGGGATGGGGGTCCTGGGGTTGCTGAGGTAGGAGGCTGGTGTGGTGGTTCTGGGGACGCCACATGCTGTGGGTGATGTCGGGGGTGGGATCCAAGCCCTCAGTTGTAGGAGGGGGAGAGGCTATTCCATGTTCTCCCTAATGAATAGACCTCAGCACCTAATTATTTGTCCCCCTGTTTCGTCCTCGGGCGTCTGAGTGGAAAATCTCTGTCTGGGCAGGGTTGGGGGCCTCAGGAATGTTTGTGAGTTTGCTGGGAGTACCCTGAGCTGCAGGCACATAGAGGGAGCTGCCTCCCTCCCCTTCTGCTTCTCTGCACATCCTGGGATTCTGCAGCACCCTGTGGGGTCTGCAGGTAGGTGCTGGTTTGAGGGGAGACTTGGGAGCAAAGGAGCTCTAGCTGGAGGATGAAAGAAGGAAGGGTCTCAGGTGTTTCTGTCTACCCGGAAGGGATGTGGGGGTGTCTCTGTGTTACCTCTGCATAAAGAAGGGCCCACTTGTGGTTGTTACTCTGAGGCAAAGGCTGAGGGGCTTTGAGATCTCAGAGCTAGTGAGCCAAGGGGACTTGCTGGCTCTAAACCCAAAATCACAACAGGGCACCTCTGAGGTCATTTGTGGAACATAGAGGCTGTGAATTATGCTGGGGGATCCTAGGACCTAGGCTGGGTGTCCCCTGAGACCAGGTTCTGAACCCCTATGTTCCCCAAGAGGAGGTTGAAATACTGGGAACTGGTGTCACCTCAGAAGCAATCAGCAAGTGCTGACAGAAAATGCTGGAAAATGAACCTTGTCTCCCCCTTCCCTAGGATTTCCAGGGGGACTGTACTCTGAAGGTCAGTCCTGGATGCTGCCACATGAACAGATCTGCCCAGCTTGCTGGGGCTCAAGGGAGACTGCTTTCGTGGCTTCAAGGACAGCCTGCCGATGGCCTCTGCTCTCGGTGACACTTTGGGGGGTTCTCCTCTGGGCTGGCTGCTTCCTTGACTTATCCTGGGGGACTGGTACCTTCACTGTGGGGGTGTTGGGTCCCTGGGACTGTGACCCCATCTTTGCACAGGCCCTGCCCAGTGTGGCAGCCCAGCTGGCAGTGGATCGAGCCAATCAAGACCCATCTCTGGTGCCAGGCACACGACTGATTTCCGTGGTGGTTCCCACAGGCTGTGACACTCCTGGGGCCCTGGGCACGTTCCTGACCCACAAGGACACTGTGGCTGCTTTTGTGGGCCCCACAAACCCAGGCTACTGCCCTGCAGCAGCCCTGCTGGCCCAAAGCTGGGGCAAGACCCTCTTCTCTTGGGCATGTGGGTCTGTGCAGGGGAGCGGGGAGCTGGTGGCTACCTTGCCTTCAGCTGCCCACGTGCTGCTCTCTGTCCTGAGGTACTTCGGCTGGGCTCGCATGGCCATTGTGTCCTCCCACCAAGACATCTGGGTGGCCACAGCTCAGCAGCTCGCCACAACTCTTAGGACGCTTGGGCTTCCCGTGGGGCTGGTTACCTCCCTGGGACCCGGGCAGGAGGGAATCACAGAAGTCCTGCAGCAGCTCTGCGGTGTGGACGGCCTGAAAAGTAAGTGGGTGCAGGGGATCCCTCATCCTGGTAGGCAGCTATGCTCATCACTATACCACCAACATCTCTCTCATCCTGAACAGTCTTCCCCGAGGTCCTTATGAGACACTTGCTCTGTGCAAGACCTGGCTGCACCCTGACCAGAGACTGGCCCCCCAACAGGCTGTGCTCAACTTCCCATAACTTGGGGGCTTGTCCTGCTGATGCAGCTGCTCGGTAGCTTGGGGGAGGAATTTGCTTAACACGACACGTGCAGACTTTGAGTTCTGCTCAAGCATGAGCTATAGAACAGAGCTTTGGGTTTGCTTAACTCTTGTAGTGAAAGAAATAGAATTCAGCAGCACCCCAGGAAGGAAGTTAGAGTAGCACTGAAAGGAAGTTAGAGTCGTGCTTCATTTCTTGAGATTAGAATATGAGTTCTATGGATTGTTTGATCCCTCACTTCCTGCCATTGTCAGGCCTCACGGGACAAACCGGATGAACATGGTGCTGGTCGTCAAGGGTAAATTGAGGGGGGATGATATATGGGCTGTTAGGGCTTCCCCCCAAAAAGAGGCTTCAGCAGCTGGGAGAGGCTTGGGGCTGGACTCTAGGTCTAAGGAGGCCCTTTGTCAGAGGAGTCCTTCACAACCTGTTAAGAAAGCAGTTAACCACAGAGGCACAGTGGATGGGGTGTAGACAGGTGCACAGGGAGGACAGAGGGGCCCTGCTTTCCTGGGTTGTCAGATTATGGCTTGTGGCCATTTGGGAGGAGAAGATGGTTTAATGAGCCTCAGGAGGTTTCAACGGGAGAGAGGACAGAGCAGAAGGTGATAGAGAGGAATGAACAGTGCAGGGCAGAAGGGTGTGGAGGGGGAAGCTAAGTGAGCAGGGCTGGGAGCCAGGTGCATATCACCTATAGAATGGCTCTGCACTCAGCCCTCAGTGTTCCCGGGATGAATGCTGCCAGCTTTGGGGGTTCACCATGTCAACCATCTCCCTCCATACTTTCCTCCCCTTTGCTTCCTTATTCTTCCCTTCTCTTTCCTTCCTTTCCCTCCTTTTCCCTTTACTCCCTTCCACTTCCCTTCCCTTCCCTTCCTTTCCCTCCATTTCTCTTTCCTTCCCCTTCCCCTCCACCTTCCCTTTCCCCTAGCCCTTCTCTTTCCTATTGTTGCTGCTGTGATGGTGGGATGGAAGGGACCCCCAGCCCTGCTTATGGTGACTTCATTTTCTGCTTTGGAGCTCCCAGGAGATTGGAAGGTTATGTGTTTGGTGTGGGGATGACTCTGGCCATGGGATTTACTTTGCTGGCTATGTGCTTGCAGACAGGAGTATTGCTTCCCTTTAGCTGGCTTGCTAATGCACACCTGTGAGGCCATGGATGTCAGGGATTACAGTCAGGAAGCTGCCAGATCTAAATAACAGCATCCTTGCAATTTTAGCATATGTGGAAGACATCAGGAGTGAAACTCATAGCCTTATGCTTGAAAGGCAGAGATCAAGCTATTGAAATAGTCTCTGGGCTCTTCAACACCCTTTTCATAAAGGCAGTAAAGTTAGGTAGACTAACATTTAAGGCACTTGCCCTGCATGCAGACAATGCAGGTTTGATCCTTGGCATCCCATATGGTTCCCTGAGCACCATCAGGTTTGATTAATGAGTGCAGAGCCAGGAGTAACCCATGAATAACACTGGTGTGACCTATGCCCCCATAACAAACAAAAATAAACGTTTCAGGTTGTTAGAGTTGAAAGGGGGGTTAGGTGCTGGCCTTGCATGGGACAAGTGACCAACCTGGGTTGATCCACTGAGTCCCACCAGGAGTGACCTCTGAGCAGAGGAAGAAAGAAAAAAGCACAGAAAAAAAATAAAGAATGGAGGTAGAGAAAGGAAGGAAGGAAGAAAAAGAGTGAAAGAATAAGAGAAAAAGAAGAGAAAATGAAAGAGAAAAGTGAGAGAAAAGAGAAAAGAAAGGAAACATGAGAGAAAAAGAAAGGAAAGAAAAAGTGAGGGAAAGGAAAAAGAAAAACGAAAGTGAGAGAAAAGGAAAAGGGAAAAAGGGAAAAGCGAGAAAAAGAAAGAAGAAATAAAAGAAGGGAGGGAAAGAAAGGAAGAAAAGAAGGCAGGAAAGAAGGAAGAAAAGAAAAAAAGAAGAGGGGTCGGAGAGATAGCACAGTGATAGGGCATTTGCCTTGCACATGGCCAACTCAGGGTGGGCCCAAGTTAAGATCCCTGGCATCCTATATGGTCCCCAAGCCTGCCAGGAGTGATCTCTGAGCACAGAGGCAGGAGTAAACCCTGAGGGCTGCCATGTGTGAGCCAAAAACAATAAAAAAAATTAAAGAAAAGAAAAAGAGAGAATAATGAGAGAGAAAGAAGAGAAATGAAAAGATGAGAGAAAAAGAAAAGAGAAAGAAAGAAAAAGTGAGGGGAAAAGGAGAGAGAAAAGGAGAAAGAACAAAAAAAGAGAAGAGTGAAAAGAATGAAGAAGAGAAAAGTGAGAAAAAGAAAAATAAGGAAAGAAAGGAAAGAAAAAAAATAAAGAAACGGGATGTGGTGAGGAACACCAGGAGGGCTGTGAGTGACTTCCTGGGCTTAGGGGCTGAAAGTGAGGAGCTGGTTGCAGGAGTAACCCCTGGGCACTCTGGGTGTGGCCCAAAACAAATAACAACAACAACAACAACAACAGCAACAACTAAATCAAGAGCCAGAGGCCAGTTAGGGCACATTCTCTGCAGTCAGAGACAGGGGCTCCCTCCCTGCCCATCTCCAGTCTCCGTGTGACCTCAGGCCAGTCACTGAATCTTTGAGCGCAGAAGCCACCTCATCAGTGATCCAATGACATACGAAAGGTATATCGCAGAGCTCAGCCCCGCTATGCTCTGTCTCACCTCCAGGGGACCCCAGCGCCCTGTCTTTAAACCTTACCTGTCCTGGGGAGCAGCTTCTCCTTGTGGCCAGATGCAGAACAGCAAGTGCAATTCGTGGGAAAAGTCTACAGGAAATTGGAGGCATAGTCCTGCGTCAAAGGTTGCCCTACTTTGACTTCTGCCCAGCCCTTAGCAGAGTCTCGGGTTTAGCTAGGCTTTCACATGACAAAGGGTCTTCAGGTCTTGGGCTTTTTTCTGTTTTAGCAGCCTGGAGATGAAATCGGCTGCTTTATCAACAAGGGCCCATTTCTTTTGCAAGGGTGAAGTATTCCTATCTGCTTCAACCCCAAGGATGCCTCTTCAGGTCATAGTTGAGACTGAAGCAGATGATGAAGGGAAAAACAAAATGTGGCTCATCTGGGGTTGGAGAGATAGCATGAAGGTAAGGGGTTTGCCTTTCATGCAGAAGGACGTGGTTCAAATCCTGGCATCCCATATGGTCCCCTGAGTTTGCCATGAGCAATTTCTGAACATAGAGCCAGGAGTAACCCCTGAGTGCTGCCAGGTGTGAACCAAAACAAACAAAAAAAATGTGGCCCATCTATATACTGAGAGACTTGGTGAGGCCACGAAAAGGACAAAGTATTGTCACCTGCCACTTAAGGCTTCATGGGAGAGGCCAGGACCACAGCACACCCTATGGCTGATGGTTCTGTTATGGGAAAAGTGCAGAATCTGCTGATCCATGGAGATAGACCAGAGGTGGGAAGGAGCACACAGGCATTATTCCTGACTCTAAATTCAGGAGTCACTCCTGGAGGACTCAAGGGACCATTGGGATCTTGGGATTGAACAGGTTAGCTGAATGCAAAACAAGCACCCTACCTGCTGTACTATCATTACACTATCACTCTGTCCCCATCTATAATCTTAATGAGTGAAATCTATGGTATATGAATCATCTTATTAAAACAATTTAAATATAAAGGATTACAAACTTGGACCCATCTATCTGGCTTCAGATCTGGTTTTAATTTCCGTGGTTATGAACTTCAGGATTACTTAGCGTCCCTGCTCTGGCTTCCTTGTGTAAAGTCAACTTCAGGATAAGCACACAGCTTAGAACTATAGTTGTCGTGGGACTATTTTAGGGCCACATTGCAAACCATTGATAAGTATCAGTGGGTCCAGCAGGGCAGGGGTTGGGAAGCTAATCAGCTTTGAAGGTGGAAAGGCTTTGAGGACTTAGGGCCCCAAATGTCTGCACAGGTAGGAGGAGTTGTTTTTTGCCTCAGGTTTGTTGACTAGCTGCTGTTACAAAGGAGATGATGGGGGAAATTCCATTCCTTCATTCCTGGGACTCATGATGGGGTTCTGGGAAGGAGTTGAGGAGTAGAAGCAAAAGTGGGGCACCTCCAGAGTTCCCCTGTCTGAGGGCTCAGTGAAGGGTGTATGGTGAGCCCCCTCTGCCTGCAGCTGTGGTCCTGTGCATGCACTCGGCACTCCTGGGGGGCACAGAGCAGACCTTCCTGCTGAGCCAGGCACAGGCCCGAGGCCTTGTGGATGGGAGGCTGGTCTTTGTGCCCTACGATACCCTGCTCTTCGCCTTGCCCTACCACAACCGCACCTACCCTGTACTGGGTCCTGGCGGCTCCCTGCAAGAGGCCTATGATGCAGTGCTCACCATCAGCCTGGAGTCAGGGCCTGCAGAAGCTCAAGGTGCTGGTGGAAAGGATTCTGTCAGTCTGGAACCACAGCAGGTAAGTCACTGCCCACTCTCCCAGCCTAGAGTGTGGGGCTAGGGACTGGTGAGAGAGTGGGGGGTTTCCAGTGGGTCTGAACCCTCCAACTTTGGCCAGGACCTAGCTGACCTGGCACTTCTAGTCTGTGCTGATAGCCTGTGTTAGACGAAATTTCTCTCAGGGTATTTTCTCTACCTCTCTCTGAGATGTGTGCATCTGTGTGTGTGTGTGTGTGTGTGTGTGTGTGTGTGTGTGTGTGTGTTAGGTGGTGCCATTGCTCAGTGATAAGAAACTGATAGTTTCTAGAGGGATGGCAGGAAGGCAGATGCTGATACTTGTGTAACCTAGGCTCCTCTTTTTTTTTTTTTTTTTGTTCTTGGGCCGGCCTTGTGGGCACAGAATAGACCACACATGTCTAGTCTCTAGGGACCTCACATTCTGTTTGGTGGAGACTGACAAAGACCAAGACGCCTGATAGCAAAGTTAGGAGTGGTGATGCCATCAAGAAATGAACACATAATTGAATAGGGAGAGGGGCCAGAATGAAGCAGTGGGCGACAGAAGAGATGGGCAAAGATGGAAGAGGTGGCACTGAGTTCTGAATGATAAAGAGGCATCTATTGAAGGTCTTGGGGAAGATCAATCAGCAGGACAAATAACCAGTACAAAAGCCCTGAGGCAGTGTAGACTTCAGTGACCAGAGGAACTGCTCAGGATGAGTGGCTGTCAGGCGAGGCCTGAGAGTCTCTGAAAGTTCAGAGAGAGGCCTTACAACTTAAATCAATGAAGTGGGACATCAGGAGACATGTACCTTGCATGAGGTTAAGACCTTAAGATACCAAACACCACACATGGTCCCAAGAGCATGGCCAGGAGTCAATCTAAGCACAAAGGCAAGGTGTGTGTGAGAGAGAATGAATGTGTGTAGTGAGTGTGTGGTGTGTGTATGAGTGTTATTGTGAGTGGAGATTGGTAGTTGGGGTTATAATTTTATAATTTTAACAATTGATGCTATTAACAGGCCAGGACTCAGATATCTGAGAGCCTGAGCCACAGGGCTACAGGGTTAGAGGACCCTCTTGTCTTAGGTGTCTCCCCTTTTTGGAACCATCTATGATGCTGTTGTGTTGTTGGCTCATGCTCTGAATCACTCTGAGGGCCTTGGTGCAAGAGTCCCTGGAGCCAGTCTAGGGGATCATACAGGGGATTTGGATGTGGCTGGATTTAACCAGAGGATCCGGACAGATGAGAAAGGCAGAAGGCTGGCACAGTACGTCATCTTGGACACAGACGGCCAAGGAAGTCAGCTGGTCCCCACTCACATTCTGGACACAGAATCATGGCAAGTGCAGCCCCTCAAGCAGGCTATACACTTTCCTGGAGGGGGCCCTCCAACTCGGGACTCCAGCTGCTGGTTTGACCCTAATACACTATGCATGAGAGGTAATTCATTTCTTCAGCTTTCTATCCATTAATCCCTTCACCCATTATTTATTCAACCACTTATCCATTCATCATATACTTTAACCTACCCACTCATATAACTTTTATCCATCCATCTATTCATTATCCATCCATTCATCTATCCTTTCATTCATATACAAATCCATTCATTTGTTCATTTTTCCATTTATTTATTCATCTATTTATATACATGTCTATTCATCCATCCATCCATCAACTCTCTACCTATCCATTCACTCATCTATCTACTCATCCATTCATCCACTCACCTTTCACTAAGATTCTCCATATGGACAGTATTACTTGGGAATATGAACATATACAGCTAAACTTCATATTCTGGAGAAGATTAGATCCATAGTTGTCAGGTACCAGGGAAGACCAAAAGCTTTTCACAGCTGCACAAATCTAGAATATTCACAGACAACTTGCCTCAGTGGCACTGGCACTTGAGGCAGGCAGGCTATTACCCTCCAAGGCCTGAGTGTAGCTAGGGCATTAACTGTGCAATGGACAGGCTGTAAGACAGGCTCCAAGTGGGAACCTAGTAAAGGCCTGAGCAGTCTCTAAACTTACCTCTTGCAGGGATCCAAAGGCAATCTGGACTCTGGTTCAGGATTTTTTTTTTTGGTTTTTGGTTTTTGGGCCACACCCGGCGGTGCTCAGGGGTTACTCCTGGCTGCCTGCTCAGAAATAGCTCCTGGCAGGCACGGGGGACCATATGGGACACCGGGATTCGAACCAACCACCTTTGGTCCTGGATCGGCTGCTTGCAAGGCAAACACCGCTGTGCTATCTCTCTGGGCCCTGGTTCAGGATTTTTCTGGCACATCCATCACCCAAAGGGTCATGCAGTACCCTTCACTAGCTTCAACCATAGTTCAGACTGCTGTCCACTAGCTTGTGACCAGGCAAGGGGCCACCTGTCCCCTGTAGGTTCCTCTCCAGGGCACCCCCTGATATACCTCTCTTACTCACCTCTACCCTTCTCAGCCCCTGTCCACATGCTTTTGGGTCAGCCACATGCAAGACAAGAGACCTATCAGCTGTATTATTGCTCCAGCCCTCACAGGATTAGGTCTTAGCTTCCTTTTCTCTACAATTATGATACAGATTGTGCCATCTTCTAGGCCATGGTGAGGGGAAAACACATCAAGTCCTTAGAATAGGTGCTAGATAAAGGCAATATGCAGTATAATGATCCTTACCACAGTGGTGCTGCTGTTGTATCATCTGGACTTTACTTGGTCAGACACTTCACTTGGTCCCAGTAAAGTGTCCCCTCCCTGCCTGAACTGAGGAGTGGGAATTTCTGCCCAGTGTAAGCAATTCTCACCTAACAAATGAACGATAAAACAGATAGTAAATGACCCATTGTGGGAGGCATGCAAGGAAAAAATATAAAGCAAGCAGAAAGTTTCATGTTCATGACTTGGTCCTGTGCCCAGTGGTGTTCTCAGTCTAATGGGATGGGCCTGGCACTAATGGAATGGGACCAGAACAGGATCTATGGGGTATTGGAGACCAAGAGTCTATGGTGAGATCTCACACAGCCAGACATAGTGTCAGTCTTTGTGCATGGTGAGGCCTTCAGCCTCCTGCTGGGCAGGGTCCTGTGTCCCCATTTCCCCAGGGTGAGAGAACAAGGGGACCTTCATGTTCTTTCATACTGTTATCATTTATCTCCTTCCCCCACAGGTACCCAGCCCCTGAGCAGCCTCCTGGCTCTGGTTCTGGCCTGCGTCCTGATGCTGGCCGGTGGAGTCCTCACTTGCCTTATCAGGTGAGACCTGGAGTGTGTTCTACTCCCTGAAGATGGGGTTTCTGTCAGGGATGCAGAGTCTCATCAAACTGAAGGGACTCCTGGTCTGCTTTGCATTCCTGTCTATTCAAACATCCTGGACAAAGTCCTCACAGCCAGGGTGCCATAGAAGGGTCCACCTGGGCCTTGACGCCTGGAACCTCAGACAGGATGATCTCTCCTGAGCATCAGGCTGTGTCTCTGTATGTGAGGGCTTAACATGAATGACATGTAGTGCCCCTTCTACATCCTCCTTTCCCTTCCTTTCCCTTTGCTGTTAATATTGAGTGCCTAGATATGGTGCTGGCTGGGACACAGTTTCTCAATTTACCAGTTTCCCACCACCTTTGCTGTGTGTCAGCTTCCCTTGATGGGGTACCCCACACATACATCCTGGTTGTGCTGTTCACACACCTATGCACAAGGCCTGCACACACCTGGCTGCCTACTCCACACTTTGGTGGGTAGTAGAGTTGACAGGATGTGCTTGGTGCATGTAGGTAACAGTGTAGTTCAGACTCAAGGACTTATGCTCACAGGACAGGTACTTTGAGCTTCTGAAAACACTCCCCCATGCCCAAGACCCTTCAGTTTTGTTGTTGTTGTTGTTATTGTTGTTTTGGGGGGTCTCCAAATTAATGCAGTGCACTCAGGGGCCACTCCAAGGAATACCCAGCAAACTAGGCAGATGGCTCAGAGGCAGGGCCTGAAGATGTAGTAATGCTCAGACCCTGTGGTGTGGGGGACCACAAAGCTTCCCATTAGAGTTCAGGGCTCACCTGATGTGCTAACGAGGCTTCTGGTACCAGGAATGAAACCAGAATAGAACACTTGCAAGGCTGCACCCTAACCTCTGCACTATCTCCCCAGCTTGGGCACTTTTGCATTGAAAAAAAAAAATCTTTCTTGGGTCTCTAAAGTCTCTGTGTTCCCTGGCCCTGGCTACTCCAGGAGGAGAACCCCTTTCTGTTATGCTCACCCCAGCTATAGGCTCCAGGACATCTTCCAGAGTTCTGGAAGCACTGAGGCAGGTCTAACCAGACAGGGGTGTTCTCGGTTGGGGTCCAAAGCCTGGATGGGCTCTGCCTGGAGCTTCTCAGCCTAGGTGGGGGCAGTTGGGTACGCAGAAGGGAACAGGAAGGGGAGGGGGAGGCTCTGGGGCAGCACAGGTGGTGATGCTTGCCGATTGGGGTCTGCAGCACCTTTTCCCCTCCTCTGATCCCCCTATTTCTCTTGGCTTTAGGATTGGCATCCACCAATTGCGCCTGGTTCGGGGCCCACACAGGATCGTGCTGAGCACCGAGGAGCTCACTTTTGTTCATCAGCCCCCCAGCAGAAGGGTGGGGGATGAGGGGGTAGGGTGGGGTAGGTGGTTTTAGCAGGGCATAGGGCAGTGTGGCATGGTACAGGAGGGAAATAGCATGGTGGTTATGGCAGGGCATGGTGGGTGGGGTCAGGACCGGGTGGGACAGGGCAGGGCAGGGATCCCCTGAGCCTGTCAAACCAGGCTCCTAACATTGTTGCCCTCTCCAGAGGCTGCATATGGACAGCGCTAGTGAGTCAAGGAGCGTGGCAGATGGTGGAAGCCTGAGGTCGGTGGCCCAGGGGTCTGCAAGGAGCCTGCCAGCCCCCCAGGAGCTGCCCAATGTGGCCTTATACCAGGTGAGCCCTCTACCACCTCCATGTCCAGGCTGGGGGCTGAGTCCATGTGGGAAGCTGAAAAAGCTGGAAATATTTTCTAGGGCCTCTCTCCATGTATTTCCTGTTACAGAATAGGAAACTGAGGCCCACAGAAGGTCAATGACTTCCCTGGACTACTAAGCAAATGGGTGGCAGGGCCAGATGAAGAAAACATGCTCAGTTCCCAGATCCCAGCCTGAAAGGCTCTGACTAGAATCTTGTCTGGTAGCAGCCTCCTGATACCTCTCAAGGCTGGGGTCTGGTCTGGGTCACCCTCCTGCATGCTTTGGCAGAGATCCCATGTGGGGGCAGTGCCCAGCCCAGCAGAGCCTGTAGGCTGAGGTAGATAGCCAGCCAAGAGGGATTCTAACATCCTTCATTCTCAACTAACCCTCACTGCTGATGCACAGGGCAAAGTGCTTATACCAAGCCCTAAGGCTCTTGCTTTTCTCTACATCTCCCCAGACAAATATTGGCTTCTTGCTGAAGGCAGATTCTCCTTGCAAAGCCTGGGTTAGCCAGCAGATCATTGGTGAGGCTGGGTGGTGTGGCCCAGTCAGTGCCAAGGGCAAACATCTTGTCCTCTAGGAGCAGCAGCTTGAACTGAACTGGGGACAGAGTTTTCTTCTGATGTGCTCCTCCCCTCATTTCACTGGCTTAAAGTGTTGGGGTATCACTGACATTGGGTGACATTGCTTAAAAGTCACCAGCTTGTCAGCCCACATGATGGCTCTGTGGAGCTGAGCCATGAGGCTTAGTAGCTGACCAGAAATCTTGTGCCTGAAGTCATGGAGCTGGAGATGGGGAACTGAGGACGAGGACACGGGTCAAGCGAGGATTCACTCTGTGGTTCACATGTGGCTGGCTGGGGGAGAGGGCATTTCTGAGGTGGAAGCTGTGCTGATCACTCACGGTGGGCACAGCCATGAGTAGACTCAGGCTATTCCTTCAACAGGGTGAGTGGGTGTGGCTGAAGAAGTTTGATGTGGGCACAGGCTCCGAGTTGCGGCCCAGCTGCCTGGGCCTTCTGAGAAAGGTAGGCTATCGGGGGCTTGGTGGGAAGATGGGGTGTTGCCAAGAGTCCCCACTGCCCGAGCTTGGTCCCTACTCAATGAGGAAGCTTCCTGCCTGAGTCCTAGTTATAACCACCATGGCCACATCATGCACCAGCCATTCCAAGCTGCTGCAGCATTCCATGTGGTCATCACCAAGACCCCCAGACAGCAGCTCTGCCCTCACTGTCACCACTAGCACCAGCATGTTCACAAGGTCTTTACCTATATCCCCCATTCTTCCATCCATGTCACCAGTCCTCATTGAACACCACCTATGACCTAGCCCAGACTAGTTTTCACATGAAGGGGATATATATATAGAGAGAGAGGGGGGGGGAGGTTTTCCTCCTTCAGGGAACTTCAGTCACTGGTCTTCAATAAATCCTACAGAATTGTCACCATCTTGAGAGGCATGGTGGGTTAGAAACAGTAGGGAGGACCTCAGATAAAATCCTGCTTATGTGGACTCTCAGTTTCTTCTAAAATGAAGCTAAGGTATGAGGGAGGTAAGACTGGAGAGACAGTATAGAAGTAAGGTGCTCATTGCATTTATCTGTTTAACCATCCATCCATCACCTGACTAACCACCTATTCTCCATCTAGTCAGCCATCTACCCACTCATTCTCTATTCATCCTTTCACTCATTCTCTATCAGTCCACCAGTATATTCACCACCCACCCATCCATCCACCCATTCATCCACCTACTTACCCATCTACCCACTCATCATCTATTCATACATCTACACATCCATCCCTTCACCCACCCACCCACCCACCCACCCACCCATCCATCCATCCATCTATCCACCCACCCATTCATTGATTCATCCACTCACTCATTCTCTACCTATCCACACATCCAGCCATTCTTTATCCATTCATCCATCTTCCATGCATGCATGCATGTATTCGTCGATCCATCCATTTTCCATGCATCCACCCACCCTCTACCCATTCATCCATCTATTTCTTGATATCTATCTGTACTCAACACTGTGCTAGGTGCTAAGATCTGGGGTAGATTGTACCTGGTTCTGTCTTCAAGAGGTTCCTGGGAGCTGCTAGGAACTCTTGCCTCAGCAGATGCGGGAGTTGCGGCATGAAAATGTCACCACCTGCCTGGGTTTCTTCCTGGCTCCTGGATTCAGTGCTCTGGTGCTGGAGCACTGTGTGCGGGGCAGCTTGGATGAGCTGCTGAGGAACGACGCTCTACGGCTGGACTGGACCTTCAAGGCCTCCCTGCTTCTAGATCTCATCCGAGTGAGAACCCTACTTGGGCCTGGAGTTGGTGTGGGTGTTGGTGTTGGGGGGGGGCATCATGAGATAAAAGTGGCTTAGAATTCCCAGGTGGGCTCTTTCCAGTTGTTTAAGAAGATCTGAGATTGGATAAAAAGGAACTATTGTACATCTATACAGTGAAATACTATTTAGCCATAAAGAGAAATTTGCTGGTAGGTGGAGGGACCTGGACTGCTGCAGAATGATCTCTCATATGTGAGATATAAAGAAACAGTGGTGGGGGCTGGAGTTGTAGCCCAGTGGTAGGGCATTTGCCTTTCACAAAACTGACCCAGAACAGAAGTGAATTTGATTCCCAGCATCCCATATGGTCCCCAAGCCTGTCAGGAGCCATTTTTGAACATAGATCAAGGAGTAAACCCTGAGCACTGCCAGATGTGGCCCCCCCGCACAAAAGAAAAAAAACAAAGTGGTGGAATAGCAAATACTGAAAGACAGTGGAAAACAAAGAACATGAGAACCGGTTTCAGTAGGAAACAAGTCCTTGAGGGGGCTGGAAAATGGGTGGGGTGTGGGGAGCCACGGTGGGAAACCCTATGTGGGAGAAAAATTTAACCTGGAGCAGGAGGTGGTGCTGAAAGGTGGTGAAGTGTTATTTGTGAAACCCTATCAGCAACAGTACTGCAAACCACAGTGCAAAACTTAAATGGAAAAAAGTGTCTTTCCTAGAAGCAGACACCATGGTGGGAGGCAGATGGGGCTTGGGAGGCATTGGTAGAGGGGAGGATACTAGTGAAGGTATCAATGTTGAAAGGTTGTATGCCTGAAACCCAATCATGAATAACTGTAATTTCATGGTGACTGTATTAAAAAAATACTTTTTAAAGAAAATCGAATAGGGGCAGGAGCAATAGCACAGCAGGTAGGGCGTTTGCCTTTTATGCGGCTGACCTGGGTTCCATTCCCAGCATCCCATATGGTCCTCTGAGCCTGCAAGGAGCGATTTCTGAGCGCAGAGCCAGGAGTAACCCTAGCACCACCAGGTGTGGCCCAAAATAAAACAAACAAACAAAAAATCTAATAAAATGACAAGGAGACAGTGAGGAGAGAAGGATAGGATGGCTTTCTGAGAGGACCTGAGGTCCTTCCTCCTCACAGGCTCCTGGATCCGCTATGTCCTCTAGGGCCTGCGCTATCTACACCATCGCCACTTCCCTCATGGCCGCCTCAAGTCCCGGAACTGTGTGGTAGATGGACGCTTCGTCTTGAAAGTCACTGACTATGGTTATGGGGAGCTCCTGGAAGCTCAGCGTGTTCCCCGTCCTCACCCAGCCCCAGAAGGTCAGCTCAGGGGTGACCAGGGCTGTAGCTGTGGAGGGGGATCTCTATTTAAATGGGGTGCTGGGGGGAGGTCTGGAGAACTGTGTGCTGGCATGACCTGAGACAATGATGTTTCTGGGCTGGAAAGGGGGGGGTCGTCCTAGAAGAATCTTCCAGTTCTGGGGCTCAGCAGAACACCATGACCTTCCCCTGTGAATCATGTGGTCAGAACAGAAGGACGCACTATGACCTTTCCCTATGCTTGCAGAGCTCCTGTGGACGGCTCCGGAGCTGCTGCGAGAGTCTGGGGTGCCTGGGCAAGGTACCCTCAAAGGAGATGTCTTCAGCCTTGGCATCATTCTGCAGGAAGTGCTGACTCGAAGTCCTCCTTACAGCTCCTCAGGACTCTCAGCAGAAGGTACCCACCCCCCACACTCCAGCCTGCCACTGATTGAGCTCACATGTGCTCATGAGCTCTGGGCCTATCGGAAGACCCAGGCCTGGTCAACCAGGAGAGCTGAGTTTCTTCAGCCTAGATCCAGCATGTTTGTCAGAGTGGGGATTGCCCACTAATGTCATTCCATGAGTGTGGGTGCCAGAGCTCTCTACCCAGCAGTCTGCCCAGCCAAGCTCTTTACCTAAACAAGGCCCATCTTTTGGCTCATCTGCTACCTCTTACATAACTTAGCATACAACCCTCACCCTCTCAGGGCCCTGAGCTTTTGTCTTTAAAATGGGAACCGGCTCTGGAGATGCAGAGATAGTACAGTGTGTAGGACACTTGTCTTACAAATAGCCAACATGAGTTTTATCCCCCTGAGCACTGCCAAGAGTGCTCCCTGAGCAAAGAGACAGGAGCCAAGTCTTGAGCACTTCTGGGTGGGGCTCAAAACCAAATAAGAAAGCAAATCAGATCTTAGGGAGGGCCCAACTGTGTGCTTTGCCTGAGGCTCCATCTCCAGTACCTCATGGCTTCCAGATTAGTGCTCCAGATTCCCAAGTATAGAACTGGAAGAACCTCTCCTGCTAACATTCCCAAAACAGACATGTTGGAGTCCCAGAAAAACTACACTTAGACATGTAGCTGTGTGGTCAGGCTGCTGCAAGAGGGTGTTTAGTCCGCTGCCTGGTGGGCACCTTCTCAAGCCTGTGTGTCTCCACACAAAGGAAGGAGACTCACTCTCAGCACCCCCTGCTGCCTGGTCAGGGGTATTTTCCCTCCGGATTCTGCTTCATGTCTGAGAGATGCTCCCATTCCCTTTCCCGTCCCCTGGGTAGTTAGCTGTACCTCTGGAGCCTGATGGGATCCCTCTACAGCCTCTCCACTGCCCCTGGGTCTGTCCCACAGACACACCCACCTCGAAGCCCACAGTTAGAGCCTCCATAAGGCTCAGTTACCCCCTCCCACCCTAACCCATGATCTGGAACTCGGGGGGCAGGCAGAGGTCAGCCCTACATCCTCTCTCCACCAAAGCACAGCTCTAGAGTAATGAACATTCCAGGCCCTGGATTTATGAAGTGGGGGAGCAGCAAGAGGGGGCTCTGTCAAGCCATTTGTGCAACACTCCTCCACTCTTGCCCCCCTGCTCCATCCGCCTGTGAGAAGGAGGGACCCCAAGATGGGGCCTCCCACATGCCCCCACCTACCTCTGAAAGGGAAAGGCCACTCACAGGGCCTTTTCTCCCAAGCTAGGGCTCCCTTGGTGCTAAGGGCAAGGACAGGTCCTGGTATCTAGAGCCCTCTAGGTTTCTACAGTCAGTTCAGGAGCCTGGGGAGTTGGGGGGACTTTCCCTGGTCTTGGGGAGCTTGGCTTTGAGGGCTTCTAACCTAAGCCCAGCTCTTACCAGTTCACCTCAGCACTTTGTACACTTACTTTTGGTTTCCTTCTCTGTAAAATGGGAACCAGAGGTGGGGGGGGGCAGGGAAGAGTCTACAAAATGCTGGTATATAGCAGGCACCCAGTTAGTATCAGTGAATAGCCTTAAGGGCCTTAGAAGCCCCATTGGTGAAGATGTTGGTGAGGGACTTGCTGTCTCCAGGGTGTTGCTCTGCAGCACTTGCCCTAATGTGGCTGCTGTTTCCAAGGTGACCTTAGTGGGGTTCAGTGTGTGGCAATGGGGCTACCCCCACCTAAACTCCAGAGTAGACTATGGCACCTCCAAGAGCCTGCCAGTCCCCTGGAATGGAAAAAGCTGGACCAGCTAGGGCAAGAGACAGGGGGTTCACTTCCCCCACAGCCCCATCTGTAGCCCACCCCTCCCCAGGCCCTGCCAGCAGCAATGGGAAGGGGCCCCATAGTCTGATCTGATTCCCATATCCGGGGCGAGGAAGTGACCCAGGGCAGTATCTGTTCTGAAATCAGCCACACTTTATAAAATGGATTTGTATTTTACTCATCCCAGCCCCCTGGAAATACTTTTACCAAAGAGTCACAAACGTGTGTGATGTTTTATCGATTCCATCTGCACACGTGCAGCTTCCCAGACCCCTGGGGGCTGTGTGTCTGGTGCCTGCAGCTCAGGATCCTGGGGTGGAGGAAACTCTGCAGACACAGAGAAGAGTTGCTTTTGTGAACCAGCCCTCAGGCTGTGGGCCCCCAAAGAGCCTCAGTTTCCCTGTCTGTGAAATGGAATAAGGACTAAGGACTCTGGCACGTTTCAAGCAGGGAAGCCAGGAGAGAGGGAGGATGGGGAGATAGAAATGGGGGAGAGAGAGGAACAGAGAGGTGGGAATCTAGACAAAAGTCTCACCACTCCCCAGCTCCTCCTTCCTCACCTATGCTGGGTGCTGGGTCCCCTCAGAGCAGATGAATGCCTACCCCTATCATGGCCCTCTGTGGCCTATACTTGTGTCCTCCATTTTTTTTAACTGAAGCCCTTTTTACTCTTTTTTAAGCTGAAGACTGAGATGATAAGGCCCTGGTTTTCTCTTCTTTCTTTTTCTTTCTTTCTTTCTTTCTTTCTTTCTTTCTTTCTTTCTTTCTTTCTTTCTTTCTTTCTTTCTTTCTTTCTTTCTTTCTTTCTTTCTTTCTTTCTTTCTTTCTTTCTTTCTTTCTTTCTTTCTTTCTTTCTTTCTTTCTTTCTTTCTTTCTTTTTTTCTTTCTTTCTTTCTTCTTTCTTTCTTTCTTTCTTTCTTTCTTTCTTCTTTCTTTCTTTCTCTCTTTCTTTCTCTCTCTCTCTTTCTTTCTTTCTTTCTTTCTTTCTTTCTTTCTTTCTTTCTTTCTTTCTTTCTTTCTTTCTTTCTTCTCTCTCTCCCTCCCTCCCTCCTCCCCTCCCTCCCTCCCTCCTTCCCTCCCTCCCTCCTTCCCTCCCTCCCTTCCTTCCTTCCTTCCTTCCTTCTTCCCTCCCTCCCACCCTTCCTTCCTTCCTTCCTTCCTTCCTTCCTCCCTCCCTCCCTCCTTCCTCCCTCCCTCCCTCATTCCCTCCCTCCCTCCCTCCCTCCCTTCCTTCCTTCCTTCCTTCCTTCCTTCCTTCCTTCCTTCCTTTCTTCCTTCCTTCCTTCCTTCCTTCCTTCCTTCCTTCCTTCCTTCCTTCCTTCCTTCCTTCCTTCCTTCCTTCCTTCCTTCCTTCCTTCCTTCCTTCCTTCCTTCCTCCCTCCCTCCCTTTTCTTTCTTTGGCAAACTCAGTAGTGTTCAGGGGTACTGGAAAGTAAAGCCAGGTTGGTAGCATGTAAGGGCTGACCTTTTGACCTCCAGTCTTCTTCACTCTGGTTTCTGCACCACACATGACCATTCTACCCTTTTTTCAGATGGGGACTCTGAGGCACATTTGTGACACATGAATGAATGCTCTGGAAGGCCCTTTTGGAGCCAGCAAAACTTTTATCCTGGCCCCTGGCCCCACTCCCAAGACTGTGTTCCACCAGTTCTTCTCAATTTTCTGAGGCAGGGGGTGGGGTTCCACCTGACAACAGTTATATGGGGATACTGAGGCACAAAGTATTCTGGCTCTGTACTTTGCAGAGCCAGAATAACATTGCCTTTGTCCATACTGATGATCTTTCCCATGGGGCTTGAGGACAGGAAGGCTCAGGGCTCCACTGTCTTGGGAGAATGTTGATGATAATGAGAACAAGTATAGTAATGAGGACAATGTCAACCAATTTTGCTTCAAACTTGTGAAGAGTTGGCACCAATAGCCTCTAAGGAGTGAAGCTGGGCTAATGGGCACCAAGATGGAGTAGTTACTTCGTGGGAACCAAATAGCTAACAGAGTATCAGCATTTTCTCGAGGTCTTGGGGTGTGAACAAGATCCAGCTAGCTGCCAGAACTGACACCCACCCTTTTTTCTAGAAGACTCATTTCACAAAAAGGGATATTGAGGCACTGGCCATCAGAGCCAGGTACACAATGATTGAGAGGTAGAAGTGAGACAGTCTGCATGATAGGAATCCTTCTGAGACAGAGCTAGGGAAATGGCTTTATGTCCAGGGCCAGTCCTCCCCAGAGAACAAGTAGGACTCTGGAGACGGAGCCTCCCTCTAGCACTGCCCTAAAAGCCCACCCTTTCTTCAGCCCTCAGGTTAGTCCTTTTTCACAAGCCCTGTGTGCCCTCAGCCTGATGATTCTACTCATTGCAGAAATCATCAGGAAGGTGGGCTCTGCTCCTCCGTTGTTCCGGCCAATGGTGTCTCCGGACCATGGGCCTTCCGAGTGCATCCAGCTGATGGAGCAGTGCTGGGAAGAGGCTCCCGAAGACAGGCCCAGCCTGGACCACATCTACACCCAGGTTGGTGGTCCCTAGAGGAGCTGGGGACATGTCAGATATGGTTATTCTGCTCGTTCACCTCCCTGCCCCGTGGGAGCCACAAAACCCTCTGCAGAGAAGCTGTAACAAGCTCCCACATCCCTAAACAGCGCCTTCCCAAAGTCTAGTGAGCTCTTGCTTGGTGTTTCCTCTGTTTCACTTCCACCTCGGCCCTTCTCAGAGAAAACAGTTTTGTGATGTTGGGTTTGCAGGGGTGAAATCAGGCACAGAGTGGTGACGGGACCTAATTGAGGAGGTGAAAGATGTGACTAGATTATTTTTAAAAAATGTTAAGTATTTTATTTGAATACCATCTTGCAGCTAGGACTTTAGTTTGTTTGTTTAGTCTAACTGTTTTTTTTTGGGGGGGCCACCACACCTGGAGGCGCTCAGGGGTTACTCCCGGCTATCTGCTCAGAAATAGCTCCTGGCAGGCACGGGGGACCATATGGGACACCGGGATTCGAACCACCTACCTTAGGTCCTGGGTCTGCTGCTTGCAAGGCCAACACCGCTGTGCTATCTCTCCGGCCACTATGTTGTTTTAGTTTTGGAACCAAAGCCAGTGGTGCTACAGAACACCAAGGATCACTCCTGCCAGGGCTCAAGGGACCAAGTGCAGTGTTGGAGATCAAACCCAGGATAGCTGTGCTCAAGGCAAGCACCTTACCCACTGTACTATCTCTCTCACTCCAGTGGAGCAGGATCTTATCTAGATGGCCATGATGCTTGGAAGCCCAGCACATCCAGGGTCTCTGGACCAAGCCAAGAGTCCTTTGTGGCTGGGGAACAGCATTAGCTCCCTGAATCAGTGAGTGGAAGATGTGAGGGCCTATGGGGCCCCCTAGCGACCCCTGGAGACAGGCACAAAGAAAGAGGCAAATCTGTGCCTGCAAGGTCGCAGAGGGCAGTGTGGGCCTGTCTGGGCTGGTTAATGGCTCTCACAGGCCCATCTTCAAACCTGAGGTGATACCTTGGTGCCACACCTTCCTGTCCTCTACTCCCTGCCGCCCTAGGATGTTGTCAAGGAGATGATCAGACAGGTGAGAAGGGAGCCAATGGCAGAAAGATAAGACACCCCCAGGGTCCAGCTCTCTTTTCTCCACATCCCTTCCATGCCTCTGCCAGGTGTTGGGACACTGTCTGCAATTTCCAGATGGGATCAGAGGCAGTTTCATTCTAAGAGGTCCCAGAAGCATAGCCACAGAGTTTGGATGAGCTACCTGTTCTTCAACACCAGAGCAGCCTTTCCAGATCAGAGATTACCTGTCCAGAAGAGGAAAAGGAGGTTCTTGTCCTGAGCAAAGGGACACTGTAGGAGAAGGGCCATGGCTGCCTGGAGCAGATAGGAAAAGCATTGCCCTGCAGGGATCACAATGGCTCAGAATGCTTTGTGGGGAATCTTCACTGCCTGTCAGTGCCTGCTCTTCTACCTTGGTTGAGTCGTTTATTCTGTTTGGCCTTTGACATTCCCTTGAAAAACAAAATCAGCCTAAATTGCCTTATTGGAATAACCATTAAGTAAGAGAATTAAGTTTCCCTTTTATTTTTGTGGTGCCAAGGATTGAATCCAGGATCTCAAGACAGGTGGTTCATTGCTGAGCAGTGTCCCAGGTCCCCTAACTTTCTATTTAAAAAAAAAAAAAGTAATGTCTTGGGGCTGGAGAGAGAATATAGTGAATAGTGTGCTTGCCTTGCACTAGGCTAATCTGGTTTCAATCCCCAGCATTCCATATGATCCTCTAAGTACCACCAAGTGTAATTCTTAAGTGCAGAGCCAGGAGTGAGCCCTGAGCATTGCTGGGTATGGCTCAAAATTAATTAAGTGGGGCCGGAGAGATAGCACAGTGGTGTTTGCCTTGCAAGCAGCCGATCCAGACCAAAGGTGATTGGTTCGAATCCCGGTGTCCCATATGGTCCCCTGTGCCTGCCAGGAGCTATTTCTGAGCAGACAGCCAGGAGTAAACCCTGAGCACCGCCGGGTGTGACCCAAAAACCAAAAAAAAAAAAAAAAAAACCACCCAAAAAACCCCAAAAAACTAATTAAGTAACTAACTAAAGTAATTATAGATAAATAAAAATCAATGTCTCTGAGGGCCAGAGCAATAAGGCAGTGGATAAAGTGCTTGCCTTGCACATGATTGGCCCTGGTTCCAACTTCAGTACCACATATGGGCCCGCAAACACTACTAGGAGTGATACCTGAGCACAGATCCAGGAGTAAGCTTTGATCATCACCAGTTATAGCTCAGAAAACAACAATAACAAAATAGTTTTTTTGAGAAGAGAATGAGAGAGGTATGAGAAAAAGAAAGGCCACTGACCTTGAAATAAAAAGACTTGAGTGTGTATTCATTTGACATCACAGAGAGTATTTTATCCAGTGCACCTAAACCAGAAAGTGAATATTAGGAAGAAGAAAAGGATTATCTGTTGAGACTGTGAATGTGTAGTTGGGAAACTCAAATCAATAAGAAAGATACCCCAAGTGATAAAAAAATAATTAAATGGGAATGATCAATGCTAAAATTAAACATATAAAAGACCTCAACTGGAAACTAAAAACCCCTTTTATGTGGTCCTTGGAATGTTATTCCCTAGCTTCTTTGTCTCTTCAACTATAAAATGGGACTCCTCCTTGCAGAGGTGACATTGTCAGCAGATGCTTCCTGTCATTGGGGCTCACAGGTCAACAGCTGTCACACAACCTTTTTGGTCTTTAAGGGTGTGTCTATCCTGCTTTCAATGGGCAGCACAAATTGGGGGCTCCAGAGGGTTCTCTCCTTACAAACATTGGATGAGAAGTGATATGCATGGAAGTGGGGTGCATGCTCTCTCTCTCTCTCTCTATTACACACACAAACACACACACACACACACACACACACACACACACACACACATACTCAGGTGCCAGATTAGAGAAATAGGTCCTTCACTTTGACCATCATTTGTTTGCTTCTACTCTGCCCTTTTGGAAAATGGTGACCACATGGAGAAGGACCTGGCAAATGTCCTTAAGGAAGTTGCTTCCATCTTTCTGCAAAACTGTTGAAGATACAATTTATTATACGAGTGTCTTTCTTGAGAAACCTGAGTCTGCTCAGGATTGGCAGTATATGTCATTTACTTGCTTTTGAATCTGGTGCCCTTAATATTTATGCCTTTTTTGGTGTTATTTTATTTTATAAGTATTTAAAATATTTGAAACAAGGAGAGAAACAAAGAGGTTGTACATATATATATATATATATATATATATATATATAATTTACTTACATTGAACTTATCTGTTGTCACCCATTCATTCATGTATCATAGCTACTAACATATTTGTTGTCTGCCTACTTTCCTCTTTACTCATTCCTGTACCCATTCTTGTACCTATCCATCTATGGACCTATTCATGTGTCTTCTATCTTTGAGACAAAGAATATCTGTTCCAAAGTGTTGTAAGAACCCTTACAGCATTTATATATTTGTTGACAAAAAAAGGTTGCTTTCTCTGCAGTTTATCCCCATCTGCTTGCCTCATTCTCCATCCCCCCTCATCTTCACTTCTGCTGTTTGTGCTCTCCCCATCAGACCAATCTCCTTCTTGTCCCTTACTTGTTTTTCTCCACTAATCTAGCTACTCAAGATAGGGACTGTCTGTGATCCAACTTCCCAGCTGAATATGTGGCCTTTCATGAGTGAGCTGAGTCTCTGTTTCTTTCTGCAGTTCAAAAGCCTCAACCAAGGCAAGAAGACCAGTGTGGTTGACTCGATGCTACGAATGCTGGAGAAATATTCCCAGAACCTAGAGGACCTGATCCAGGAGAGGACAGAGGAGCTGGAGCTGGAGCGGCAGAAGACAGAAAGGCTTCTCTCTCAGATGCTACCTCCGTGAGTGTCCCTGGGTCCCTCAGGGTGCCTCCAGTCATGGTGGCTCTGAGCCTAGGGAACAGGTGTAAGAGCTGGGAAATCTGGGTGCATTCATCCAATTCCTCCAACAGATTTTCCCAGAGTCCTTATGTGTGCCAAGCATTGTGCTGGGCACATGTTTACTGCATCTTGGCTCCCTCAAGACCCTTATGTGCAACATATAATGCCTTGTATCAGCTCAGAGGAAGTATTTCCACAGAGCATTGCCAGGTCCTCTGAGGCTCATCCTAGGTCTTTCCTCAAATCTACTCTCTCACTTCCACACTATGAAAAGGGGTCTTGTTACTCTGGCCCTTCCTTTTCCTTCAGCTCTGTGGCCGAAGCTCTGAAAATGGGAACAACTGTGGAGCCAGAGTACTTTGACCAGGTCACCATCTACTTCAGCGACATTGTTGGTTTCACCACCATCTCAGCCCTGAGTGAGCCTATTGAGGTGGTGGGCTTACTCAATGATCTCTACACACTGTTTGATGCTGTTCTGGGCAGCCACGACGTGTATAAGGTGAGGCTGGCATTCCATCTCTTCTTTCCTTACTACAGTGTTTGTGTCTACCTGGACTTCTGGTGGTTCTCATAGGCCTCATAATGGTTTGCTACTGCTATGTAGCAAGTAGTTACCAAGCCCAGTAGGGTAAAAAAATCAGTAGTTACTCTTGTTCACAGGTTTGTTGGTCAACTGGGAGGTTTTCTGGCTTCAGTTGGACTTATTGCTTATGATCAGCTGTGAGTGAGGCAGGAAGAAGCTCTGCCAATCTTGCCTGGGCACTCTCAGATCTTTGCAGCCTTGATGGAAACTGTATGGTTCCACTCCCCACACTCTCTCCCAACTGCCAGCAGGCTGGTGGGCATTGCTCACTTGATGATGATGGTCCCAAAGAGAAGGCAGAAGGAACATAGCCTCTTGAGTTCCCAGCTAGGATAGGACCTAATGCTATTTCTTACTTCATCTATGTGCCAAAAAAAAAAAAAAATTAAGCCTGTATTTCAGTTGTGGCTGGCTGGAAAGTGAAGGGCAGGCAGAGATTTTTACTTTCTTGTGGATAACCTGGGTTCAGACCCCAGCACTGAGTGCAGAACCAGGGGTAAGCCTTGAGTAGGACCAGTGTAGCCCAAAAATTAAAAAAAAAATTCCACCTCTGGATGAGAAAAGCTTAAGCAAAAGAGGTGTCTAGAGAACAGGGCAGAAACTGGGCCATTTTGCCCTTCATTGACCACCTGTTCATTCTTCTGTCCTCTTAAACAGTCCATATTTAAGATGTGTCAGCACCTGACCCTGCTCTCTAGGAATTGTCTAGCCTGTAGTTCAAGATGCTGCAACCTACAGTGAGAGTGAGACTGGGGGACTGGGATGTGCACCACTGAAGAGCATGGCAGACTTCTGAAAGAGGAGTTGGTGCCAGTACAATCCAGCCTGATGGCAGCTCCATGTGGGTAGTAGAGGAATGAAGCTAGAGGCTGGGGCAGTGGGTGTGGTGAGTGTGGAATCTGATGGACATGAATGGCACGAGGGATCAGGGAGTGAACAGGTGGGAGCTCTGGATTTGGTGGTGTCCAAGGTCTTCTGTGATTGGCCCTGACCACCCCTGATCCTGGGTTTGCCTCCCATCCTCTCTTACCCCCACTTCTGTGTATCTTTGGGCAAACAGCTTCCCCTCTCTGGTCCCTGTGTCTTCAGTTCTGGGGGTCACAGTGCTGGGTGAATTCTGCTCCTTTGTAGGGAATAAACTTCCATATCCCTCGATCATTTAGCTCTGTCCCTGCACGGGGACCTCCCCTTATCTTGCTCCTGAGCTTGCACCAGCTTCAGGGGTCTTGGACTAGCTTCAGACACTGACCCTCACCCTTTTTGCCAAGTAGGACAGAGCACCCATGACCCTCCAGAAGAGAGGGTCAGAGCACTAACAGTATTAACACAATGAGCCAACAGCAATAGGCACCAACACTGACCGGGGTATCCTCTGATCTGAAAACTTGTCCAAAGAAGAACCTAAGTCAATCTCCATCATCTATGGGTCTGACAGTGACCGGGACCTTGTGATCAAGCAGGAAACAAATGATTAAGTGACTTGACAAAGAGGAGAGGGGAGAGGGAGAGTGAAACTGAAAATTGAACGTGGGCATTGTGGACCCAAGATCTCCCTTTGGCCATGGTCCCCAGGGTGGTGGCCTGGCTGTTCTCAAAATAAAGGGGCACAGTGGCTCATAAGGCCTGCAGGACCAGCTCTACCTACCCTGCCCCTGTGCTCTCCTCAGTCCACCCAACCTCTATTGACTCTGCCTCCCCAGACATTGCTCTCTCTAGTCCAGTGCTTCTCAATTATTTTCTGTCATGCCCCCTAGGAAGAAGAAAACATTTTTCGCGCCCCCCCCACGCGACTGTAAATAGTATCTTTATTAAAAATACTTTAACCTGCAAAACAAACATATATAAAATAATTTGAGCTGATTTTTTAATCAAAGGTGATGTCTGGATTAATGTCTACACGTTTTGCAATGCATAGCTTTTTGAAGCGGGGTTTGAAGCAGGACACAGCAACTCTAAGCTCCAGAGACATACAGAGACATAAACACGGAGCTTAGCTTGTTATGACAGAGTATGCCGAGGTCAAACGCGCCACCCCTTTAAGGAGCCTCGCCCCTCCCCCGGGGGGCGCACCCCACTATTTGAAAAGCACTGCTCTAATCACACTAGGCCTATGCACAAGCTCTTTCCTCCACCTGGAACTCTCTCTTTTCCTGCTTCCCTCCTGTAGTTCTCACATCATCCCCAGCATAGGTGGGCACCCCAGGGCACTGCTTTCACTACTGATTCCCAGATCACACAGCCACACCCGCTTCCTGCTTCCAACTTCCACCACTTTCTCCCTTGGGTGCCCACCACATGGCCGGTCCTCATATAGTAGGCTTGGACTATATGAGAAGAGCCCATGGAGGCTCAGAGAGACAGTCATGGGGCTAAGATAGCATGACTGGTAGGGCAGAGCCAGGACAAAAACCTGCAGTTCAGCCCTTCTCTATCCACTTGGCCCCACAGTCCCGCTCTGACCCTCGTTGGCCCCTGAGCCTCAGCCATGGCTGGACACGGCTTCCTTCCTGCCCCCCTCATGGCCTGCTTGGCCGCGGTTCTGAGCTGCTGTCTCTCACGCTGACTTTCCATCTTGCCTGCAGAGCTGCGCTGGCCCCATGGGCCCCCGGAAAAGATTCCTCATCTCATCTGGCTGCGACGCACAGCTTTGATATGCCCTGAGTCACCCCTGGCCTTGTCTCTTCCTCCCCTGCTAATCTTTTCTCACACATGTGTTCCTCCCAGCTCTGAATCACGCCTTCTGGTCTGCTCTGAACGCTGGCCAAGAGGTCTGCACTTTCTGGCGGAGTGAAATGAAATGAAACAAGGCCCCTTCACCCCTCCAGATGCGGGGGGACGGGAGGCCGCGCGCCAGGATGTGTGAGCGCCTCGCTCATCACTCACGCCCTTCGCCTTGCTTTCCCCTCAGGCCCCAGCAGGATCTGGTTACTGACTGCCCTTTAATCCGGAATGGGCTGGGAGAGAGCCAGGCCGTCATTTCCTGGTGCTGCATGGCTCTGTGATCCCTCCCAGGCCTTGCTGAGCGAGCACTTTGATGGCTGGAACATTCAAGAATCATGAGGCTTTAGGGGAGAAGAGGACTTAACCCCAGTCGTCAGGCAGAGGCGGATGAGACAGGCACTCTATGCTCAGGGGCCAATCCTGGCTCTGTGGGTCAGAGGACCCACAGGGGTCAGTGCTGGCTCTGTGCTCAGAGGACCATATGTGGTACCAAAGATCGAACTGAGACCTGTCACATGCAAGGACCTTACCCCGCTGTGGTATCTCTGGCTGCAGAGTGCTGCTGTTCTTGTTGGTGCTGATGTTGGTTCAGTGATGGGGATCTCACATATGCCCAACCATGGAGCTGTGAGCTTGACATTGGTCACCTTTCAGTCTGCAGTGCTTGAACATGCAGCCATGGTGCTCCCTGAGGTTTGTATTTCTGGAGTTGTTTACATACTTGTTTTGCCATCGTTCGTCCTCACTGAGGTGCACTAATCATGGCTGTGTTCTCATGGGGATTTACTGGGGTGCTCATATACCTGCTTGCAGAGCTCATATGGCACTCACATAGCTTTTTCTTTCCCCTTTGTTTGGGGACCTTAGCTGGCTATGCTCAGGACTTAGTCCTCTCTCTCTGTGCTCAGGATTCACTCCTGGTGGGGCTCAGGGGACCATACGGGGTGCCAGAGATTGAATGCAGATCAGCTATGCGTAAGGCCACTGTACTATGGATTTGATCTCCACACAGCTTTTTTTAAAGTAGTGTTCACTGGGGGTGTGGGAAGAGCACTTCTTTTTGTGGTGCTTATTTATACCTGGCTGTGCTGGAAATCCACTGAGGTGCTGGGGATGGCAAAGAGCAGAACTGGCAAGTTTGAACTCAGCCTCTGTGGGACAGTAGGGGGTTAAACTTGTGCTCTTAGCCCTACACAATTCCTCTGGGCCCTTCACAGGCTTTGGTTTAGCATCTCCAGAGAGCTCCCATATTGCTATCTTTTTAACCCTTGCAATGCCCCTGGAGGGATGGACCATTTTCCTTTCTGCTCTATCTCTGGATGGAGACACAGGCTCAGAGAGGGAAGTATCCTGCCTATGGCCTTACGGCAAGCTAATGATGGAGTCTCATCCACAGCCACGTTGCCAGCTGGGGAATTTTTGCTCTTGCCTTCCTTCTGGCTGCATTCTCCCATGTCAGAGGATGACCTTTGCTTCCAGTCCACTGTGATCGGATCTTTGTTTATCTCTGAAGACTCACTTCTAAGCCATTTACTGACCATCTGCATGTTGCTAGGGTACTGATGGCAGGTACTACAACAGGGAGGAAGAGGGTGAGGTGAGCTTCCACATCTTAGAGAGTGTGATGTGGGGTACAGCTGCTATGGGCCACCCTGCCATTTCTCCTTTCACACCCAGGCCTTTGTGCCCCCATTGGAGCCACCCAATAGCCCTAGTGCACATACTGCCCCAGAGTCACAGCTACAGGCTAATGGGACACCACAAGCAGCCCATCTCTAGGTCATCCTCAGGGACATGGTCACACTCCTGCTCCACCCTGAAAAGATATGCCAATCACATGCAAGGCAGGGACAGGACCTCCCTGGTTGCTACAAGGCCTCCCCAGAAGAGTCAGAAGGTTTTCTAAATAGAGTATCATGTCATCTGCAAACAGTGTGTGTTGAATAAGATATTAATTATAAAGTCCTGGATGGAGGTGGATGATGGTGAGATGGGTGGAAGGATGGCCTTTCTCCTCTAGCTTGGGCCATGTGCCTGCCAGCCCCTCCAGCATGTGAGTCTGGATAGCCACAAGGAAATGATCCACAGACAGTCGGGTTTCAGGAGACATCAACTTTATTAAGGCCTTGGCCAACATGTGTGGTCTATAATCTTAAACCTATTAAGCAATCTCCATAAGTAGCTCTGCATTCAAGCCTGTCTCTTCTCCCTCCATCCTGCTTCTCCCTGAATCTCTCTCTCTCTCTCTCTCTCTCTCTCTCTCTCTCTCTCTCTCTCTCTCTCTCTCTCTCTCTCTCTCTCTCTCTCTATCCTTGAATCTCCTTTACACCCTTCAAACAATCCTTTTGTTACCTACCAAGAACCTCTCCCAGAAAAGGGCTGATCTTATCATCAGGTAAGATAACACCAGAAGATGGAGTGTGGGGTAACAAGTGAGAGCTTGACTCTTCCTTTTCTATCTGGATACCCTTGATATCTTTTTCTTGCCTAATTGCTATGGCAAGTACTTCCAGTACTATGTTGAATAGGAGTGATGAAAGGGGGCAGCCTTGTCTTGTACCAGATTTTAGAGGAAAGGCTTTATAATTATCTCTATTGAGAATAATATTTGCCATTGGCTTGTGGTAGATGATCTTCACTATACTGAGAAAAGTTCCTTCTGTTTCCATCTTGTTCAGAGTTCTTATCATGAATGGACCTTATCAAATGCTTTCTCCATGTCTATTGATATGATCATATAATTTTTTTTGTTTGTTTTTGGGCCACACCTGGCAGTGCTCAGGGGTTACTCCTGGCTATCTGCTCAGAAATAGCTTCTGGCAGGCATGGGGGACCATATGGGATGCTGGGATTCAAACCAACCACCTTAGGTCCTGCATAGGCTGCTTGCAAGGCAAAGGCCACTGTGCTATCTCTCCGGCCCCTAATTTTTATTTTTCCTTTTGTTGATATGGTGTATTATGTTGATTGATTTATGTAAGTTAAACCAACATTGCATTCCTGAAATGAAACCTATTTGATCATGGTGTATGATTTTCTTGATGAGCCATTGGATCCTATTTGTCAGAATTTTGTTGAGCATCTTTCCATTTGTGTTCATCAAGGATATTGGTCTGTAGTTTTCTTTTTTTTTTTCTTTTTTTTTTTTTGCAGCCTCTCTGTCTGGTTTTGGTATCAGTGTGATGCTAGCTTCATAAAAACTATTTTTTTTTTGTTTCTTGAGTTTCCTGAAAAAGTCTTAAAAGGGTTGGCAGTAGTTCCTCTTGAAAAGTTTGAAAGAATTCATTAGTGAATCCATCTGGGCCTAGGCTTTTGTTTTGGGGAAGACTTTTGATTACCATTTTAATTTCCTCAATAGTGATGGATCTGTTTAGCTATGCTAGATCATCCTGATTAAATTTTGGAATATAATAAGAGTCCAAGAATTTATCCATTTCTTCCAGGTTCTCATGTTTTGTGACATAGAGTTTCTCAAAGTAGACTCTGAATCTCTGTATTATCTGTAGTGATCTCTCCATTTTCATTTCTAATCCAGTTTATTTATTAAGTTTCTGTCTCTCCCTTTCTTTGTGAGTTTTGCTAGTGGTTTATCAATTTTGTTTATTTTTTTTTAAAAGAACTAACTTTTGCTTTCATTGATCTGTTGGATTCTTTTTTTGGATTTCCACTTCATTGATTTCTGCTTTAAGCTTTGTTATTTCCTTCTGCCTATCTTTTTAGTTCCATTTGTTGACCATTTTTAAAATTTTATAAGCTATGTCTTTAAACTATTTATGTAGGCCCCTTCTTCCTTCTTGATGTGTGCTTGCTTGCAAAGCTATAAATTTTCCTCTGAGTACTGTTTTTGCTGTGTCCCACAAATTCTGATAATTTGTGTCTTCATTGGCATTTGTTTCCAGGACTGTGTTGATTTTCTTGTTGATTTCATCTCTGACCCATCGGTTGTTTAGTACTGAGCTGTTTAATTTCCAGGTTTTAAAGTTTTTCTTCTGTGTCCCTTTGTAGTTCACTTCTAATTTCAGTGCATTGTGATCTGAGAAGATAGTCTGTACAACTTTTTCCTCTTGATTTTATGGAGTTATGTTTTATGGGCCAGCATGTGGTCTATCCTGGGTATTGGAGAAGAATGTGAATCCAGTTTTCTGGGGATGGAGTGCCCTATATATATCTACTAGTCTACTTTCTTCCATTTCTCCTTTCAGAGCTAGAATATTCTTGTTGTGTTTCAGCCTGGTTGACATATTAAGTGGTGACAGGGCAGTGTTGAGGTCTCCCACTGTTACTGTGTTGCTATTGATGTCTTCTTTCAAATTTGTCAAAAATTGTATTAAATATTTCCTGGTCCCTCATTGGGTGCATATATGTTTAGGAATGTGATTTCTTCCTGTTGTAATCCCTTGCTTATTACGAAATGTCCACCTTTGTCCCTTATAACTTTTTTAAGGCTAAATTTTGTGTCATCTGATAGTAATATGGCCATCCAGTTTTTTTTAAAGAAGTTGTTTGCTTAGATGACTGCCCCCCAACCTTTGATTTTGAGTCTATCTTTGTTCTGACTATTCAAATGTGTTTCTTGTAGGCAGAAGAATGTTGGATTCAGCTTTTAAATCCATTTTGCCACTCTGTGTCTCTTAACTGGTGCATTTAGTCCATTGCTATTGAAAGAGATAATTGTCATGGGTTTAGTATCATCTTTGTGTAAGAGTTTGGTGTGTCTTTTGTATGTCTTGTCTTAAAGTATACCTTTCAGTTTTTCTTTAAGGATGGCTTTGAGTCTGTAAAGTTTCTGAGCTGTTGTTTATCCTTGAAGCTATGTATACTTCCTACAAACCTGAAAGTGAGTCTGGCTGAGTATAGTATTCTAGGTGAAGCATTTGTTTCATTGAGTTTTGTCACTATATCCCACCACTGCCTTCTAGCCAATTTTGTGACAGATCTGCTATAAATCTTAAGGATGCTCTGTTGAATGTAATTTCTCTTTTTGATCTTGCTGCTTTCAATATTCTATCCCTATCTGTGGGATTCACCATTGTGACTTAGGGTGCTTTTATATTGGATCTCTTTTAGCTGGTACTCTTCAGGCATGCAGGATTTTGTTGCATGCAGTCTTTAGCTCTGAAAGTTTCTCTGCAGTAATTTCCTTGACTGTTGATTCTTCCTGGGGATTTTCTTCCTGGGTCTCTTGGATTCCAATGATTCTTATGTTGTTTCTTTTTTTTTTTTTTTTTTGGTTTTTGGGCCACACCCTGTGATGCTCAGGGGTTACTCCTGGCTATGCGCTCAGAAGTTGCTCCTGGCTTCTTGGGGGACCATATGGGACGCCGGGGGATCGAACCGTGGTCCGTCCTAGGCTAGTGCAGGCACCTTACCTCCAGCGCCACCGCCCGGCCCCTCTTATGTTGTTTCTATTGAGTTTATCAAAGACTTCTATTTTCATCTGTTCACATTTTTTGAAGATTTTTTTCCTTTATATGATCATTTGTTTTAAGACTCTTTCCATTCTCTTTTGTTTTATGAAGTTGTTATGTATCTCATCTTCCAGCCCATTGATTCTGTCCTCAGGTGCTATTATTCTGTTGGAGAGGCTTTCCAGTGAGGTTTTCATTTTGCCTACCACATTTTTTTCAATCCTGCTATTTCAGTTTGGAGTTTTTTGATTTCTATTTTTATATCCTCTTGATTCTTATTTGTGGTCCATTCAGCTCGATCTATGCTTTCTTTGAGTTCTATGAACATTCTCCATATTTCTTCTCTAAACTCCTTATCTATAAGTAGGTGGTTGGCACTTTTCAGGTCATCAGAGCTTCCATCTTCATTCTCTATACATGGTGTTGGCCTGCGTTGTTTCACCATTGTCATGTCTATAGTGTGATGTTTTCTGCGTGTTGTGCTAGGGTTCATTGACTAGGAGATGTATGCGGCCACTGAACCAAGAGGAGTATCTGGGCTCCTCAGGCTCCACCCTTTTTGGGCAGTGCCAGCTCATCTCTGATTATGTGGCTTCTGCAGATACTTCTGGGCAGGTTCTGGTGGCTGAGGCTTGGAAGGTGGTCGGTTGTGATCAGGCTCTCACAAGAGTCAGCAGGTATCTGAGCTGTGTATGTTCAGAAGTTGCCTGTGTGCAGGCCCTCAGGCTGCCTGAACAAGGTCCACACTGTGCTGTGTGATGTTGGCAAGTGCCTTATCCTCACTGGCCTAGTTCCACCTTCACACTAGCAGTAGTAAAAGTACCTACCACACAGAATTCTTGAGAACTACTATGTTCATGTTTGGAAAGGGTTAGGAATAGTGGTTGGCATGAGACAGGAGTCTTGAAGGGATTGCTTAGTCTTTCCCATCTTGCCAGTGAAAAAAGATGTTCTTTCTCCAGTTTTAAGAATACTGGGGCCTTCTGTGTCTTCCCTCTTGGGGTATGGGTGGAACTCTACTACCACTAGCTCACAAATGTTGGTGGAACAATATTTGGAGGTTAGTACTCTGAGAAGGGAAGCCATCTTTTTTCCCCCCACTGGGAACACAAGGATTTTATGGGTTGGTGAAAGTGAGGAGATCTGAGGGAGAGCTTGGCAGAGAGGGATTAAGGGGGGAATGTCCTGCAAGGCCTCCTAGTGGGCAGGTGCTGAGGGTCTCTGTGGAGTAGAAGCAGCAGGCTGAAGCAGGGAGACCTGAGAGGCAGTTAGTAATGAACTCAGGAGGTCCTGCCAATAAAAGGCACCCCTACTGGCTGAGCTGGGCCTTTAAAAGGTAGCAAAAGGGCCTGAAGATAGTGCAGGTAGGGTACTTGCCTTGCATGATTCAGCCTGGGTTTGACCCTTGGCATCCCACATGGACCCCCAAGTACTGCCAGAAGTAATTCCTGTGTGTCATATGTGATGAGAGCCATATGTGATCCAAAAACTAACAACAACATCAACAACCTCAAAAAGGGAGCAAAAGGTCAATCTCTAAAGGTGATAAGACAGTTCAGGGGACTGAACACATGATTTGCTTGTACCAGACCTGAGGTTAAACTTGGCACAACTGCCATGAGTAGTCCTTGAGCAACAAACTCAAAGTAACCTGAGTACAGCTGAATTTGACTTTAAAATTTACTCTCCCCACCAAACCAAACTAAACCAAAATGTATCTAAGCAGAGTGTGACCTGATTAGGGCGGTTCCTTTCTGGGTGTTAAGTGTAGGACAGCTCATTGAGGGAGGGTTGGGGGCCAAGGCTGTAAAATAGTTTTGTTTTATTGAATACAGCATCCCTCTGGCTGGGAGCAGCAATACCACCATTGTCCAGCAGGAGTGAAGGGAGCACAGGTGGGGCTGTTTCTTTCTGCAGAAGGCAGGAAAGAACCGGAGCTTTAGCACTAAGAAGGGACCTTATGGGGTAGGGAGGGTCAAGGAGGGTTGTGGCCTGGGAGAAGTCTCTGCTCATTTGTATCTGTAGTCCCAAACCCAGTGTTCCCAGGATTGAGAGATACTCAGCAAAGTGGATGGTGTTCAGGAGGGATGGCTGAAATCAGCAGGGGAGAAGCGGTTTTATCCTTTTCTACTCAACTTCCCAAAGTCACTGTTGGCAGTAGTGGATTGGCCACCTCCTAAAGGGAGGCCTTCTGATCACAGAGATATGAGCAGGCCAGGCCTGCCATTGTACCTGGAAGTGTCCCCAGGCCAATTCTGAGACCTTGAGGTTCTCTTCTCCAAAACCATTAGTTAAGAAAGTAACAATAGTGCAGATGTGAAAGACAAAAATCTCTGCTTATGGAACCTCTGGAATGAGCTTGTGGTTTGAGAGATTATTTTGTGTGTAATAAATAAATATTTTACTATGTATTCCACATAGAAGGAAATAGACCAGTACCAGTAAAGGGCTCCATATGCACCCACTACCAACAAATCAACATTCTTCCCAATTCACTTTGGGAGGTTGACGGGTTTGTAAAGTAGGACTATTACATGCATGTGCTGCTTCCTGGATGGAGTACATCTATCTGCCTTGGAGGCCGTGTGTTGATACACCAGTCTCAGAGATGAGACTGGCCAGAAAAAGGGGCTGACAAGAGTCAGTCTATTGAGTGCTGTGGAGCTAGAAGGATGGCCCCCAAGGAGATGGCTTGTGAGCCACAAGGATGAGTCCCTTGAACCCAGAGGCCTCCCTGCACAGATGTGGGTGAAGTGGGGGAGTCCTCGAGTGTGATGAGGATGTAACTTTTAGGTAGAGACCATCGGGGATGCCTACATGGTTGCTTCAGGGCTGCCTCGGCGCAATGGCAGGCGGCATGCAGCAGAGATTGCCAACATGGCCCTGGACATACTCAGCTCCGTGGGTGACTTCCGCATGCGGCATGCTCCCGATGTGCCTGTGCGCATCAGGGCTGGTCTGCACTCAGGTGAGGGGGTGGGAATCAGGGTGGTTGTGGGGAACTGAGCCCTCTTCTCTTTCTTTCTTTCTTTGGGGTTGGGACTTCTAAAACCCTCTGAGAGAAAAACATGCTACGTTTTCTTCTACTACTTTAAGATTCTAAGATGTGACAAAGCACAGAATCTGGGGCTGCTTAGACCCTACCTCGTGTGCTGATTGGTTTTTGCTTATCTTAGCAATGATCAAAGCATCTTAGCTAATACTAACCCTTCTAAATGAGCTCTGCATTCTTGGACAGACCCTTCATGTGACCACCTGCCTTGCCAGTTTTGCTTCCAGAGTCAGAACCCCAAACTCCAGAGCCTCCAGCCCCTTGCCCATCTCTCCACCCTCGTCTTCTATCATTTCCTGCTGGCCTGCTTTCTCAATCACCGGTGGACCCCCAGAGATTGTGGGCACACACACACAGATACTCACTCACCTCTTTGGTCATTCTTAGACATAGCTCATGTATGACCTCTCCCAGGAAGTCCTCTGGGCTAGTCAGAGTCCCCAATCTGGGTGGTACAGAGTTTATCCTCTCCTCCCAGCTGGAGGTCTGGCTGAAGGCTGAGAAGGGTAAGACTGTGGCATTGCCACAGGGACCTGTCTGGAACCCACAAAGAACCAGTGCTCACCAGACATATTTGGATTTCAGGGCCCTGCGTGGCAGGCGTGGTGGGCCTGACCATGCCTCGTTACTGCCTCTTTGGGGACACTGTCAACACTGCATCCCGGATGGAGTCCACAGGCTTGCGTGAGTGTCTCATATTTCTCTCCTGGCAGGGACACGACTGTCAGTGACCCCTCTCCACCTACTATCGGAAATGGTGTTTAGTAACGGAAGCACCACCTGGTGGTTGAGTCCCTGAGGTTTCAGTGGAGCAGCTCTTGGTATTTTTCACCTTTCTAGGGGTTTTGCAGTGCTGTGATGAGAATTATCAGAGAAAGGATGACTTAGACACTTGCCCTGACTGCAGCTGGCTAGCTTTATAGCTGTGAGCTAAACTTCTTCCTCTGGGCCTTGATTTCTCAGCTGTGCTTCAAGGATACTCGCTTCCATGTAGCACCATTATGTGTTCCTTGGATGAAGTAGCCAGAGCTGCTGAAAACACAGCAATCCCACTTGCTCTGCTTCTCCTGAGCATTACTGAGCTTCTAGGAGCCATTGATGCCAGGACAGCTTATGCTGGAAAGCCTAACTCTTAATAAGAAAAGCCACTTATCTGGGACCAGAGAGATAGTACAGTGTACAGTGGGTGAGGCTGGGTAAGGCTCCTGCCTTGCATGTGGCCAACTCTGATTCAATTGCCAGTTGCACTTGGTTCCCTGAGCCTCACCAGGAGATTTCCTGAGCACAGAGCCATGAATAAGCTCTGAACATCCTGAGTGAAACCCCAAAAGGGAAAAAAAACAGAAACAAATATACTTCTCTGTCCTGCCTGAACCACAGCTCCCGAGCATCTACAGATAATGTCCCGAGTTCCTCATCAGAAGCTAAGTCATTTGCTTTTCCTCAAGGCCTCTATTTTAGTGACCTCCTCACTGCTAGAGGACTGAAGGCCTGGACAAGTTACTACAAGAATCAGAATTGTGATTCTGTCAGGACTGGGGCTGGGGCAAACTCTACCCCCAGGAACTTCATGGTGGGTGGTGATGGGCCCAACTTTCTCAGCCTACAGAATTCACGTCAGCCGAAGCACGGTGCAGACACTGCTCAGCCTGGATGAAGGCTACAAAATTGATGTCAGGGGCCAGACTGAGTTGAAGGTGGGTGTTGTCTTAATATAAATTAATGAGTCTTAGAGTTGGTGTGGGAATGGTGAGGCCTTTCTGGGCTCTTGCAGCCCCTACAGCCTGGCAGGTCTGAAGGTTGCAGGGTGAGGGTGGAGAGACTCACAAAGCAGTCAGATGAAGTTCCAGGAGTCAGCCAGCTTTATTTCACAGTCCCTACTACCATGTACACCTCCTCACCTCTATACTAAGCCTTTTCCTAGCAGCTACTTCTCTATTCCTTCTGGCCCTCTGGGCCCCTGTCTCCCTTTCAGCTGCTTTTTCCAGGCTTCCTAACTGGCTTCCAGGCTGACTAACTCCCATTTGCTGATGCTACTGCTGCTGAATCTGTTGCTGAATTGCTGATACTAAATTTCTCTGTTGAATCTTGCTGTTGATTCCTGCTTCTGCCCATCCTCACTTCTGCTAAAGTTTGCCTCTCTCACACTTCTCTAACTCTCCTTTTTATCCCCTCTCTCTCCCCATGCAAACTCCTTTACCCACCCATTCCAGGTGTGGGCAGTTCTGATCATTCAGTGGGATTAAAAAGAAGTTGGGGAAGGGGATACCCATAGGTGGGAGATTTTCTTTTCTGTGATTGCTGGCGGAATTTCCCAAATGTCCTTTTATTTAGGGGGGGGTCCCGACATGTCTGACAGGGTTGCCCGCCTGGGTTTGTAGACATATATCCCAAGTCAATAAAAACTCTTCCACATTCTGTTGCAACAGCATGAAAAGGCCCAGGGCAGAGCTCTTTGTCTATAGAAGACCTGCCTGGGAAGTACACAAAAAACAACACATGTGGATGGATGGGGAAAGTAAGGTCAATGTGTCTGTTTTCCTGTAGAATTGCTCCCAGCTCATGGGGACCTGGGCCCACTCTTGGCAGTGCTCAGCCCAGCTGTGCAGTGCTCAGGTCTGAAAGTACAGTGCTGACCACCGGGGCCACACCCAGCCACTGAGCTGGGGATCCAATTCAGAATTTCTCATAAACTAAATTCTCCCAGGCCTTTTAAGTGCCTGTCCTACAGTTGGGGGATTGAAATGAGAGAGTCAGGGTAACATCCAAAGTCACACAGCTGATGTTATCAGCTAGTGGCTCCAAGCCTGTGCATACTCTCCAGCACTGTTGGTCCCCTACTCATTCCTCGGAGCTCTAATCTGCATGTCCCCTCTCTACAGCCTGTTCTGACCAAGGAATACTTCTTGCACACCCAGCAGTAGTTATCATACCCACTCTGGGCATCTTCAGTCTTGGGACCAGCTCTCAGCTTCTTGTTTGCATGGTATTGGGGGAAATCTTGCCTTTGAGTACCCCAAAGCTCTGAAATTCAAGGCAGAAGCTACCCTCAAATGTAGCTGTAGCTTCTGCCTTGTGTTTGAGTGTCAGTATACAATAAAGGGAATGACATGTTGTCCTTTTCTTCTTTACTCCTTATACATAGCCCCCAGTTCAGCTGTTAGAGCCTGGCCTAGGAGAAAACTGCAGGACAAGGGCAACGAATGGCCCAGGGCAGCAACTGGCCCCAGCTCCTTCCCCACACAAAACCTGGCACAGAGAGGACTGTCAATTTGCTGCTGTAGGCAGAGCCAGGAATTCGGTGGAATTTTTGTCTCAAGAGATGGAAACCTAGAGAGACTGGAGGAGCTAGAGTTAGTGAGGGAGCCAGTCTTGTTCTAGAACAGATGAGGTATCTGAGGAACAGAGGACCCCAAGAACAGAAAGTACAGAGAAGCAGCAGCAAGGGACACACCCTAACTCATGACCTCCAGACTGGTCCAGGGGGCCCAGGAACAGTACTCATCCCTGGTCCAGGCTGGGGTATAAAACCACCCTTTCCTACTCTCTGAGCAGCTGTATCATCATGGGATGGGGAGCTTCCTGATCCTTCAATAATTGGAAAGAATCACAGGCCATCAAATCTTTATTTTGTTTTGTTTTGTTTTGTTTTTTTGGGTCACACCTGGCAGTGCTCAGGGGTTACTCCTGGCTCTAGGCTCAGAAATCACCCCTGGCAGTCACAGGGGACCATATGGGACGCCGGGATTTGAACCACCATCCTTCTGCATGAAAGGCAAACACCCTACCTCCATGCTATCTCTCCAGCCCCGGCTGTCAAATCTTAGTGTGGAGCCAAGCATCCAACCCAGGGCCTCATCTAGGAAAGCGAGGCACTCTCTTTCTGAGCTGTGTCTCCAGGCAGTGTTAACTTCTTTAAGCTTCATAGTTCTCTGAAGTGTGGGGACATGGAACATAGTGGCCAGTCACATGGCCAGCAGTGATCCATCAGGATGTGGACTTCAGGTTCTAGGCTGTTCTGCCAGAGCTCTGGAAATGGTGCCTCTGTTAGTGGTGGTGGAGCTGTTAGGGAGGAGGGCTCTACTGACTCCTCTCTCTCTCCAGGGAAAAGGCATAGAGGAGACTTACTGGCTGGCAGGGAAGGCCGGCTTCCCCAGGCCCCTCCCGCCACCTCTGCATATCAAGCCTGGGTGAGTAAGAGGAATTTCCCTCCAGAACTTGGCACCTGTTGTTTGATATTTGATATTTGTTGTTTTTCTGATGATAAGTATTAGCTGTCTTGAGTGGAAAGCTGGGAAAAGACAAAATTCTTTGGAGATGAACCAAGAGCCATCTCTTCATATAGGACGATACCTAAAGACAGCAGGGCTGTGTCCTGGTGAGGCCTACCCACACCAGTCTGGCTTGCCCTGCCCTGGCGGTGTTGAGTGTTCCATCACCACTGTGGTTGGCTAAACATGTGGGTTGCCCCAGTGTCTGTGCCGATCAGCATGGCCCTGCTCTTGATGCTGAACATATAGCAACTACCCATTCTGAGCTGATCTCAGGTCATGAGGGAGTGCATATTTTACTGTCACTTGTCACCATTCAGATGGTTTTCACTAACGAGGAATTTAAAGAGCAAAGGGCTCCCACAACTTGAACCTCAGAGAGCTCTGGCTCCTCCATTTGTCCTTCTTTTGAGGCCCAGGCTCCTCGCTGGGGGCAGCAAAACAGAGGTATGGGAGAGAGCAAGAACATCTTAAAGCAATGTGCTGTACTTCACTGTTCCCACAAAACTCAGGGCCCACCCCGAGAGGTAGGGGACAAAGGCAGAAATGTTGCCAATGGCTGAGATTCTCTGCTGGATGAGAAAGCTTTGAGTTGGCTGGGAGACTTATTTCTCTTTCTCAGGGAGGTGCTGGAATTAGTTGTGGGACTAGACCCCTGCAGGTCCTCCCCACTCTCCAAACCACACCCTCTGTGACCTGACTCTCCTCCTATTTCTCATCTCCTGTGACTTCACCATCTAGACCCTATCATGGAATCTTCCCATTATAACTCCATTCTGTCATCCAGCTGCTCCATTGTGACTCACCCTGTCACTTCCTGTCCCCACACCATGTTCCAGGCAACTCTGCCCCCTTTACTCATGGGGTCCTCCACCCATTTCCACCTGGAGCCCTCCACCCATTTCCACTCAGTGCCGGAGGGACCTTTAATAAAATTAAATGAAGAACTAATATTTTTGTACCACACAGCCACTCTTAGAGCTACCAGGACAACTTCTGGCACAGTGTTGGGCTGGGGGTGGGCATGTGATATTGGGGATCAAACTCAGCCTCTCACTTGGTGGGTACATGCTCCACCACCATTTTGAACATCTATCCTGAAAATGATTCTTAAAATAAAACACAAAACTCAACAGGTGAGTGTTCCCTGTATCATACATTTGGAACTTTCCAACAACTCTAGGGCTCAAAGTCAAGCTCTTTTATTTTATTTTATTTTATTTTATTTTATTTTATTTTATTTTATTTTATTTTATTTTTTGCTGGAGGTAGGGAGGACACACTTAGTGACTTAGTGGGTGACCCTCAAGGCTTACTTCTGACTCTGTGTTTAGGGATTATTATGGAAGAGACTGCAGGACAATATAGTGTGCAGAAGATCAAACCTGGGTCAATCATGTACAAGACTACATCTTACTCTATTTTTTGACTTTTGGGCCACACCAGCAGTGCTCAGAGATTAATCCTGGTTTTGTACTCAAGAATTACTTCTAGCAGTGCTCAGAGTACCATATGGAATGATTGGGACCAAACCTGGGTTGGCCTCAAGCATGGCAAGTACAGTATCCATTGTGTTATCTCTCCAGCCCTGCCTTACTTTGAAAAATAAAAAGTGGGAGAAGGGGACTGAAACAATAGTACAGGAGGTTGGCACTTATCTTGCATGCAACTGATCCAGGTTTCATCCCTGGCACATCCATATGGTTCCCAGAACCCTGCCAGGAGTAATCCCGGAACACAACCAGGTGTGGCCCAAATGCCAAACAAATACAAAAATATAAACTGGGGGGAGCAGTAATTCCCCAGTATTACTCAGGGCTAGATCCATTCCTGGGTTACCTGTGCTTCTCAGATTTTGATGCAACAATGGGATGCTGGAGAAAGAGTAGACAGCTCTCTGAGCTGACTCTATACCCCTCCCATCCAAGCTCCTTCACATCATCTCAGGGGCCCCTCTGGTTCAACCTGCTCCCTCCACTCTCCCCTCCCTTCCTCTATGCATCACAGCTCAGGTCCTTCTCAGACTTCAAGTACCCCAAGCTGCTTCCTGGCCATGATCTTTGCTCTTGCTATTCATCGTTGTCTGGCCCCCATCTTGCTTTAAGAACACTGTCATCTCTGTCCCATATCCCCTCATTCATTGAACTGTGCTTTGTTTTGTCTTGTTGGTACATTGGTGGAGCTTTGCCTCTGTGGCTACGAAGCCTGGGAGACCCCTCCAGTGACTATGCCTGCACAGTCGCCTCAGTGAGGAGTGAGTCTCCCCCGCAGCCTGGCTCACACCCCTCCTCTTCTGCTATCCTGGGAGTAGGAGTCGGCATGGCTAATCTCATGTGTCATCCCTGAGCAATCTTAGCTGACAGCTTTCCCACTTCAGAACAGAAACTTCAGAAAGTGCCAGAAATGTTTTCATCTTGTTGACCTAGGGAGTGAGATAGTGGAGATTATCCCAGTGTACTAAATGGAAGCCTGCCAGGAGGCCTGGCATGATCCTTACCCTCCTAGACTTAGAGATTCAAAGCCTGCATATGTACACATGGGGCCGTGCGCTCCCATTTGGGCACACAGGACCACAGGGACACAAATGTACACACATGTACACAGACTATGTTGGTGTACAAGATCACATGATTATGCAATCACACTCAGGACCATGTGCATGAGACCACCTGTTCACATATGTAGACATGGGATGAAGTATTCACATCTGGGCACATGGGATCATGAGTTCACATATATACACACACAGAATCATGTGCTCACATATGTGCCCATAAGACCACATGTTCATACATGAACAAGTGGGAACATGTGCTGACACATGTGCATGTAAAATCATGTTCTTATGCATGAGAATATGGATCACACCTGTACATACAAGATCACATACCCACACATGTGTATACATACCATACTTCTTGTGGGCACTCCACACAGGTAGATACAACCCTGCCTCTCACCTTATCTGACTCTGATATCAAAGACAGACAGACAAAATCTCTATGGAAAGAAATTAGGGTGCTAGGGTTGGCATTTGTCTGTGTATATAAAGCTGATGCTAAGCTTCAACTTCAATTGTCTGTATGCTAAGCTTACTTTTTGAAAAAAGCCAAGTTGTCAAAACTTACATACACTGAATTTGTCCCATCTGCAGAAATTACTAGATCCTGGACATCACTAGAGAGAGAAGAGAAGGGGATGAAAATTCTCTCATCAGGGTCTAGGCTGCAGAGGCTACGGAGAGGCCCTTTGTCCTGTTTCCGGGGACAGTCCACATGGGGCTGCTCCCTTCCTGCCAATCAGTTTCACATGTGTCCCCAATCTGTCTACTTTGGCTCTGGTTGACATCAGATCTCCTGCTGTAAAGGAGATTTCTTGCTCTGTCCTTCTGGGAACACGTGGGAGACAAACACAATAAAAGAATGTGGGGGTGGGTGGGAAGGGGATAGGATCCCTGCCCTAAGTTTGCATGGTATACTGAGAGTCTCAGACAGGGCCTCCTAGCCTTCCTGATAGCTCCTGGGCAGGCTGCAGCTGGGACAAGCTCCCATCTCCAGAGAGGTCGGGGTTGTATGAATTTTCTCACTTCACAGAGCCCTTGAAGCTGTGCCAGTCAGTGCACAGAGACTAAAAGCTAGGCAGGGAATGGCCACTTGTCAGGGTGGCGTCTCTGTGCTCTGGGCAGTGAGTGTTCACTCTTGTCTCTCTCTCTCTTTTCTCTAGGGAACCCTGGCAGGACCTCATCAACCAAGAAATCAAGGTGGCTTTTGTCAAAGCCCGCCAAGGCACTCAGGGGACCAACAGCTCCGGGAAGGCCCCAGCAGGGTCATGAGGAGGAACGGCCTGGGCAGGACAGCAGCCCAGAGACACTGCCCCGGGCCTCGTTTCACTCTGGCCAAGAATTCTCTGGCTGAGCTCCCTGAGGGCCAACAGGCGCTCATTAATCAGTGCCCTGGAGTGAGATTAATTGTCAGTTCCGCAGGAGTCCTTTGGGTAAACTTGCCTCTTGACACAGAAGCAGTAAAAATAGAAATGTTCCCTGCCTTTTTCCCAGTGCTGTGTTCCTGATAAATGCTTCTGATTCTGAGAGCTTGTTAGAAGAGGTTCTTTACTTCTCACAACACATGACAAACCCAGTCCCGGGATGCAGGGCCCAGAGGATACAGGGCTCCTTCACCCAGCCCTGCTTTACAGTGCTTCTCACAGCCTCCATTCCGGGCTTCTGAGATGACTGTGGACAGGCCCATTCCGGCCTGTTCCTTAAGCCTGAGCAGCTCTCAGAGGATGCGCCTCCTTCCCACCTTTCCTTTGGAAACTGCCTCTCTGTGAAGGTTGGGACTTGGGGCTAGGACATGGGTTACAAGAATCTCAGGAGAATGGAGTGAGGGATTGCTAGTTCATCAGTTCCTAGGAAAACGAGACTTCTCTCTTGCAAGAAGACATGATCTCAGTGCTGGAGAGATAGTACAGCAGCCAGTAGGGTGCTTGCCTTGCATGCAGCCCACATAGTTTTGATCTCTAGCATCCCATATGGTTCCCTGAATACTGCCGGGAGTAATTCCTGAGTGCAGAGTCTGAGATCCACCAGGTATCACCCCCTTAAAAAAAACCACCAGTGCTCTTTCATACATATTTTCAAACACATACACTGCCACCCCCCTCATATGCACACCCCAACCTCATAAAACTGGCTCCTGACATCAAAGAATACTCACCAGCCCTGGGGGGAATTAAAGGCACAAGGCAAGTGTAATTCATTTCCCTCATGTGGGGAGAGAGTTGGGGGCCAAGGGAGGGGCTGAGTCTTAAACCAACTCATTCATCTTCAAAATACCCTAAGCTTGCAGGAGTTTGAAGTATGTATTGAAAGTGACCTGGACACCGGTGCTCTCAGAAGCAGGCACACACACACACACACACACACACGTGTGTGTGTGTGTGTGTGTGTGTGTACGTGTGTGTGTGTCTGTGTGTGTGTGTGTGTGTGTGTGTGTGTGTGTGAGAGAGAGAGAGAGAGAGAGAGAGAGAGAGAGAGAGAGAGAGAGAGAGAGAGAGAGAGAGAAGAGATGTGAAAGGATCAAAGGATTTGGACCAGGAGTTTACAGCACACATTGATAGTACCCATCTGGGGGCCAGAGAGATAACACAGCTGTAGGGCATTTGTTTTGCATTCACCAACTCAGCATGAACCTGGGTTCAAGTCCCAGCATCCCATATGGTCCCCCTAGCCTGCCAGGAGTAATCAATTTTTGAGCACAGAGCCAGGAGGAACCCTTGAGCACTGTGGGTGTGGCCCCAAAACAAAAACAAAAACAAATTAGTCCCCATCTGCACAACATTGGGCCTAATATCATCATCATTGCTATGATTTTATTAATTTTTAGGCCACACCAGAGGTGCTAGAGCTGGTTGCAAGGAGGTCACTCCTCACTCAATGTTTGAGAATTGCTTTTGGTAAGCACAAGGATCAAACCCAGAACTCCAACACAGAACATGTATTCCGACTGCACTATTTCCCTGACCCAGGCCTCACTTTCTCATGCCTCAGTTTCCTCAAAAGCAAACTGGATTGGGTATGTTCACACCGTGAGGAGGATGGTGTAAGTGGGATTGCCTGAGCCAGCCCCTGCAACATTAGGGAGATCTAATATCCATCAAGGGACTTGCCTGGCTTGGGTGTGATGATGCCTGTGCCATGCATTGGTGGCATGGGAATTGGTACTGACTCTTCTGACCTCCATGTGGTGCGCTTGAACCCAGTGAGCTTTCTCTTGGGACCTCAGTCTTTTTATTTATCAGAGGAGTGTTGGACATGGGGCTGGAGCAACAGTGCAGTGGGTAGGACACAAACCTTGCACATAGCCATCCCAGCTTTGATCCTACCACTCCAAATGGTCTCCTGAGTCCATGAGGAGTGACTCCAAAGCACAGAGCCAGGAATAAGCCCTGAGCTCCACTGGGTTTGCCCCTCACATAAAAAGGTGGGGAAGTTGATGGGTTTAGGTAACTTTGAGGTCCTTCTGGACTGAGGTTTTTGGGGAAATGGACTCAGCTGATCAGGTAGAGGCAGGATTTAGTGCTATGCCCTGAGTTGGTGGATGGGCCTTTAAGCACTCAGCATAACATAACCGGCTGCCAGCCCAGCCTGCCTGGGGGTGGGCCAGGGGTTTGATGGGGTGTTAGGTCAGAAGAGGCACCAGCTGTGCACGTGGCTGTGGTTTAAGGGGGCCGCTGCAGTCATCATAGATTGCGTGTGTGAACGTGCATGACTCTGTAAGCAGATTGTGACTGTCAGAGCTCAGTGGGCCCCAAGCAGGCTTGTGACAGTGTCTGCATGCATTCTTGTACGTGTGTTTTTCTGTGGGTGTCTGTATGCATGTTGTCTGTCTGAAGATTCAGGCACTCCTCGGAGACAGGGTGGGTTGGGTTCCAGACCACCACAAAGAGATAAATCCTTATATCATGAGTCACCACCTTTGGGGTTTCCTAGTGCATATACAATCTGGTTATACTACAGTCTATTAAGAGACTGATAGCACGGTGCCTAAGAAAGAAAGCAAGGCACAGCCCTTCAGTAAACGTGACCCAAGAGGCCCAAAGCAAGCACATGCGGTGGGAGAAGTGTCAGTAGCCTGACACACAGTTGTCACCAGCTTTCATACGAAATATAATCTGTAAGGCACAATAAAGAAATGTGCAGTAGGGCTTGAAGAGGTATTATAGGGTTTAATGCACTCGCCTTGCATGCAGCCAACCATAGTTAAGCCTCCAGCATCACATGGTGTCTTGAGCATTACTGGGTGGGGCCCTGGAGCTCCTGAGCTGCCTGGGTAGCTGATTCCAGATAATGGTGTACTGAAGGACCAGGCAGAATACATTCCTAGCATGAACTGCCAGTCTATTGAATCACCAGGAGGTGCCTCTGGAGTACAACTTAGGAGCACATTGCCCATAAGCCCCCAATGTACAATCTAATGAGGTGCATGTCTGTGCACATATGCATCCATGTGTGCTTGGCTTAGCACCATGCACAGAGGCTTGGTACATCTACACATTACTGCTTCAGCCATATATGCACTGCAGGGGCCCACACAGAGCCTGGAGTAGCAGCTGCTCTCTGGGTCTGGTGTCTGAGCGAACACAACATTCATGCCTCTGATGCATGTTCACATGGCTACCAGTGCATATTTAATTGTCTCAGAATGAGCCTCACTCCCATGTGGGTCTCCTTGCACATGGGCCCTTTGTGTCCTCTTTTGCTTTGCTTTTCTTTCTTCCTTCTTTTTTTTCTTTCCTTCCTTCCTTCTTTATTTCTTTTTCTTTCCTTCCTTCCTTCTTTATTTTTTCTTTCCTTCCTTCTTTCTTTTTCCTTTCTTTCCTTCCTTCCTGCTTTTCTTTCTTAATCTCCTTCCTTCCTTCCTTCCTTCCTTCCTTCCTTCCTTCCTTCCTTCCTTCCTTCCTTCCTTCCTTCCTTCCTTCCTTCCTCCCTCCCTCCCTCCTCCCTCCCTCCCTCAGGGATCCCTTCAGCTTGAACACATAAGGAATATCTCATGTGTTGCTGGGAGGATGAAACACATGTGAGTGGCCATAAGCAAGGCAAGTGTCATTTATACTATCACTCCTTCCCCTCAGAAGGTCCTCTTAGGAACCCCCAAACCTTCCATCTCAAGTCTGGAACAAGTTCAGCGAGATGGAAAAAAATCTCTGGCTCCTGTGATAGCACCCCCTCCTGAACCCTTAGATAGCCTCTGCCCTGGAATGCTTGTGTTCATTTATTCCCGTTTCCTCTTGCCTGCAGTGGTTGAACCAGCCCTGCCCTGCCATGTTCTTATGGCTCTTATGCCAGCCCCAAGAGACAAAAGACAAGAGTTAAGTACATGCTCATTCTTCAAAAGAGCAAACAGAGACTCCATGAGGTAGAAATTTGCTCATGAGGTTTGCCTGATCCTAGGTCAAGCAAGCCCAGAATAATCAGAGGAGTCATGAGTAGGGGACTCTTTTCTCACAGGACTAGGATTAGGGCAGCTCACTCCACCCAGGAGGCCATGGGATTGGGAGCTGATGAGGTCAGGCCAGCCTTTGTAGCCCCAAGTCCAGGAGACATCTCAGAAATGGGGCCCTGGTCATGACTATCTTGATTAGTCAGTGTCAACTGATACTGAGATGCTCCCTCCATTTTGCCACCCACAGCCTGGGGTTCTTTTGTGCTTTGGTAGGTTTTCAGCATGGGGACCCACCTGCACGCTCAAGGAGATGGGATTCAAGCCATGACTGATGGACTCCTTACCCAGTTGATTACAATAGGGCTGTTATCTGGAACTGCTTAGGTTCAACCTGGAGAATTCACTTCAACTTGGTGTTCTAGTCTTCCACATTGGTCTGGTTCCATCTGCCCCCTTCACAGCTAGCTCCCAGGCATCGCAGACTGCTTACTCCTCCCTATATCTCTCCTGAAGCCACATATTGCTCTTTTTTTCTAGATCTGCATTTTGCCTTTGTCTTTATCCTCTTCCTTCCTTCCTTCCTTCCTTCCTTCCTTCCTTCCTTCCTTCCTTCCTTTCTTTCTTCTTTCTTTTTTTTTTTTTGGGGGGGGTCACACCCGACAGCACTCAGGGGTTGCTCCTGGATCTATGCTCGGAAATCGCTCCTGGCAGGCTCGGGGGACCATATAGGATGCCGGGATTCGAGCCACCATCCTTCTGTCTTACCTCCATGCTATCTCTCCAGTTCCTGACTTTATCCTTTTTCATCTTCCTACAAATCCACCTCCTCCTGAAGTCTTTTCTCCATCACCCTCTTTATATAATCAGTAGTCATCATGCTTGACCCTCACTCGATGACAGGAACTTTAATTCATTTACTTAGCTTAGTGCCATAAAGAGTCAATGTATGGGGAGGAGGAACTGCTGAATAAATAAATAAATGAACTAATTAGATAACAATCTTTGTTCGTTTTTTGTATTTGGGCCACACCCTGTGGCAGCTCTCAGAGCTTACTCCTGGTTCTGCCTCAGAAATCACTCCTGGCAGGCTCCAGGTCCATATGGAATGTTGGTGATTGAACCTGGGTTGGCCACATGAAAAGCAAATGCCCTCCCTACCTGTTGTGTTATTGCTCCAGCCCCTAGACCAAATTGTAATGAACTATCTCCCCTTCCACAAGTCCAACTTCCCCAAACCCCCTGCCCCCGTTCTCTACACTCAAGCTTGCTTAGATATATGCTGCTCTGGAATCCTGCATATCTACTCTGGGTAGTATGTCCACTTGGGGCCTCCCCAGCAGCCCCATCTCAGTACATTTCTCTCACCAGGGACATGCATCACCACCAGCACCTGCCCCAGCTCTCTACTTCTCTCATTCCTCTGGCCAAATCCTCCAGGCTTTTGCTCCTTTGCCACTTTCTCCAGGATATCTTCCCTGAGCTCTCTGCCATCTCAAGTAGCAGGGAATCACCTCTTTTCTGGTTTCTCCATTCCCTGGCCAGCCTGTGCAGACTTGAATCTAAGCCTTTTCTTTCCTTTTATTTATTTATTTATTTATTTTTGGTCACACCCGGCTGTGCTCAGGGGTTACTCCTGGCTCTGCACTCAGAAATTGTTCCTGGCAGGCCCGGGGAACCATATGGGATGCCAGGATTCAAACCACCATTCGTCCTGGATTCACTGTGTGCAAGGCAAAAGAGCTACTGCTGTGCTATCTCTCCAGCCCCCGATCTAAGCCTTTTCTATGTGACCCAGTAAGAGAATTGGAACAGGGCAGGGAAATTGGAAAGGGCCATGTGTGGGCAGGTGCATGTGACTTTAGAATATATACCTGCATGAGAATCCAGATCCACCTCAAGATAGTTCAAGCTGAGGCTACATTCTACCAGAGAGGCGAAGAGGGCACCTGCTGACTGAGCATGTGATAGAGGCTCAAGGAGCATGACCCAGTGCCCACTCTGACTGACTTCACTGGGACTGTATGGTAATGGGGTCTGGGTTCTGCTTTAGGAGCTCCATCTTGTCTCAGCTTTGCCCCCTGTCATGGACCAGTCACTTCAGCTCAGGCTCCAAGCTCCCTTTAGAACTAGGGAGAGAGGAGACTGAAATGCGCAGCTTTCAAAAGCCCACTAGGGGGCAGGCATGGTGTTCCAGAGAGAAGCAGGGGTGTCTAGCGCAAGCCTGGATTCTTAAGTGGCTCAGCTGGAGGGAGAGAGGTGCCAGTGATGATGAACTGACACACTGACTCTGGCTACAGTGAGAAGACAGTGGCTGTCCCCATCTCAGAGGCCTGGCCCAAGAAGACACATGTCCAAGACTTGTCTAGTCTCAGCCACTTACTTTTCCTTCCTTCCTTCCTTCCTTCCTTCCTTCCTTCCTTCCTTCCTTCCTTCCTTCCTTCCTTCCTTCCTTCCTTCCTTCCTTCCTTCCTTCCTTCCTTCTTTCTTTCTTTCTTTCTTTTTCTCTTTCTTTCAGGGTTATTTCTGGCTCTGCACTCAGAAATCACTCCTGGCAGGCTCATGGGAACATATGGGATGGCAGGGATGGAACCTGGGTCCATCCTGGGTAGGCCATATGCAAGGCAAACATCCTACCACTGTGCTATCACTCTGGCTCCAGCACTTACACTTTCCATGAAACAATACTGGGTGTTCTCCATCTCTGCTTCAAGAATGTTTGGGATACCAGGCTGCTACAAGGAGGTGAGGAGTAAGTCCACAGCCAGGAAGGCCCTGCATGCAAGTGTCTTTCATGGCCGACCTGCCCGACTGTGGGGTATCACTCCTATAAGCCCTGGACATCCATTTATGCTCTCCTATCAGAACAAGGGTTGATCCTTCTTTCTTCCCTCTCTCTCCTTCTCCCCCTCTCCATAACCCTTTGCCAAATCCTTTCCACAAGTAGAACTACCACCACAGTCTCCACACCTCTCCTCTAAACCACCCAGGAAGCACTAGCCTCAGGCCACTCTCCTGCTCTAGTCCCCTCCAGTTCATGTTGTCCAGTCAATCCTGCAGCAAAGAGCCTCCTGCATTAGTTTCCTCTCTGCACACCACCTCCCACTGAGGACCAGAGCTTCTGATGGAGAGTGAGCTCCTGCCAGCAGACCCTCCCACCTGTCCTGATATCCAATCTTTCCCACCTCCATCCTTAGGCACATCTTTCCTCTCACATTGCCAAGACCCTCCCCTAGTTTCAACCGGAAAGTTATTTTTCTAAAGAATTTTCCTGGAACAGGGTGGTAATTTAAAGAGCTGGAGTACATGCTTTGTAGGCGCAAGACACAGATTTGACTTCTGACACCATATGGTCTTCAAGTACTGCAGGAGTTAGTCCTGATAAGAGACTGAAGTCGTCCCTGAACATCTCAAGGCATGCCCCTCCAATCAAAAATGTTTCAAATTAATTTCTGTAAATGGATCCCAGTCCTGGAACCAGTGCCTGTCCCCTTTGTGTCCATCTGCAAAACCTTCAGACCTGAGCATATCAAAAGCTCCTCTGGGTCCATTTTCAGAGTTGTCACATGCATGATCTAGGGGAAACAGGACCCTGAGAGACCACATCCCATTCTTTGGGCCATCAAGGATGTGCTATGGACCACATAGGATACTGGGCACTTGGCATCACATTGCAACTAGCTCCAGCTTGCTGGTTCATCCAGGAGACATGAAAGTTTGTTGGGGAAGAAGAGTGTCCAGAAACCACACAACTAACATTACAAACATCTTTTATTTTTTTGTTTGTTTTTTCGGACCACGCCTGTTCGATGCTCAGGGGTTACTCCTGGCTAAGCGCTCAGAAATTGCCCCTGGCTTGGGGGACCATCTGGGATGCCGGGGGACCGAATCGCGGTCCTTCCTTGGCTAGCGCTTGCAAGGCAGATAGATACCTTACCTCTAGCGCCACATGCCGGTCCCAAACTTCTTGATCTCACTCTTTCTCTTCCAAGTCCCCTTCCTGGTTGCTCCTCCACTTACAGCTGTCCTCTTGCCTGCCAACCCAGCTGCAGTTCCAAGCCAGCCAGCACCCAGCTTCCTGCTGTCTCAGCTGTTACACAAAGAGAACCACAGCTCTTTAAAGAACCAACTCTGGTCTGGGGTAATGGGTAGGAAGTGTCTCTGCAGGAAGACCTGGAGAGGATCCATATCCCTGAAGAGGAGAAAGTGATTATGTGACTGTGAAATAAACCTGCTTTAGGGTCATCACTACAAGGGACATATTACATTCTTGTGAGTTCTAAGAGCTTGGACACTCTGTCGCCCAGAGAACTGGATGGACTAAGCCTTATTTTTGCAGAGTATGCCCACACAGAGAGCTGATCAGTGGAAAAAGATGAGATGATGCAGCAGAAGTGGTGACTGGTGACCATTCAGTCTCCAGCCAGCGGGTGAGACCAGTCAACGGAAACAGGGTGGGGGCTGGAGAGGCAGTTGGGTGAGGCTGGGGCAACAGTCAGGTGTGTCCGGAGGGCAAAGGTGGAGTGGAAGGGGATACATTAGAGCATTTGTATGGTAGATACATGTCAAGCCTGGGTGCTGCAGTATGGGGTGGGTGGTGGGGGAGTGGATGAGCAGGAAGGCTGATAAACTCAGATGGCCCTGGAGATATTTGGAGGGCAGAGTCAGGCCTCCATGTGCCGAGCAGGCCACTAGAGGAATCCCGGAGATAGTGTTTTCCAACCTCCTGTACAGCCTCCATATTCCATTCCTGACACAAACAGAATGCTCTCTTCAATCCACTTTTTTTGTTGGGTTTTGGGCCACACCCGGTGGTGCTCAGGGGTTACTCCTGGCTCTACACTTAGAAATCGCTCCTGACAGGCTTGGGGGACCATATGGGATGCTGGAAATTGACCGAGGGTCTGTCATGGGTCAATTGTGTGCAAGGCAAATGTTCTACTACTGTTCTATCACTCCACCCCTTCAATCATTTTTTGTTTATTTGCATTTGAGACACACTTGTCTATGCTTAGGGCATTTTCCTGGCTTCACACTCAGGAATTACTCCTGGAGAGCTAAGGGGATCGATCATACAGAATGACTGAGATCAAACCTAGGTCAGCACATAAAATACAAACACCCTACCCACTGTACTATCTCTCTAGCCCCATATATATACTTTTTTTTTAAACAAAGAAAATTATTGTGAGAGGAAGGGAGAATCTAGATCCTGGAGCAGAGGAGGACATGTGCTCAGAACCCCCAGTGCCATCAATGGGAGGAAAGAAGGCAGGTGACTTGCGAACCAGGAACCCGAGCATCCACCCACAGACATTGGACTGCCCTGCTGGGGTGAAGGGTATGGGGGCTGGGAGGGAGATATGAGGAGAATAAAGGGTAATGGGAAGAGCAGGGTGGGATCCAGCCTTGCCAGCCGTAGCTGGGTACCTAGGAGGCAGGAAATAGGGATTGTTCCTATGTCTCAAGAGGTGGGGCAGGGCTGGATGTGGATGGGCCCGAGGGTGGGCTTGGGTCCCTGATTCAAGTGTCCTGGTTCTTCAGGACACAGATGTCCTGATTCTCCAACACACAGGAGAGAAAACATAGAGGAGAATCCCAGGCTAACTTAAAGAAACATTGCAGAGAAAGAACAAATCTCAAAGGCATTAGAAAACAAGAGCATGAGAAATGGTTTCCAGTAGGAAGCTTGCCACTGGGTTGAGGCAGGAAATAGAGAAGGGAACAGTACAAAATGGGTGGAGGAACACACACTCTGGGGGAGTAGAGTGCTAAAAGGTGTATAAAGTAGAGAAAGGCTGGGGGAAGCAGAGGGAAGCTGGGGACATTAATGAAAGAAAATGGACATTGGTGAAGGACCAGTGCTTGAGCATTGTACAACTGAAACCCAATTATGAATGTCTTTGTAATGTACAAATTACAATTATTTTGGGATCGGAGAGATAGCACAGCTGTAGGATATTTGCCTCGCACATAGCCAATTCAGGACAATTTTTTTGGGGGGTCACACCCAGCAGTGCTCTGGGGTTACTCCTGGTTCTACACTCAGAAATCGCTCCTGGCAGGCTCGGGGAACCATGCGGGATGCCGGGATCCAAACCATCGTCCTTCTGCATGCAAGGAAAACGCCCAACCTCCATGCTATCTTACCGGCTCCCAGACAATTATTATATTTTTTGTCCACACCCGTTTGACACGCAGGGGTTACTCCTGGCTTTGCGCTCAGAAATCGCCCCTGGCTTGGGGGGGGCGGACCATATGGGATGCTGGGGGATCGAACCTAGGTCTATCCTAGGCTAGCACTTGCAAGGCAGACACCTTACCTCTAGTACCACCTCTCTGGCCTCCCCAGGACTTTTTTTTTTTTTTTTTTTTTTTGGTTTTTGGGTCACACCCGGCAGCGCTCAGGGTTTACTCCTGGCTCTATGCTCAGAAATCGCCCCGGGCAGGCACAGAGGACCATATGGGATGACGGGATTCGAACCACCATTCTTCTGTATGAAAGGCAAACACCTTACCTCCATGCTATCTCTCCGGCCCCAAGGACAATTATTTTTATCAATAAAAATAAACAGAAAAATATAAGTAGAATTTCAGGTCACAGAAGAAGCCAGTGAGCAGCCAAATGGGGCAGAACAGTCGTTCCCTCATTTGCAGGCCTTGGGAGTCAGGCCTATATGACCATCTCTCAGGAGACAAGATTCTGGCCCTGCCTAGATGCCAAGCTCGGGGTCCTGGGCACACCTTCTCACTCGAAGGCTACTGGGAAGCCACAGACATATGTGCAGGGGCTTTTCCTCCCACTTAAATCTGTGAAGACATGCTGGTGTTGCCACAGGACCACAGAGGGTTGGCTTCTAAGGAAATGGGCCATACCAACTCCACGCCCTGTGCTCTCTAGTGGGTGCTGGCTTTCACGGGTGCATGGTTGGGAGTGGGAGGGGGTTTAGGAAGTATGTGGCATGAGTGCCAACATTGCCCGGGGCAGCAGAGTGCCATACCTGTTTGTCATCTTCTGTCTTATCACTGCCCCAAGCTGACATTTGACTTATTCCAGGAGAAAGTCATGTGAAAGAGACAAGAAGGGGTTCAACGGAGCTGTGCTAAAGAGGACCGTAGCCCTGGAGGGCTCTGTCTCTTTTGCTCCACACTCACTGTCTGGGAGAGAGTGGGGTGCATCAGTTCTGTTGTCCACCTTTTTTTGGACCATACCTGGCAGTGCTCAGGGCTTACTCCTGGCTCTGCACTCAGGGATCACTCCTAGCAGGCTCAAGGGGCTGTTTGGGGTATTGAGGATTGAATCTAGGTCAGTTGCATGCAAGACAAGTGCCTTTACCACTGTAGTATTGCTTTGGATCCAAACTTCCCACCTTTATCTCTATCCACTCACATCACCCAGGCATGTCAAGAGGGAAGGGAGGGGGCAGCACAAACCACAACAAATCGGATGCAAGGGGAAAGCAGGCCAGATACAAGGAGCTTCCTCTTCAAACTACTCTAACTCACCAAGCCCTTGTATCTCATCTTCAAGAAGGCCAACAGCCATCACATAGATATGGGGATCTGTGACAAAAGCCAGCTGGGTCCCTCTCTGAACAGAGGAATAGGTTTGACTGGAATCCCAGGCTGGGCACCTCTGTGCTGGCAGTGCAAACTCTGGGCTTCCTTATACATATAATGGAGATACAGCAGTGAATGTAATTGTAGGTAATCTCTTGTAGTAACAACAGCATGGACTAGAGCGATAGTACAGGGGTAAGGCATTTGTCTTTGGGTGGCCAACCCTAGGTTCAAACTTGGCATCCCATATAATCCTCCGAGGCTGTCAGGAGTGATTCCTGAGTGCAGAACAGAAGTAACCCCTGAGCACTACTGGGTGTGGCTCCAAAACCAAACAAAACAAAAAACAAAAAAAGCCCAGAGTGGTTATAATGACATCTTAATAGGAGTGGAAGGACTTCTTTATTTTTGGTTTCCCAAGTGGTGCTCAGGAGGCCCCAGGATCCCTTCTAGGGATTCTAGGCCGACCAGGCTGGAAGTTCAGCTTCAGACCTGGAGGAGCTTGGGGGCCCCAGGTGACTGATACCCAATGAAGCTCAGGGATCCCTGTGGTGTCGGGATCAAACTGCATGTGCCTTACCTCCTGGACTCTCTTCAGTCCAGAAGTCGAGGAGTGAGGGTATCACACAAGGCAACAGCTTCCCTGGACAGCACCTGGGCCAGCCCATCTGGCTCCCACCAGGCGATGTGCAAAGTCCACATCTGGTCTCAGGATTCTCCAGTAGGAAAGATTCCTAGTCCTTTCACCCCTTACTCTGGCTTCATTCCTTCATTTCTAAAGCCCGGGGGAAGGGGGCTGAAGGGTGATGCTGACTCACCTCACTGCGGGCTGAAGGCTGCCTTGGAAGCATTTTCCACAGATCTCATCTGCTCACACTTCACCTATGCACTGAGGGCCCAGGCAAAAATTTGCTTGAGATGCAGATTCTGGGTCCTCTCACACACCCTGAACCAGTAGCTAGCATCCAGGTAGTCTCTCAGTCTGGCTGAACAAGCCCTCAGGAACTTCAGGAACCCATGTGAAGCTATACTTGGAGCAAAGTTGAGCCAGGTGGGAAAAAATGCCTGTATGACCTCAGCTCCTCAGCAAAAATCTATGTCCTGCCAGGTAAAAGCTGAAGATTCAGTGAGTCTCTGCAATTGTGGGGGTGGGGACTATTATCCTGAGCCTATGTGAACCAATTTCTGGAAAGTCCTGGCCTCAGGGTATGTACCCACAGTCAGTTGAGAGTCCAGCACTGCTAAGAACCCAATTTAGGAGGATCAGGATGTTGGGGAGCCCAGGAAACAGAGTAACCCTACCCTGTGATACCTTGCTAAAGAAGAGGCCCTTATTTGCCCTCAGCCCAGAGCCCATGGGGCGCAGTCCCTTTTTTCCTGGCTTCCCATAACTGGGTACCCCACTTACCAACAGTTTCCCTTCAGCCTGCTGCATGGTCACAGACATTCAGGGGAGGAAGCCAGGCTCTATAATCAATAATTACTAATCAAAGTGATCTAAATCTCAAGAAATTTCTTGGGTCCCCATCTAACACCCTCACACAGCTGGCAGAGTGGGTTGTCATATAGGAGACATGGACAGAATGACTTGCCCATGACCTCTCAAGAGGGCACGTGGGGTATGATTTCCACATGGTTAACTTGGACACAAATGCCTGGTGGCTCTACAGGCTAGAGTACAGGTTCCCAGCAGTGCAGCCAAAGCTGTGCACTGTCTGTGGCACAGCACAGCTGACTGTCGAAACAGCTCTGCTCTATCCTGATTCTCCCAGACTCATATTTTTGGCCCTCACTCTCTTCCTCTCCCCTGCAACCTTAGGGAACCTGATAGGGGGCAGAGTCCACTGGGCCTCCCTGGCATCCATCTTTATCGCAGAGGTCAAACCTGCTTGAGTTGCCCCCTACACAGGGATTTGGGGTCAGAGGTTTCAGGCCTGTGCTTTGCACTGGTAGCTGTGTGACCATGCAAAGGCAAGCCATACAACTTCTCTGAATCTATGTCCCTTCTGGAAAAGTCCTGCCTTCATTCATGCCTATAAGAAGAGTCATTTCAAGTAAAGAATAGGGTACTTACCAGTCTTGCAATCCTCAATATTTCTATTTGCCCTGCCCCTATTCCTTGGAGCATTGCCCACACATGGTCTTTAAGAAGTATTTTTAGGAGCTGGAGTATAACGGGTAGGGTATTTACCTTGCGGCCAACCTGAGCTCAATTTTTGGCATCCCATATGGTTCCCTGAGCATCACCAGGAGTGATCCCTGAGCATAGAACCAAGCATAAATTTCGAGCATTGCCAGATTGCCAAATGAAATAAGGACAATAAGGTTCAGAGAGGTTTAGCGACTTTGATGTCACACAGAGTGTGCACATCACTGCCTTTCGTGGCCGCTTGCCTCTGTTGAAATCACAGATTCCTCCTGAACAGAGACCAAACCTTCCAGGGAACCTTGTTCCTGACTTAGTGCCAGAGGTGTTTTCTCTTGTTAGAATGGTTGTTCTGAAGATGCCAGAATACATGCCTTCCACTTCACTGTGAGAAGTATGCGGGAACAGAAGCACCTCCACAAAGTTGCTGTCCTGTGAAGGCTGACATGCCACAGGTAAGCAATTCAGGATGTGTGGAATCAGAAGTCACACAATACTATACAAAAAATTGACCTTGGGGGCCTTTACTTTTTGTTTTTGTTTTTGTTTTTTTTTGGTTTTTGGGCCACACCCGGACTTGCTCAGGGGTTACTCCTGGCTGTCTGCTCAGAAATAGCTCCTGGCAGGCACGGGGGACCATATGGGACACCGGGATTTGAACCAACCACCTTTGGTCCTGGATCGGCTGCTTGCAAGGCAAACGCCGCTGTGCTATCTCTCCGGGCCCTGGGGGCCTTTACTTTTTAATTAATTTATTAATTTTGGTTTTGGGGCCACATCTGTCAGTGCTCAGGGGTTACTTCTTTTTCTGCACTCAGAAATTGCTCCTGGTAGGCTCGAAGGACCCTAACGGGTGCCGGGGATTAAACCCGGGTCCGTCCCAGGTTGGCAGTGTGCAAGGCAAATGCCCTACCTCTGTGCTATCACTCTGGCCCTACCTTTAAAGAGGTGACCTTTTAAAGAGGAGCTCCACACAACCCACTGTCAGGCAAATCCAGTGGCCCTTATCTTGAGGCTCCTCCTCCTTTTGGCTAAGTTTAGGTTCCCACACTTGGCCTTCAGAACCCTGCACTCAATTATCCTGTGTCCTCATCCGCATCCCCTCTGGTTGGGGTTCTCTACCAGGGTAGGTCCCAGACATTTTCATTCACCAGCTGTGTGGGTCCCCAGGGAGAAAGGCCCTGTTTACTGAGCAAGAAAGGCCCTATTTACTGAGCAGGGCTGGGGCCCCTACAGGTGCTGAACACACATTCTCTGCACACTGAGCCAGCCAATGGGGGGGGGTAGTGGTTATTATTAGTCTAGTTTCTCAGATCTGTAAACCGAGGTCAAAAAGGTCAGTCAATCAGAGTCACAGAGCAATGTGACTAATCAAGGAGTGGTGAAGGAAGGAGCAATGAAGAAGGAAGCTCAACAAGTGGGGTTCCCAGCTTTTAGCCTAGGAGGCTGCAGCAGGTGGTATGCTTGGTTGTCCAGCTCTCTAACTCCTGGGGAGTCCCATCCACACATTGAGTAAGCAGAACCCCATGAATTAAGTAATCCTAACCATAGCTTTGGGGGTAATGACGGCTGACCATGCCCCACCTCCCAGAACTGCAGCATCACCCTACAAAGATCCCCATGAGAGCCCTGCATTAGGTCAGTAGTTTCAGCCTGCGGTGGGGGCAGCAGCTGGGGCAGAAGAGCCTTGGCAGTGCTTAGCTGAAGCGACCATGGAATCAATCCCTGGACTTTCAGCCCCAGGGACCAGATTATTAGTTGATAATAAAAGCAGCCTTATTAGTCAATGCAATTAAGTCATCAAGAAATTCCCTAATGGACACAGTACAGTGTGGGCAACAGGTTGGGCCCTCAATATTCTGACCTGATACTGACTCTAGAAGCTTTACAGACAGGAAAAATGAGGTTTCATCCCTGGGAACCAGTCAGAGAAGGGACTGAGATCATAACCGGGACCTCCATAAGCATCCATCTGAGGTCTTCCTATCTGGGTCCTCCTTGCAGTGTCAGCCCAGCTCAAGGGAAGCCCTGGTGTCCTCTGGAATTCCAGCAGCTCAGTCCTCTCTAGCTGTTCTCTAGGCTAGAGACTAGTCTTGTCCAGGTACTTTCAAACGCAGATGCCTATGAGGAAGAAAGAAAAGCCAGGGCCAAAGATTCAGGGAACCCCTACCTGGAAACCTCACTTCACTTCATACTAAAAACCACGGGCTCCATGCGGCGCATCCCCCAGGTGAAAAGGGGGATTCCTATGTGCTAATCTGGGCTGATGACCAGGAAAAGAGAAGCCGGCCTGGTGGCCAGCTTGAGCCTTTCCCCCAGGGACCCACGGTATGGGCCACACCCTGCAAGGCAGAGGTCAGGCCAGGCTCTGGAAAAGAGCTGCTTTGGAAGGTTCAACCTGTGATGTAGCTAGAAGAAGGAGGCAATACCATCTCGGACGTTTGCATCGTGGCTTAGCCCAAGTCCAGCAAGATGGAGCTGGAAAAGTCAGCTTAGTGGCTGGAATTATTTGGGGGGGTCCCATAGGACTCCTAACCCTGCTCTTAGAGGCTCTAACTTTGGAAAGATCATTAAAAACAGTTTTCCCCCTAACAGATCCCTTAGCCTCAGTTTCCCCGGGGCAGTTGAATAAGGCAAGGCGGATGGGTTGGGATAACTTAGGAGGGGGAAGTGTCCCGCCTGGAATTGACAGCGGGGATGGCCCGTGCGGGGGATCCCCCTCCGCGGCTGCCCCGGACTCGTGACGGGTCATTTCCTTCCGTGCTCAGTCTCTCACCTCTCCTGTTTGCCTCCGAGGAACGCGGCCACGGGGAAACCAGCGCCAGGCCGGATTTCCTCTGCGGACCTGCGGCTCCGGCCGCTCGCCGCCCCGCCGACCCCGATGGACGCGGATTGCACGTGCGGGGATGGAGCCCCGGGCGGGGTCCAGCCGGCCGCGCGCTTCCTCCGCGAGACCCCTCTCGGGCCCTAGCGCCGTCATCCCGCTCCCCAGCGCCAACGCGTCGTGGCGGGCGAGCGAGGCACGCGTGGGCCGGGCGGCCGGGCGCTAGGACCCCGCGGCGGCGAGGCCCGAGGGGGCGTGGCGTGGCGTGACGGCGGCACGAGTGGTATTTAAATCGGACCCGAGTCGCCTTGGCGCGGGTCTTGCTCCCGTGGGGCCTGCGGAGCGGCCGGGGCGCCTCCTCGGGCTGTGACCCTGGGGGTCTGGCACGGGTGGGGACCGGAGGAGGGACAACTTTGCGCAAAATGCGCCGGGGCTGTCCTGGAGAGGAGCTACGGCCGCGCTGAGCCAGGTAGGAGTCCCCCGTGGACACCCACGAAGCCGTGCCCCTCGCGCCCCTGGTCAGCACTGGGCATCCAGCGGGGCTGGGGTTCACCCAACAGACTGTGCCCCACTTGGCACCCCAGCAGAACCACGTTAGATCCCTCTCTCTCAGGGACATCTCCCAGGGTCCAGGCTCAGCACACCTTGGGGGGATCTATGGGCTCCTGTAGTTTGACAGATGGGACCCCCTGTCCCTGGTGCTTGCCTTGGAAAGCCTGGCCAGTGGAGTGCAGAGCAGAGCAGGAGTGGAACTCAGAGAGGGCATAGGGGTACCCCTCGCAGGAGCTCTGTACTAGCCTACTAGTGTGGTGCGATGAGAGGGACCCACTCCCACCCCCTATGCTTAAGTTGCCTGGAATTCCGACATCACTGCCACATTCCTTTGGGGTAAGGACTAATTCTCCCGTGGGATGCACATGTCTCCAGAAAGGGACTTGCCCTCGCTGATTCACGGCGCCTCCGAGCAAGAGCAGACAGACAGGCGGAGCACACAACGATCCCAGGACCCCACGGCCAGAGATGGGGCTGAGAACAGAGGGAATTGTCCCCAGAGCCGGTGTGCCAGTGTGCGTGTGTGTCCATTCCGTGTGTGTGTGTGTGTGTGTGTGTGTGTGTGTGTGTGTGTTTGCATGTTTGCTTGCGTGCGTGCGTGCGTGCAGGGAGAGAGGGAAAGAAAATCTGGTGTGATGGAATAAGTTTTTTTTTTTTCTTTCCATGGTAGACAGTAAAAAATCAGCTCTGACTTTTAATAAGTACTTGTGTGACTTTAGGCTGGTTAGTTACCTTTCAGAGTCTCAGTTTCTTTCTTTTTTCTTTCCTCCTGGAGATATTCAGGGTATCATAGTGTCAATGATTGAACCAATATTGGCCATGTGCAAGGCAACTGCTCTACCTTCAGTACCATCGCACTAGCCCGGAGCCTCATTTTCTTCCAGGGCACAAAGAGGTCCATTTTATTTGGGGCAGGATAGTTTGCTTGAGCAAACCCAGCATTTGGGTCAAGTAGACCTGGGCTGAATCCCACTGTAGTAGCTGGAGGCAATCACCTCACCTTTTTGCGTTTCCATGTTCTCATCTGTAAAGTAGAAGTTTTAGTGTGGAGAATGAAACAAGATTATATAGGCCAGGTACTTAGAAGAGCGTAGCATCTTTCAGAAGTAGAGATGGGATTATTATGACTGTAGACAGTTGTGCCTCCACGCACCCCTTGTACTCTTCTTGTCAGAGTTTGGGACCTCTCTTTGCAGGTCCGTCACCTCCCTCCTCAGCACAGCAAAGCCTTCTGGGTCTGGGTATCTGCAGCAGTGGGGAAAGATGGGATGTCTCATCTATTTTCTCATCCTGACCACCATAGAGCCTGAGGGACAGTCTGGGGTGGAGCAAAAATCTCCAGGCTTTTTGCCTGGCTGAGGTGCTGAAAGATGCTAACCCAGGAGTGGGTTAGCACGCAAGAGAAACTGGAAGGTTCTAATTCCTTCACTTGAGAGCGAAAGGTTCTTAGGTGCTCCTCACAGGCACTTTGGAGGAGTGCCCATCACAGAGGAGTGCTCTCTGTCAGAGGCCAGGGCACGGGCCATGTGGTGGGTCCATCCCTGCTGGAGGTAGCAATGCCTCTCATGGGGGCAGGCAGGGCGGGGATGCATGGGGTCCCTTAAGAAGCTCTGCATTCAGATTCAGAAGTGAATCAAGGGTCTACAGTGATAGACAGTAGGTAAGATATTTGCCTTGCACATAGTAAACCCGAGTTCAATCTCTATCATGTTATATGGTCCCCAGAGCACTGCCAGGAGTAATTCTTGAGCCCAGAGCCAAGAAGTAATCACTGAGCATAACCAAGTCTGGCCTAAAATAATAGTTAATCAAGATCTGTCACTGCCCTCATATCACACCTCAGCTCCCCTGCAGAGCATCTCCCTTATACCACTACTGTGAGTATATTCACACTATATATATTCACACTGTATATACTCACTATTGTGAGTACCCCCTCAAACATCCCTTAGCATCCTCATCCCCCAATTCTCCTGTACCCCCAGTGAGACTGAGCACCTTTGCCCCCTACTCTTGTAACCTTCATCCCCTCATCCTCCCCTGTCCTCCCAGGAAAAGTGAGTACCCCCCTCCACCCCTCATCACACCTTGTCCTCACGTGCCATATAAGGGAAACAGGCATCTGGGGCATGCAGGGGCAGCAAGGGCTGAGTCCTGGGATAGGTCTAGACAGTGTTAGAGGAAAGTGAGAGGAGGAGAGGAGAGGACAGCCCTGGCTTTCATGGTGGTCTCCAGGCCACAGATGATGAGAGGGGACAGAAAACACAAGCCTCTCTCTTCAGGACAAGTACCAAGGTCAGGATCCATGGCCAGCCCAAGACTTGGCTGCCATCAGGGAAGAGGGCATGGGAGGCAGATGGTGCTTGCATTCAGGGAGACCAGAACCCAGATCGAGGCAAGGAGCCTCAGAGGGGTGGGGGGGGGGGGGGGAGAGAGTGGGGGGGGGGGGGAGAGAGAGAGTGAGAGAGAGAGAGGGAGGGAGGGAAGGAGAGAGAGAAGGAGGGAGAGAGGGAGGGAGAGAGGGAGAGGGAGGGAGAGGGAAAGGGAGACAGAGAGACAGAAAGACAGAGACAGAGAGAGACAGAGACAGAGAGAGACAGAGACAGAGAGACAGAGAGAGACAGAGAAAGAGAGAGACAGAGAGAGACAGAGAGAAGTCAGGAAGGACAACCCCCTATGCCTCCCATGAGAAGTGAGAGGAGAACCTGGGGAGCCTGTTCTGTGCCAAGTCCCCTAGGATCTAAGGTGGGAGCTTGAATGCAAGAAAGGAGGAAGCTGAGGTGTGGGGCCTCAGAACCTGAAGGAAATGGGCACCCAGGTTGGAAAGGGACAGAATGGGAGGTGGTGTCTGTGCAATACTCTTTCCTATAGCCTCCACAGGGGCATCCTTACTCTTAAGAGCTTTTAGAAGTGTGATAATTCTGCAGAATCAGGTTTTTGAAATACAAAAACAAAAAATCTATGAAAGCCCATTTGGTAAGGCAGGTGAGAGAGAACAGTTGAAGGAATGGGGACATGATCTGAGGGGATGCCAGGGAATGGGCTTAAAAGATTCCATATAGCTCTGGCAAATTGGAACAAGAGTGAATGTTGGGGCCAGAGAAGTAGAAGAGTGGAAAGGGCACTTGTTACATGCAGTGGACCTGGGATCCATTTCTGGCACCCCATATGATCCCCTAACTTCATCAGAGTTAGGGGTAACCCTTGAGCACTGCCAGGTGTGACTCAACAAGCAAATAGCAAAAGGAAATAAGTGTCTGTTGGAGTTGCTCCTTACCTGCCTTTACTTTAGCACATCCCCTAAGACACTAGTGGGTTCTCGATCAGACGTGGCCCCCAAATGGCCTCTCCATGAAATGCCCCTTCTAAAGCAGCAGGGTTTGGGAGATCATGTAGTGGTAGGGCTGGAATCCAGGGCTCCTAGGGGCAAAGCATGTGCTCCAGCCAGTTGAGCTATCTCTCTGAACTCATTTACTGCCCCCCCCCCCCCCGTGAAGACCGTCCATTTGAAGAAGGAGCCAGACTGATTGGGCCTGTCTCTTTGTTTTTTTGGGGGTCCCACACCTGGTGGTACTCAGGGGTTACTCCTGGATCTGCACTCAGAAATCACTCCTGGTACGCTCTGGGGTCCATATGAGATGCTGGGATCAAACTTGAGTCGTCTGAGTGCAAGACAAATGCCCTACCCACTGTGCTATCTTTCTGGCCCAGAGGCCTGTTATCTTGTGAGAGGGACATGTGATTCAATCTATCTCAGCCTCAGTTTCCCCCCCTGCAGAAAGGGAATGGTAATTATGGACCAAGTTATTGAACTATCTTGAGGCATAGTGGGTCATTCTTGTAATCAAACCCGAGGGCCCTCCGTACAACATTTTGTGGCCCTGCCCTAGAGGAATCTTTTTTTGTTTTGTTTTGTTTTGTTTTTGCTGTTTGGGTCACACCCCACAATGTTCAAGGCTTACTACTGACTTTGCACTCAAGGATCACCCCGACTTTGCCTCCTGCAGCCCCCAGGTAAATTGAGTTTGAGACCCCTGCTAGAAGAAGTATACCTGGAGCATATCAAATCAGGGTTCCCTATGCTACTGTGCATAGAATGGAGTTCATTTGAATGCTGCTAAAACTTGGCAAGATTGATTAGTCTATTCAGAAGAAGAAACTGAGGGGCTGGAGAGATTGCATAGAAGTAGGGCATTTGCCTTACATGCAGAAGGATATGGCGGTTCGAATCCCAGCATCTCAATGGTCCCCTGAGCCTGCCAGGAGCCGTTTCTGAGCGTAGAGCCAGGAGTAACCCCTGAACACTGACCCAAAAAACAAAAACAAACAAACAAACAAATAAAGAGACTGAGGCTTGAAGAGGTGAAGAATTTGTACTAGTTGATAGAGCAAGTGAGTAGAGACAGGAAACAGCCAAGTTTGGACAACTCTGAGTTCAATGCTCTTGGACAGCTTTCTGTGTCTCTCCTTGTTGACACTGTATAATGGTCACCTCCATGAATTTATTTTCATAGCCAGCTGAATCTAAGCAGAGTCAGATATGAGAGGGCATTTGGGAAAGAAGTGAGTGAATGAATGAATGAAAGATGGGCTAATGTATTTTTTTTTTTTTTGGTCCCCAGTATTAGATTTCATCCTGCTGAGAGCTTCTGGCTTCTACTCCCTCAAGGTCATTTTCAGAGGAGTGATAGCCCAGCAAGTGACCTTTCAGTGAAAGTAGAAGTCACAATCTGCTGTGGACATCCAGGACAGCAATGCTGGGGGAGGGCTGGCCTTCTGCCTGTACTTCCTATCAGAGACTCCAGGCCCAGCCTTCAAACAATGGCAGGGACTCCAGATCAGAAAATCAAAAGAAAAAAAGGACAAAATAAAAATGAGAGGTTGGGAGGGGGCAGGTGGAGGAGGAATTTCATCTGGGTCAAGCAGGAAGACCTAGGTTTTGGAGTACTTGTTTGTGGCCTGGAAGGAAGTTAGAGGCTTAACTCTCCATTTCACCACATCTTGGCCCTGAGTTTGATCTAAAGCAACCCTTTGGGATACCTCTGCTCACCATCCCCATGCTGTCTTCCACCACTTGGGGTGTCTTTGGAAACCTGAATCTGATCATCCTCAATGGTCTCCCTCCCCAGCATCAAATGCCAGGTTCTTCAATGATTGGCTCAGATCCATTTCCCATCTCCCTCCCTGCTGTGCTCCAACTAAGGTGGGGGAGAGGGGTTTGGGGTGGTAATGGCCCAGAAGGCAGGTAGAGACACAAATGAATAGAGGAGCCAGTGATGTGACCCTCTGTGTCTTCACCCCCTGTCTTCCATAGAGCCATGAGCTACCTGTTTCTGCTGCTACTGGCCGTCCTGACACTGGCCCTGGCTACCTCTCAGCGTCGCCGAGAAAAGGTGCCCTGTAAGATGGTAAGAAGTGGGTATGTCCTCCTCACCCCAGGGCTCTAACTGCCCTACTCAGAAGTCAGAACTATGGGAAGAAATTTTGTTGGGTTTTTGTTATTTATTTTCAGGCTGCACCCTACAATGCTCAGGGGCTTACCTCTGCTCTCAGGGATCAATCCTGGTGGGTTTAGGGGACCATCTGAGGTGCCAAGAATTGAACCTGATTGGCTGTGCAAGCAAGACAAGTGCCCTGCCTTCTGTACTATTACTTAGACTTCAGAAGAGGGAAGAAAAGTATTTAATCCAGTTAAATCTGGCATTCACTAGAGTGCCTGCTAGCATGTTTAAGTGTTTATTTAGTATCAGTCCTATAGATAATTAACCTTATCCCCATTTTCTAGAGTTGGAAACTGGAGCTTAGGAAAGTTAGGCCATTTATCCAGGTTTACTCAGCAGAATAGTGGTGCCAATATTGGACTTTATCTCCCCATTTCTCACCAAGGTAAGGGGCAGAATGTCTATGGGTTGGGATTGAATGGGGCCAGGGATTAGTCAGCTGGGAAGAACTTTATCTGTGCTGAGCTCCTCTTGGAAACAAATGCCCTTCCCTATCTGGGCTGCTCAATTTGGGTCCATCTGCCATTTCCCTGCTACAATTTTTGTCATTCAGAGCTTCCCAGGTCAAATGCAGTCTCCTCCAGGAAGCCTTCTAGGCCTCTCCTACACTACTGGGCTTCTGCATCCCAAAGTTTCCCTCTGTCTTAATGCTGAGTACATGGGATAGTCAGTGAGTACATAAGCCTCTCTCATTTAGAACACCAAGAACTTTTGGAAGGTAAGAGTCATGTTTGACTAACATTTGTTCTTTTTCCTGCCTTGAGTCAGGAGGCTAGCCCTGGGACCGTAGGGGTAGGAGCAAGGGAACACCAGTGTTCTTCTGTGAGGCCAAACAGTCTTGAGGTCTAGTCCAGAGCTGGAACTCACATTGGGCCTGGAGACGTTACACAGGGGCAAGCAGATGCTTAGGAAACACTTCCCTGGACTTTATGGTCCTGTCATGGTCAGCAACCCTGTTTGCTGTCCAGAGCCAGGGAGGCACCCAGGACACCTTAGGTCTCACCAGCTATGACTCCCTGTTCTCTCTGGGGATCACACCCAGGGATCCAGGGTCTAAACTGCTCATAGACAGAGGCTAGGCTGGGCTCTTGAACCAGTGATAAGGCACTAGGGAGAAATCTTATACTTGGTAGCCCCCAACTTCTCACAAGTAAAAAGCAATGACCAACTATATACCAAGTCTCCTGAGGTGTCTGCCCATGCAGGGGCTTCTCTCTCTCTCTCTCTTTTTTTTTCTTCTTTTTTTTTTAGGGGAAAGGAGAGAGGATGGGAGATGGGGGAGAGGTGAGGGGTGAGGGGAGAGGGGAGAGGAGAGAGGAAAGAGGGAAGAGGAGAGAGAGGGGAGAGGAGAGAGGGAAGAGGAGAGAGGGGAGAGGAGAGGAGAGGAGAGGGGAGAGGAGGGGAGAGAGGAGAGGATGGGAGAGGGGAGAAAGGAGAGGGGAGAGAAGAGAGGGGAGAGGGGAAGGGAGAGGGAAAAGGAGAGAGGAGAGGAGAGAGGAGAGAGAAAAGGGGAGGGGGAGGAGAAGGGAGAGAGAAGAGGAGAGAGGGGAGAGAGGAGAGGAGAGAGAGGGGAGAGGGAAGAGGAGAGGGGGAGAGGTGGGGAGAGGGGAGAGGAGAGAGAATGGGAGAGGGGAGAAAGGAGAGGGGAGAGGAGAGGGGGAGAGGGGAGGGGAAAGGAGAGAGGAGAAGAGAGAGAAGGGGAGAGGGGAGAGGATGGGAGAGGGGAAAGGAGAAGGGAGAGAGGAGAGAGGAGAGGGGAGAGGACAGAGGTAAGGGGAGAGAGGGGAGAGGAGAAGAGAGGGGAGAGGTGGGGAGAGGGGAGAGGAGGGGAGAGAGGAGAGGAGGGGAGAGAGGAGAGAGGGAAGGGTAAAGAGGGGAGAGGAGAGGAGAGGGGAGAGGTGGGGAGAGGGGAGAGGAGGGGAGAGAGGAGAGGATGAGAGAGGAGAGAGGATGGGAGAGGGGAGAAAGGAGAGGAGAGAGGGGAGGGGGAGGGAAGAGGAGAGAGGAGAGAGCAAAGGGGAGGGGGAGAGAATGGGAGAGGGGAGAGGAGAAGGGAGAGAGAAGAGGAGAGAGGAGAGGAGAGGGGAGAGGGGAGAGGATGGGAGAGGGGAAAGGAGGGAGGAGAGGAGAGGGAAGAGAGAAGAGGAGAAGAGGGGAGAGAGGAGAGGAGAGAGGGGAGAGGATGGGCGAGGGGAAAGGAGGGAGGAGAGGAGATGGGAGAGAGAAGAGGGGAGAGGAGAGGAGAGAGGGGAGAGAGGAGAGGAGAGAGGGGAGAGGGGAGAGGATGGGAGAGGGGAAAGGAGGGAGGAGAGGAGAGGGGACAGAGAAGAGAGGGGAGAGAGGAGAGAAGAGAGGGGAGAGGATGGGAGAGGGGAAAGGAGGGAGGAGAGGAGAGGGGAGAGAGAAGAGAGGAGAGAGGAGAGGAGAGAGGGGAGAGGGGAGAGGATGGGAGAGGGGAAAGGAGGGAGGACGGGCTTCTCTCTTTTAATCCTGCCCAGACACTTCTTATCAGTAGAGGAAAGACAGAGCTGGAGGGAGGTCCAGACTGGAAGTCACAGAGTTGGGACTCCTAGTACAGTTTCCTCACAAACAGTAAAATGAGGTGGGGTGCCAAGTCCTCTTCCCTTGTAAAAACAAACTTCATACCTGTGGCACCCTGGCATGCCAGAAAATATGGGCACAAGGTGGTTGGGAAGTCCTTCTGGGCTCCATACAGGTAGCCCAGGCTGAGGCTGAATGCTTTTTGGGGCTCTGGGATCTGCCTGTGCTTTGGGTCCTGGTACTGCTCTGGAGGACTAGTGCCTTAGAAAGTCTTGGAGTGTCCCGAGGTGAAACGTTTTCAGGTGTCTTGTGCCCCCAATATAGTGGATGCTTGGTATTTAGTGGCTACTTTCTACATCAAAGGGAAGAACCTGGGGGACACCCCATGGATAAAAGTCAGAGAAGGCACTGGAGCCTCTTGTGGTCTTATTCCAGAAGTAGATCATCCTACAGTCTCTGTTTATTTCTTTCCTTTTCCTTTTTATCCTTTTTATATCTTTTTTTTTTTTTTTTTTTTGGTTTTTGGGTCACACCCGGTGGTGCTCAGGGGTTACTGGCTGTCTGCTCAGAAATAGCTCCTGGCAGGCACGGGGGACCATATGGGACACCGGGATTCGAACCAACCACCTTTTATCCTGAATGGGCTACTTGCAAGGCAAACGCCGCTGTGCTATCTCTCCGGGCCCTCCTTTTTATATCTTAAATACATCCTTTAATGGAATCACCATGAGATACAAAATTTCAGTTATTCTGATTTATTTGCAGTCATACAATGTCCTACACTCTTCACCAGTAAACATTTCCATCACCAGTTTCCCTCTGCCCATCTCCCTGCATTTTTCTTTTCTCTGTGGTAGATATTTTCTTCTCTCTCATGTTTTTTCTTTTAGACACAGAAGTTTGTAATCTTGTTACTGAAAATGTATCGTGATATCACTTTATCTCCCTTCAGCACCCAGTTCTTGTCCAGAGTGATAATTTCCAACTCTCATTGTTGTAGTGGTCCCTTCTCTGCCCTTAACCATTAATTGTGGCAAGCTTCCTCCTGGCTCTTTTCTCTATTGTCTTTGGGTATTATTACCATACTATCTTTTTTTTCTGGTATCTCATAAATGACTCTGTCTTATTACACTCAGCATAATGCTCTCCATATCCATCCACATAGTAAACTAATTCCATAGCTTCATTTTCCTAATAGCTGCATAGTATTCCATTGTCTATTTGTACCACAGTTTCTTTGTCCACTCATCTGTTCCTGGGTCCTCAGGCTATTTCCAGATTCTGGCTATTGTAAATAGTACTGCAATGAACAGCAGAATGCAGAGGATTTTTCTGCATTGTGTTTTTGGGCTTCTAGGTTATATTCCTAAGAGTGGTGTTGCTGGGTCATGTACAGGTTCAATTTCTAGGGATTTTGTTTGTTTGTTTGTTTTCATTTTGTTTTGTTTTGTTTTGGTTTGGTTTGGTTTGGTTTGGTTTTTGGGGCCACCGCTGATTCTCAGGGGTTACTCCTGGTTATATGTTCAGAAATCTCTCCTGGGGACCATATGGGATACCAGGGGATTGAACCATGGTCCATTCTAGGCTAGTGCCAGCAAGGCAGAGACCTTACTGCTCAATGCCACTGCTCTGGCACTCAATTTCTAGTTTTTTGAATATCCATATTGTTTTCCAAAAAAACTGAACCAGTCAACATTCCCACCAACATCTGTGCCAGAACTGGTAGTTCTTTTTGTTTTTGTTTTTCTTTTTATATGTGCCAGTCTCTTTGGTATTAGATGGTATCTCATTATTATTTTGATTTGCATCTCCCTGATAATTAATGGTGCGAACATTTTTTTCATATGCCTTTGACCATCTGTATTTTATTCTTTGAAGAAGTTTCTATTCATCTCTTCTTCCCATTTTTGAATGAGATTATATTTTTTCTTGTTAAGCTCTACCACTGCCTTATATATCTTATTAAATGAGTGAATAGTTTTTCCCTTTCTGTGGGCAATCTTGGTATTCTAGTCACTGTTTTCTTTGAGGTGCAGAAGCACCTTAGTTTAATTTAGTCCCATTTGTTTATCTTTGCTTCCAATGCTTTATCAGTGCTGTTTTACCTTGAAGATGCCTTTAACTTCAATGTCATGGAGAGTTCTGCCTATATTTTCCTCTATGTGCTTTATGGTTTCAAGTCTGATATCAAGATCTTTTGTGCATGATGTTAAGTAGAGGTCTGAGTTTATTTTTGGTATGTAGTTGACAAGTTTTCTTTCCTTTTCTTTTCTTTTCTTTTCTTTTCTTTTCTTTTCTTTTCTTTTCTTTTCTTTTTTTTTTTTTTGGTTTTTGGGCCACACCCGATAACGCTCAGGGGTTACTCCTGGTTATGCGCTCAGAAGTCACTTCTGGCTTGGGGGACCATATGGGACACCGGGGGATCGAACCTTAGTTCGTTCCTAGGCTAGCGCTGGCAAGGCAGATACCTTACCTCTAGCGCCACCACACTGGCCCTGGCAAGTTTTCTTAACACCACTTGTTGAAGAGGCTTTCCTTAGTCCACTTCATATTTCTTGCTCCTTTATCAAAGACTAATTGATCATATACCCAAAGGTCAGTCTCAGGATATTCAAGTCTATTTCATTAATGTGAGGGTGTGTCATTATTTTAGTACCATGCTGTTTTAATTACTACTGATTTATAGTAGTGTGAAGTTTGATGGAAAAGTGATGACTCCCATCTTTTTCCCAAAGATTGCTTTAAAATTTATGGAGGTTTATTGTTCCATATGAATTTCAAGGGTGTTTGATCTATTTCTTTGGAAAATGTCAGGAGTATCTTTATAGGGATTGCATTAAATCTGTACAGTGCTTTGGGATGTATTGCCATTTGAATGATATTAATCTTCTCAATCCAATAAGCAGGGGATGTATTTCCATTTCCTTGTGTCCTTATTTCTTAAAGCAGTGTTTTGTAGTTTTCTTTGTTTAGGTCTTTTACCTCTTTAGTTAAATTGATTCCTAGGTACTTAAAATCAGAAAATCCTGATGCACGATTGTGAATAGGATTTTTAAAATATCTCTTTCTTCTCTTTCATTATTTGTATATAGAAAAAGCACAGATTTTTGTGAACTCTGTAGCCTATACTTTACTATACAAATCTATTATTTCTAGAAGCCTTTTTTGTAGTCTTTAGGATTTTCTAAATATGGTATCATCTCATTCAAAATAGTGAGAGTTTGATTTCTTCTTTTCCTATCTGGATGCCCTTTATATCTTTTTCTTGCCTAATTGTTGTACTTCCAGTACTATATCGAATAGAAATGGCAAAAGTGTCAACCTTGTTTTGTGACAGATTGCTATAGGTTTGTGGTAAAAGGCTTTGTCTATATTGAGGAAAGTTCTTTAAATTCCCATCTCATGAATAGATTCTGGACCTTATCAAATGCTTTCTATGCATCTGTTGATATGATCATATGATTTTTTTCTTTTATTTATATGGTATATTATTGACTTGCATATATTAAAAATTTTTTGCTTCCCTGGGATGAATCCTACTTGGTCATGGTATATGACCTTTTTTGACTTCTGGCTCTATGCTTGGGAATTACTCCTAGTGAGGGTTAGGGGACCTTATTGGGTGCTAGGAATAAAAATATGATTAGCTATATGAAAGGCAAGCCCCCTAGCTTAATTAGTATCTCTCTGGCCCGAGTCTCCATTTCTTCAGGTTCCATGGGTTGAGTAATACCTGGGAAGCTAGAAGGAGGCTTGGGATGTTCAGAGCCAGAAAGGGCTCTCTGAGACAAAGTGAGCAGGGTTGTTTGGCTATATCTCTTGGAAGTGAAGATGGTATGGGAGCTAAGGACACAGTTGTGGATGCTGTGCTGAGTTGCTGGCAGAGGAGTCTGAGGAGAGAGGAGGACATGTGGGGAGGCTGGGCTCCATGTTTCTCCACATAGTGCCGGACCACAGAAGAATCCTGGACGTTGGGCTTTAATCACCACTGCAGAGCACAGGCCTGTCACTGTGCTGCATAGAGGAAATTTTATCAGTGCCCAACAGCTGCCCACCACTGTCTTGTGTGGTTGCTGCCTTCTCCCAGTGCCCCCATCTTCCAATTTCCCAGTGCCCCCACCCTCTCTCCCAGTGTTCCATCATTGCCCAGTGCCCTCACAACGCCTTCTGCTGCATGCTACCTGTCTCAGTGTCCCCACCTTGTCTCCCAGTACCCCGCCTTATCTCCCAGTGCCCCTGCCCCTGTCTGCCAGTGCTCCTTCGTCTCCTGGCAACTCTTCTGCTCTTGTGTTCTCTGGTTATAGTCTTAATACATGGGTTGCCTCTTCTCTCTCCTTAAAAGCAACTGTGCCACCCTTCAGACCTGTTGCCTAGCACTTTACTATACAGGATATTGTCCTGGACTCTCACAGTCACCCTCATCCTTATCCAAAGCCTTCTGGGGTAATTCACAGTTACCTTAGCCACAACCTTCCTGGTTTTACAGGTCACCACACCGATGGCCCCAGTTCAGGGGCTAAGAAAGATCACAGGGCAGTGAGGAGTCAGGGAGCATCTGCAGGGCCCCTTGGTGGAGGATCCTGGGGATGGTCATTCAGGGAGACCTTGTAGAGTTGGGGTGGCAGCTCCAGCACAAGAGCACCACGGAGGAAGCCTGGAATGGGTGACGGGGCAGGGATAGGTGTGATAATAGGCTGCTCCATGAAATGGGACCTGCCAAGTCGGTGGTGGAGAAAGAGATGCTTTCTGGGTAGGAGACTGGAGTAGGAGACTCAAGACTCAGTGGAGCTTACACAGCCAAAAAATATGAATGGGTACCACAGCTATCTTGCCCACCCTCATTTCCAGGGTACTTTTTTTTTTTTTTGGTTTTTGGGCCACACCCGGTGGTGCTCAGGAGTTACTCCTGGCTGTCTGCTCAGAAACAGCTCCTGGCAGGCACGGGGGACCATATGGGACACCGGGATTCGAACCAACCACCTTAGGTCCTGGATCGGCTGCTTGCAAGGCAAATGCTGCTGTGTTATCTCTCCAGGCCCCCAGGGTACTTCTTGACCTGACCACAGGGCATGTGGAAAGCTAGAGAGCAGCAATAGAATAGAGGTCACACCTGGAGTGCATCCAAAGGGAAGACATCTTGAGTGAGCTCTGGGGGCAGGAAAAGATGGCATTGTCTCTCTTTTGGGGACATTTCTCCCCCGTGGTTTCCAGCCTGACTCCAGCTGGGTACAGAAAACCCTCCTGAGCCTATTGACAAAGCCAGCATGAAGGCAGGAGGCTGGTACTTCCTTCTGGGCCCTGTTGCTCACTGGTCCTGGATCATGTTGGTCCAGATCTCCCCAAACATTGTCCATTTGGTGTGGGAACATTTCTCATCTGAAAATTATTACACAATCTTGGGCGGGTAGATAAATAAGAAAGCCTCAAACCAGACATTTTCTGATAGGAAATCATAAAAACATTTATGTTAAAATGATGCTCATATTTAGTTATGAGTCCTCCAGTTTAAGCAACTGGACTCTGGCTGGGCAAGGCCTGATCACAGAAGTGGTTATTTTACTTGTCTTCCAGCATGTCATTGCTTTGTTCCTCTGATTCATCAATTTATCTGAGCCCCACCCACTGTTCTGATGTGGGATGGGGATCTTTGGGATTTTTTTGTTTTTGTTTTTTGTTTTTTGTTTTTGGGTCACACCCGGCAGTGCTCAGGGGTTGTTCCTGGCTCTATGCTCAGAAATCGCTCCTGGCAGGCTCAGGGATGCCCGGATTTGAACCACTGTCCTTCTGCATGGAAGGCAAACGCCTTACCTCCATGCTATCTCTTTGGTCCTGGGATGGGGATCTTTCTCTAGACATGGAGCAGTGAAGCTGGGCTAGAGTAAGGTCCAACACAATGGGCTCCTGGGGAGGCCCACTCCAAGTCACCTGTCCTGGGGACACATCTTGCTCAGCCCCCACTTTACCACTTGCTGCTCATTTACTTTCCCTTTCCCTTCTCCTCTCCAGGTGGACAAGGAGGTCTTATGCCAGGGCCTTGGCCTGCTGCAGGTTCCTCTAGGGCTCCCACTGGACACTGAAGCCCTGAACCTGTCCGGGAACCAAATCCGGGACATCGTGGATTACCCACTGGGCTTCTACACTGGGTTGCGGTACCTGGACCTCAGCACTAATGAGATCAGTTTCCTCCAGCCTGGTGTCTTCCAGGCCCTGCCACTGCTGCAGCACCTCAACTTGGCTCACAACCGGCTAGGGCTGGGCACTCCGCTGAGCAGTGGGGGACTGGGTGTCCTGCCGCGCCTCACCTCCCTAGACCTTTCCAGGAATAGCCTGTACAGTGGCCTGTTGGAGCAGCTGCTGGGGCAGGCGCCTGCCCTCCTGACACTCTCTCTGGCTGAGAACAGCCTGACGCACCTGGCCCAAAACACCTTCCATGGCTGCCCCACACTTGAGCGTCTGGACCTGCACAGCAATGTGCTGCTGGACATCGAGGACGGTGCCTTTGAAGCCCTGCCCCGCCTGGCCCACCTCAACCTCTCCAGGAACTCCCTTACCTGCATCTCCGACTTCAGCCTTCCCCAACTGCAGGTGCTAGACCTGAGTTGTAACAGCCTCGAGGCCTTCCAGACAGAGCTGGAACCCCAGACTGAGTACCAGCTGGCTTGGCTGGACCTGCGGGAGAACCGGCTGCTGCACTTGCCTGAGCTGGCCACGCTGCCCAGGCTCACCTACCTGAACGTGTCCAACAACCTCATCCGCTTCCCCAGAACCATAGAGCCAACCCCAGGCCACAAAACCATCCACACACCCTCTGCAGGCTGGTCGGCCTTGCCTGTCTCAGCCCCTGGCTGGGATGCCCACAACCGCTCCCGGGCACTGCAGCTTGTGAATCTGGACTTGAGCTACAATGAGGTGGAGTTCATCCCTGAGGGCTTTCTGGAGCATCTGCCCAACCTGTGCTTCCTGAACCTCAGCCGGAACTGTCTGCAGGCCTTCAAAGCCCTGAGGCCGGGCTCGCTGCCCTGCCTCCTGCTCTTAGACCTCAGCCACAACTCACTGGGGGCCCTGGAAGTGGGGGCTAGAGCCCTGGGTTCTCTTCGGACGCTGTTCCTCCAGGACAATGCCCTGAAGGACTTGCCCTCAGACACTTTCTCCAGACTGGCCAGCTTGCAGCAGCTGGACCTGCAGGAGAACCGCATCAGGCCCTGCGGTGGACCCGGACAGTCCAGCCCTTCAAGCTGCGTGACTTTCTCTGGCCTCTCCTCACTTCGCATTTTGAGTCTAGTGGGCAATGAGATGGAAATGCTTGAGGCTGGGGCCTTTCTCCACACACCCCTGACTGAGTTGGACCTCTCCTCCAATTTCGGCCTGCAGGTGGCCCCAGGAGCCTTGGACGGTCTGGAGGCCTCGTTGGAGGTTCTGACCCTGCAAGGCAATGGGCTGACTGTTCTGCAGGTAGACTTGCCCTGCTTTAGCTGCCTCAAGCGGGTCAACCTTGCCGAGAACCGCCTGAGCCACCTGCCTGCCTGGACCCAGGAGGTGTCGCTGGAGGTGCTGGACCTGCGGAACAACAGTTTCCGCCTCCTTCCTGGCAGCGCCATGGGCGGCCTGGAATCCAGCCTGCGGTGCCTCTACCTGCAGGGCAATCCTCTCAGCTGCTGCGGTAATGGCTGGCTGGCCTCACAGCTGCACCAGGGTCGTGTGGACATGGACGCTACCCAGGACCTGCTCTGCCACTTTGGCTCCCAGGAGGAGGGGTCCTTGGGCCAAGTGCGCCCTGAGGACTGTGAAAAGGGGGGGCTCAAGAACCTCAACCTCATCATCATCCTCACCTTTGCTTTGGTGGCAGCCATCCTCCTCACCACACTGGCCACTTGCTGCTGTGTGCGCCGGCAGAAGTTTAGCCAACAGTACAAAGCCTAGAGGGGCAGGGACAGTCAGGGCTGGGGGTTGGCCCCCAAGTGAATGAGTCTGCCCCAGCCCAGGGTTCCTGGCCCCACAGCCTGCTATGGCAGGGGGCACCCTTCCAGGTCACATCTGCCAGCCAGCTGTGCTTGCTGGGAGTTGGGCAGCTGCAGGGAAACTAGAGTAACCTGCCAGCTCCACACACCCTCGCACACATCTGTTGTATGCTGCACCCCTCACCTCCTAGGTACAGAGGTGTGGGTAAAGAAGGCTTGGTCCTGCCCTCAAGCCTCTGCCAGTCTGATGGAGAAGGTTGTGGCAGAGTCCAGAAGTAAGTCACATATGGAGAAAGGGACCCGGATCCCCCACCCCACCCTGAGGTCTCAGCTGGTCTCATGTGGGAGGCCAGGGTACAGGAGGACAGCTGAGAGTATTTGCCTTAGAGAGATCCAGGCAGATGGTTTGTAACTTCTCAGAATGAGGCTCAGCCTTGCTGGAACAGGAGGTGCTTATGTCTGTGGAAAGCAGCTCTTGAGGGGTCTGGGATCTGGGGTGATGGGTCTTAGGCGGGAGTAGCACATGCTTTGGGGGCTCTAACCTGGGTTTGGGGATCCTATCCTGGATGAGCCCCTTCCCAGTGATGAGGTTTCACACTGGCCCCCACACTGTCTTACTTGCCCTATACCTCTCTTTATCTTCCTATTCTGACATCTGGAGGGCAGGAGTCGGGGCTTTGGTGTCTGGTTCTGTTTTGCACCAGACTTGGCAGCTAAAGCCCAGATCTCATGTGCTCCTTGCTGACAGCCCTCTGTGGTTGGCTTTCTTTGTAAAGCTGGCTTCAGAAGGCTGCAGCCAAGGGTCCCCAACCAAGAAATGCCAGAACTAATATTTAGACATCTATCCTGCTGGCTCCAGGGTTTGAGTCTTTTAAGGGAGACAAGCATAATACCCCAAATTGAGAATACCCAAAGCTGACTCTCTTAGATTATGATCCTGCTCCTCTCTGCCCCTCACCATCAGGCTCTCTCTGTCTGCTCTGCCTGCCTCTGTCCTCATCTCCTCCCGATAGACACACTGACAGGGCTTCAGGTTTCTTGCAGCCCCTCATTCCTCTTTGCTCCCTCCTCTGAGCAGAGTGGGTGTTTGAAATTCATTGAGTCCCACCTCCCCATGTACAGATAGGGAAACTGAGGCATATATATGAATGACTCCCCTGCTCAGAATTGCACAAGTCACTGACAGAGCCTGGGGCAGAGAGAGAAATGAAAAGAAAAAAAAAAAACAGTGAGGTTTTCATGGGGCTAGCGGAATAGTACTGTGGGTAGGGCTCTTGCACAGAACCCACCTGGGTTCCATCCCTGGAACTAACATATATGGTTCCTAGAAGCCTTCCAGAAGTAATGCCTGAGCACTTCTGGGTGTGACCCCCAAACCAGATCAACTATACAAAAACCATAGGGATATCAGACCTCAGCAGGATCTACATAGGGGTGTAGGTGGGAGTTGGGCCTGAGTGGTTTTCTTCTTGTTCATTTGTTAGTGACAAACCAATCCTGGCTCCAATCTTCATTCTGGTCCAGTATTTTTTCCTAGGAAAAAGGAGTAAATATAGCCATTCTGAGATAACCTTCTTAGCTGTCCCTCAGAACAAGGGACTTGCAGTTATCTGGGAAGGAAGAGGTAGATCTCAGGCTCATGGCTACTGTGCTCACCCCTTAGCTGTGCTCAGCTTCTGATGGTGCTCAGAAAAGCATCCAGCAATAAAAACCCCTTTTGCCCCATTGCATAGATGGGAAAAATGAGGCTCAAAGAAGGTCAAGGACTCAGGGAGTCAATGGCAGAGCAGGGGTGGCTCTTGGCCCTGCCCGTGCCCCAGGGGGATGAGAGGTCATTGAGGGGCTCCATCCCTGAGTGGGCTCGCACTGGTGCACACTTACACTGCTCAGGCATGACAGGTGGGCAAGGGACTGGGCTCTCCCCCGCCTGATTTTCGGGAACACTACCCAATGCTGCTCACTGCTGGGACCAGGCCCCACTCTTTGTATAACCCACATGAATGTATTAAAACCATTTTTGCAGAAACAACATAGCCTGAAGTCTTATTGTGGGCTTGTGGGAGGCATTGCTTCTGCTGGGCCCCTGTTCTCTGAGGGAGAGCTGAGGAGGGACACTGAGGCTGTGGGCCATGGCCGCCATGGACTAGGGCCCCACACCATGCCCAGCTGAGGCTGGAGGCTGGGGCAGGAATCCAATGCCTTCCTTCCTGCAGCCATTCCTCTGTCCTCAGAAGGGCAGATCTGCTGCATAGGCCTGCTCTTCCTTCCCTCCAGCCCTCCGCTTCTCCTCCTCTGTCATCCCTTTTCTCTACTTCCTCCTCCCCTCCACCTCCTACCTCTTCTTTCTCATGCCTGCTTCCTCCTCCCCATCATCTTCCTCCCTTCTCCCTCCCCACCATCCTCCTAAGTCCTCTCCAGTCCTTCCTAGTCCCTCAAGCTTCAGAGCTCAGATATGCCATCACCCATTCTAACCCACTTCTGGGCAAAATAGCTCCCTCACTGCAGACTCTTTAAGTCACTTGGTACCTCACTTTTCTTTGCCAAACTTGGTGTACTTTTCAGATGGTGCTTTCTTAGTCCCATAAATATGGGGCCCCTTTGCCCCCAGCTTCTCCATCATACACTGGTCTCATCTTAGCCCTCCCTCTCCTTCCCTGTATTCTGCAGACACTTACCTGCCCATCTAGACCCCAGGATCACTGCCCAGTCCTCTGGGGCCATCTCTTCCTATACTCCCCTCCCCAGGCCATCTAAGGGTGAACTTCCCTGGTGCACTTCCTGCATCATTGATGTCTGTCCCCTGGCTCTGAAAAAACCCTGACACTAAGAGCAAAGGTGAAGAACTGAGTGGAAGGAGCCAAGGGCTACGGATTCTGCTAAAGCATGGGAGGAAAGCAGGAAGGGCCAGGAGGCAGATGGGCCTAAATGGAGCAAGGACTGGGGTGTCCAGGGGAGTTCACAGAAGCCAGCTCACCTCAGTGAGGTCAGGCAAGGGGCACCAGGCAGAACCCCCTACTCCCTGCCTTTGCAGTTCCTATGCTTGTCCTTAAGGAATCCACCCCCACCTGCCAGTTGCCTGTTTCTTTCCTTTGGCGACTCCAGTTTGCTCCCCCAAATTCCAGCTCACTATCCTGCCTGTGACTATGCTTCATGCTGCCTGTGATCTCTTTCCTCCAGCTCCTTCCAAGAGGAGAAAACAGAAACATCAGGGATGGAGCTAGAGCAGCGAGAGTGTGAGAGGGGAGTACCTGCCCACAGGAAGTGCTGGGTAGGGCCATGGGGCAGGCAAGAGTAGTGCTCAGCTCACAGCACCTCTCCCATGTCTGGCTGAGAGCCCACCTGGTCCCTGACCCCTATTCCAGAAAACAGGGGAGTTCAGTCACCTGGCCAAGTCACCAACCAAGACAGAAATTCCTGTTTTCAGCCAAACATGGACACAGTTGCCGAGTAGGTCATCAGAATATCCGACAAATTCCAGACTCTCCAAGTCCTGGGACAGCAGTGGAAAGGGTCAGACAGGCCAGATTGGAGCTCACTGGTGGGAGGGAGGAGAGGAAGTACTCCAAGGTCTGTGGCCCCCTGAGTATCAGGCACTGCCTGGATTTGCATTGTGCTAAACCTTATTAAGTTCATAGGTTTAGTCCCATCTCTGGCACCTCCAAACTGGACTATGAAACACGTAGAGCACTTCTGGTGGTGGCTGCAAGCTGAGGCTGTGGTGTGTGTGACCTGTTTCATTCCCACCCTCTCAGTGCAATCAATCTCTTCTTTTAGAAAGAAATAGAGACACAGGGGGCCTCAGCTATAAGAGGCCAGAGCTGAGATTCAAATCCAACTTTGTCCATACCTGGAGTCAATAATCATATCCTAGGCAGCACTCATACTAGCTGCCTCCCAAAAAGTTTCGCTCCTTCCCCCACCGATTGGCCAAACTCCTTGTTCAACACTTGCCATCATCACTACTTCCAGGAAGACCTCCCTAATCTCTCCCACAGTTCATGCTTCATCTGCTAAAGAGGGAAGTCCTACATCCGCCTTAGTGTGTAAGCCAGGGGCCTTCAAACTTTTTAAAGTGGGGGCTGGATTACGGTCCCTTAGAGAGCTGGAGGGCCGGACTATATGAGCTACTAATTCCTACTCACACTGCACATATCTTATATAAATAAAATGAAAACCATTTATAAATAAACAGATCATGCACCAGTATTTCAATGGGAACTGTGGGCCTGCTTTTGGCTAAAGAGATGGTCAATGTCCGGTTCCATATTTGTCACTGCCAGCTGTAACTAGTGATGCAAGTGGGCATCAGTTAATCTTGATCTGGTTGGAGATTTCAGATGTTTCATTCTTGAAAAAGTCTGTTCACAGGCATAAGTGCTGCCAAAGATGGTTACCATTTTGAGTGCATGGTTCCTGATATTTGGATATACACTGAGTGTATATGCTGGCAGGTATCTTGGCAACCAAACAGTGCTCACTGCTGGCGGGCCGGATCAGACTCCTCTGCGGGCTGCATGTGGCCCGTGGGCCGTAGTTTGAAGACCCCTGGTGTAAGCCAACCCTGAAGTGGGGAGGTGGGGGGCACAGAAAAGGTTGATTGACCTTGTAACTCCTGCCCTTTGGGACCCCCAAACTTGTAGGGATTAAATTCAGCCTCAGATAAATTTTCTGAGACACACCCAAAGGGACCCAGAGGACATGAAGCGGTTGCAAGGGGTTTGTGTCTCGCTTCCCTCCTGCCCCCTCCAGTTTCTTCTGCTTCTAAGACCCTGCCTTAACATCCCTCCCCTCCCCACTGACTGAGAACAGGGAGGGAGGCCCAAGCTGTTTATAGGAACTGGAGCAGCTCCATCCATCAGCTCTGTTTGGAGCTGGACAGCAAGGATAATAAATACCTTGGCTCTTCCCCAGCTGAGCTTTGCCTGAACTTGGCCATTTGAACTCCAAATCTCCATGGCCTGCTGGTTCTCAGGCCCCAGCTCCCAGCCGCTCTGAGACCAAACTCTCCTTCGAAGCAGGCTTGGGAAGAGCTTGTGGCTTAGGACCCCACTGCAGGCTGTGTCTGTGTTTGACATCTGCTTTGCTCTGAGAGCAAAGAGAAAGTCAGGTCACTGGCCCTTGCCGCTGTTTCCCCAGCTGTAAAGTGGATCTCCCCCATAACTCCCCACATCCATGTATAAGTTGCATGTTGGGCAATAGTGGCTTGAGCATCTGCTCTGTGCCAGGCCCTGTGGGATTCCTGGTCAGCCAGCCAGACCATTAGGAGAGGGTGACCATGCACCCAAGCAGGAAGTGGTCAGCACCGTGAGGGAGGTCCAGATTTTGGGCTCAGACGGTTTGTTTGCTGCAGGGAGTGGTTCTTCCAGCTGGAGAAGTTAGGGGAGATGTGAGGGACATCTGTATTGGCCTTGCAGAGCAGGGTGGAATCTCAGTCCATGGAGTAGAGTGGAAGTTCCTCAAGGCAGAGCTAAAGCTGGATGGCAGGGAGATGTGGGCCCCATGTGTTCTACAGTCTGTCCTGCTTTAGCCCTGTTGCTCCCAACTTGCCCTCTTGATCTTTCAGCACCTTCTTTTTGTTTGTTTTTGTTATGGGCCACACCCAGTGGTGTTTAAGGGTTACTCCTGTCTCTGCATTCAGGAATCATTCCTGTCAGTGTTTGAAGGACCATATGGAATGAGTGGGGAGGGGAGCAAACCCAGGTTGGCCTTGTGACAGGCAACCACCCCACCCTCTGTACTATCTCTCCAGCCCCTTGGCACCTTCTTCTCTGACTTTTCAGCCTCCTGGAAGCTTCAGACTCACATTCCTGGAATTATGTATGTCCCCACTCCCATTTTTCCCCAAAAAATCATCCTAGAAAGTGCAAGATTGGAATGGGCAGAAAGTCAGTGGCCAAGAGCAGATGCTTCTGGAATGAATGCGAGTGAGTCAGTGGAAAAGAGTGAGTCAGTGAGTGAGTTCAAGTGACCGTACTTAAGCGCTACACACCACACTAGGTGCTAAATATACACAACTGTTCCCCTTAGGTACTCACTGTGCAATAACTAGACTTTACGTGCACACACACACACACACACACACACACACACACAAACCCATGTACGTGCACACTCACACAGACACTTCCAGATAGTGATGTGTTTTATGAGAAGACACAGTATGACACAGCTCAACTAGACAGACTAGATGTCCTTTGAGAAATAATGAATTCATCTTCCTTACAGCCTCTTTACCTCCCACTCAATTCGATGAATTTTTCAAAATGGCTGTGTAGTAGAAGTCTCATGCCCCAATTGCTAGGGACTGGGGAATGTGGATCTGGAAGCAACACTGACACTGCAAATAATCCACACAAGATTAGGGAGATAAAACAGGTCCAGAACTTCCACCCCAAGCAGATATAAAGGTACCAGCAGGCAGACAGACTAGCTGTGGGACCAAAACTGGAAGACTTCTCTCTGACCTGAAGACTTTATTAGTAAGGGTAGGACCACCCCTAACGGTGGAGAACAGGTAGGGGTAGAGGACCAGTCAGTAGGTGCTTCCCTCCCAGGAGGGACAAGCACATGCAAAGAAGAATTATTCTGAATAAAGTAAGAACTGGTTACTCCCAATAGTCTGGGAAGAATGAGAACACAAGTGACTTCATATGCCTTGTTGATTTTGATGCAATAAAAGCAGCTCCTACACTGGGATTCATGTCCACCTCTGTCCCTCTGTACCTTGATGGCATGATTCTCCCATCATGGGAAGGAAACTCTCAAGAGATGAGAGTGGTACCCATGGGAGGAGTCCCAGAAGTCAAGTATTGTGGGAATAGGAAGCTAATGAGGCCGCAGGTAAAAGGATCCAGGCCCAAAAGTTCTCTGCTTTCATTTTTAGTTTACTTTTGTTTGGTAGCCACAGATGTTACTTCTGATTCTGTACTCAGGTTTCACTCCTGGCAGTGCTCAGAGGACAACATGGGATGCCAGATGTGCATGCAAGGTGCATGCAGCATGCAAGGCAAGCACTTTATCTGCTGTACTTTCTCTATGGCCTCTCCAAAGTCTTTCACTTTTAAATTTTATTTCATTGTGGACTTTCACGTCGTTGGTTTCCTTTTGTTTTCTGTTAGGCATAAACTTGCCATGTGGCTAACACCAGCGCTCACCTCTGCTCCCTGATAACTGACATTGACTTTTCTTTTATCTATGGTTAATTATCAATGACAGATGTATTTAAATTGTGCTCAAACATACATGTGCATGTGATAAAATTGTATCTTTTTCTATCAAAACAGAATTGTATTATGTACATCCTGCTCTATGCTATCTTTATTCAATAGCAATTTCAAGGGCATCCCCCACCAAGAAGCATATAGCTCTGGTTCATTTTTGTTTGTTTGTTTTTTTGTTCTTTGGGGCACACCCGGTGATGCTCAGCGGTTACTCCTGGCTATGTGCTCAGAAATCACTCCTGGCTTGGGGACCATATGGGAAGCCAGGGATCGAACCCAGGTCCATTCTGGGTCAGCTGTGTGCAAGGCAAATGCCCTACCACTGTGCTCTGGCACCTCTGGTTCATTTTTGACCACTGTACGTTGCATGGCTATTTAATCAGTTATACATGCATATTATTATCCTTTCTTGTATCTACAAACATTCCACAAAAGCATTGTTTTTTTTTTTTTTTTTTTTTTTTGGTTTTTGGGCCACACCCGGCAGTGCTCAGGGGTTACTCCTGGCTGTCTGCTCAGAAATAGCTCCTCCTGGCAGGCACAGGGAACCATATGGGACACCGGGATTCGAACCAACCACCTTAGGTCCTGGATTGGCTGCTTGCAAGGCAAACACCGCTGTGCCATCTCTCCGGGCCCCCACAAAAGCATTCTTATTGATAGGATCATGCTTATTGATAGTATCACCTAGAAGTGAGATTCTCCATCAATGGATTTTATCTGGGTTTTTAATAAAATCTATTTTGAAAAAAGACAGCTATGCTTCACATGTCCACAAACTCAGTGGGTAAGAGTATCTCCCTTGAGCCTCTCCATTAGAAGTGCAAGTTATAGAGCGGTGGCACAAGCGGTAGGGCATTTGCCTTGCATGTGCTAACCTAGGACAAACCGTGGTTCAAATCCCTGGCATCCCATATTGTCCCCCAACCCAGGAGCAATTTCTGAGCACATAGCCAGGAGTAACCCCTGAGTGTCACCGGGTGTGGCCCAAAAAACAAACAAACAAAAAAATAGAAGTGCAAGTCATAGCTTCAACTGTAAAAACGGTCTCATTGTTACTTCATTGTTTTAGATCACATCAGTTGGCATCACTATGTGTATTTCAGAAGACCTTCAAAAATGTGTTGTCACACCACACCACCGCCAAGGAGCTGTTGGTTCTCTTCCACCCTCTTTGCACCCTCTCCTGGCCCCTGTCTCTATCCCCCGCAACTTCATTTCTGTGGTTCAAATCCAAGATCAGTTTTCAAGTGGTTTTGTCTGTTCTCTTGCGTTGTCTCCTAATATCCCACATCGGAGTGAGATCATCTGGTATTTATCTTTCCCTTTCTGACTTATTTGGCTTAGTCAAACACCCTCCAGTTTCATCCATCCAGTTAGAAAAGGCACAATTGTATCTTTTCTAGCTAAGTAGCATTTCCTTGTATTTATATCCACTTCACCTTTATCCACTCATCTGTTGCTGGGCATCTGGGTTCATATCTTAATGGTTGCAATAAACATAGGAATGTATTTTTTCTTTTAAAATTAATGTTCTTATATTCATTGGCTAGAAACCTACAGAGTTACTGCTGAATCATATGTCAAATCTATTTTCCACATCTTGAGAAATCTCCGTACTTTCCAAAAAGGATGTCCAGTTTACCTTCCTGCCCATTCTATATGGGGGTTCCTTTGCCCCACAACCTCTCAGCACATATTCTTTCTGGTCTTTGTGATATAAGCCATTCTCATATGTGTGGTATCTCGTTGTTTTGATTTAATAATAAATGATGATTGAGCGTTTTCTCCTGTGTCTACTTGCCTTTTTATTATTGCTCTAAATTACATTTCTCAACTGTAGGATGAGAGCAATCACTTAGATGATTTTAGAGAGAATTGCTCCTTTTTCCTCATGTACCCATTTTTCTGTTGAACTATCTTTTCCCTGTTGATAAATTGTCCAGAGGGATAATAGTGGTGCCAGTGTAGTTTATTAAATAATTAAAAGATTGTTTATCAAATATTAAATAATACTATTACATATCATGAGGATCTATTTATGGCTCTGTTCCATTAGTTTTTTTAGTTTATTTCTCAAATCCTAAAATGGTATTTTGTGACTGGTTTTAAAGTTTATTATGATACCATAGGGCAGTTTCCCATTTCCTCCATATAAATATGAAGATAACTTCACTGTAATTGATCTGAGGTGCATTGCTGGGGGTTTGGACAATACCCAGCTATGCTCAGAACTTATTCCTTGCTCTCTGTTCTGGATCACTTCTGACAGGACTCAAGGAACCATATGTGGTGCAGGATTAACAGTGAACCACATCCAAGGCTTTTTCTTATACTCTCTCTCTAGCCTTGATTTGGGTACTTTTCTCTCTAGCCTTGATTTGGGTACTTGTCATGTCTATGATATTAACATTTTCCACCTGTGAGCACAGTGTGTTTTCTCTCTCTTTGCTCAGATTATGAAGTTCTACTTTTCCCATGGGCTACATTATCTTCATCCCCTTCTTTGTATGGGCTCTAAATTTCTCTTGTTAGATTCATTCCTGTCTTTTTTATGTTGTGTCAATATTGAAATTGGAATATGTTTTTGCTATTTTCACTCAAGCATACTTACTGACAAAATAGAGAAAAGTGATTGGTTTTTGTCCACACCCAGCAGTGTGCAGGGCTTATTCTTGGCTGTGCACTCAGGTATCACTCCTGATGATTCCTTTTGGGGGATATAGGTGCCAGGGATCAAATCTGATAGAGTCAGTTGCATACAAAGCAAACATCCTTAGTTGCTATACTTTTCTCTCCATCCCTTTTCTTCTAAGATTAAATAGACTCTTTGGTTTTGGTTTTGCATCTGTGTTTAGTTTCTCTGCTAGGGTCTCTTGGGTTTTCTGAGAACCCCATTGTGATGGATCCATTGTACCCAGAACTTCCTTGAGGGCCTCACCCAGTGGCACCTGCCTCACAGGGCTTCTCCCCTCCACCACTTTGTTTCACAGAACAAATTTGTTCCACTCACTGGAATTCTGTTGTAGAGCAAAGGTTGAAATGGGTGGCCCATGGGCCAGATTTAGTCTCCAGGCATGCTTTGCTTGGCCCACACAATAGTTTGCAAAAAATCTGCACTACTTGCCAACATTTAAAACTTATAGAAGAATTATTTCATAAGGGAACATAAAAAGATATGAAATATGATTTTTCTTTAAATATGAAAAAAAAATCTAAAAACCAAGCCCCACCCTGGCTCCCAGGTCAATGTGTGGCAGAAGCTTTGGAATTTTATCTCTTAGACCACCAGGTCTTGAGGGCAGGGGCTTTCCTGTTTCCCTGCACCCCAGGGCATGATTCAGGTCTGGCTTTGTAGATCTGGGGAAAAGGAGATAAGAGTAGGTCATAAAAACTCTGACTTTCCTTCTGTCCCAGTTGCAAGCTTCAAGGACACAAGAGTTAGGAGTCCTGACCAATAAGATTATAACTTTCATCTTACTGAGGACCCTGTAACTGTCTCAAAATTCAGTTCCCTTCTCCCAAAAAGGGAGTTCTTCTGTTTTTGACTTTTTAAGTCATACTCGGCAGTGCTCAGAAATTACTCCTGGCTTTTCTAACTCAGGGCTCACTCTAGTGATGCCCTAGGGACCATATAAGGTGCTGGGGACTTAACAGAGCTGGCCACATGCAAAGCAGATACCTTAATTCTGTACTCACTCTCTCTCTCTCTCTGACCCTTAAAAAGATTTAGAAATGTCATAAAATAAACACATGTGATTATGAAGAAAATTAATTTATTATCTATAGTTATCAAAACATTAAAAAGAGCATTGATTTAGGAATGAATATTTTTAGGGAGGTCTCACACCCAACAGTGGTCAGGGCTTACTCCTGGCTCTACTTTGAGGAATTACTTCTAGTAGTGCTTGGGAGACCATATAGGATGCTGGGGATTGAACCTGGGGCCCCATTCACTATATTATTACTCTGGTTCTTGAACAAATACTTTAAAATGAACATGTAGGAGAAGGAGACCTAGTTGCAGGTCTAACAACTTCTGTCATTGTAAATACTGATGACCATGAGTAAGATCCCAATCTGTGTAGAATCTCTAACAAGGATGAAAACTATTGTGATTTCTGTTACTTCTGTCTTATGTCACAGAGAAGCCAATACTCAAGGGGGTTGAGGCTTACACTCTTGGCAGAAGAAGCTGTTAAACTTGAATCTGGAGCTAACAAGGAAAAGAAAGATGTAACTTCTGTTCTCATCCAAGTTTTCAAACCCCAAGTATTCAACCCAGTCTCCCATGGGTCGTAGGTCAAGACCCCTGCTTTGGGGAGAAGGTGCTAATGGCAGCTCTAAGGAAGCCACAATAGCAAAGAAACACAAATCCACAGAACCCGCCTGTTCTGTGTGTGTGTTGGGTCAGGCCAGGGCTGGAGTGTAAATTAGATCACTGTTTCTGGAGGGATCTTTGGAAGCCTGCTCCAAGAATCTTAAAAATGTACATCTGTTTAAACCCAACAATTCTGCTTCTAAGAGTTTATCCTAAGGAAATAAAGATAGGGCCAAAGGAACATTGAGTGTGAGGATATTCATCATAGTCAAAGCCAGCTTTTGTAGAGCCTAAAGTTTAGACAGTTTAAACGGCCCTTTTACAAAAAAAAAGAAGATGAAATCATGAGTGAAATAGCTGGAATTTTCCTGGCCTGTGAAAATGTCTCAAGCAAGTGAGGGATTTGATAGCTCACACCCAATCATATCATTCTTTATAGTCCTCTCAAATTAGGGGATCATGGATACAGCTGGGTGGTAGAGTGCCTGCCTTGAATGTGTGAAGCCCTGGGTTCCCATCCCTGGAACTGCAAAAACTAAGAAACAAAGATCACAAAGAACCCTAGACAGCAGCAATTGGGATTCATATGATAAATTCTAGTCTATCTATACTTTGGAATACTAACCAGTCACTAAAAATGATATGAATGTGGAGATTGATTTACTGACCTGGAGAGAGGCTCAAAACAGCATGAAATGAATAAAAAAGAAAGTAGATCATAAGATACGGATAAGTACCCAGTTTAGTTCAAATGGCATATTAGTTCTGCATAATAGGATGTTAAATGAGGCATTTTGCTTCTGAATTGCTGCATGTCTCAGGGCCTCAAAAGCAGCCCCAGATACAGCCTGACAGGACTTGGGCTTGTTTCTCCCCACCCCATCTCCAGCCTTCAGTCCCCAAGCAAACACTGTCCTGGAAAGGAGAGTGGGTGCTCAGGCTACTGTGGGGAAAGCCACATGCTGTGGGCCACTTAATGGCTGAAGACAAGGGACCCTGGCTTCCCTGAGATTTGAGGGCACAGAAGTCTGAAGATGAGAAGATGATTGGAATGTCCTGGTGGGAGTCAGAGAAGGGGCAGAAGCTGCAGTAGGAAAAGTCTGTGCTTGCAAAATTTGCCAGCAAAAGAGAAGAATGTTTTTGGTGATCACTGCACACAGTGCAAAGTAGCTGGATGTGAGCCATTTTGAAAGACAATTAGCAGATAATTCCTTCTCTAGACCTAGAGGTACCCTGTAGAAAGGCTCCTAGACTGGAGTGAAGGAGGCAGACAAAGCCAGCCGGCCAGAGGGTGTCCCAAAATTCAGAGACCTACAATGGAGGCACCACACAGCCCAAAAAGAGAACCAGGGCTTGAGTTTGGGATCTCTCACCCAGAGATTCTCATGCCAGTTTCCTTTTTCTTTAGTATCGCCAAAGCCTACTCAACTTTGAGCCCCATTTGAAAATGCAAAGCAGCAGTACAAGAATCCTCATATGATTTCTGAACTATACACGCAAGCTCTAAGGAAAGAAACAAGTTGGTCTGTGCAACTGAAATATGATTTACATATAGTAAATTCACTCTCACTGGACAGCTCTAACAAAGGCATAAGGGCATGTAACCATCACCACCAGATGCAAAACATGTCCCTCACCTGGGAAGTTCCCTGTGCCCCTCTGATTATCAGTTCCTTCCCACTCCAGATCCTAGTAATTGTGTATATTTATTCACTTTTTTTTTTTTTTGTAATTGTTGGGTTGAAGTTTCAAAGTTCCTACTTATAGTTTGTCTAAGCATTTATTGAGTACAAAATTTGATTTGCTTCTTGTTTGGGCACATAGATGCTTTTGTTCTCTTGAATAAATACTTGATCCAACAGCAGGTGTGTGTTAAACTGATTGCTTTATTTTTGACTCCCTTTAGCCTCTGTGAGTTCCAGAGCCTCTATCCAAGGGTCCTCAAACTTTTTAAACAGGGGGCCAGTTCACTGTCCCTCAGACCATTGGAGGGTCTGACTATAGTAAAAACAAAACTTATGAACGAATTCTTATGCACACTGCATATATCTTATTTTGCAATGAAGAAAAAAAAAACAGATACAAATACAATATGTGGCCTGGGGGCCATAGTTTGAGGACCACTGCGTATGCCTTCATCAATCCTTGGTTTTGTCAGTATTATTCCTTTAAATCCATTACAAGAAGGAATACACCAGGAGACTGGAATTTTGTTTTAGTAATAAAGGTAGGTTTTCTGTAGAGAAGTCCTTTGTCAGATAAGTCTTTTGCTATTGGTTGACTTTGGGTCCATGCCTACTAGTGCTTAGGAACTATTCCCATCACAGTGCTCAGGGTCCCTCCCAGCTATACACAGGGGCCATGTCTTCCAAAGCTTAAATTTAGAGCTTCAGAATGCACAGCTTGTGCTTCAGCACTTTGACATATCTTTCAGATAAGACTCTCCAACAAGTCAAGGATTCTGTTTGAATAGAATGACTTAAAAATTTGGTGGTGGGGGGTGGGCCTAATGTGGCAGAAACACTCAAGGGTTATGCCTGACTCTGTGCTCAGAAATCACTCCTGGCAGGCTCAAGAGATCATGTGGGTTGCTGGGGATCAAACCAAGGTCTGTCCTGGGTCAGCCACGTTCAAGGCAAATGCCCTACCCCTGTGCTATCACTCTGCACTCCCCCCCATTTTTTTTTTAAATTTGGAAATGAATTCAAAGTTGCAGAAGAATTGCAAGGATAGTTCAAAGATCTCCCAGTTTTACCTACTGTTACCAATGATTAACACTTTGCTTTGTCACTTTTTGGCTCTCTAGAAACAGATTTCTATTTCCTCTGAACCACTGGAGAATACATTGCAGACATCACTCCTGAAATATTTCCCAATTTCCTCTTTTTTAAAAAAAAACAAACACCTTATTCATTGTTTTATTTTTATTTCAGGAATTTGGTGTCATCAATGGAATTCAGGCTCTTCTATATGCAAAGCAAGTCTTCAACCACTGAGCTTCATCCACAGCTTTTTTATTAATTCACATTTCCATGTGCATTTATAAGGAAAAAGAAAAAGAATCTCAGGATTATCAAATTTAGGAAATGTAATGTTGATGTTGTATCCAATAGTAGCATCAAATCCTCAGGCCAGACCAAAATTTCACTGATTGCTCTCAATTCTGTTCTTTAAGCAATCTTCCCTTGAATCTGGGTTCAAGTCTGAAATTTCACATGTAGTTCAGCTGTTGTGACTTTGTTCTTACCTCTCTGAATCTGGAGCCACTTTTCATCATCCCTTCTTCTTATAGAATTCTGATAGATTGATTCTTGAGTAAACTGGTTGAACCAAAAATAAAAAATAATTAATTAATTAAAAATAAAATTAAAAAGCTAGAAATTGAAGATTCTTCCCAATTTGGGTTTGTCAAGGTTTCCTGCATCAGGTTCTGACTTTTGGGCAGAAATCCCACAAAAGTAGCCTCTTTCCCAGACCATCTTTCCCATTCCCCATCTGGGAGTGCTTTCTATTCCTCTGTGTAAAATATATATTAACAATACAGAGGGGAGAAGGAAAAGAATGGGATTGGAAGAAGGCTATTCATCCAAAGAATGGGTTCAAGGAGGCCAGAGAAATAGTACGGTGGGTGGGTAGGGATCTTTACCAGCACAGGGACGACCTAGGTTTGATTGCTGGCACTCCATAAGGTCCCCTGAGAGCAGTTCAGGAGTGATTCCTATGTGCAGAGAAAAACCTTAAAAACCTCAAAAAGAAGTGAGTGCAGGCTTTGGGGCTCCTTTTACTCTCTTGATGTAGTTAGATGGGTGATGTTCATGGAGCATTTTATATAGTCTCATGCTGCCTCCTTGCCCACTGCAATGCAGACCGTGACTTTGGAGCTCCAGAGAACAGGGAGTCAGTCTCAAGCAGAGGAAAAAAAAAACACACAGGTGTTCTTTGTCTTTGCACTTCCCCTTCCCCAGATCCATCTGCTTTGGGGGTTATTGAAGATCATGTGTACCCTGAGTTGTTTTTAACATTCTACTCATAAAGAGCCAGAAACTGTGTATTTTGGGATTTTTTTTAAGTGTAAATAAAGTTTTATTTAAATCACCCTGTGTGCAGTTTTCATCTTCCTTCACTCTGGGATGCCAAGAAAGAGCAGAACAGGTTTTCAGGCAGGGGTGGATATGTGTGTGGTGAGGGCAGCACATGTGTTTTGAGATTTTTATACAGTCCCCTTACACTTAAATGATCAGAAAATTTTTGGGTTTTGGTTTTTGGGCCACACCCGGCAGTGCTCAGGGGTTACTCCTGGCTCTGCACTCAGAAATTGCTCCTGGAAGGCTCGGGGGACCATGGGATGCTGAAGCTCGAGCCCAGGTCATCCACGTACAAGGCAAACGCCCTACCGCTGTGCTGTCACTCCAGCCCCAAAATTATTATCTTCTGTTTATTTTATTTTATTTAAAGTATTTTTTGTATTTTTGAGCCATGCCCAGAGATTCTTAGGGCTTACCCTGGACTTTGCACTCAAAGGAATTCACTTCTGGCAGTGCTCAGGGATCATATGAGATGCTGGAGATCAAACTTAAGCCAACTGCTTGCAAGGTATGCGTCGGCCTCAACACTCATCTTTTAAAGGTGAAGAATCACCTGTTTCCATGAATTAACATTTTGAGTGTGGGGACCAGAAACCTCAGCTGTCTGGTGTGGGAGTGGCCTGTGCTCTTACCAAGACTGACAGCTGTCAGAAGGACAGGGTGGGGAAACCTGTGCCACCACAGACATCATGGAAAATCTTAGGCTGGCGTCAGAAAGAGGCCAGACTCAAAGGCAGGTGCTTCACAGGGGAAATGACTCCAGATAAGCTTAGGTGCACCTAAATACCCACTAAACATCTCCCTACTTTTCTCCATCTCTGCAGCACTGTTTGTCTGCACAATGGCCTCCAAACACATCTCCCTGGTCTTTCTGTCCTCTGGAGCCTAATATCCTTCACAGAGCCCAGCTCAGTGTCCTCTGCACCCTAAGATTCTGACAGTCACCTTAACCCACCCTTATATGTTCCCCCAACCACTGTCCCCTGACAGGGCCCCACCCAACCAACCCATGTAAACTTCTTTCTCCTCACTTTCTCTCTTTATGCCTTGACCCAACCCCTCTCCTTCCTGAGGTATCTCTCCCTGACAGTGCTACCTAGTTATTGGAGCTGGGTCATCAGGGCCAGTGTTCAGGAAGATGCTCAAGGAATCTGGAGTCTAGACAGTGTGGCCCTCAGGTGCCAGACTGTGGGTCAGATCCCGAGACACAATAAGAAAATGACACAGAGGCCCAGAGAGATAGCACAGCGCTGTTTGCCTTGCAAGCAGCCAATCCAGGACCAAAGGTGGTTGGTTCAAATCCCGGTGTCCCATATGGTCCCCTGTGCCTGCCAGGAGCTGTTTCTGAGCAGACAGCCAGGAGTAATCCCTGAGCACCGCCGGGTATGGCCCAAAAAAAAAACAAAAAAAAGAAAAAAAAGAAAATGACACAGACTGTTTGGAGATAGGGGGTGGGAGAGGGTGTCACCATTTACCATGGAGTCAATAAAAAGAAACACAAGTGCTTAACTGTAAGGAAAGGCTCGAAGCTGACATTGGTGAAGAAGAAAAGCAAGTGGCCCGTTCAGGTACACTGATCTACTGACACTGCCATTACAAATGTTCACAAGCCAGGTGGTTGAACATGACAAAAATACACCATGTTCCTGAGGACTAAAGCCCATTCTCCAGATGCTGGCAGAGGGAGGCCCATGCCCTCTGAGGTGCCAGGAAAGGGTCTATTTTAGGTGTCTCTCCTAGTTCTCTGGTTTCTAGCTGGTGCTGCAAGATTCTAATCACCCCATGGACTGCCCCCTCCCCCATTTCTGCCTCAGAGCCTGCACTTCCCCTTTCTAATGGACCCCAGTCAAACTGGATGAAGGACTCACCTACTCTACAGTCTTGATGTAGTCCTTCAACAGCCATGTTTCCAAATAAGGTCACATTCTGAGGCACTGGGGATTGGGACTTTAACAGATGAATGGAGGGTGGGGGACACAAAACAATTCAACTCTGAATAAGTGCATGGAGGTCACATCCCAAAGGGCAGGGAGAATGTAGAGGAGGGGAACTGTGGTTTCTCAAGTCAAATCTATACATGGGAGCGAGGCACTATGTAGAAGAGAGATCTGAGGGAAAGACAGAAGAAGCTCATGGGGATTTTTTTAAGGGTTATCACTGTATGGTATGTACTATCCATGTTTCTGCATTTCCTCTAAAGGAAATCAGAGGAGGGAGAGTAGAACCAGAGTGAGCCAACCCAGTACTGTCCACTGCAGGCATCCAAATCTTTGGGTTCTTATCACAGGCTAAGCTCACACAAGGGCTGAGGCATGCTGTCCCTAGGGGCAACAGCATTCGTGAGTCTGCAGCATCAATCTCCCCAGGGAAGGAACAGAACAGAACTATTTGTGTTTGGACTCAGAATCTGCTACTGGCATTCAATTCCCAGAGCACTTTTGCCTCTCCTTAATGTCTCCTAGGTGGAAATTACTGCCTCTATTTTACAGCTGAGGAGACTGTGGCTTAGACGAGTGGGGGCCCTCAAGCTCCCAAAGCATTACAAAGTGAGGCAAGAACCAAACAAGTCTGACAGTGAGGTCCATGCTCTTTGCCAGCTCCTTAGGGGCCTGCTTCAGGAGTTACCTCAGGCGCAGCTGTTCTGTCACCCCAGAAGGCCTGTGGATAAAGGAACAACTTTCCGCTCAGCAGACCAGGAAGCCACAGATGATGTGGCAGCATCTCCAGTGTCCACACATGCCTCCTATACCTTCCATGGGTTTTTCAGCACCACAGGAGCTGCCTAGACAAGAGATGCAGCCCCGATGTCTAAGATCTTCAATGCATTGGACAGTAAATGACCACAGATGAACATCAGTCTTTTGGCATAGCTGGGGACTATGTCAGAGGCCTTCTGTGACTTTATTGCTGAAACCAGGCCTGCCCTCACTGTGGACTCAACCCCACATGCTCTGGGGGGCTTTCTTCCTTATGATCTTGGTCTGTTTTGGTGTCACCACCTCAGAAGCTATAAGCTCTTTGGATGAGCCTATAGAGAGATAGTACTACAGGTAGGGCGCTTGTTTTGTATGTGGCTGGCCCAGATTCAATCCACGACATCTCATATAGTCTCCCAAGTACTTCCAGTACTTGGAGCCTTGAGCACTGCCGGGTATGTTCCCCTACCAAAAAAAAAAAGTGAAGCTAAGGGCTCCAAGGCCTTTTGCAAGCCCCCCATGCTTTCAATGGCCCTAACCTAGTATGGCTGAATGAGGCTGCTCTTCTGTGGACTCAGAGTTGATAAGAATACAGATCCTATGTTTGCTGTGGATGTGAAGCTAGAAAGAACAGACAGCTGGGGCTTGATGTGGGGCTCCATGGAGCACAGAAGAGGCTTTTCTGGGTTTGTGTTTCTTCCCCTCAGAAAAGATGGCTGGAAGGGCATAAGGCTGGATCTGTGGGAATTAAGCTTGGACAAAACCCAGACTGGGGGAAGAGGATATAGCCTGAGAAAAAAATAGAGTAGCTTAGAAAGAATAATGGATAGACTCAGAGGAGAGGATGACTGTAAGGGGGTCCTGGGCCCGTTGCTTTGGCCTGGCATGTGGTGCAGTGAGGGAAGAGGACATGCTGAGTGTTGGTCCTCAGACACGAGCATCACCTTAGACTCTTCCCCAGCGTGGCAGCAGGGTCCTCTATGGTTTCTTCTCTTCTTGGTCCCTGACCCACACCTCTCTCAACACACTCAGCAACATATGTGCTGCTTCTAGGCTTTGAGCCTAGGAACTGGACCTGTCCAGAAAAGGGAGGGTCTAGTGGAGGGCCCAGTCCCTAGAAATCTTTGCTTGCTGCTCACTTAGCACCACCAGCCTTCAAATGGGAGATGCTGGAAAAACTAATGTTTCTGTATGTGGAAGGAGGGGTGGGTTCCCCAGTGGAGACAGGAAACAGGGCTGGAAAGTAGGAGGAATGTCCAGATCTCTCTTGCCTCTGATCTTAGTAGGCTCAGAGAGGGTATAGATTAGGAGACAAAAGGGAACCCACAGATTGGAACCCTGAAAACTGAGAAACTCATAGGTCTATGGAGTCAGAGGGGAAAGCCCCACCAAGCCAGTGTGGAGGGGCAGAGAAGGCTATTAGGCCCCTTCTCCTCTTCTGCTGATCTCCGGCCTTCCCATTAGCTAAATCTTGCAGGAGTGTGATGTCCACAGAAGCCAAACTCTAGGGACATGAAAAGAACCCACTGGGATAGGAAGAACCAGACAGACACACTCCTTGCTTTCCAGAGCTGAGTAGAACTAGCCATTGGTTCAGGGCCTCACAGCATGAGGACTCTTAGTACTTTGCTTCTCCATTTGTACTCAGTAGTAACCACTCATTCCCATGCACTCACATGCAGTCACAGCAATACCAATCTTTACATCGATTGAAGACTTTTGTTTTGTTTTGTTTGGGGCATCACTTCTAGTGATGTTGGGGGGCTACATGATGTCAGGAATTTTACCCAGATTTCCCACATGCATAGCACTCAGTTCTTTGAACTGACTCCCTGGCCCTATATTGGATGATATTTTTTTGAAATATTTGTTTTGAAGTCACACCCAGAAGTGTTCAGGGCTTACTCCCTGCTCTGCCCTCAGCAATCACTTCAGGTGGATTCAGGGGACCATATGAGATGCCAAACCCAAGTTTTATATCTGTAAGATAAGTACTTCACCCACTGCTTTCAAAATTTTTCAAAATACCTTAGTGTCGGGTTGGAGCTATAGCGTAGTGCTGGGGCGTTTGTCTTGCAGGCAGCCCACCCAGGAGACTAACCTTGGTTCGATCCCCATTGTCCCATATCCCCAAGCCAGGAGTGATTTCTGAGTGCATAGCCAGGAGTAACCCCTGTGCATCACTTGGTGTAGCCCAAAACCCAAAAAAAAACCCAAACAAACAAACAAAAACCCAACAACCACCTTGGTGTCAAAACTCAGAATCTAAAGATCAGGGTAAAGATCTTGACTCTCATTCCTGAGAAATGGTACAGCAGATAAAAAAACTTGCTTTGCATACAGCCAACCTCAGTTTGATCCCCAGCAATACACTTGGTTCCCTGAATATCACCAGGAGTAGGCCCATAACCCCTTTCTCTCCCCAGGTCTTGACTCCCTCCCTTACCTTACATTTCCAAATCTTGATTTTTCTCAACTAAACACCAATCATCATGAAAATGTTACCCATATTAACCATACCTACACCCATAGCACCCTTCCCCCATGTGCTGTACCCCAAGAAAGGAACCACAGCTACTCATTCACACTAGCATGTAAATGACCAACAACCAACTGTGGGTTTTTTTTTTCAAGGCACAGGGAAGATGCACAAGTGAATCAGTTATTGAGTTTCCGGGGCAACCTACTCATATCCACACTATGCCACCTGGCTAGTGTCCTCCGGAAGGTTGGTCGAATGACTAAACTCTCATCTCATCTATTCGGGGTCCCTGAAACAATGCATGCTTGTGTGCATGTGACTGAGGTGCGAAGAGATGACTAGATTCAGTGGGATCTGAGAGCTGTGTCAGCGTGTAGGGTTCCTTGCCTGGAGAGGCCAGCAGCTGATCCCTGGGAGTCAGGAGCTCCCTAGTTTCTTTGCAAGAAGTCAAAGCCCTGGTGACAGCTGCGGCCAGCTGGCACCAGGTCCCGGCAAATCATTGTTTGGCCAAAACAGGAAACTGCCTGAGGGGAAGTGCGGACTCGCCTCGGTGAGCCCCAGAAGAATGGTCCCCGAGAAACTTGGGGACGTGCTGGCAGGCACAGACTATGTTGCAGCAGTACTGCCCCCTCTCAGCCAGATAATGTGCCTTCCTCACCCCACTGATTGGCACGTGCTATTGCAAGCAGCACAGGGGCACTGAGAGTGCAGGGGCAGAGCCTAGGCCTTGGGCATCCCAGGGCCCCTCCTGATATAGCTCTGCATCTCTCGACCAGGTGCCCATAATGCATCCTGGTCCTCACCTTATGTACTGCTTCTGACAGACCGTGTGCTGCCATCTTTCACAAAGATCTGACCATGGAAACTATAAAATCGCTATGGTCTGCCATAGATGGTTAGCCTGACAGTTCCACAGCACCGCACACTGAGCAAAGCACCACTTCCATTTGATCAGATGTCCTCAATAATTATGCCAAGATGCAAAGTGGGGCTCATGGACCCACTTTCAGAGAATATATAGGCTTAAATCCAGAAGCATTCCAGTCAGGCCTTGGAGCCAAAAATTCTCAGGAAGCTCCAGTCACGGGGGTCCTGAACACTGGGGCAGAATTCCTGTGGCTCTGAAGCCCTCTCTACCCTAAGAGAATAGGAGTGACATTTTCCTGCAGGGCTGGCAGTCAGAGGTCCACTAGGCTTGCTGGTGCTGTCTTACCTATTTCTCTCAATTTAGTCTCTGTCACTCACCTCCTAGTGACCAGCCATGCCCCTCCTCTCACGTCTCCATGACCTCAGGAATCATCTAGAGAAGACCTTGTCTAAAGACTGCTGGGAATCCTGGGACCTCATGTAGGTGAGATGAAGGTCCTCTTCCTTTTTCCTAAGACCCAGACTTAATTCAAGTCCCTACCTTCAGGTTTAATGTTTGATCTGCTGAAGCCCAGTCGACTAGCTGGGGCGTCCCTCAGAACACTGCTGGCTGGAAACATGCCCAGTTGCCCTATTTTAACCACAAAGAGAGTCCTGAGGAGAAAAAGAGTTCCTCTCCCTCATTCTCCCAGGTAGAGTCAAGCTGACTATCTTTCACTCGAAGGGGACTACAATAATAATGGCCCACCTGAGAGCCAGCTGAGGACAGGAGAAAAGGAGAAGGGCAGGGGATGTGTCCTCAAAGGACTAGAGCACAGTCTTGGCATGTGGGAACCCCTAGTTTTATCCTAAGCACTGTAAGTCACTGGAGACCCTCTGGAGGCAACAAGAGACCCTACACACACATCTTTCAATAGTCTCTGAACACCACCTGGGTATTCCCTCAAAATAAATTTAGAAAGACAAAATGAGAAATGCTTCTTTCTTTTTTCTTTTCTTTTCTTTTTTCTTTTTTTTAGTTTTTGGGCCACACTCAGTGATGCTCAGAAATTACTCCTGACTCTGTGCTCAGAATTCATTCCTGGCAGGCTCAGAGGACCATATGGGATGCCAGGACTCGAACCCTGGTCCGTCCTGGTAGGCTGTGTGCAAGGCCAATGCCCTACCAATGTGCTACCTCTCCAGCTCTTCCTTCCTTCCATCCTTTCTTCCTTCCATCCTTTCTTCCTTCCTTCTTTCCTTCCTCTTCCTTCCTTCCTTCCTTCCTTCCTTCCTTTCTTTCTTTCTTTTTCTTTCTTTCTTTCTTTCTTCCTTCCTTCCTTCCTTCCTTCCTTCCTTCCTTTCTTCCTTCCTTCCTTCCTTCCTTCCTTCCTTCCTTTCTTTCTTTCTTTCTTTCTTTCTTTCTTTCTTTCTTTCTTTCTTTCTTTCTTTCTTTCTTTCTTTCTTTCTTTCTTTCCTTTCTTTCTTTCTTTCTTTCTTTCTTTCTTTCTTTCTTTCTTTCTTTCTTTCTTCCTTTCTTTCTTTCTTTCTTTCTTTTCTTTCTCTTTTCTTTTTCTCCTTTTTCTTTTTCTTTATATAATACTAGGAATTGTGGCAGTGTCAGATCTGCCCACTCTGGGCTGCAGTGCTGAGAGAAGCACATGGCCCTGTTTTGCACAGAGGCAGAGACAGGATTTTCTCTTACTTGCAGCCAAAGGCATCATTAGGACCCCATCATCTTGCCATCTCAGAGCCACAGAGCCACAGAGCGGGGGGCCGAACTGCCCTCCCTTCACCAGCTCCCTCTTGGTTGCGAAAGGTCTGGGCATGTGGCCAGGTTGATGGTTTGTTCACGGCTTTTTGGAAGCTCTGCATTCTTTCCTCTCTGTTCCTTGAGCCAGAAACAATTCTTCTCTCCCTGCAGCTGGCCTCTGGCCCAGGCCCAGGACATCCCACTGACACTGATGCAGCAAGACTGATAGAGTGGGAAGCAGAGGTCCGAGGCCCTGAGCCCCCAGCACTGTCTCTGCTCTCAGTTCTGTCTCTGGTTTTTCCCTTTCTTCCCCTCTAGGGACTGTGAACACTTTGCAGCTTCAGGATCCCAGACTTTTCAGAGCATCATGCACATTGGTTATAATCTAGTGCAACTGTTTTAGTGTACGAAAGTGGAAACTGAGGCTCTGGTCCAGACCCGGATTATCTTGAGCTGGGACCAGAATCTACAAATGTTGACTTCTGGTCTAGGTGCCTTTGTCATTGGCCACAGAAAGGTCATCATTGATGTAACTTTCTCTGTTTTGAGTGTTGACACTACCTAGTGTCTCTTGCCTTGAAAACCCCTTTCTATCCTACTGAGCACAGCTCTGACTTGGGTTTTCTGGTCTCCTGGATAAAAGCTGTCCATTCTCCTGTGTGTGAGAGTGTCTTCAAAGAAGGACTATGTATATTTAACATTGCTGTCTGCTGGCACCTTCCAATGTGCTACCTTTCCTATGGTCTATACACCTGCTGTGGGGCCCAGCTTCTCTGCCCTTAGCACTAGGAAGACAGGAGCACAGGGTTGAATGGCAAGAGATTCTGCATCTGCATCCGCATCATGCACAGGCTCTATCCTATCAAGCTTGTCTTCTCTGCTCATTCTATTTCAGTGAGGCAAGTGTGTCTCTACTCAAGATCCCCAGCTCAGATGATCAGGTCAGTTCTGAGAGCTCTGGGCAGCTTCGGGGAATAAAGTTTATCGCCCCCTCCATGCACAACCAAGAATAGCCCTGAATCAAAATTTAGTTCTCAGATTCAAGAAGCTCCACTTCCAGAAATCTATCTGAAGGGAAGAAAAATGTGAACAAAAATCAACAAGGGAGAAATTACTTAGGAGAGCAAAAAATCTGGAAATCATCTACAAGTCCAGCACATTCATATGTATTTGCTCTTTAACCCAGCAAGTTCAATTTTGTGGCTCTATTCTAAAGAGACACAGGCAAAAGCAAGACAAAATACCTGTGTTAAGCTAGTTGTAGAAGCCCCACTTCTAATAGTAAGACACTGCTCACATGTCCTGCATAGGATCACTTGGCCTGACTATTGTCTGTGCATAGCATGTGGATAAAACTAAGCAGGACAGCAAAAGTATGATAAAATGTTGAGGCCAGACAGCTATGAATAACTTTGAAAAGCCTGGTACTTTAATAAAATATAAGTAAATAAATAACTTCACACACATAAAAATGTTGGAGCTGGAGAGATGGTACAGCAGACAGAGTACTTGTCTTTCGCGCAACTGGCCCAGATTCAATCCTCGGCATTCCATAAAGTCCAGATACTAAAAGCAAGGAGTAAGCCCTGCATTTACTGGGGTGCAGTTGGGGAATGTAGGCATTAGATTATGATTTATAAAAGAAGAAAGGAAATATACAAATACACACATACTTTCTTTAACTTAAAAAAAACTGTTAAAAAGAATAAATGCTAATTCCTATGTCCTCTTATTGGACAAAGGAGAATACAGTAAAGGGAAAGGAAGAAGTTAGGCTTCTCTGCACACACCTTGCTTACCTTTTGATCCAGGTAAATGCATTACAGAAAATAAAAAAGAAAAGAATCAGGGGCCGGAGAGATAGCATGGAGGTAAGGCGTTTGCCTTTCATGCAGAAGGTCATCGGTTCGAATCCCGGCGTCCCATATGGTCCCCCGTGCCTGCCAGGAGCAATTTCTGAGCATGGAGCCAGGAGTAACCCCTGAGCACTGCCGGGTGTGACCCAAAAACCACAAAAAAAAAAAAAAAAGAAAAGAATCAAAGGTCAACCTCCCAAAACTCAAAAGCAAAATGTGTAATAAATGACCCTGCAGATTGCACTGGTGTCTTCCTCATGTGCAGTTGTATTATTTTTTTTTTTTTTTTGGGCCACACCCTGTGACGCTCAGGGGTTACTCCTGGCTATGCGCTCAGAAGTTGCTCCTGGCTTCTTGGGGGACCATATGGGGCGCCGGGGGATCGAACCGCGGTCCGTCCTAGGCTAGCGCAGGCAAGGCAGGCACCTTACCTCCAGCGCCACCGCCCGGCCCCGCAGTTGTATTATTTTAAGTGATTGAGAAACTAGAAATTGACTGTACATAGAATCAGGATATACATTTTACAAACAAAAGACCAAGATTTTTCTGTTATCATATTGCTAGCAACCATTGCACTGTTACTCTGACATTTTTATGAAATATAGATAAATAGGAGAAAGTACATCGATAATCCTATTAATGTTAAAAATAAAGATTTTCAGCCTTAACTAATCATAAATATAAAATCAGAGTACTTAAATAAAAGTCTGATTACCTTAAGTATATTCTAAAAGATCAAAACGAACTATTGAAGCTTTCTTTCTTTTTTTAAACTTTCTCAGGTGCTCCAGGATGCTCAGAGGTAACTCCTTGTTCTGTGCTTAAGTATGGCTTGTGGCAAGGCTCAGGGAACTGTCTGGGATCAAATCCAGAACAGCAACATTCAAGACAAGCATCATCTTCATCAAGCATTCTCCTCACTGTACTATCCCTCTAGTCCCTGAAGTTCTCTTCTTAGATTTGTTTGTTTTAGATCATATCCAGTGGCACTCAGGGATTACTCCTGGATCTGTGCTCAGAAATTACTCATGACAGACTCTGAGGACCATAAGGGATGCCCAAAATCAAACCCAGGTCTGCATGTATGAGACAAACACCCTAGCCATTGTGCTATTGTTCTGGCCCCTGACATTCACTTTTTTTAAAAAAAAACATGGAACACTTCACAAATTTTCATGTCATCCTTGTGCAGGGACCATGCTAATCTCTGTATCATTCCAATTTTAGTATATGTGCTGCCAAAGAGAGCATGACATTCACTTTTTTTTTTTTTAAGAAGAATGCATTTCCTTGCTTTGCATCTGAAAGAAGCAATGGCCAATCCAATTGAGTCAAATATCCCTGACATTAACTTTTGTGTCTCTTAACAACCTTTTTTTATTATTATTATTAAAAGAACCAGGACTTCTGGGTAATACTTCTTAGCTGATGGTTAAGTCTGGGAAAAGAGTGTTAAAGACAAGCCTAAACATCCTGTCATTGCAGAAATAAAGAAAGCTGGATAACACTGCTAAGGACTAGTTAAAGGATTCACAAGTTTGGGCCAGGGATATGAGTCAGTGGTAGAACAAATTCCTTGCAAGTGTGTGAAGCCATGGGTTTAATTCTGATACTGTGAAAAGAGGAGGAGAAGGAAAAGGAGAAAAGGTATTACAAGTCTATCAAGGAAGTTTTCCACTGGCAAAAATAACTGTAGTGGATTAAAACAGCAAGTTCTTAAAAACACATATTTTGTTTGTATATATTTATATATACACAATAATATATACATATATGTATATATATATATATATATAAAACAAGATTCGTGGTCACTTATGAAAATGTTAGAATATCGACTGTAAACCAGAAATCAGAAAGCATATATACCAGGGGAGAACATCCAGCATTCATCTTGCCTTTTGGAGGAAAGGGTTTTTCAGGGTGTGAGGAGACCTGAGCAAAGGATGGTCAGGTGGTTTAGAAAGAGACAAAGGAGCATGGTCTGGAATCCACACTATGACCAGTTCACACTCTGACCAGTTTCTGGTGGATACTGGTATCATTATTAAATGCTATGATTACTTGGGGTGGGGAGTTCTCCTCTCCTGGTAGAGAAGCATGACCCAGATTCTGGCCTTAGCTCTGCTGTCTGGCTGGAGTTTCCAGGCTGTGACCCCAATCCCTTTTGGACTGGGCTTGGGCATCTCAGATCTGGGGTTCTTCGAGCCCAGCCCAGGACAGATTTGCTCATAACTTCTGCTTGTGTAACTCCGGCCTGTGAGGATCACGAGTTCTCATCTGGCCTTGGTGAAAAGTATGGCCTTGTATGATGTCAATGGCATTTCCCTTCAGAAAAAGGAAATGAGGTTAGTGAGCCCGTTACCAAGAAAGGAAAGTCAGCTGGGCCCCACCCTCTGCAGCCCAGCGTTCTTTGCCAAGCCATCAGACTGGGCTCCTCGGCTGGGGGTGGGGGTGGGGGAAGGACCCAGAAATGCCATGGCACTGACAGAGGTACCACCACCATATGGGTACAAACAAATGTCACATTTTGGGCTTCTGAGCAGGACTGAGTCACCTCCAACAAGCCAGATCCTTTCTGCTATTATGGTTAAGACCCCAGTGATGCTGAAAGATCCAAGTTCTGAAGTCAGCAGAGGTGGGGAGGCATTTGGGGTGATGTGTGTAGTGAGAGACCGTATGATTGACCTGGATTTAATTCCCAGAAACCAGAGCCTGCCATGAATGGTCCCTGAGCTCAGAGCCAGGAATAAGCCTTAAGCACTGCTGGGTGTGAACCCCTTCCCCTTCCAAAAAAAGTTAAGATGACCCTAGTTAGGTCAAGCTACTATATTAGGATAAGACAGAGAGGAGAGAGATATGCTGAGATCACAGGTCAAAGAATTCAGGTGCAGGTCACATTGCAATTGGGGGTTTGGGGGGGTCCCAAAAACCTATCACATGGTGGGATTTCCCCCAGCATCTCAATTCAGATGGTTATCCTAGAAAATCCTGTTCCAGTTACAAATCAAGAACCTTTATTACATACACGTCCCACCCATAGCTTCTGGACATCTGAACAGATCTTAAAATGCTTTTATGAGGATATAGTGACATGAACTCCTTGCCCTCCAACATACTTCCTTTGACTAGAACATAGAAATTAACAGTAAACTGATTCACTTAGAAGGCTCCGGAAATAGGCCATCTGGAAGATTGGTCATCGGACACATTTGCTGTCCAGCAAATACCTTTCTAGGAACTTGACCTGGTGCCTCACTGATTGGCTTCCAGCCACCCTTTCCTCACCCTGTAGCCTCGAGCAGGTTGACCAGGGCCTGGCAAACAGTGTTGTAGGCGCTGGTGAATTTATTGCTAACTAAACCACACTTTGTAACTTTTTCTCCCTGTTGTGATGTTCTTTTTAGGGTCATACCCAGTGGTGCTCCAGGGCTACTCCTATTCAGTGCTTGAGGTTCTTTCCCGGTGGTGCTCAGGGAACCATGTAGATCTAGGGATAGCACAGAAAGTAGGCTCTTGACCCCTTGAGCTATTTCTCTGGCAAGGATATGAGATTCTAATTTGGAACTGGGCATCCTCAAGATTTGAGGGATTGGTGGGTTAGAACTGGCCAACCTGGTCACCTCCAGACACAGTAAAGTAAAGGTGTGGGGAAAACCCCTCACCTTTGCTCTTATGACAAACATCAGCTTGGGTCATAGTTTCCACTGTACCCATGAACAAAGAGCAGCTGGATGCTCTCCCACACACTCAGGGGCTGGGGGGTTTCAGGTGAAGAAGAATAAGGTGTCTGTGTTTCTAACCTTTGCCAGATTGGATATCAGTAATAGAGCTGGACAAGATAGAATCCACACATGGGTACTGTATTGGCATGCTTATGTGTGTACATGCAGAGATGAACATATGCATCTCTGAGTGTGTGTAGCTGGCCACATTGTGTGATGTATCATCACTGATCAGATATAGAGCAGTTGTTGTTGTGTATTGATGACTGTGAAGGCTACATACACACACAGACTTATGTTCGTGTGTACACCTGGTGCTGGCTTGAGTGTCATTTGGATACACTTACCTTAGGGTTGGTGGGGAATGGAACCCTGGTTGCTTACAGCATGATTTGAGAATGGGGGCATGTAGGAACTTGCCCATGTTTGTGCTGCTTTGTGCTTCTTGTGCAGACACATGTTCATGAGTTTCTGGTCACCCAAAGGAGGGTAGCAGGCAGGTGTGTCTTGTATCGAGAATGGCTAGAAGCTAGGGGGCATCTCTGGTGCTGTGAGTATGTATGATGCAAACACATGTAACTGGGATTGAGTGGTACCCAGGTGAGTATGAGTTTGTGTGTGTGTGTGTGTGTGTGTGTGTATGTGTGTGTGTAGCTCTATAGTACATAAGTATATATAAGTATATACTCCCCCAGGGGGGTAATGTTTGTAGGTGCAGAAGAGCCGATGGTTCTAGCAGGTGGACACTCAGATTCATCCAGGTCATCTTTCTTTTAGGCCACGTCTGATAGTGCTCAGGTCTTACTCCTGGCTCACTCCTGGGATCACCCCTAGTGGGGTTCAGTGGACCATATGAGGTGCTGAAAATGAAACCTGGGTCAACTGCATAACCTCCATGCAGCAAGCACCCTATCCTCAGTATGATCTCTCTGGCTGGACTTCTTTGTCTCCTGGAGAACTTCTAAACTAAAGTCAGTCTATGGTGGTAGCTTTTCCAGTAACTTAGATTTCACATCTGGAAAATAAGACTGTCAGAGGTTATCAGTGCTGAAGAGTGAGGCTGGAACTCATCTGGGGTTTGGGCATGGGCCCCAGGATATTGCTGTGGACTCATAACGATGCAGGTATGACACCTGGGGTCCCATTTAGCCATTTAGATGGTGCCCTAGGGTGTGTCACTGCTCAGATCTCCAGTCTGACAGTCAAAGGCTTTCAGAGCCCCCTCCCCTTGTTGTTTTTTGCCATTGGGACAAAAGAAAGCCTTAAAACTTTTGGGGCCAGAGCAATGGGATAGCAGGCAGAGTCCTTGCCTTGCACACAGTTGATCCAGGTTCAATCTTTGGCATCTCATAGTCCTCCAAGTCTGCTAGGACTTATCTCTGTGCACAGAATAACCAGGAATAACCCCTGTGCACTTCTGGGTGTGGCCCCCCAACCCAAACCCAAACAAAACAGAAAGGTTTCCCTCCATAGTAAGCAGCTAAATACATGGGCAATGCTGGAGCTAAAGGTGGAGGGGGCGGCTAGAAGAGGAGCCTCAATGAGTCCCACCTAGCTGGCCCTGACCCCTTCCCTCTGCATTCTAGGGTTTGAAAAATGTACCTCAATCGGGCATCTCAGCTAATTTTCCTTGGCCTGTTTGGGGTGGCTGTGGGGGCTGTGAGATGGGCCCTGCCAATGGGAGTAGCCCAACCTGACCTCAGGGAATCGCCCTTTGTCGTCACAAGTGGGCACTTCTTCTTCCAGGCTGGCCTAGGCCAGAGTAAATCTCACATGTGGTTCTGTGGTTGCGAACACAGGCCTAAAAATAACCACCCGGAGCTGGGGTTCTCCTTGGGGTGAAAGGCAGGACGCCTGCCCTTGGCCCTCTGTGCCCCATGGAGAGCAGGTGTGGGCGAAGAGTGAACTGGTGTCCAAGGGTTATTTTATACCATGAGATTGTGTTTGAAATTCTGTGGAGTTGAGTTCATGATTCCTTAACAGATAAGGAAATGGAAGGGAGGCTGGCTAGAGGAAGACTCTTGACAAACTGAACTTTCTTTTTTATTTTATTTGTTTTTGGGGAGAGGCACACCAGACAATGCTTGAGGGTTACTTCAGGCTCTGCATTCAGGAATTACTCCTAGTGGTACTTGGGGAACTATATGGGATATCAGGGATTGAACTCAGGCTAGCCTCATGCAAGACAAATGCCTTAACCTCTATGCAATCAATCCAGCCCTAATTCTCTGACCTGAACTCTCTGACCCCCTAGCCCTGCTCTTCATCTTTTGGCCTACCACAGCTACTACATCTTGGCTGAAGGCAGCTGGCATAGAAGTAATAGGAACAAACTACCTAGACTTGCTTATGACCCCAATCCTGCTGTGTCTTCTGCTGGCCTTGCTAGCCTCCTCAACTCTCTCAGCCTCAGTTTCCCTTATAATGAAGTGGGGGAATCCATTTGTAGAATCTCAGTGAGGATCAGTAAAAATGACCTCAAGTATCCCTACACCTGGCAGGTATAGTCTCAAGCCTGGTTTGGGATCAGGCTTACAAAGTTGAAGTAAAGGGCAATGCCAATCAAGCCTTGGAAAGCTTCTTGCCAGGGGACCAAGGAGAAATCAGGGCAATGTGGTCCAGGGGCATCATGTGTCTTCCAAAAAGGGCTTCCAGGATGGAAAGAGAACAGGAGTTAAAGTGCTTGCCTTGTATGGGACTGACCCCAGTTTGATCCCTAGCATCACTTATGTCTCCTGATCTCCACCAGGAGTGATCCCTGAGCACAGAACCAAGAATAAGACCTGAGCATAGCTGGGTGTGCCCAACACCCCAACCCCCAAAACAAAACAAAAATACCCTCAGAAGTGGTCACAGTTCCACCTACAGGAAGCTGGTCACTCTGGAGTAGCACTAGACTCTGTAGTAAACTTAGCATGACCTGATTGATTTGTGTCACTCTCAAACAGTGCACCCTCAAACAGTCTCTCAATGACATTGTCAGGTGATTGCAACCAAAAATTAAAAAAATAAAAAGATGATACCTCTGACCTTATGGTGCTCCTTGAACAGAATGGTGGCATGAACATATTCACCTTCCGAAGTCAAAGTGTAATAGTCATAGGGTTTCTGCCTGGCTGGCTGGTCAAGGACCAGGCCTTCCCTTCCAGCACCTCTTTCCAGCCCTTCTTCTCCAGTCCTTCCCACCATCTTTCCTTCCATCACTTCCCCCACCCAGTGATTTCCTCGGGGAATTTCCAGGCTTCTTGTATGCTGGACTATTTGGGACTATGCCTTTCTGAAGGCTCCCTCTGCTCTTGCTTCTCATCTCAAACTATGGTAGATTGAAATGAGCCTGGAGGTTGAACAGGAAGCAGAGTGTTTGTTAAGAGAATAGAACAAATTCCAGCTGCCAGGGGGCCAGAATTAGCTGCTCTCCAAGCAGCCCCCATGCAGCCCTGTCTCACCAGCAGTTGGTCTGGACCCTGTTCTAAGGAATTAGTCAGCTTCCAGGCTACAGACTAGACCAGGCCATGGCCTGGCTGTTTTGCCTGCCTACTCCCTAGGCCCCCTGAGTGGGAAGAAGCGGCTTGCAAGGCCAGAGGTTGTCCCTCCTACAGCATCAACGCCAATTCCCCAGGAAACACCCTCAGGCCCCAACATGGAGATACAGTGGCTGACTCTCAGTGATCTCTGGAATTCAGAAAGGCAGCTGGGAGCAGAGAAAACATAACTCTCATCTGGGGCTTTGTACAGAAGGCATCTCCTGGAAGAATAGCCCACCACTGTGATTTAGGCTGAACTCTGCTCAAAGCCAGCCCTTCACAGAAACTTCTGACTCCAATGTTCTCAAATTTCCATGGAACTCACCAATTAGCCTGGGGGTGTCCAGGCAGATGAAAGAAGGGAAGAGAACAGTCAAGCCTTGTCAGTGTCAAGCTGTTATTGAAGCCTCATCACTTGAATCCAAACCTTCCCCATACCTATGCCCTTGGAGTCCTCAGCCTGCTCCTTTGGACCACTGGCTATTCCTTCTTCTCCTCTTACTTCAGTGAACTCCTACGACTTGGACTTTTGGCTTTTTTAACTGAAAGGGACTTTCAGCCACAGAACCTTGCATATACAATCCTCTGAGCTACAAGGCTTACCCCAAGCTTCAGTGCCTTTTCTCTCCATAGTTAACATGCTGTTACTCTTACATCTTCTTTAATGGTAGCTTTATTGAGATATAATCCATATATCATGATTCACCTATTAAAAGATATCATTTAATGATAAAACTACAGTTCAGGTAACCATCAACACAATCAGATCCCTCAAATGCTGCACACATCCCACTCCCACATATACAATTTGCCAACCACTATTGCAATCGTTGTCTTGAAAGTTGTCAATATTTCCTATAAATGGAATCATTTATAATTATAAATACAATTGTCAATATTTCCTATAAATGGAATCATTTATAATTATAAATACAATTATAAATGCTCTTTGTGACTGACTTTTTTCACTCAGTATCATCTTTTTAAGATTCATTACACTATAGGTCAGCACACTGTCACATATTAGTCCAAGTTATAGATGATACAGCATTTTGTTTAGCCATTCATCAGTTGAATCAATTGAATGAGTCATTCATCAGTTGAATGAAATTTAGGTTGTTTTCAGCTTTGAGCCATCATGAACAATGCTGTTGGGAGAAATCCTGTATATGTTTTTATATGGACAAATAGTTTCATTTCTCTTGCCTATATTTTCAGGAACAGACGTGCTAGATCTGGTGACTCAGTTTGATTTCTACACAGTCTTCCAACTAACAAAGTCTTCTGGTTCCCATTTCTCCACACTCTCATTGAAGTTTTTCCTGAGCTGTCTTTAGGTTTTGAGTAGGTGTGAAATAGTATGTCCTTGTGGTTTTGAATTGCAGTTCTCTGAACCCTAGTAAGTCAGAGCACCTTTTCCTAGTGCCTAAGGCCAATTGGTATATCTTCCTTGGAAAAACGCCTCTCCAGAACTCTGTACAATTGGACTGCCCTTTTATGAGTGAGTTGTACAAATTTTGGTATAGTCTTGATATCTGTTCCTTCTGAGTTATAGTGACTTATAAACCTTTCTCCCTTATGGTTCTTGGAAATATATTTTTATTTTGATGATATCAAATATATCTAATATTCCTTTTATTGTCATTTGGCTTGCTGATCCAAAAAATCCTTACTAAACCCAGGGTCATCACAAAGATTTACATTTATATTTTCTTGTAAGAGTTGTAGTTTTTATGTTTCACAGACATCTTTGATCTATTCTGCATTCATTTCTGTGGAGCAAAGTAGGGGATGAGTGTCCATGTTTTACCTGTGGATAGTCCATTGTCCCAACATTTGTTACAAGATTATTTTTCTTTTTCTTTCTTTCTTTCTTTCTTTCTTTCTTTCTTTCTTTCTTTCTTTCTTTCTTTCTTTCTTTCTTTCTTTCTTTCTTTCTTTCTTTCTTTCTTTCTTTCTTTCTTTCTTTCTTTCTTTCTTTCTTTCTTTCTTTCCTTCCTTCCTTCTTTCTTTCTTTCTTTCTTTCTTCTTTCTTCCTTCTTCCTTCCTTCCTTCTTTCTTTCTCTTTTCTTCTTTCTTCATTCCTTCTTTTTCTTTCTTTTTCTCTTCTTTCTCTCTTCTTTTTCTTTCTCTCTTCTTTCTTTCTCTCTTCTCTTTCTTTTTCTTTCTCTCTTTTCTTCTCTTTCTTTCTTTCTCTTCGTTTCTTCCTTTCTTTCTTCGTTTCTTCCTTTCTTTCTTCCTTCCTTCCTTCCTTTCTTTCTTCCTTCCTTCCTTCCTTCCTTCTTTCCTTCTTCCTTCCTTCCTTCCTTCCTTCTTCCTTCCTTCCTTCCTCTTTCTTTCTTTCTTTCTTTCTTTCTTTCTTTCTTTCTTTCTTTCTTTCTTTCTTTCTTCTGTTTCCTTCTTTCCCATACCTGGCCATGCTAAGGGCTTACTTCTGGCTCTGCACTCAGCGATTACTCCCAGCAGAGCTCAGGGAACCATATGGGATGCCAGGGATCAAATCCAATTTGGTAATGTGCAAGACAAGCACTTTACCCTCTGTTCTATCTCTCCAGCTCCGTGAAAGGACTTTTTTTCTCATGGAACAGCCTTATCACCAATATAAAAAAACTAATTTTAAGTGTCATTGTTTTTTTTTTTTTTTTTTTTACTCAAACAGCGCATCTGCATTCTGCTTTGCTAATGGTCCCCTAAACTCACATAACTAAGTCCCCTGAATCTACCTGCACCTGGCGTAGCACCATCACAAAAAACTGATCCATGTAGTGCCAGAGTTCCATATATACACTGTGCAATGGTATAGCCCACCTTCTGATACTGGCTCTGCACTTTGCAGCTCCCAGGTATTTTGTTTCATTTCTCTGCTCCCACTGGACAGAGCTGACTTTCTTATTTAGATGTTGTGAAAGTCCATAGGTGTGAAGCAAGTGCATGGCAGCTGGAAACAAGGTCAAACATGCGAGTGCTTAGATGTCCAGATCTTGCCTTAGAAAATAAGTGTGAGGATAACAGTCCTGTCTTGTCCTTGAGGTCTCCATGGCCCTGACAGAAGCAAGTTCTCAGGGCTGGCTAGAGGGTAGATTGGGCATAAGGCCTGTGGACAGACTTCCAAGCCCACCACATTGTCAGTGGTGACTTTCTGCACTCTAGACCAGCCCGCGGGACATAGGTTCTTTGCTCCCTTTTCGTATTTGGATGCAGAGGTCTTTTCCTTCACTGGAATTAAGAAGAGCCAGATCCATAGCACAAATAAAAGCAAAGACTGTGAGACCATGGGTGGGGCCCAGAGCTCCACTTTTTCCTCCTGGGTCTCCCCAAGGTCTCCCCACCCCCAGAGCCTTGTAGGACAGAATCTGAGACTCATTGATGGGGACATGAGCCTTCGTGCAGCCCTGGCTCAGGGCAGATGTGATTCAGAGGCAGCTGACACTCTTAATTCGGCCCAAATGCTGGAGGACTGTCTCTTGCGGGGGTGGGAGTGAGGAGGTGGGGAGGCAGAAGGCCACATTCCAGAGGAGAAAGCTCTTCTTCCTGTGCCCTAGGGAGGGGCGCCATGTACCCTGAAGCTGCCTGAGTACAATGAGCACATCCGGACTCTCTTGCCTCCCTTTGTCCCTCTTTAGTTACTCTCTCAGATCCCAGAGTCCAGGTCATCAGCACCCAGCTTCCTGCTGCCTATCCTCCCTTCCATCTCAGGCCATACCTTTGCAGAGACAACCCACTTGGGCCTTCATTTTTCCCTGGGCTTAGAGAGGTGCTCCCCTTGCTAATGGCACAAAGAATAAGTGACAAAGATTCAAATCTGAGGCTCCTAACAACCAGGCCAGTCTCTTTCCTTCTTACCACCTTTTGCAAGTAAGTTGGCACCAGTTCCATTTAACCTAGGACTAGGATCAGACAGGAGGGCCCAGGGCCAAGCTCCAGGTGTCTAAGAGGAAAGAAGGGGCCTGAGAGATGCCCTCAAGGCAAGGCCTCTGGCACGAGTCAATGCTGTTTGGGGCCTCTCTTCACCAACCTGCCATGCACAGATCTGCAGGCCAGACTCACTATCCATCCCTCTCTGAACTTCAATTTAGCCCTGGCCTCCTACCTTGACTCCAAGACAGAAAGATGACAACCCCCCAAACTGGGCTGAGGGAATCTTTGGCCTCCTCCACCAAGGACTTGCACTAAGAAATTCCACTGCGGAATGCTGCTTCCTATCTGTTCCTGAGTTGATGCTGGAAGCACTCAGCTTGGTCTGTAGGAGTTCCATAAGGCTCCAGAAAACTTGCCTACCTCTGAATCCTGTTGTTCTTTTCTTACAGCTCCTCCTCTCTCCAGGAAAGGTTTCACCTTCTAGCCATGTGGAGGGAAGTGTTGGGGAGAGTTTCCCTCTCCGGATTACCTCAGAGAGACTCTTGGGCCCCATGTTCTATTTTCCTTTAGGACGATATAGCATTTGTCATGAAGATCAAAGAATGAGAGCTTGCTTAGGTTCCAGTGTCCACATCTCCTTGCTCTCAGTCCTTCTCTGCAAAGGACCCAGAGCAACTTATCCAACTCTGGGGTCATCCTCAGTAAAGAAAAGAGGAAGCAGAGATGTCGGCCAAGGCCAATCTGAGCACTGAGCTGGGTGCCTAGGAGGAGCCTGTGGAGAGTTTGTGGGCCTGTCCTTCTGCCTTCCCTTGTGGTCTGCTCTTCGTGCAGGCTTAGGCTCCCAGGTCTGTGGATGACTTAGGGCTGCCTGCAGTTGACACAGCTTCCTGGCTGTAGTAAGAGCCAGGTTCCCCAAGACTGGGACTCCTGCCTCCTGATTCCTTCACCCTTCAACCCACAGAAGGGTCAAGAGAAGGAGGGTCTGATTCACACCTGAATTATTATTCATCCAACAGGCCCCCTGTTGTGTATGTAAACATTTTAATGGGATTATTATGTTACTGACCCTACCCTGATCGGTGATTGTGCCCTACCCTAGGGTGTGACCTGGCATCATGCTTCCACCCGAGGGTGGTACCTGATTCTGCTTCCACCATTGGGTGGTATCTGATCCCACCATTGGGTGGTACCTGATTCGGGGGCATAAAAGCAAGGGAATGTGGAAGGCGAGAGGCTTTTTTCCTATGGCCTATTCTTAGGCCTTTTGGCTTCGGCCTCTTCACGGAATAAAGAACTGTTTTCTTCGGAAGCCTAACTGCCTGTTGGCTTTCTTCCCGCCGCATTCACCTCAGAACCGCAGATTGAACAGGGTAACAGACGCGTGGTCCAAGCTGGAGGAGAAAGGCCTTATCCTCCATCCCTTCATCAGTCAACCTCTTCAGGGGCTGACTTGCAACAGCCCCCCAAAGCCAGGTATAGTGAGAAATAAGGTAACAATCTGAGAGGTGTTCTAAGGGGCTGAGCCAGGACAAGGCCTCCACACTCCACTGCATGTCCCCTCCTTTGTTATTGTTGTTCTTTTTGTTAGGAGCGGAGTTGGGGGGGGGGAGATGTACAGGTGATGCTCAGGGCTTTCTCCAGGCTCTGCACATAGGAATTATTCCTGACTATACTTGAGGAACCAAATGGGATTCTGGGATTGAGCCCAGTTCAGCCACATGCAAGGCATCCTAATCACTGTACTCTCTCTTCAGCCCTCTCCTCCTTTCTTGCAACATGCTTCTTTCTGCTTTTGCCTTCTTTTCACAGGCAGGAGCTTGAGTGGGGGGAGGGTAGTGACCCCTCAATCTTGGGCCCTGGTAGGCAGGGGCATCTGTGTGTATGACTGGGGGGGGTACCCTTATGGCAGAAAGGACCCAACACCCCCATTGTTCATTAGAAGCATTGAATTGGGGAGGATACAGGTAAATCAAAATGTAGAAGGTGGGAGCTTGTAGGTGCAGAGGAAGGAGGTGGGCTAGGTGTGGAGAGGAACAGGTCTGTAAAGTGATGTAATGAGGCATCTTTGAGATACTCTTGAGGTCTAGAAAAGGGGTGTTGTTGATCCTAGACTCGCTGAGAATGTTCTGGTCTTGTGGAAAGTGAGTTGCCCCACTCTGAAACAGACCCTTAGAATGAGCTGCCTCAGAAACACCACCCTTCCAGTACTGGGCCTCCCGAGGGACACCTCTAAGGGAGCAGTATGTGGGGGTGATTCCTCATGATGCTGGGTACACCTCATCTCCAGAGGAGCGCCTCCTTTGCCACACTCTCTATGCACAGTTTGCTCTAACCCCCAGCCCTGCTGGCACTGCTCTCCTCTTTGACCTCTGCTCTTCCTGCCTCCCAGACAATGGCAGGTCCTGGAACACTCCCAGCATATCTAGGTCTCGGCAGCCAGGAAGGACCTTCCTGTGTGACTCTGATTAACCGTCCTGGCTCTGTGCGACATCACAACACAGACGATCACCAGGGCAACCTCCAGCGCCCCCTGGGGCGCCAGTCACCTGGCACTGGCCTCTGGCACCAGTATTTCCAGGACAGAGCTGGGTGGGATGCAGGACGCTGCTGTAGGAGAATAAGGCTGGTGCCTGGCCTGTAGGAGCAGAGAAGCAGCTCTTCTTTCCCTGAGGAGGCTCCCTCAGGGGTCTCATGGATCGTGAGCCTGGCAACAGCCCTTATCCTGGGGTTCTGACTCACCTCGCCCCCTCCAGCCCTCTCACACCCCAGCCCTCACACCTGCCTTTTCCCAAAACTCTGGCGCTCACCCATACTGAGCTTGGGCTGACCCCCCCCACCCCTCCACTCCAGGTATTCATTTCCACAGTAACCCCCACCTTCTCTCTTTCACACTCTGAGTCAAAGATAAATCTCACCCTCTCCAGGAAAAGCAAAGTTCATGTGGTCTAACTAATGTTTGCATTTAATTATCCATAAAGTATGCCCATATGCGACCTACAAATACACTGGCTGAGGTTTATGCTTAAAAATTAGAGAAAAGAATGAGAGTAGAGGCCGGCGAGGTGGCGCTAGAGGTAAGGTGTCTGCCTTGCAAGCTCTAGCCAAGGAAGGACTGAGGTTCGATCCCCCGGCGTCCCATATGGTCCCCCAAGCCAGGGGCAATTTCTGAGTGCTTAGCCAGAAGGAACCCCTGAGCATCAAACGGGTGTGGCCTGAAAAACCAAAAAAGAGAGAGAGAGAGAGAGAGAGAGAGAGAGAGAGAGAATGAGAATAAGAGTAAATAAATGTATATAGCGTTCTATACACTTTTATTCACTTGATTAATGGTTAAAAAAATGTTCTTGGGCTGGAGTGATAGCACAGCAGTAGGGCATTTGCCTTGTAAATGGCCAACTCAGGATGAACCCAGGTTTAATTCCCAGCATCCCATATGGTCCCTGAGCCTGCCAGGATGATTTCTGAGCACAGAGCCAGGTGTAACCCCTGAGCATCGCTGGCTGTGGTCCAAAACCCAAAACCAAAACAACAAAAAAAAACCCACTTCCTATTCTAACTATATATATCAAGGGCCCAAGAGATAGTCCAGTGGGCAGGTTGCTCATCTTACAGATGGCATACACAGGTTCAATCCCCCAAAACCCCATATCATCTCTCAAGCCCTGCCAGGACTGATACCTTTCTTTTGTATGTTCTCTCTCTCTCTCTTCTTTGTGTTGTGGTGGTAACCAGGGGTTACTTGCTTGACTAGGGTACTGAGATCCCAAAAGTAGTGCTGATAGATTACACACATGGCATGCGAGGCCTCACTCATGTCATACCTGTGTGCATGTGGATGTGTATGCATGAGTGGTATGTGTGTGCATATGGATGTGTGTATGTATGCATGTATGTGAGTATGTGCGTGGGGGTGGGGTGAGAGGCTGCAGATGGAGCTTCCACCCTCCCACTTGCTTTCTGGGTGCTGTGCCACTGAGCCATCTTTCTCCCCCAGTGCTGCCACTGGGGTCCTGTAGGACCCAAGATGCATCACATCCTCAGACCCTTGCATTGAGCTGATGTCCACCTCATCTCCACCTGAGAAACCTTGGTGGGTCATCTTTAGCATCCCCAGACTTCCTGAGCACCACTTTGGAGGATCCTCTCAAAAAAATCCATGATTCTTCAGAAGCCAACCTTCCATGAAGTCTTTTTTCCCTCTCAACAATTTAATAGTGCTGACTGAGCACATGACAGGCACTGGGGTGCAGCTGGTACTCAGCAGAGAAACAGGCAACACACCCCTCCCTGAGAGCTTCTATTCTGTGGGGTAGATGACCTTATTCATGTACCCACAGATGCTTTTTCATTTATAGTTCTGTCACCCCAAGAAAATATTTGTTCCTAAAACCAAGGATCTCTAATAGGAAAATCTGAGCACAACTCCTAGTTCAGAGTTTGATCAATAACAGAGAGTGTTTACTCATAAAACAGGGTCTGGGGCTGGAGGGATAACACAATGGGTAAGGTGCTTGCTTTGCATACAGATGATCAAGGTTCAATCCCCAGCACTTCAGATGTTCCCCTGATCACCACCAGGAGTAATTCCTGAGTGTGGAGCCAGAACTAACCCCTCAGCATCACTGGGTGTGGCCCAAAGTCAAACAAAAACAAAGCAAGAGTAAAATAAAATAGGGATTAACTCTGCTGGAACCCCACAATAGATGAATTTGACAATGAATCCAGACTGAAGTTCTCTGGGCCTGCTATAGGCCAGGCAGCTGCACTCAACCTCACAAACATAGTTCTCAGGCCCTGTGCCTAGCAGAAAGACCAGGATGGCCCCCTGTGGCTGGCAGGAACCACTTCCACCTCCAAGTGTCCCTATATTTAGCTCTTCTTGACCCTGTGGCCCTGTCCTCTACATGGCCCCAGGGAACTGCCCGGTTGCTTTGATGGCCTGTTTTCCCAGGCCCTGCTTCTGTTTCCCAGACCTCTGACCTCCCTGGAGGAGGTCGAGTCCTTACCCCAAGTCCCACTCAACAGGCAGGTTCTGCATCCTGAAATAGCACCCACATTTGGCAGGGGAAATCACCACCTGTCAGAACAGAGCTGGCTGGGATTGGTAGCATTGGAGGATGGGGTGATCAGGATAGGAACCTCCTAGCAACTCTGCATGGCACCTCCTTGTGTTTCCTGATCCCTCGGGGAATTTATTTCTGAACTCAATTCTTACAGTATACATTGAACTAACTGTTCATCATCCCACCAAAGGACATGAAGCTCCAGTTCCCATTACTTCCCCCCAGCACAGTAAACCTAAGTCATAACCACACTATTCTCCCCAAGTCCCAAATGAGTGTCCTACCTCTGACATTGCCCTGAGACAGCCTCCCTTCACATCCCAGTCCAGGGAACACTGAAATCCAATTGGCTTTCAGAGCCCCAAAGCTCAGGAGGGTAACGGATGTTCAGTTACACTCTTCTGATTCCTGTGGTGAATCAGGAGCCCCTACTCTGATGGCTCTTGAATATAGTCTCTGTCCTGCTGTGTGGCTCCAGGATGCTGCTCCCCATCCCAGCCTCTGGAACCCTGTCCAGGAAACAGAAATGCTGCATCACATTACTCTTGGGGACCACCCAGCATGGTGATCCTATGATTCTCCATCTCAAGGAGCAAGAGAACTTGGATAGAGGGAACTTTCCCAGACCCTGAGCTATTGGAGGTGTGATCCCATCTCTGCTCATTCCTTCCTTACTGAGCCTCACTGGCCCTGAGGCAGATGGGGTCTCCAGGCTGCTGTCAGTCAGATGGGGTATGTCGGGAGGCTGATGTCCAAGCCCAAGAGAAGGCCTCCCCTTGGTGTCTCTGGGGAAGCTGCCATCCATGTGGTTTCTCTGTTTCCTCTCAGCTGGAGCACTCAGCCCATGAGTCTTGCCAAACCGAATGAAATGGTCCAATCATGGCATTTTTGGGTTGTTGACTGCAGCGGGGCACAGGCCCAGAAGTTTTTCACAGGCCTCTGGAACTCAGTGGGATGCAGGAGAGCCTGACAAGAAGGTCCCTTAGGGAAGGGTTATTTTTTCACTGCTTTTCAGTGAAGTAGCAGAGATGCAGAGGCCTTTGAGGAGCCTGCATTTCTGAAGTCCTCTCTCCTTTGAAGAGAGTTGAGATGGCCTCAAGAATGTTACCCTTTAAAGGGCCCATTGAAACCAGACTGAGTGTTCCCAGAGCCAAGTAGGGGAATTAGGAAATGGCCTCCATGTGCCAAGCACTATTCTAGGCAGAGGGGGCTGAGTGAGTCAAACCCACAGACCATGTCCCTGTGGAACTGGCATTCTCGGGGAGGAACAAACAGATATAAAATTATTCAGGTACTGTACAGGAAAATGAGTGGGTCAGGGGGCTCCAGAAAAACTAGAGAAGGGGTGAGAATTTTAAGCCAGCCAGTATGGAACATACTTCTCTGGAAGCTGACATTGGAGTTCAAATGAAAGTATCACAGGCTCTCTGGAGGGGTGTTGCTGTTAATGGCTACCACCTATCCAAAGGCCCTGTGGCAAATGTAAGCTAGTCATGATAAAGGGGTGTAGTTCAGGGGCTGCAGCAAAGGGAAGGAGGTCAGAAGAGAAAGAGAGGAGCAGAGACGGAGGGCAGAGCCTTTTTTGTTTGTTTGTTTATTGCAATCAAACAAGGAAAAAATTGGTTTTATCTGCAATTCAATCTAGATTAAAAATAAAATTGAAGCAAACTTTTCATGAAACGTACCTTCATCAATCAATGTGTGAACTTATATGTTTCACTCTATCTTACCTAAAAGAAAGGAGAACACCAGTTATGGCTCTTAGTTTCCTCACCTTCCACAGTTTGAAAAGCACTGATCTAGGTCTTCACAAACCATTATAAAGAGAGCTTAGAGTCTCAGCACTCTTTCTGTTTTTGTTTTTTGTTTGTTTTCTTTTGCTTTGTTTTGTTTTTAGTTTTTTGGGTCACACCCAACAATGCTCAGGATTTACTCCAGAATATGTGCTCAGGAATCCAAGTAGGTTTAAGGAACCGTATAAGATGCTGGGATTGAATCCAGGTTGGCCATGTGCAAGGTAAGCCTCCTGCCCACTGTATCCATCATTATGGCCCCAAGATCCTCAGCAATTACTGAGGCCTATGCTGAGTAGTGAGTTATAAGATCTGTTTTGCTTTAATGTTCCACATTTTTATATTAATACAGAACTCCCATACAGTGAAGTACATCCTTTTATAATACAGTTCTATGAGTCTGAGAAAATGCATTTTTGTTTTGTTTTTATTTTTTTAATTTTATTATAATATCATGATTTATAGGTTGATCACAATACAGTCATTTCAGGCATTAAATGTTCAAAAACCAATACCACCACTAGTGTGACCATCTCTCCAACAGTATCCCCAGTCCTCCACCCTCCACCATGGCCTACTTTCATGAAAGAAAAAACCAAGTTACTTCATATTTCTTTTCTTTTTTTGGGGGGGGGGCACACCCGTTTGATGCTCAGGGGTTACTCCTGGCTATGCGCTCAGAAATCACTCCTGGCTTGGGGGGACCATATGGGATGCCAGGGGATCGAACCGCAGTCAGTCCTACGCTAGCACTTTTAAGGCAGACACCTTACCTCTAGCACCACCTTCCTGGCCCCAACTTCATATTTCTTGTTACAACACAAAGGGCACTGGAAATATTAAATCTTAAATCAATACAGGTCAATTTGAAATGATGTTATATCTCTCCATAATAGTAAAGTCAGTATTTAAGGATTTACTGGACTGTGGTTGGTGCTAGTTGAGCTAGCCATTAGGTTCATTAAGGGGGTTGGACTACTATGTAACTTTCCCATCAGATTTCTGATTATACGACTACACTGACACTACAGAATATTAAAGTGTTGCAAGGCTGCTTGCAGTTGCATGGGTCAGGATTTATAGATATAAAGCAACTTAGGTGGGTTGGAAGGTTGACAAGACCAAATTGTGGAGCTTGGCCCTTTCTCTTAGAGGGTATGACAGATGGCATTGGGCTGAGTAATTTGGGCAGAAAGGGGAATCTGTCCCCCTCCTTTCTGAGAAGGCTACAGTGGTGTCAGTGGGACAAGACTACCTGGGAAATATTGGTGGACATTATTCTCTTCTCACAGTTTGCTTATGAAAGTTTCTTGAGTAGAGACCAGCACAAGGAGTCAAGGATGGTCTCAGGGACACCAGCCAGAGGCTGAGGGAGGAGATAGTGCTGAGGGGCAAAGCTGGATAGGTCATAACCCAACCCCACTAAGTCACAGAATTACTTTTGTGGTGTGTGTGTGTGAGGGACAAACCTCTCTGTACTCATAGCTTATTTCTACTCTACTCAGGGATCATTCTTGGCTATGATTGAGAAACTTTAAGATATATTTGGGATTAAACAGAGTTGGTTATGTGCAAGGCAAATGCCCTACCTACTGAATGATCTCTGCCACCCCCACACCCCACATATACACTGTATTTCCAAATGCTGAACTGATAGAATTGGTTGCTACTTGACACATAGGCTATGAGAGAAAGGAAGCCCTCAAAATTGACTCAGAGTGACAGTGCAGTGAGTAGGGCACTTGCCTTGCAATTGGCCTATCTGGATGCAACCCCCACCATCCCATATGGTCTCCTGAGCCCCACTAAGAGAAATTCCTAAGCACAGGGTAATTCCTGAGCATCACCCCACACATGCACACACAAAATAACTTTCCTGGGGCCAGGGCTTTAGTACAGCAGATAGGGTGCTTACCTTACATGAGACCAAGTCAGGCTAGACCTCCAATATCCTGGTGGTTCTCTGAGCACTGCCAGAATTCCTGAGGGCAGAGTCAGGAGTAAGCCCCAAGCATTGCCAGGTGTGATCCCAAACAACCCCCAAACCACATACACACAAAAATTAAGAATGACTCCCAGGTTCTTGGCTGCATTGAGGGAAATTGAAGGTGGGGCGAAGATTTGTGGGAGAGAAACCATGAGTTCTAGTTTAGACAATGTGAAGGTCAATGAGACAACTAGGTGGGGGTGGCAGGAAGTGGGATAGTGGTCAGCTTGGGGTGGACTATTCACTATCATACCAGGAGTGGGTAGAGGGCAAGGCCTAAATGTGACCACATCAAAGTAGGAGG